>NC_142103.1:31306401-31906401 GCF_054644295.1 Miniopterus natalensis
CAGATGCGGCGGCCTTTCCCCAAGCTTTTTGCCAGCATTTCCCACCTTCACCTCAGCCGGGGAGCAGAAGGAGAGGCCTCGATGCAGGGCAACCTCACTGGTGGAAACTGAAAGGTGGACTAGTGAGTGGTGGCCCAGAAAAGCTTGCTTTGCACGGGAGGAAAATTATCTTCCCCCTAAAGGTTCCTGGAGTGATGCCTAGTAAACCCATGAACTGGGAGCGCTGAGGGTAAGGAAGCGCTCGGGCACCGGGAGAGGGGCAGAGAGAGCAAGCCAGGCAGAAAGATCGAGAACATCTAGATGAAAATGAAGACCGGGTGGAGTCCTACAGTATTTTTATGTGTGTGATCTCCTCCTTGTCACGCTGTCCCACCACCCCCACATCCCGTAAAATATTTTTGCCGCAGGAAAGAGGCCAGAGCTATTTAAGAGTAAATATTTCTCGCCATAGCTGCTCAGAGGCGTGCGCAGCAAACCAGTCAGAGATCGATGATAGAATCTGAAGGGAGACAAATTTGCTTAATCATTACATCGCTCTCTTTTCTCCTGACACATTTTTGTCACGCTATGGATTAGAAGGACATCAGCCGCTACCCAAATCCACGGACGGTTAAGATGATTCTGCTGTATATAGCTGACCAACAAGGGGGCACATTCAGCTTCTTTCCTTGAACACAAGATAAATATACATAGTTTAGCAAGTTGAACTGAAATATTCAGTTTTAATACTAAGCACGTGATATTTTAACGACTCGGCCCATTTAACAGAGCCTCAAATACAGGGCATTTCAAAAAATTAAATCTCAGGAGAGTATTTAAACCCTGTCACAAACAAACAAGCAACTTCAACACTGGGAGGCCGCACTCAATTGCGTCGCCCTCTTCTTGTTTGTTTGGAGGCTGACGGGGGTGGATTAAGAAGGGTTTCTGAATTTTCAATTCCTAACTAAATTTTCATTTCAGAGTGTATTAAGAGAAAGGGAAGAGACACTTCTTAAAGTTTTAGCATCACTCTGCCATTTCAATAACATGAGGACCCTGTACTATAAATCTAAAAGGAGCCACATACAGCCCTGGCCGGTGTTGCTCAGTAGTTAGAACTCGGCCTATGCACCGAAGGGCGGCCAGGCGATTCCGGTCAAGGGCACGTACCTGGGTTGCAGGTTCCATCCCTGGCCCCAGTCGGGGTGCATGCGGGAGGCAACCAGTCGATGTGTTGCTCTCACATCGATGTTTCTCTCTCTCTCTCTCTCTCTCTCTCTCTCTCTCTCTCTCCACCTTCCCTCCCTTCCACTCTCTCTCTAAAAACCAATGGAAAAAATATCCTTGGGTGAAGATTAACCAAAAAAAAGTAAAATAAATAAAAGTAGCAGGTTGTTACTTAAATTAATTTAATAAAAATTAAATTTCAGTTTCTACGGCACACGAGCCTTATTTTAAGTGCCGAAGAGCCACTTGTGACTACTGTTATCATAACAGGCGGTGCAGATACAGAACATTCCCAACTTCTCAGAAAGTTCTACTAGGCATTTCTATTCCAGATGCTTAAGTGAATTTTTAAAGATCAGCGATAAAGTGTTCTCTAGAGCCTCATTAAAAAGTATGCATTTCTTTAAGAATCAAGCATCGGCCTAATATTTATCATTGCTGGCTGTGGAAAGGTGATTTGGATGCTCAAGTATTAAAAAACTTGACTGACTGCAATGATAAATACAGAGAATACTGGCAAGAAAATGAACACAAGGTATCATTTTATCTATTATAATCTATATTTCTCTAAGAATATTACATGACTGTATTATTTCAAAACGTCTAGGCATTACATGACAATTACTTGAAATGTTCAAGAAATAGAGCACTCTGATTAAAATAATTTTTATTTGATGTTTAGGCAATGACTTTACCATTTCAACACACTTAGTGATAATCTTTCTAAACTATATAAGCCCATCTCCCTGTCTTGCTTTATCAACATAATCGAGTCTTTCTTTGAAGACTCACAGTCTTGCAGGGCCTGGGGCTCATCGTAGTGAACATCAGTGATCCCTGTAGAGGAGGGGAGGGGAATAACTTTAGTCAGTGAGGTTGGATTTGTGATTTCGTATCTTATATGTAGTCTTATTTTTATTATAACTTGCTTGTTTCATCTAAAAGTCGAGTTTCAAAGAATAAAAAAAGTTTACATTATTTGAGGCTTCTGGTGAGTGCGATCCATTTGAAACTGTGTTAAAATTAGAAAGCATAACAGTCATGTTGTATTCTAAAAATAGCTTTTTGAGCTTCTAATCAAAATGTTACATGATATGTTTCAAGCATTTAATATTCAATTCCAAGTTAAATGTTCGATCTTTTATTTTTGAAACGTGGGGTTTTCTTTCATAATAGAAGATGATAACAGAGAAAACGACATCAGAGAAACAAGGAATAATTCTCCCATGAAGTTTGATAAAGAAGGTTTATGAATATTCTCAGTTTGAGGATATCTTCTTAGATGGAAAATAAATGTTGGAGGAGATAAAAAGAAAGCAATAGAAATAAAAAGAAATCAAAGTAATCAATTACTTAATTCTTCTCTTGCTTAGTTCCCCAGTCCCAGCCATTGAGCCAGAAACAGGAACCAAGCTGAAGGCTCAAGGAGCAGCCGGCCCCTCTGCCACCCTTGTTAATAAAACCAACCTGTGGATGACACCCAATGAATCAAACTCATACTGCAACTCAAAAAAGAGAGAATCTGGGCTTATACCTTCTTGAATTCAAGGACTAAAATTCCATAACAAGAAAATATTGGAATGTTTCTTCCACTTCACCTATATCACCTACTATTTATTTAAACTGTGCCCTTCTAGAAACATTTCATAGCCTACCTTCTCCATAAAAAGCTGTTCTGATCTTCTGGTGAAGACAATAATCTTTTCTTCCTCTAAAATACTAACGCTAATTCATTGCCTTCCAACATCATTTTAAATCAATTTTATTATTTTTCTGATCATAAAATTAAATGTGTTATTATTAGAAATATAATTTATAACAAGCTCTAAAAAATTAAAATTAAAATCAGCCATAATTCAATCACCAGAAAATAATTCCTATTAGGATTTAGATAAGTTTTCTTTTAATTGTTATACATCATAAATGTATAACTACATTTTTGGTTTCAAAAACTGGAATATATTCTGTTCCTGATTATTTTATTTATCACTCCTGCATAAAGAATTTCCCATGTGTTAAATATCTTTTAAAAAACAGGTAAATAGGAATTCTACTTCCAATATGAATGTGTAAACTCTTAAAATTATCCTCTGACAAATTAATGCAGATTGGAGAGAGTGTCAAAGTTTGGAGGAAGCAACTGGCAATACATTTTTTGTTTTTAGACAAAAGAAAACAAAGAGCATGAATCACCAGCAGATCTAAACTACAAGAAATGCCAAAGAAAGTTGTTCAAGTAGAAAAGAAATAACACCAGAGAGAATCTTAGATCTTCAGGTATGAGTGAAAAGACTCAAAATAATGTAAATATTTAAGTGAAAATAGCAGACATTTTCTCTCTTAATTTTTTAAAAAAATTTATTGATTGATTTGAGAGAGAGAGAGAGGGAGAGAGAGAGACATCAGTTTGCCGTTCCACTTATTTATGCATTCATTCATACACTATTTAAAGCAAACATAATATCTTCTCTTCTGGAGCTAAAATGCAGGTAGTTGTAATATATATGACAAGCATTACATAAAAGAAAGTGAGGAGGCATGGAAAATGGACTTATGTAGTTGTAAGGTTACTATATTTTATGTTAAGTGGTAAAAATTAATTCTTAGAAGGCTGTCACAACTTCAGGATGTATACTGTAATCCCTAAAGCAACCACTAAAAAATTAAATATAGTTAAAACATTAATAGATAAATTAAAATCAAATTCTAAAATACATTCAAACAATCTAAAAGAGGGCAGAGTGGGGAAGACAGAAAGACAAAAACAAACTATAGTAGATCTAAAGACAACCATATCACCATAATAGATGACACACTCCAATTAAAAGTATAAATTATCCAAAATGCTGTAATTCATGACCCTGTCTTGAGCATACTTTCCTTTTTATGTCTCTTATATACATACATTAAATGTGACACAGATACGTGGAAATAGATTGAAAAGCTATATTATGCAAACAGTAAGCAAAAGAAGGCCACAGTGTCTCTATTCATGCCAGCTAAAAGAAACTTTAAGACAAAGAATATTGCTAAGGTAAAGTGGAACATTTTATAATAATAATAACAGAATCAATTTGTCAGGAAAAATGTAAATGTACATGTGATTAATTACAGAATTTTAAAATCCATGAAACAGGAATCGACTGAATTAAGGATAGAAATAGACATTTCCCAAATCATAGGAGATTTCAGCACCTGCTTTCAGTAATTAACAGAATATCTAGACAAAAAGCAGGTCAGACATAGGGGATCTGAACAATGATGTTAACCAGGTTGACCTAATTGATATTTATAAACTATGACACCCAATAACTACAGAATATGCATTCTCTTCATATGTGCTACATTCACCAATATAGACCATCAGTATGACCATAAAACAGATTTCAATGTGTCCAAAAAGGACTGAAATCACATGGTGCACAACAGAATTACATTAGAAACTGACAATAAGAATCTAGGAAATCCTCAAATATTTGCAACTTAAACAAGATACTTCTAAATAATCCATGAGCCAGAGAAGAAATGATAAAGAAAATGAGAAAACTAAAAATTATTTTTAATTGAATTATAATAAAAATAAAACAGGTCAAAATACTGTGCTTAGAAGGAAACTTACAGTTTTAAATGCTTGTATTGGAAAAGAAGGAAAACCTAATATCAATGACCTAAATTCCCACCTCAAGGAGCTAAAAATATAAGAATGCAAATCGAAAGTATGTCAAAGGAAGACAATAAACATGAGAGCAGGAGTCAACATAACAGATAATACAGAAAATTAATAAAGCCAAAAGCTGGTTCGATGAAAACATCAACAAAATTGACAAAACCCTAGCTAGGATGATTAGGAGAAAAAGAGAGAAAATGTAAATCATGATCAGGAATGAAAAAGAGGTTATCAAAGCATGTCCTAGAGACATTAATAAGATAATTTAAAGAATAGTTTGCAGAACTTTAACAATTTCGATAACTTACTTTAAATGGACAAATTCTTGAATATATACAGCTTACCAAATTTGACAACATAAAACAGATATTTTTCAGAACATAGAGAACAAGGGATCTCCTGCCAAATGGTTTTATAAAGGCAGAATTACTTTGATGTCAAAACCTGACAAAACCAATATCTGCCATGAAAGTAGATGCAAAAATTCTTAATAAAATATTAAATACCAAATCCAACCAAAAGGTAACACAACAACTAAATTTGTTTTATCCCAGGAATGCAGGGTTATTTTAACATTAAAAAATAAATCAATATAATCCCCCACATTAACAATAAAGGAGAAAAGGACATGTGATTGTTTCAATAGATGTAGAAAACCATTCATTATTAAAAATAAAAGGAAACAAACTCACCAAAAACTAAGAATAGAAAAAAGTTCCTCAATTTAATTAATGGCAGCTATTAAGTGGGGGGGGGGGGGACTAAAGAAAATACTTAATGTTGAAAAATTAAGCACTTTCAGCTAAGTGTTACACCGGTAGTCCTAGCTATTGCAGTAAAGCAGAAGAAGAAATAGAAGACATTAAGATTAGAAAAAAATAAGTGAAATGGTCTCTATTTCCAGATGACATGATTATTTTATGTAGAAAATCCTACAGAATTTACAAAACAATTTATAGAATTAGCAAATGAACCTAGCAAGGTCACAGGATACAAAGCAACTATCCAAAACTCAATTATATTTTTATATATTGGCAAATGAGAGAAAAATAATATTTTAAAAATTATTTGATAATAGCCCTTCTCCTAAAATATAAAAAATTTAGGAAAAAACTTAAAGGAAAAACAAACAAACCATGAAAGATCTCCTCCCTGAAAACTACAAAACATTGCTGACAGAAACTAAAGACATAACAGGAGAAAGCCACGGTCATAGACTAGAAAAGTCAAGGTTGTTAAGATATCCATTTCCATAAATTAATCTGTAGATTCAACACAATCCAAATCAAAATTCCAAGAGGGGTTTTTTGTGTAGAAATCTCCAAGTTGATTCCAAATGGATATGGAAATATAAGTGACCTAGAATTGCCAAATCCGTTTGTTTCTAATCTTCACCAAGGACACGCTCAGAGAGAGGGAGGGAGAGAGAGAGAAGCGTCAGTGGGCTGCCTCCCACCCCCGGGGTCAAACCCCAGGCCCAGCGCGGGCCCTGACCGGGAATCCAACCGGCAGCTCCCCGTCCAGCCAGCGAGCCCCTCAGGCCAGGCGCCCAAGCAGTTTTTAGAAAGAACAATTTTTTATTTTTATTTATTTATTTTTTAAATATATCTTTATTGATTTCAGAGAGAGGAAAGGAGAGGGAGAGAGAGACAGAAACATCAATGATGAGAGAGTCATTGATCGAGCCCACAACCCGGGCCTGTGCCCTGACCGGGAATCGAACCCCGATCTCCTGGATCCCAGGTCGACGCTCAACCGCTGAGCCACGCCCGGCCTGGCGAGAAAGAACAATTTTTTTAAAACCTGCCTGATTTCAACACATCGAGTGTGATATGGAGGAAAGGATAGATGTATGTATTGATCAAAGAGCAAATAATAGTCCAGAAATAAGCCCAAATACATTTTTTAACAAAAATGTCAAGGCAATTCAGCAGAGAAAGAAAGGCCTTCTCAATAAATAGCATTGAACTTGGATATCTATATGGGGGGAAAATAATGTTGACCCTCACCTCAACCCATATTCATAAATTCACTCAAAATGTATCATAGCGCTCAATATAAAAACTAAAAGTGTAAAGTTTTAGAAAGAAACATACGAGAAAATTTGTATGACTTTGGGGTAGGCACATTTTTTTTGACAAGTCACAGAAATCAATAGCCGTAAAAGAAAAAAACGTATCAAATTAGACTTTATCAAACTTAAAAAAACTTTTGCTGTTCAAAGGACACCTTTAAGAGCATAAAAATAAAAGTCACAAACTGGGAGAAAATATCTTGCAGTACTTTCCTCTGGCAAAGGACTTGTATTCAGGTTATATAAAGAGTTCCTACAACTCAATAATAAAATGACCCCCTCAAAAAGATTAAAAATGAACAAAATATATGAACTGACACTTCAGAAAAGAAAATACACAAATGGGCTAATAAGCACACATTAGTCATCAGGGAAATGCAAATTAAAGCCATAGTGTTATACCAATTAGGAACATGAAAAACTACTAAGACTAAAAACATCCCAAGTTTTGGTGAGGGCATGGAGCAACTGCCATTTTAGTACATTATTGGAGGGAATGTAAAATAGTTCATTATTTTGGAAAACAGCTGGACAGATTCTTAAAAATATACACATACACCTATTATAAACCTCGGCCATTTCACTCCTAAGTACTTACCCAAGAAAAATGAAAGCATATACATACAAAAGCCTGGGCATAAATGTTAATAGCAGCTTTATTTATACTAGTCCCAAATGTGAAACAACCCAAATGTCCTTCAACATGTCAATAAACAAAAAGTGGTATGTTCAGACAATTAAATACCACTCGGCAATAAAAAGGAATGAGCTATTAATACACACGACCAAATGAATGAGTCAGAAAATAATGATACTGAATGAAAGAATCTAGCCCAAAAAGTACATACTGCATTTTTCCATTTATAGGAAACTATAGGAAATACAGCTGATCTGGAGGGACAGGAGGAAGGTCACTGGTCGCCCGGGACGGACAGAATGGGGGATGGATTGCAAAGGGGCCTGAGCAATCTTTTGGCCGTGATGAAAATGGTAATGTTCCCATGGGTGTATATAACTGTCAAAACTCATCAAATTGTGCAGTTTTAATAGATACAGTTTATTGTGTGTAAATTATGATTTAATACAGTTGATTAAGAAAACACAGAATATGCCCTGGCCCGTTTGGCTCAGTGGTTAGAGCGTCAGCCTGCAGACTAAAGGGTCCCGGGTTCAATTCCTGCCAAGGGCACGTACCTCGGCGGCAGGTTCGATCTGCGGCCTGGGTCAGGGCATGTTCCCCCCACACATACTCTCTCTCTCTCTCTCAATCTCTCTCTCTCTCTCTCCCTTCCACTTCATCTGAAAAGCAGTGGAAAAAAAATATCCTCAGGTGAGAGCCTTTGTATGTATAACAGTGTCTCCAGTCAAAATTCTATTATTGGATATTTGGGGGAATGCTTTCAGTGAAAATAGTGTCAAATAGTGTCAGATTCAAATAAAAGTCTAAACATTATATGACTGCCATCCAGAGATTCACCAGAAAGAACTGTAAGGCCAAGAGCCAGATATGCCACCAGAGACCCGAATGGAGTGAGAAAACCGTGTTCTGACCGAGGTGGTGGCTGCCAAGGGAAAAGCAAAGCCTCCGTCTCTCCGGCATCGATGAAGAACATTCTGACAAGTCCTTCAGTCTGCCACCTGCGGGCCTCGGGTGTAGAATAGCTTCGAAAGGTTGTTTGTTGGGTAGTTAACGCAGTCCTGGGGATGCTTGGGTGGCAAATACGGAGCTTGACAATAGTCCACGAAACAAATTGCCCTGGAAGAATTTATGGAAGATTCCTGAGACTGTGGTCCTGAAGGAGTCCTATTTGGAGGCAGAGAGCTAACATCCCACTTTCTATAAACCTTGAGATTCAACCAACCCCCATAGCTCTGTCCCTGACGCCACCTAAAGTCCCCCTTAAAGGCTCTTCACTATTTGAGATGAATTGGCCAGGTCTTTGGGAAAGGAAGGCTATAAATCCAAGGCATTGCTGTTTGTCGTTCCCTGGGGAAAGGCAGATCTATTTACTCTTTTCTGGCACTTGTGGAAGCCTTAGTTACCTAGAAATTATTTGGTTATATCACAGAGGGACAAAGGGATGGAAGGAAGTAATGTTTCAAAGGTTCATTTCTGGTGGCAAACTGAGGCAATGGTGAATGTCTTGCATTTTGTTCACTCTCGACCCCCTTTCTCCTCTTTGGCCCTGGATAAGGCACCTGATACTTTTTAAACCTTCCTCCTTTTTCCCATTAAAGCAGTTCAAAAGGTAGCTCCCCGAGTTCCCAATGCCATTTCGTTTTTAAATAGCACTCAACATAGACAGATAAATCCCCATTTAAGTACGTGGGAGTATTTGCTAGGCCATAACACCCGTCCTTACTTGAGTATTTATTGGGATACACACTCACCCTTCATTGCAACATCATATTGAGGACAGAAAATGACCTGGGTGAAAAACTTTCCTGATTTTACTATTTTTGGTCTATGTAGAGATGTTGCCTAAAGTCATGGCAATGCAAATATTCAAGACAGAGCCACCTAATATCGTGTAATCAGATGAAATTCCCAACGTCTAAATGTTTGGATTTGGAGTAACCCGAAGTTACCTAAATGTCGATACTATTTCTTTAAGTGCTCCAGTTCAAGTGTTGTTTTCAAGTAATAAAGTGTTCAACTTTTAAAAATAAAGAACAATTTTCTCAAGGAATGATGACCGCCCTCGCACTGAATCTCCACTCCACTATTTGCTATTATATTATATTATATTATATTATATTATATTATATTATATTATATTATATTATATTATATTATATTTATTATAACAACGCTAGTATTTAGCTTTCTAATTAGTGTTGGCGATAATCAATAGTAACCAAACACTTGAAGCTCTTGTGGAGTTTTAGAATTTGATTAAAATAGAGAATTTGCATATTTTTTGTTTCCACTTAGATACAGAAGCACGAGAGGGTTTTAAAAATAAAGTCTAACGGTGTTAACAAAAACCCTTTTGGTTTCGCTGCTGATATTCTCGGTCTACCCTCGCAGAATGTCAACTGTTAAACATATTCCGTCCCCGCACTGGCACAGTACTAAGAAATTGACTTTACCATCTGGCTTTCGAGCATTTTTATCAGGTCTTTTTAATTAGGTTCAAATCGGTGATCTTTACCTTTCCCTGCTCCTACCTTTTTCAGTGCCATTAAGACTGAACTCATTTCCAGGCTACAGCAGTGTGTTCAAGTGGAACTTAAATTGAATAGTATTTTCCCCCAGGTTTTCGCACCTTACATATGCTAGCAAAAGTCATGTCATGCTTGCCCAGTAGTGCATATAATTCAATTTTTGTTTTATTAAGATATGAAGATGACCATTACATTCAAAAGCTGGGCAGCCTTAAGAGACCTAAGTGAAAAATGGGACCATAGTTAGAGAAATTAAAGATCTGCGCGAGGTAACGGAAAGGAAACGAAGAGCAGTGAAATTTTGCTCTTGAACTGAACCTGCCGAAACAATGTGCACCGCAGAAATATTAAAACATTTTCAAGTTAAGCCTAGTGTTGCACTCTCTTACGAAAATACTTCCACAGGGTTTGTGAGAAGATGAAAAACGGGCCCAATTTGGTTATTTCAAATCTCTCCTGTTAATTTAAAGTGATCTCAATTCAATAAATGTCTAACCTCTGCAACAGAAAGCTGGGCAGGTAATGAGAGCTCATTTTTCCCTCTGTCTGCGGCAGCAGAGCTGACGGGAGGTTGTATTACAGTTAATCTGAATTTTTTTTTTTTTTTTTCTTTTCTTGAAGAGGGAGTGTAGAGCAGTCATTCCAATATAGTAAGCTTACTGCCAGTGTAATATTCAAATAAAATTGATTTCCAGGGGAGCAGAGTGGTTTTTTGCAGAGGAGGGCAGAACAAAGCCTTGCGGGAGGACTACTCCGTTGTATTTCTAAGGAGCACGGAAAGCATTAAAGACCAGCATTCATTCCTTGCTTGAACAAGCGCCCCTCCCCCCGACGGCTGCATTGAGATGGGCTCAGTAAACTCAAACAGAATCAAAATGACTAGCTCTTTCTGATTCATTAAGACAGTCCTGGGAAGGCTGGGTCCCAGATGGCTTGGGGCCCTGCCCGCCAACCTGCCATCGAGGCAGCCTGGACAGAAACCGAGCGGAGCACACCCTTCGCTCCCATGGAGCCCGGCGTGCAGAAATCGAGCAATTTGTAATGTTAACTTCAAGAGGATCATTCTGGATTTCAAAGATGCAGAGCCTCAAGGGTTGGCACCCACCGCGATTTCCTTTGCTGCGCTGAGGCCTGGACCAAAAAAAGGCCTGGCCCACAGGGCCCACCATCCCCGAATTCCACGCACCTTTTTTTTTCCTGACTGGTTGCAGGGAACGCCATCTGAACCTTCAGGGCTGAATCCCCATCCTCTGTAGAATATCCCACCCACTCCCCAGCCCAACAGATACCAGTTTGGGGAACCTGTGTGGTGCAACACCCGTTCACATTGACTTTGGAAGTTTGGGGGTGAAGGCATCCACAGGCCGATTAAAATAGCACAAAGGGGGAAATCCTCTAGCCTAAGAAAATACTTTTTCCCTGAGTTTTGCTCGCCAGAGTATAACTGCCCATGGTTTCTGGATATTCTGCTCTCTAAGCACTTTATAAATAAATGTATGCTGCCCGAGCTGCATACCTTTCATTTTTTTTCTAGGTGGGGGGCAGGGTGGGTGTCATTTTGGGGTGAGCATCAACCTGCATTACTCTAACCAATAGCTACAGTCTTTGCGAGCAGTTGAAGTGACCCTGAAATAATTTATACATTTTTAGAATCCTCTCCTAAGGCAGTCGAGCCAACCCCAGATTATTAAATTCATTGAGTTTTTTCCCTTTTACACATTTTCTTACTGCAGTTGTGCTAAACCACTCAGCAAAAATGTAGGCTACCGCAGAACAAGGAGAGACCTGCGGAGCTGTGATAATTACAGGATAATATAGCACTAAAATAAGTCTTCTGAATGTTGAAGTTTAATATCATCTGTTCGTTCCCTCCGCATTCCCAGTGGCACAATTGACTCAGTTTTTCCAGGCACAAATCTTTCATAACCTCTTCGTAACTTTCCGAGCTCTTCTCCTGGCAGGACCAGGTACCGTGGCAGGTCGTTCCCTCCACCGAAATAGTCCCTCAGGCTTTAACCCACGAAGCCTTATTTGTCCATCTCTCTCCTACCCCAGCAGTGTTTTTAAGAACCAGTCTTAACCGGAGGGTTAACTTAACAATCTAAGGAAAACATTTGGACAAATTCGCCTTGCCCTGAGCCACAAGTTCAAATTCCTTTAGGGTTGATTTTTATTTTTATTTTTATTTTTATTTTTATTTTTATTTTTATTTTTATTTTTATTTTTATTTTTATTGTTGACAGTAGTACAGATGTCTCCCTTTTTGCCCCCCTCTACCCAACCCCACCCCTACCCCAGGCTGTCCCCATGCTATTTCCTGTCCATGGGTTATGTTACGCATATATGCACATATGTTCTTTGGTTAATCGCTTCCAGTTGCCTCCCTCCCAACCCCCCCCCCTCAACTCCCTACTAAGGTCTGTCATTCTGTCCCATGCATCCATACCTCTGGACCTTTTTTGTTCCTTAGTTTAGTTTATTTTATTCATTCGATTTGAAACCGGACAACCACGGGTCCAGGCTGCCTGTCATCACTTGAGCCAATTAAGCAGAGACAGGGTTGAATCGTATAGGAACATTTATTCCAATATTGCTGGCAAATGGGGAGAGCAGTGACGGTCATCCACGAAAACCTGCTCGGCCACCCCCCCATAATCCAGCTGCTTATGTTGGGTAGAAGGACAAAGATTACACAGGAAAGTAGGAATTACAGGCCTGGGGAAGTAGGCGAGGTATAATGCTCACAGGTTACAAGCAACGTGGGCCGAGGGGCTGCAAAAGGAGGGCACCTCCGGGACTCCAGGTGGACCCCCTCTGGGACTCCATTGTTTCAGGAACAGGCTGTTAAAAGAAGTATGGGCCCAATTCCACAGTTAACTCCCATGTCCTGCGGTGTACAACTCTCAGCCAGGTTAGAATATGCTTTCTATAATCAGAACAGAACAATCACAGTTAACAGACCATGATTCATATTTCTTATAACTATAGCTAACAATCAAGGTCGACAGAGCGTGATCAACAGCTCTGCCCCTAACATATTCCACATATATTTGTCTTTCTCTAACTGGCTTATTTCCCTTAGCATAATAGTCTCCAGGTCCATCCATGTTGTCTCAAAGGATAAGAGATCCTTCTTTTTTTACAGCTGCATTTCTTAGTAGATAAACGTGGTAACACAATGAGTTCAAAGAGGAAAATCTCCAGAAAGGAATATATATTTTCTGAGCCCCTCGAGGTCTGCATCACCAGCCGAAAAACTGTGCCTCTGCACAGTATTTCTAGGGTCTGGCTCATAATCAAAGATCTTAATCTTTTGTTTTGAACACTAAATATGACAATACAACCTTAACAAGAAAGGCAACTGCTTCCCCATGAGTTTGCTATTTTTCTCGCTTGGCATAAATTGTTACTCATCCCCAGCGAGCAGGTAATTACAAGGCTTTTGTTTCACAGACCAGCTATGGCCTAATATTTCAGTACAAGTTTCCGAGTAAAGAAGTCACCTTGTGATTTGTAGTTGTGCTAGCCATAAATCTTGGTCATAGGTTAGGAATAGACTAAAAAATGTGTCAGTAATTCATGTTATGCTACGATATCTCATTTAGCTTTAATATGATAAAGTGTGGCAGCTGGAGTCTGTGCCTAATGGTGGCCTCACAATGAAGCCTTCCTGTGAGGGATGCAAGATTTCGGAGTCCACCATATGAGAAGCTGCTTTACCCATCAAGCAAAGTTGAGTTGCATATGCAGTTTCTGCTTTTTGACATAGCACGGAGGTTGCAGGGATGGCTCTAGGGCGTCTGAGGTTTTTCTAGTTTCAGATTTCAAATGATTAATCATCATAACATTTTTGGATCGATATTAGTAGTTTCATTTTTCAGGCAGTGTGAGAGATAAAATAAGGGAGAGAGAAAGCTTGTGTGTGTGTCTGTGCTCTGTGTGTGTGTGTGTGTGTGACTTTTCAGTTTATCTACATTTTGATAACTGGAAGTGGCAGACAGAAAAGCCAGTTCTAATACCAGAAGTATGAGAGATGTGAGAATTTGACATCTAACCTATCTTTATTGGCTTTCCTCTTTTTAAAACCTAATGGATTGCTTCCTGTTGCACAGTGTGCCAAATGCATAAAAATATTTCAAATATCCAGAGGAACTTCACATGCATTGATCAGGGTTTATATATTGATTTGTGGCTATGAGAGATCCATTCTTTCCACTTCTCTTTGTTGTAATGAAAATGGAATGTATACTAATTTGAACTGAAAGAAGATGGCAGAGGGTGCTATACTTTTTTTTTCTTCCATTTCAGTCTCAGAAACTCGGTTACATTAAGTCATACTATTTGTATATGATCACAATAATAGCCCAAGCCAACAATGCTACCCTCTGAAGTCATCCTAAAATCAAAAGGCATGTTTTCAGGATCTTCATTATACATCTGTTCATTGTAGAAGTTTGAGTCTGAATATACACCCAAAAGAAAATATAGATATTTTGAGGTTTATAGGAATTTCACAAGTGCCTCACACACACACACACACACCTGCACATACATACGCACACACTGTGTACGGCACTCATATGCTCCCTTCATAGGAATGTTTATCAGGTTCAATCCATGGTAAAACAAAGTTACATTGCTTCTGGTCCATAGAAATATATAATCAAAGCAGAATGATGCAAATAGACATAAAGAACATATATAAAAATGGAAAGATGAACTGAACAAGTCCAAAAATGAAATATGTGAAAACTAAATTGTGGTAGATTCTTGGAAGAGGTGAAATTTGTAGAATTTTCTGACTGATAGTAAAGAAACAGCTTGTTGAATTAGGATTAGAATGATATTCCAGATATCTGGTAGATCAAGGCTTAAAAGTTAGAAGTTAGAGACAGATGACTGGCAAAATGGACATTTAATAAATTTGGCCTGTTAGAAGTGGAGGCAACACTTAGGAGAGTAGGAAGACAAATTAAATGAGTGGAAAAGGTATCTAAAGAAGTCAACTGGGAGATCCAAGATGTCGCCAGACTGAGTGGAAGCTACACTGACACTTTCCCAGGACCAAACTGGAATTACAAACTAAAATACAGAAAAACCGCTCTAAATAATCAACTGCAACTGAAGATGAGCTGGAGAGCACCCTCACAACCAAGGAAGAAAAGTGGAGACCGCATAGAGACTGGTAGGAAGTGTGGAGGCACAAGAGGGCTGACAAGGCTCCCACAGGCAGCAGCTGAAGCTCCACAGGGATATACCAGCTGTGGGGGGTTCCCACTGAAGACTCTGGGGTCTAAACCCCAGGCTAAGCTTCCCAGCCCAAAACACCAGAACTGAGAAAGGTGTCTACATAATGTCTGTCTGTGAAAAGCAGCAGGGTTTCTGTCTGCCAGGGAGAGACAGCTGGAAATGCAGGCACCCTCTTAAAGAGCCAACACACAAAGTTTTGTGTGCAGCCACTCACCTTGGGCTCCAGCAGAAGGAGGGCAGAGTGGACTGGAGCAGTGTGAGGAGATTCCTTGGGGGTTGGCTGGGAGAATAGATCTCAGGGGCCAACCATCTGGACCCCAGTGCTGAGTCATTCCCCCATACTGCAGAGGACATCTTTCCCAGGCAAACATTTACCTTCCAAGAAGTTTTGCCTGGGGGAAGAAGGGGAGCAATAGCCCCACCCTGTGGAGTTTCTACAGCCTGAGGCTCATTAAGAAACTGCATAACAGCTCCTGGGTGTTTTGCTGATTTGCTTCTGGACCCAGGGCTTGGAGAAGCAGACTTTGGTGCACATCTTGGTCCTATCCAAACACACTCAGCTCCAGAAGAGGGAACCAGAATCTGTGGAGTGTGCAAAACTTCAACAGGGTACTCAAGGCCAGTCACAAACAGCATCTGACATTGGCCTGCACCACTGATTGTCCAAAAGACTGGGAGTCCTACCAGATCTACTAATACATAGAAATTGGGAGGCAAAAAACAAGCTCCAAATGAAAGAACAAAAGAATTGTCCAGAAGAAGAGCTAAGTGAAATGGAGATAAGCAATCTATCAGATATAGAGTTCAGAATACTGATTGTAAGGATGCTCAACAACATGAGAAAATAAATGGAAACTATGAAGGAAATTAAGAATGAAATATTAGAAATTTTAAAAAAATGGAAAGAATGAACAGCAGATTAGGGAAGCTGAGGATTGGATTAGCAAATTAGAAGACAGGGTAGAAAAAAATCAATCAGAGAACCCAAAAGAAAAAACAATTAAAAAACAGGAGGACATTTAAGGGAGCTGTGGGATAATATGAAAAGTAACAATATTCACATCACAGGAGGACCAGAAGAGGTAGAAAGGAAGCAAAGGTTAGAGAACTTGTTTGAAGAAATAATGGCAGAAAACTTCCCCAACCTGGTGAAGAAAAATGTCACACAAGTTCAGGAGGCACAGAGAGTCCCAAACAAGAAGAAACCACAGAGGCCCACGCCCAGACACAACATAATTAAAATGCCAAAAATTCAAGACAAAGAGAGAATATTAAAGGCAGCAACAGAAAAGCAAGCTGTTACCTACAAAGGAGCTCCCATGAGGCTGTCAACTGATTTCTCATCAGAAACTCTACAGGCCAGAAGGGAATTACATGAAGTATTCAAGGTAATGGAAAACAAAAATCTGAAACCAAGACTGTTCTATCCAGCAAGGCTATCTTTCAAAAGAGACGGTGATATAAAGAGCTTCCCAGACAAAAAAAAAAAAAGGCTAAGGGAATTTATCACCACCAAACCAGCATTGCAGGAAATGTTACAGGGACTGCTGTAATTGGAAGTTGAAATAGAGAGAATGAGAAACATAGGCATAAAGAATTAAAATGGCAATAGATAAGCACCTATGAATAATTACCTTAAATATAAATGGATTAAATGTCCCAATCAAAAGACACAGGGTAGTTGAATGGATAATAAAACAAGACCCAAATATATTCTCTCTACAAGAGACCCACCTCAGAACAAAAGACCCGCACAGCTAGGAAAAAACAACAACAAAAAACAACTTCTGGAGGACTTTAAAGGAGAATTGACAGCAATACAGTCATAGTAGGAGACTTTAACACCCCACTAACTTTACTGGCTAGGTCTTCCAGACAAAAAAAATGAAGAAGAAAACATTGACTCTAAATGGCACACTAGATCAGGTGGATTTAATTGACATTTACAGAACATTTCACTCCAAAACTGCAGAATAGGCATTCTCCTCAAGTGCACATGGGACATTCTCAAAGATAGACCACATATTAGGACACAAAACAAGTCTCTACAAGTTCAAGAAGACTGAAATCATATCAAGCATCTTATCAGATATTTACACAATGGAATACTATGCAGCTGTAAAAAGGAAGGACCCCTTACCCTTTGAGACAGCATGGTGGGACCTGCAGAGTATTATGCTAAGCAAAATAAGCCAGTCAGAGAAATACAAGTGTCACATGATCTTACTCATATGTGGAATCTAATGAACAAAATAAACCAATGAACAAAATAGATCCAGAGACATAGAAGCATGGAACAGAATGACAAATCTCAGGGAGAAGGTGGGGGTGGGTGGGGAGAGATTAACATAAGAATTTATATGCATATGTGCATAACCCATGGACACAGACAATAGTGTGGTGAAGGCCTGGGAGGAGGGGTACAGGGGGGAGGGGATCAATGAGGGGGAAAGGGGACATTTGTAATACTTTCAACAATAAAGATAAATTTTAAAAAAAAAAGAAAATTGGTCAACCTCTTTGCTTCTGGTCAGGATAAAACCTTAGCTATTCCTTATATATTGGCAAATACTCACATTCTTAAAGTTTTATAAATCTGTTTTTTTATTAGAGCAAATAATTTCAGTAGTTTCAACCTTTTTCTGATATGGTTTTTACTAACCTAAATCCTCCTACCATTAACATCTGAGCTTACTTTAGAGGGAGAATGGAAACCAAAGAATTCTGTAGGATAATTCTGAGAATTCTTGGTCTTGAGAAAATACACCTCCAACTCCTAAAATAAAGACTATAAGCCAGAATCTTATTTGGTTTCAATTAATGTGAAAACCGTGTTTAGACCAGAAATCCAGTGGGCAGCTTTTACATCTTTCTGTCTTATTTATCACTGCACTGCTAATGTTATTCATTTTCTAAAATGATGTCATTGGTATAAAGAATTTTAGTTTGGTTTGGATGTGACCAAAATTAGTAATATGAGAATCAAAATTTTTTCCGTGTTTTATTTGTCTGAAATGTGATCTTGATATATTTGTTAGCATCATGCAAATCCTGAAAGATGCTGTTTATTTTTATAGTTCTGCTTTTATTTTTGCCATTTAAACAAAGAATATATTGACCTTTGTATTTTGATTCAAACTGCTTTCCCTCATTCACTGCGCACCTGTTATGTCCTGGGTACTGCAGTAGGCCTTAGAGATGTAAGAACTCTGGTCCAGGCCACTATCGTCTTTCATCTGGACAACTGCAACAGCTTTCTAAGTGGTTTCCCTGCCTTCAGAATGGCTTTCCTCCAATCTTGTCTTTACTCTGCAACCGAAGTCAGCTTTCCAAAACAAAAATGTAATGTGCCACTCACTCTGCTGCTTAAAATGTTTCAAATGGCTTCATTTTGGAGGCTCCAAGATAAAGTCTCCATGTACCTTATCTTGGCTTCCATGATCCTGACCATACTGCTCCTTCAATCTGCACCATTCCAAGCTGAGGTTCCAGACATGCTAAATTTCTTTCACTTCCTCGGGTGCTCCATATGGTGTCACTCACTTCAGATAGGTTAGTTCCTTTGCCTGCCCAATAATCCCTCATTAGGTTAGCTCCTGGCCTCCCTTGGATCTGAGCTTAAAAGTCACCTTAGTGTAGTGTCACAGGGTTCACACTGTGAATTGTGCAATGTCCTGTTAGGTTGCCTTGCTTTATGCTTTCATAAGCCTTTAATACATGCCCCAATTGTGAAGTATTAGTCTGCCTGGACTGCCATAAGAAAATACCACAGCCTGGGTGGCTTAAACAACAGGAATGTCTTTGTCGCAGTTCTGGAGGCTGGAAAGTCCAAGATCAAGCTGCCAGCAAGGTAGGTTTCATTCTGAGGCCTCTTTTCTTAGCTTGTAGGCGGCCACCATTTCTCTGTGTGCTCACATGACTTCATCATTATGTATGTACTTGGGGAGAGAGAGAGAGCGCTCTGGTGTGTCATCCTTTTCTTATAAGAACCCCAATCCTATCCTATTAGGGCTCTACCCTGTCACCTCATTTAACCCTCATTACCTTATTATAGGCCCCATGTCCCCAAACTGCCACATTGGGCATTAGGGCTTCAACACACAACATTATGGAAGAACACAATTTAGTCCATAGCATGTAACATTTGTTACATTTTTATTGTTAAAACATTTAAGATCTGTTTTGCCTCCTAGACTGTAAGCTCTGACATGGTAAGAACTTAATAAATACTTTTGAATGAGTAAAGAGGAAGAAGGCATGGTCTGTGGCCTCAGAAAGCAATAATTGCAACTCGTTAACGAGGCACGAGTGAAACTTGTTATGATACAGCAGAGCAACTTGATTACGACTGTAAGAACGAATTACCATTGGAAAGAATCAAGGATTTCTTAATTCTGACCTGAATGAGGGTGAAGGCGGGGTGAGCGTCAGAATCAAGGAAGGCTTCACAAAAAAGTTGATATTTGTGCTGGGTTCTACAAGAAGAGGTCTTCCACGTGGCTTTGACTATCGCTATGATTTAGGTTTGCTTCCAAAGAACCAAATCTGTAAAGGCATCTTAAATGTGTATTTCCAAAGAGATACCTGGGTTGGGTTGTGTAGGCTACTTCCTTGAGCTTATAGATCCACACTGTGAAGCAGAGTAGCCACTAGCCAAATGTGACTATTGAAATTTAAGTTAATTAAAATGAAATAAAAATCAACTTTCAGTTGCTCGCTCACCCTAGCAACATGTCAAGAGCTCAATAGTTACGTGTGGGTACCATACTGGACAGCACAAACTACAGAACATTTCTGTCATTGCAGAGAGCATGTCACAAACAATGCATTAATTCATCTAACACATTTGTACTGAGCATCTACTATTTGCCTGGTATTGGGCTAGATAGTGGTGTGCACAAAATAAAATACGGCAAGGTTCCTGACTTCACAAAGCTCACGCCAGTGAATTGTTCCTGCTGTTTGTCTGCAAATTCGTTCATGACGAACTGCACTTGTTTATTTTTGTAGAGTTCAAGATTACTATCTCTAGAAACATGTGTGATGCTTGTAGCTTGTTAAATGAAAGTTTCCCAGATACTCACAAATCAGGAACAGCTATAAATGAAATTTTGAATAAATCCAGTGTTTTTTAGGTACCCATTATGTGACCATCTGTGGAAAATATATAAGAAATATAATACGAAATACTTTTCCTCAATAAATTTGTAAGTTAATTAAAATTTTAAATGAAAAATGAATTTCTAAACCATGAATATATTTCTATTATTAAAGTAAAATTGGGGAAGATGAGACTCACATAAATTTAATAAGTAGAGAATAATAAAGGATAGTATATAATCAAGTGTGGGATTATATAATATAAACTTAGAAATCCTATGCAAATTCAGAGTTGAGAAAGAATTCCATGAAGTAAAATGTTCACGAAAGACTTTGGGAAGGAAGTGATGATAGTAGTCATGAATTACTGTTACAATTGACAGAAAACCAGCACAAACTATCTTTCCCCAAAAGGGGGATTTATTGATTTATGTAACTGGAAAGTTCAGGTATATACATTAGATACAAATGCATCGAAGGAATCCAAAGTCGTTGCCTCTCTCTCCTCTCGGTCTCCATCAGTCAGCTCTACTTTCCTCCCTATTGGTTCTATTTTTAGGAAAGCTGTCCTCTCCTGGTAGCAAGATAGCTACCAGCAGCTCTAGGTTTAAATTCCACTCTTTCGGGAAACCCCATGAGAAGATATTATCTAGCTCTAATTCCTTCTGTTTGGGTCCTGCTAGTACCTGTGAAGCAATCACTGTAGCCAAGAGAAGGCAGTGCTCTGGGTGATCAAGGCTGGTCCACATGCTCACCATTTGAGAGGAAGGGGGAGTACTGAGAGTTGGGTAAGTGTAACCCCACGCAGAAAATCCTGGAAATATAGCAAAATTAAAGGAAAACAAGAGAATGGAAGTTGTATAAACAACTAAAGTCCGATTCAAACTAGGCCTTGAGAAAAAGGCCTTTGTTTCTCTCTCTTGTGGAAAGGTGAACTGGGTGTCCAAAGAAAGAGAAGGACGACAAAGACACAGAGAGAAGAATGAATGTGCCATCTCCAGAGAATCAATTCTGTTTCATTGCATGGGAATTTATCAGATAAGAGTTCATCCGTTCGGCTTTGATTTGCCATCTTTAACATACCCTGGGCCAAACCTTTTGCAGTCTTGGCTGACCCAGTTAACACAAAATAAAACAAAACAGAAACAAGACAATAAGGAAACTAATTGGTGAAATCTGTGTCTGGCACCCTCTGACTGCCTGCTTTGATTTTGATGTTTTCTATTTTGTGATTTCTATGTATTCACTGAAATTGATGTAGTCAATTAGCATGAATGTTTCTTACCAACACTGCCACTCACCCTCTGCCTTCCTAGATTTAAAAAAAAAAAAAAAGTGCCATTTTTGAATATGTTCTTAACATTTGGGGTCAGCCAAACTCCATAGCACAAAAGCACGACGCATGTCATCACAGATTAACCTTGGCATATTGGGAAAATTTTCAGAGCTGCCAATTTTTCTCAGAAGCTTCAAAAGTCCAGTTCTGTTAATGGCATTGAATACTTCGGTGAGGCCTATGACAACCACATGAATATCTCTGTGCCTTGACTTTTGCTATATTGGGCATCTCAATCAGGCCAAGGCAGTGAAAGTAGTCCGCCCCACATGCAAAAAATAAGGGTGTAGATTGTTTGTAGAAAATTTTAAAACAGTAATAAAAACAGACAAAAACTCAGTCTGCTTTTTATTATCACCATGCTCTTGCATTTTAAAAGATGTCAGGAATAAAATACTTCTCTGGGGGAAAAATTCTTTGATTGGTCTGAGTCAGAGTTTCTCAGCCTCAGCACTACTGACATTTTGAACTGGGTAATTCTTACTTGGGAGTGGGGCCTGTCCTGTACATTGTAGGATGCTTAATAGTATCCCCAGCCACTACCCACTAGATGCCAGTAGCACCTTCCTCCCAAATTATGACAACCAAAAATGTCTCTCAACATAACCAAATGTCCCCTGGGAAGCAAAACCAACTCTGGTTGCGAACTACTGGTCTAAGTTCTAAACAGTTGCAATGATTACCATTAAGATTTAATAATATACATTTTATTGTTTCTAATAATAATGCTTATTTCTACTACTTACCTCCTCATAAATGTTATATTTGACATGGAAATTAAGTCAAAGAACTTCCAGTTACATACTTGACCTCTGAACACATGAATCTCTCCACGTGCATTCATTTCAAGAGGAAGTTCATAAGTTTAAAATCATTTGAGCTTCCCTTTGGTAAAGTTCACATCTCCAACCCTTGTGCTTCTGCATATTCCTGCTTTTAAATAGTATTCAGCCCTCGCTGGGTTGCTCAGTTGGTTGAGCATGGTCCCCTGCACCGAAAGGTCGCCTGTTTGATTCTCAGTCTGGGCACATATCTAGGTTTCAGGTTCAATCCCAGGTCAGGTGTGCACGGGAAGCAGCCAATTGATGTTTCTCTCTCTTTCTCTCTCTCTTTCTCTCTCCCCCTCCCTTCATCTCTCTCTAAAATCAATAAAAACATTTTTAAAAAATAGTAGTGCCTGGCCAGAATGTCTCCATTGATTGAGCATGGTCCTGTCCACTGAAAGGTTGCAGGTTCAATTCCAGATTAGGGCACATACCTGGGTGGCAGGTTCCATCCCCAGTCGGGGCACATAAGGAAGGCAACCAATCAATGTTTCTCTCTCACATGAATTTTTTTTTTCTCTCTCTCTCTTCCTTCCTTCCTCTCTCTAAGCATGACCTCAATGAGGACTAAAAAAAATAGTAGCTTCAAAATAAACAATGATAGAACAATGATTTTAACAGCAAAGAAACTGGACCTGAGCTGTTTCAATACTGTCATTCTATGTGACTACTTGAATTTTTATTAAAAGCGTGAAGCCAGTGGAGCACTGTAATGTATTGCTCCTTAGGTATCTGGATTTGGTGTTTTGGTATACTTGGTTTGGTATTTTGGTGCAGTAAAAGGAAATCTTAGTTAATAAATAAAATATTTTACTGAATTTGAATGATATATTTAAAATTAAAAGTTATTCTTCTACTTTAACTTATTAAATTGTTTTTGTTATTAAGCTATAACATGATTTATTGTTTATTATTGTAACATACTAATATGTAGGTATAAAATTTTCCTTTAAAATACATTAGCACAAATAAAAGTATGAATCTATATTTTATCAGCTTTCAGTTATAAGATAAATAAGATTTTGTCCTATACAAGAGGAAGATATTATCTTTTCCAGGTGTCAAATATGCCAAGTTTGCCTCTTTAGCAGAAAACAAATTTTTCTACTGCAAGGTCTTTGGCACTAAAGCATTGGTTCTCAACCAGAGGCAATTTTATCCCCTCCCCAGGGGACATTTTACAATGTCTAGAGACATTCTTGTTGTTACAACTAGGGAGAGAGGTGCTACCAGCGTTTTGGAGGTAGAGGACAGGATACTAGGCATCCTACAATGTACAGGACAGCCCACTACAAAGAATTATCCCACCCAAATATCAATAATGCTGGAGTTGAGAAATCCTGGCTGAAGCAATGAATCCCAGAAGTACACAATCACTCAGAGCCCAACAAATATCATTAAGAATGTACAACTCAGCTAAACTGAATCAGGCCCTTATGTGATAAGACTCTTCACCATGATGATTTCCACCACCACCCCCTGCTAGTTTTGTGCCATTGCCTATATTCTCCCTGAATCGCCTGCATTTCACCCTTGTAATGGGTTTATGTTTTCAGGTAGGGTTGAGAAAGAAGAATGTTTCATCATCATCATCTCTCAAGCCTTCTCTAAGCATAAGAGGTAAAGAGTTAAATTGGGAAAAGTTAAGGGCACTCCGAATTCAAAAGCTATTTCCTGGCCCTAGCCAGTGTGGCTCAGCAGTTAGAGCATCAGCCTTCAGACTGAAGGATCCTGGGTTTGATTCCATCCAAGGGCATGTATCTGGGTTGCAGGCTCGATCCCCAGCCCTCAGGGCATGTGCGGAGGCAACCAATGGATGTGTCTCTCTCACATCAGTGTTTCTCTCTCTCCTTCCACTCTCTCTGAAAAGCAATGGACAAAATATCCTCAGGTGAGGATTTAAAAAATAAAAAAATAAAATAAAATAAGGTATTGCCTGTATTTGAACCTAAAACCACACACAATGCCTATGAAAGTCTGAATCCAGAGTAAAGGAAAATCGGAAGTTTTAACAACCCAAACTAAAAACTGTAATTAGGATTGCAAAAATATCCCTATTACACAATTCTTATAATCCCGTGGTCTTCTCTGTAGATGAAAAGTAAAGTTCAAATTATCTACTCATTGTGTTCGTAGACAATTCAGTGGCATCTGTAACCCAAAACAAATACATTCCGTCTGCTAAAAAAAAAAAAAAAAAAAGTGAATTAAATAAAAAAGAGAAGGAAGAGAAAGGCAAGAAATAAAAGCCATTTCTTTTCCTTGGAAAGAGAAGATGCTCTTTTGAATAGGAAATAACCAGATATAAAATTCCCTTGATCTAGAACTTGGCACCCTGTTGTCTGGATAAACTCTCTTAGGAGCCAGTGATGAAAGCTATTTCATTTTCATTTTCATTTTAGTGAATTACTCATTAAATGAATAGTTCTCCAATAGATAGCAGTCTTACACACCAGCTCTCCTTCTTTCAGGGATCAGTTTATAGCCGATCTGATTTTATACCACGCAGGCCGGTTTTATTAGCATATTATCAGAGCAGGTTATTCAGTCCGCCAGCTGCGCTTCTGCAGTAGATAGAATGACGTCATGTCTTCTGTTGAAGATGTTCTTCTGCTTCCCATTTGTATGCAGATAAAAGCAAGGGAGCGAGTAGATCATAAAGTTGTATTTTCATCTCGTGACCATAATGTCATGAGCTCAGATTCTCAATCTTCTATAGGATTTTCTAACAAATACCTTCTGGAATAAGTTAAATATAAAGACATAAAATAGAGTTACCAAAAATGCATGAGAATCTGAAAAGATTTGGATACATGAAGGAACTGAACCTGGGACTGCCAAGTATTTTATTACTTCTCGTGAGGCAAGGTTATGTTTATAATAATTACTTTCCTTACTATGCTACTGTGGAACTTTTTACTACAAATTTCTAATTTCAAGTAAATCAGCCCCAAGTTATTTGTTGCTACAAATTTGATTAACCCTTTTCTGCACTTAGGATCTTTTTAACAGCAAGAGGAGCAGAGAAAAACTGCTAAAAGGTAATGACCATTGCCTGGGCTGAAATGTGACTCCCCTCCAGCTCACCTTCAGGAACAAAAGAGATTTAAATTTGAGTTCCAGCTAGATGTAGTCTCTTCCTCATTTATCATTTTGGGTTTCCAACATACACCACTAATTCTCCATACAAAGGAAGGCAGTTTTGACGTGTGCTTCAACTCACTGTATGACAGCGGCTATCTAAACTTAGAAACCATCAGAGATGCCATCATTAACTGCTGGATGAGCTTGACTTTTAATTCCAGAATGATTTAGAACCCTGTGACACTGAGAAGAAATAAGCAAGAACAATAATAGCTGGAAAACTAAAGATCAGATTTCATGCTTTTCTCGGTATTATGATCTTACTTTGAGGTTGGCATCTTGTCACTTATTGCTTCCTGGCACACTTTCGTATAAATGAACCTTTCCCTTTGATAGCTTTGTGCAGCATTTGCAAGAGTGGATATTTCGAATGCCCTTTCCAGTCACCTAGACTGACGATATGGTGAATTGGCCTGAGCTTTGGATGATTTAAAACAATTTCGTATGAGTCAGAATCAAGTTGGCTATGCCACTAGTTTATTTGCCATTTGTATAAAGCACAATATGGTTCAGGAAGTTCTATGCCATCCTGTAACTATGCCATATGAAACACGTGACCTCCAAAGGCACTGCAGCAGCAGTCAAAAGGGATATAGGAAGCATACAAAGTCTTTACTGACTCAGCCCAGAAAAGTCACACATCCCATCAGCTCCCAACCATTAGCTAAAACTAGTCTCATGGCTCCAATCCAACTGCAAGGGAAAGTGAAAATCATAGGAAACTTTCACAAGGATATTTGTTGAGTACTGTCTCTGCCAGTCGTTTCATTCACATATTCTACTCTCATAGTCATTTTGACATTCAACTTATGTATCTGGGATGCAAACCTGAGCTATTGATTGACTCCATTTTGCCTAGGTCCAACAGGCATGAATGAACTTCCACACTCTCATTCATTGATATAGAGAACCAGATGTAATAAGTGAAGTTTGTTTTGAAGTGAGCCAATTGTGGTCAGTTGAGACACCTGATCTGGTTTAATTCTACTGTGTGTAATATGTGAATAGCTTAGAACATGCCTCAAAAATGCTTTGATTTGAATCTAGGAAACCAACACACCTGGTCTGCTGATACGTGGCAACCATTTTGAAATTGGCTAAGGGTATTAATCCTTAAGCTGTCACGATTGCCTACAGGCTGCCTTCAATAACATTGATTTGGTTGTCAAGTTGGGGTAAAATGTCAACATCTCATACTACCCAATTAAGGCTTTTGAGACATATTTCTTCTTACAGAGAAACAAAAGGTCTGTGTCTCCTTTTGTCTCACATAACTCAATGTATGGAGTGTACAACATCATATTAAAGAGATACAAATAACTGTGGGACATGACACAGCTGGGACACCAATTCCAACCAAGTAAAACACACATGCCACTGACGTGGCAAAAGCTGCCCTCATTAGTGATGATGTACAAGGATAGTAGTGGCACGTGTTTTTCCTTTGCAACTTGGGTTGTCAGAAAGTAGAAGCTCTGAAATTTTGCTCATGTGACAAAAAATATTCTGCCTGAAACCCTTGAATCTCCTATTATTCTTTGAATTGTAATGAAATCTAAGCATGGACAACAGTCCTGTAGAATAACACCCAAACGTCTCAGCCCATTTTGCATGGTTCAACAGCCCTTAATAGGCCTGATGGTAATCGGAGAGTCACCTTATACTGTTCTCAGTTGAGACCAACCAAGAGATCCTTTAGCTGTTTGCAGTAAACAATGGTAATCATATGGCTTTGTCTGTGCTTAAATATTTTGAGATTTGTTTATAATTTTGGGATTGATTTGAATTTAAATTTTAAAATACATAAAACTGACTAGACTTATTAGAGAGAAAATTCAATATGAATGAAGTTATATACTTGCTAGCTTTCTCTTCTTACATACATACATAGCTTCTCAGCTAGAGACAGCACTTCGAAGCTTCCCTAGCAAACAAATGTGGACATATTATGTTCTTGCCAATGGAATAAGAGCATCCAGGATGTGTGCAATTTCTGCCTCATTTGTTTAAACGGCAATTGCTTGCACTGGACACCTTCTTTTCTCACTTTTCCATGAAATGGAACACAGATGTACCAGCAATGCAGTTTTGACCATGCGGTCTGGGAAACATCCTAAGAGATGCAGAGCACCAAGATGGAAGGAACCTGGGTCCCTTAATGACTTGCCAAGCAGAGAAATCGCACTATCATAAACCAGCCAGACTTTACCTAAGGCATTAAACGTCTATCTTATTTTGAAGGTTCTTTGTTGAAACAACTTAACCTTTACCTTTACTGTAGCATTTGTCTCTGGTGCCCCATGTCACTTCCCCTTGGTCCACCTGCAGTGATATCAACTACAGCCTGCAGTGGACAGTTGTACATGAGCGCAGAGCTAGTTCATCTTGACTGTACCTTCTCAAATGCATGCTGTGCATCTTTCTAATCTTTGCTTCAGGGCCTTGACCAATGCCTCAGCAGCCCTCTCGTTTCATATGTTACCCTCAAATAATGGGAGACAAGAGGCAGTGGGTAAACACCTCAAACTCTCTTCCTTCAAGCAGACAGTTCTGTAAGGATAAATGGTTAAGAGAACTAAAAATGTTTAACCCAAAGAAGACTCACTAGAACTCAATAAGAATTGTTAAATATTTGAAAGGCACGCACAGAGAAGAATTCAATTAAATTTCTTCTATAAGATGCCACATGGAAGAATAAAGACTAAGAGGTAGAAAATGAATAAAATTTCAGTTCACTATTAAGTAAGAACTATAGTAATTCAAAGTTTTTAAAGTTAAGTTTCTAAGGCACATTTTTCATGTATAGGGACAGGTTCCTTAAAATCCTCTAAGGACTTCCACCTGCTTTTCTGACCAGGCACACAAGTCCTTCAGGATCTCCTTCTCCTGCCTTGGCTTCTGCTTTCCATCTCACCCTACCTACAACAAGCAATGGCAAACTATTTTCAATTCTTCTAACACACCAGGTTATTTAATCTCTCTGTCTTTCCACTATGCTGTTCTTTCTGCCCTTTCCACCTCACCATCCACTTGTTCTAGTAAACCTTACTCTGCGCGATGCAGATTGGGCATTTCTTCCTCTGTAAAACTTTGTCTGAACCCTGCTCCACCCCCACCACATCCACACACTAGTTAATTATTCTTTTCTCTGCTCTGTCTGCTTCTCTCACATTCTTATTTTTTTTCCATTATTGCTCACCCTGTAGTACACAGATCTGCTTGCATGTCTGTCAGTTCTACTAAACTGTGGGTTCCTTAAAATCAATGAGAGTAGCTTATTAATTTTCTGCCTGCATCACTTAGGAACGTCTCTGACACATAACAGACACTCAGTTATTTAAATAAATGAATGTAGGAAAGAGGAAAGATGGAAAGAAGGAAAGAAAGAAAGAGAGAGAAAGAGAGAGAGAAGAAAGAAGGAAGGAAGAAGAGGGGAGAAAGGGAGGGAAGAGGAAAGGAGGGAGGGAGGGAGGGAGGGAGGGAGGGAGGGAGGGAGGGAGGGAGGGAGGGAGGGAGGGAGGGAGGGAGGGAGGGAGGGAGGGAGGGAGGTTTTTGTGTGATAATATAAAGAGAACTGAATCATCCAGCATGGTTGTTCTGACTTACCCTTAAGCCTTCTCCCAACTCTGAGTGTCTGTGATTCTAAAAAAAAAATGCCAGCTGCTCAAGGCTAATTAGACTTATTTAAATGAAAATTAGTTTCAAATACCAGTCATCCTATAGTGAGGAAACTTTATCTCAAAATAAAAAGAAATTTTATGACCTGTTAACATCTTAAATGGTTGGATTACGCCACTCAAAGTTAGTAAGTGAAGATGCTAACATTTTATACCATTTAGTGCCTGCTTGGAAATAAATTGTAGCCACTGACTGTTTTAGAATAGAAATAAACCATGTGTGTGTGCTGATACGTGAACATATATGTGTGGGCATGTGCATACGTAGCTATGAGTAGTACACCATTGTATTCTCTAAATTGAAGCCACAGGTTAGCAAATCTTAACTCTATGATGAATAAAGTAAAATTGATCACTGTGTCTTAACCAAATCGTGAAGCTCTCATTTATTAACACCATTACATCACTGCGCTCTACCTCAGACCCAGCAGGACACTAAGACAGTTCTACTCTAATAGATAAACCCAGGCGATGGCTTCTACTTCTCATTGGCATCTTGGTTAAGGCGTCTCAAAGCTCTGGAAGATCATCTTAGGGACAGCTTTCCTGGCTCTCACTTCAGTCTCCGTTGGCATGAAGGCTACACCTAAGTCGGGGATCCACAATAACAAGAAGCTACCTTCTACCTTGCCCACATGTCCCACTAAAATTCTTTTTTTTTAAATCCTCACCTGAGGATGTTCTCACTGATTTTAGATAGAGAAGGAGAGAGGGAGAGAGAAACATTGATCGATTGCCTCCTATGCTTGCCCCAACTGGGACTCGAACCCAAAACCTTTTGGTGCACAGGAAGACACTCCAACCAACTGAGCCACCCGCCCAGGGCCCACTAAAATTCTTTTACCATCTCCACCAACCACCTATCATCTCTGAAGAGAATCCAGAGATGAGGTACAATTTTATTTTACCCTCAGCTTTGCTACTCTGGGCCTTTTCTGAATTGAGGCAAATCTGTGTTTCAATGTTGATGGTAATTATTAGAACTGTTCCTTGGCAAAAGATATGTGATGATATAAAGCTTGAACCTTTAGTAGTCCTCTTAGTGCTCTTTCTTCCTTCTAAGTTTCTCAGCGTTTAGTGGCCTTATAATTCTTCTTGGTTGACTAGGATCCCCCACAAGGACACTCTTCATTCTCTGGGGCACCCCATAATCCCTGTATCACCCACTCACCTGAAAACTAATATGTACTGAGAACTAGTCTTTTACCACATTTCAAAATGACTAGCTGGATAATCGAATTGATTAATCGTGGCGATCATGTTAATGGATAATATCAGCTAGGGTTGAATCATGACTCCACCACTTTCTTGCTGCGTGCCCTTGGGCAAGTCATTTAACTTTATTTTGCCTCAGTTTCCTCATCTGTAAAACAGAGATAATGAGAGCACCTGCCTTATAGGGCTGTTGTGAGAATTACACAAATTAATACATATAAAACGGTTAACATAGTACCTGGCATATAGTAAGTGCTCAATAAATATTAGCTATTAAAAATCATATTTTAGGGGGGAGTTTTGTGTTCGGTCAGAACTTCAGACCTTCTGGGAACCCCTTGGGAATGATTTTGCTAGCATATGTTTGAACACATATTTGGCCTGCTCCATGAAAACACCCCTGAAAACTAACTCACTCATCAATTTCCTAAAATCCTAGTGTCTTGCAAGAAGTTTTTACAAATGCCTTTGCCTTTTCTCTCTGGTTTCTCTCAAGTGATGACTCTTGGGCCGGTGGATTCTGACACCATAGCAGACACAACTGCATCCCTGCGCTTGTCCTTACACGTCTTGATGACTGGTATCAAAAATCGCAGGTACCAAAAAAGCATCAAAATAAAAAGCTTCTGCACAGCAAAAGAAACCATCAACCAAACAAAAAGGGAGCCCACTGTAGGGGAGAACATATCTGCCAAAGACACATCTGATAAAGGATTAATATACAAAATATATAAGGAACTCATCCAATTTAACAAAAGGAAGACAAACAATCCAATTAAAAAATGGGCAAAGGACCTAAATAGACACTTCTCCAAAGAGGACATACAGATGGCCAAAGGACATATGTCACTAGATCATTAGATCAAAGTCACTAATTTTCAAAGAGATGCAAATTAAAACCACAATGAGGTATCACTTCACACCTGTCAGAATGGCTCCATCAACAACTCAACCAACTACAAGTGCTGGCGAGGGTGTGGGGAAAAGGGAGCCCTAGGACACTGCTGGTGGGAATGCAGACTGGGGCAGCCACTATGGAAAACAGTATGGAGTTTCCTCAAAAGATTAAAAATTGACCTGTCATTTGACTCAGTGATCCCACTACTATGAATATATCCTAAGGAACCCCAAACATCAATCACAAAGAACTTATGCACCCCTATGTTCAGAGCAGCGCAACTTACAATAGCCAAGATCCGGAAACAGCCCAAGTGCCCATCAGTAGCTGAGTGGATAAAAAAGCTGTGGGACATTCACACCATGGAATACTACGCAGCTGTAAAGAAGGAGGATCTCGTACCCTTTGGCACAGCATGGAGGGAACTAGAGAGTATCATGCTAAGTGAAATAAGCCAGGCAGAGAGAGACAAGTACCATACGATCTCACTTATATGTGGAATATAATAAACAAAATAAACTGATGAACAAAGTGGATCCAGAGACAAAGAAACATGGAACAGACTGAAGGATCTCACAGGGAAAGTGGGGAGGGGGGAGGGGGTGGGGAGAGATTAATCAGGGAACTTATATGTTTATAAGCATAACCCATGGACACAGACATTGGTCTGGGGAAGGCCTGGGGGTGGGATGGGGGTGGGGTGGAGGGGATCGGTGGGGTTAAAAAGGGGACATCTGTAACAGTCTCAACAATAAAGATAAAGAAACATTAAAAAAAAAGAAGAAAGAAAAAAGAGATTAATATTTTTCTGAAAAGCAGAATAAAAAAGAGAGATATTCAAAGAATAATTGCAGGAACAACGTGTTATGACACAATGTAATGTTCTGAAAGTCATTATCCCTTTTCATAGAGATCATTTCAGTTATAGAAAGTGTGTGTTTTAAATATGTTGTAAGAGATTCAGACAAGTTTTTTTTATTGATTTTTGAGAGAGGGCGGGGGAGAGAAACATCCATCTGCCGTCCCACTCATTTATGTATTCATTAGTTGCTCCCTGTATGTGCCGAGACCTGGGGTCGAACCCACAACCTAGGTGTATCAGGATGACGTTCTGACCAATTGAGAGCTACCCGGCCAGGGCCAGACAAGTTTTTAAATATTGTTATCTCTGCAGTGACTTAGTTTCTAGACAAAATTGGCATCCTTTGAAAAGCTTGACTTTTTTTCTTCAGTTTCTTGCCTTTTTCATCAATGTGGCTGGGAAGAGAAACCTGTTGTATGAAGCCACAGACTGAAGGCAAAAACGAAAGATAGGAAGGAGGTTACATAATTTCATCTCGTAAAGCCAAGATAGGAGAGAGACCAAATCCTTCTCATCTCTTTGCTGCTGGTCCTTAAATTTGCCAGGGTAGAGCTCCATCTGCCTTCCTAACAGATGCCTGTTGAATGAGACTTCAGTTGGCTGCATGTGCTGGTCCAATTCTATTCTTTTGTTTAAAACATTCACAGTTTTTGCTTCTCTTTTTTTACACACCCATTATTTTCTATTTCAATTTCTTTTATTGAAATGTTAACTTTCTATGTCCTTTGCTCCCCTCCCAAACTCAGACAACAGCCCTTTGGAAGTTTCTTGAGCGACCACATATTGCCTGAGCGATTTCTGTCATGAGCTTAAGAGCACCATGCATAAGTCACTCCCTATTTTCTTCTCACTCCCTTTCAATTCAAAGTACATGCTCTCTCGGCAATACAGAGTGATACATTTCAACAGAGCACACTTTATAAAATGTCTTTTAGACCATTTTTATTTTATAGAGAGTATCAAATGTCCATGTCTTAAATATTGGCCCATTCTAGGTACCTCAGAATGGAGTTTATATAAAGCATGGTCCAAATAAAGTTATCTTAGTATGTCATGAAGTTAACTTAATGGTATTATCTTCAAATAAATGTTTCCATCTATCCTGTGCCCCAGACCATTTTCAATTATAAACAGTAAAGTAAAATTGAAATTGTCAAGTCCCATCAACAAGTGTTGATTAAGCATATCTCAGCTCTTTAAACCTACTATCAATTGTAATACTGAGAACATGTCTTTTCTTTCTTGATTTCTCTTCTTGTTATTGCCTTTCCACGTATCTTTGTGATTTATAATCTCTGAGCTATTGAGCTTCTGAACATGGCTACTAAAATAACCACAATGTTCAACTACATTGGGAGGAAAATCAAACTTTTTTCCCAAATGATTTTCAGAAATAAATGGCCAAGGGCAAAATTTGAAAGTTAAGCAAAATCCTATGTATTTCTAAACAATTTATTCTTTGAAAGTACAGAATAACTGCTTCATTATAAAACTAAGAAGAAGAATAGGTACGATTGATCCTCATTATTTTCAGATTCTGTATTTGGAAATTTGCCTCCCTTGTAAAATCGTAATTCAAAGCCCACACTCGCTGAGCATTTTCTGTCGTTTGTGGACATGCCCAGTGGTGAGAAATTGGAGGCACCGATGTGAAGGTTCCCAGCTGAAGTCAAATAGGGCAGCATTTGGCTTCTTTTTTCAGCTCTCATACTATCAACAAGTGTTCTTTTGGCATCGTCTTTGGTGCCAGGTTTTTCACAATTTTTGTGCTTTTTTGGGGGGGTATTTTGCTGTTTTAAATGACCCCCAAGCATAGTGTGAAAGTGCTGTCACATGTTTCTAAGCTCAAAAGACTGTGATGTGACTTACAAAGAAAACGCATGTGTTAGGTAGACATCATTCAGGTATAAGTTATAGTGATGTTGCCTCTGAATGTTAATAAACCTACAAAATATATTAAATAAGGTGTGTTTAAACATAAACACACATAAAACAGTGTTATGTATTGATCTGTTGATGAAAACATTGTGACCAGAGCCTAGCAGGAACCTAACCGTGCATTTCCCCTAGGAGCAGTGGTTTATAAAACATAACTATCATTCCTAAAACATAACTATGGAAAATATAACTACCACAAATAACAACAATCAATTGTATTTTAAATCCAGATTTAGTTAGAACTGCCAAAGAATCAGCTACGCAAATAGATTAACAAAGTATCTTTCTATGTCAAGATCACTGGGTCGTATGCCTCTGGACTTTTCCATAAAAGGAGTACTGAAATAAAGAATTCCCTGTTTCCAAACAATACAGATGTCTTTGTTCAGCAAATACATCTCTAAGAATGCTTAAAGAGAACACTAGAAGATCCTTAGTTACCTTTTTTTTTTCATGAAGAATATCTTTATTACATTGTCAGCTGATTCAAATCCATCGATACATTGTCAGCTGGTCTTTGCTTGGAATCAAGTCCTTTGATCTTCCAATACTGCTTTAACCACCTCTTGGTGTCTCAGCTAAAAAACGCCTGTCCCACGTCCCCCTGGAGCTCGGCCGCAGGTCCCTGCTGCTGCTGAGATTGCCTCAGGTGGAGCTGACGGTCTTGGCTGCCCAGTGAGGCCACCCTGCGTTTCACTTGGACCTCCACCTCTGGTGCCTGGCGGTGTGTAGCCTGTCCCAGGAGCAAGCAGTTGCCGGCCTGCTCCATCGGGCCGCCGGCCACTCCTCATACCAGGGCTTCAGGCATCTCCAGTGGCCACTCAGCTCTTCTTAGCGACTTTATCAGGTTAACACAGCAACAGTGAACATGTGTGATCAGGAGGCCAAAATTACAATTGTCAAGATACATAACTCCATAGAGTGAAACAAATTGCTTCAAGTCAGGCAGCAGAGGGATTTTTCTCTCTGTCTAGTTTTCTAAAATGCGTATAACATGCTGCATGAGCTAAATGAGGCCAAACGAAAGCACAGCTAGGTGTGATTTTGTTGGGGGCAGTGAGGTGTTTGGTTGTCGTTGGTTCACATTTGAAGCCAATTCTGTCTCTTGGGATAGGAAACGTGTTAGGTATAAGTAATACTCTTTTGCTTTGAAATAATTTGTTCCGACTAGCATCGCCATTCTTACGGTCCCAAATTTGCAATATATGGAAGTCTACAGTGTGTTTGACAAGTGGCCGGGTCACATGCAAACAAAGTAGCGCCCCATTCCTTTGCGGCTGAAGGGCAGTGAAACACCCTAAGTAAGAAGGGCTGTGAAAAGAACAGGACCGCTTTGATGGTTCTCTAGGCAAAGCACAGTTAGTGCTGATTAATGTGAGCTTTATTGACAGGTTATGAACCAAGGAGCCAAGAGGGTGGCCAGCTGGTCACCGCCTAATGCTTAAAGTGCGGCGCCCTAATGATTTTCGCTCTCGTCCGGCGCGTTTCCTGTATTCCCATTTGAAGTCGCGGCACTAATAGATTTCCTACCAGTAACTTTCAACGACTCTTTCGCCATCGGAAGAGCTGCTTACTTGGCACAAATTCTAGGTATTTTCCCTAAATTTTTCTTGGCTTTGTTTCTTCCCATTATGCCTTTTAAATAATAAATGTAATTAGTGGTTCCATAAGGCTTAATATTTAAAGCACTTTTATACTTGTTAAAAAGTCAGTCCTCACCACATCCAGGAAAGTTAGGCCAGCTCTGTTCTGTCATCTACCCCAGGCGCCTTCCTGTGAAAAATAAAAACTTTATAAACTTTTAATGAAAGGCCATATCTTGTATACCTTCCACGGGCCAGGCTGTACGTCCTGAGGACTTGATCCACGCTGGACGATAACTGGGGCATGTGCTAAGGTACTTCCTGAACACATGCTACTTCAAACAAGGGACTGGGTCTTATTTTATTAAGCTTGTATATAATACATAACGTATTTCCGTACACACCTGGGCAATCAAAAGAAAATTGATGACTATGAGTAAGATAAGTGAAATAGCCTCCCTCCTGGATCCAAAGTGATCGCCTAATTAAGGCAAATTACCTTCTCCAGGATTTGCTTATAATAGAAAATGTAGCTTCTGAAAGGCCTAATGATACTGAATTGGTACCCTTTTGGACTAAATTACTTCTTCAGAGAGCAAAATGGTCTTCCTGGAAGAGGTCATTTACCTTAAACATATAAGCACTTTACCTCAAAGAAAGAAGACCAATTTGCCTTGAGAACTGCATCCTGAGAGGCTCCCCTCCCCCCCAACACACCCACAGAACTGACCGCTGCAAACCATCTGTCTGCCCCTGTTCAGGCGCTTGGAAAGACAGCCAGCGTTTGCTTCCTTCAGGCTGCTATGTTGGACGCCAAGTCTCTGAGGACAGGGACCTGCTCTCAGTGGGAAATTTAGGCTGTGGTCGTTAAAGCAGTGTGCTTGCAAAAGGCTGGACATTTCACCAGGGGGAGTTTCTGCATTGATGTGACTGGCACCACCAAGGTGAGATGGCGGATAGCCCTTCACAGATGAGTCCCATTTAGGGACTGGCCCACTCCTGCTCGTTGAATTCATTCCCTGACCCCCTTGAAAAACAGCAATAATCCAGATCCAGAGAAACCCCTGATTAGTCTTTTACAAAACAGTCGTTCTGAACGCTCGTGAAGGACCTCCCTTGATCTGCCATAGTTTGTACTGTAGGTGGACCCTCTGCTCCAAGCAGTGCCCTAGGCGGGATGCCTTTTGTACCTTCTCAACTCCTCTGAGGTTGTGGCGTTTCTATTTGGACTTCCTTCTGTTTCTGGCACGTTAATGTTGCCCTTCTGCATATTTTAAGAAGCCATCCCTAAATCTTTTTTCTTTTCTTTTTTTTTTTTGCTGTGGTTGTTTTTACTGTTCTTGTTCAGAAATGGAATTGGCAGGGGCCAGATAGTGGGAGATAGTACTTATATTTATTTCTTTACATCTCAATATCTATAAGCAGGTTAAGCTTCACTTCTTGTCTTTCCACCATGTTTCTAACCTGGCAAATCTTTGTTTTTTGTGATGTTTGTAATAAAATAAAATAAAAAATAAAATAAAATAATAAAATAAAATATAAAATATAAAATAAAATAAATTTAAAAATAAAATAAAATATAAAATAAAATATAAAATAAAATAGAATAAAATAAATAAAAAATAAAATAAAATATAAAGCAAAACCTTAATTCAATATCAACTAAGAATGTAGTTAAGATACTGAAACTATTGTGACATTCTTATATTTTCAAGCCACCTGATATAGTTTATATGAACTTTCTTCATTTTCTTGGCTACTAACAGGTGATTCATTGGTAATTGTTTCTTTGTCAGACATTTACAACCTAGTGTTTAGCACAGTCCGGTTTCTCTAGGCTGCTAATGTCAAAAGTTCTCCCCTTGCCCGCTTCTGAATATGTTCAGCAGAGACAGGTCTTCCTCACACACCTCCCTCCAACGGCACAATGAGCTTCGCTGCAAAGAGCCGCATTTAATTCACAGATCAATGTGTTTTTGTTGGTTCCAACGAGCCACACATCATTCACTGTGATTTTTGCCACAGTTAGAAGCATTTTTTACTTTGAGGACCACGGTTTTGTAATTGTGGAACTACAGCCCACATGTACTCTTAAAAAAAGACAGTGTGCTTTTTTTGGTTCCTGTCCTACCTTATAAATTTTCAAAAAAAGCCTGCCAGATAACAACACCTGATTGCAACCTAATTACGTTGTATATCAGATGCATTGCCTTCTCCACTGGTTTGTGTCTTTGAAATGGTAGGGCAATGCAAAAATCTGCCCCGCACATGTTTAATTCATTGGCTGACCTTTTAAAACGTAGATTTTGAAATTAAACTAAAAGTAATCCAAACCTTTAGATATACAGGACAACAATATTTGGACCTATAATAACTTCACACGGGGGTCCATGGTTGAAAAGCATGGTGTGGGTCTTAAATAAATTGATTTTTCTCTCTCGTTTTGCTTTCAAGTTCCACTTTATTTCTTGCCCACCTCTGGCTCCTGAGAGATGAGGCAAATTAACTCCTTACAGGGAAAGGGAGCAGGAGGCTCTAGGAGAAAGGAACCGCTTTTCCGAAATAACTTTTATTGATCGTGGATCTGAGTCACTAAACGGACTTTGCTGAGGCGGGAATTGTCACAGGTTGTTCCTACAGGCCCGCCTCCGCCACCCACTGCACTGCCCAGCCCGCAGCTCACACCCAGTCTGGGGACACCGCCCAGCTGCCCTGGGCTGTATTTTATGGAGCCTAATCCTGGAACTGTGACCTCCTGGAGAGTCGGGGCCAGGTCAACTGTTCTGTGTATCCCCAAGGCCTAGCACAATGCCTGGGATGTGTGTGGCTAACTGAATAAATGTCTGCACAGGGGTCAGTTAAATAATTAATTGAACTTTAAATGTATCTGGTGCTTTTAAATTTTTCTCCAATATTAAAACTACAGTTAAGGGTGAAGAGAGGGCGCAGCCTCAGGATCACGCTGGCCTGAATTTTCCCAGCTTCTGCTCTGTCAAGACAGGAAAAGACATAATTCTCAGAATATTAAGAGGTACTGTCTTAACGAACTTGTTAGTTAGTCCTATCTTTATCATGGCATTACTGTCTAAATAGATTACACCTGCATTAATATTTGCATTAAATTATGTGTAAAATTCCAGACTTCCACTCAATGTACTATGGTCAATAGGTTACTGAAAAACATTTACAATTGTTTATTGATACTGGCAGAAAAACAAAGATAAATAGACGTGCTAAAATTTATAATCATGCCTTCTTTTATGGGCTCTACATTTATCTGACAGTATCAATAAATATCCTTCCACAAGAACGATAATAGCCAGGGCTCATCAGAAAAAGATTTCTAAAACATCCTCACGTGGACACGCAATGACAGACACATGTAAGTGAAAACTAACTTTATTAGAAAAATAATTGCACTGAATTCCTATAATTGGATGGCTCTAGAAACCACCACAGTTTCAATTACTCAAGGACTGTGATGGAATTTCACCTCGCGAAAGTGCAGGAAGTTAACCAAATTATTTATTTCTTTTAAATGGTGGGTAACATGAATAAAAGTATGACTAGTATTACTATGTTATTTAAATCTAATTTCAAAACATAATTGACATGATGAAAATTGCTTTACTTCTTAATCAGAGTCACTCTGGTGGAACTGCTTTAATAAAAGGTTTTTTTTTTATATATATATCTAATTTAGCTTTCCTATTAGAAAATGAATTTTTCTATGTCCAAATTACCAATTGGCTCACTCTTTTAAGCTGTTCTTCCATCGTGAAGCTTGCCCGGGAAGGAAGGCAGAGGGTGCGGCCTGAGGCCCCCCCTGCCTTGAGTTGGCATTTCTGCCCTGCGCGGTTGTCAGGCTCGCATTGTGCGGGTCCCCGACCCAACAGCTTTACCGCACAGTGAGAGGGTGGGAGCAGCAAGGGCGAAGGGACTGGGGCCGGGCTGCCCATCCGTCAGAAGGCACCCAGCCTCCCTCGGCTTCTTCCCGCAAATGAAATTCCTCTCTCATCACCAAGGAGAAGCCAGGGCAGCAAGGCCGAGATCTGCAACCTCAGGGAAAAGAAAGGAGATATGCAAACTAAACAGTCTTTTTATAGGTACCATTGGATCACATCAATTGTTGATACCAACCCCTGACACGATAAAATTGCATGGATTGGCAGAATCAAAAATTACAGTCCCGGGATTCATTTTAGCTGATAGGATCAAATGGCTGAATGGTACCCTAGAGACCATTTTACCTACCTTTTCATTTCGTCAACAGGGAAGCTGAGACTCCAGGAAAATAAGTGACTTGCCCAAAGTTGCATACCCTGTAAAGAACTAGACCCCAGTTTTCTTAATTTGCAGCCCAGCGCTTTTCTCTCATTACCAGCCCGGTTCCAATGACTGAAGCAGAGCACTTCGGGGCAATTATTTACCAGCCCATCCATCCCCACCCTCTTGCCAGTCCCCCCAGAATCTCATTTGCGTATCTGCTCTCTTTTCAATACAAATTTACATTTGCAAGTATTTTCTAATGTAAAAACTTTTCCCTAAACTTCTTACTAGTTTTTCTAGAACTGCTATGACCAGCCTAACTTTGCCAGCCTCACAGCCCCTCTGTTCCCACATGTCACAGTCGCCTGAACCCGTAGCAGGCCAGATTGCTTGACTGTCCCAAGGGACTGACAGGGCTTATAAAACTCAATGCCTAGCGTCAAAATTCACAGTGACCCCTCCAAGGATATTGTTAGAAGAAACGAAAGATGATGCAGCAATTCAGTTAATTAAAAATACGCTTGTAATGAGTTTGAAAGAAAAGCAAGCATGTTTAGATGCAAGCCTGGTAAAATATAGATGCTACAGGACTATGTGCGAAACTATTTAATCTTATAAATATGTCATTTTCATCCCAGCTAATGGATATGGACACTTTTAAAATGTAAGGGAACTGGACATTAATTGATAAACTGTGCCTCAGCAAGGTAGGACCCCGCATATAGAATTCTGGGCACCGTCTTGATTTTACATATTGTGTTAATGAGTATATAAAAGGCCTATTTGGGTTTTCATTTAGATGTTTTACTTAGGATGGGAAATTAGATTATGTGTGTAATAAACTGCCATTGGCTTATAATTACACATGCATCATCAAGATATGAAGTTTTAAAATGTCTGATCAGATAATGTAAGCAAAATAGTAACAGTAAATAATCCAACGATGAGAAATAGCGATTGCTCTGAATTGTGTATTCAATATATCAAAACCAAATTACTATATAACACTGAGATGATTCAATTTCTTCCTTTTTATGCTTTTTTCTCCTCTGTCTCCCCTCTTTCCCAGCCCTTATGCCTGTCTATAATATTCACTTTTTAAGGCACCTGCCCACCCCCCAGCCCCATTTCCTAATATTCGCCAACAGGGGTGGGCCCCAGCTGCTATATACGTAGCGTGTAACTGGAAGCGCAGCTCCCCCTGAGCCCAGGATGATTGGACGCGTGGAAACATTTAACCTAAGCTGGGCTGATTTTTCTTCTGGGCCTTTCCCTAGGCCATAGCTGATCAGATGAGGGTGGACGTTTACCTCAAAATGCGCCAACCAGACTCTTCCCCTAGGAACCTGGACTCATGACACAGAGCTGCGAGTCAGCTTCTGTTGTTTGGGTAAACCAAGAGCACAACAACCGAGAAGCTGCAAAGAGGCTATGCTCACGCATCTGCTGTGCTTGCTGATATCCTGCAAGCTGATCCAGAAAGGTGGGTGGGAGAGAGCGAGAGAAGCTTCCCAGTTTCCTCACAGCTTTCTGGTCATTGTCTCCAGTTACCCAGGAGGCCAAGACTGCCCTTTCTTCTTTGCGTTTCTTTGAGATACCATGTTTCCTGCAATAAGTTCCCTGCCTTTTTTCACTTACCCGAATTTTAGTGGGCCTCTGTTACACCCAAATGCACTGTAACGAAGACAGATTTTTCTCTTTTTCCCTTTCTTCCTCTCTTTTCCTTACACGCATGCAGACTACACACAAGCACACACATTCATACACATACACTTCTATTCAAATTACAAGCCAAGACTTCTAGAACTCCATATGCTGAGCGGCTTCGAGTCCCTGTCCTATGCCACATTATAACTTTATTCTTTGCATCAGCTACCACGTTTCTTAGGACTCTATACAAACAACGACATGAGTATTGAGGATCACCTATCGTCAAAGGATTGAAATGCATTACCTCACTTCCCCTCTCCTCACTAGCTTCTCAATAAAGAATCAGACTTGCTGCCCGGCCCGTGTGGCTCAGCGGTTGAGCATCGACCTAGGAGCCGGGAGATTGCGGTTCGATTCCCGGTCAGGGCACAGGCCCGGGGTTGCAGGCTCGATCCCCAGCAGGGGGCAGCCGATCAATGCCTCTCTCATCATTGATGTTTCTCTCTCTCTCTCCCTCTCCCTTCCTCTCTCTGAAATCAATAAAGATATCAAAAAAAAGAAAAAAAAGAATCGTACTTGCTGACTTAGTGTTGTTGATGTTGCTAATTATTCAAAGAGGATATGTACTTATGGAAATGAATAACATCCAGTTTAGCATCCAGTTCCAACGTGAAGGCGGAATAGATACCACGAAGCCGTGTCTTCTTAGCTATCTGTGAACAGCAACGTTGCCAACTGTCTTCATGGTAGCAACACGTGGACAAAACATCTTAGGAATGAACTATGCGTTCACTTTTTATTCAGCTATAAAATTACAAAGATTGGAGGATACGCTGCGTTACAATTTCCACGGCATGCAGACGTGGTAAGGTTGATTTCTTTGTTTTTTTACTAGCTCAGCAACTGATGGGTAAATGACCAAATCGATTTACTGTTCAGTTATCAAAGGTGGCTCAAGTAGAGGGTCAGCTATGCTGTGGTCCATGAGTGCTGCTGTTGTTGGTTTGTCCAGTAGTGTAGATTTAACTTTTGCTGTATTTCATCATATATAATTTGAAGATACATAATGTTGTCTCAATGAAGACAATGACCTGAAAATCCTCAAAAAAGTAAAGGCTTTACCCGAAAAATTCTAAATAATAGCAGTTTGACTTTAAAAGTATAGAGGCGCCCGGCCGGGCCTGGCTCAGCGGTTGAGTGTTGACCTGGGATCCAGGCGATCGGGGTTCGATTCCCGGTCAGGGCACAGGCCCGGGTTGCGGGCTCGATCAATGACTCTCTCATCATTGATGTTTCTATCTCTCTCTCTCCCTCTCCTTTCCTCTCTCTGAAATCAATTAAAAAAAAAAAAGATATATTAAAAGTATAGAGGCCCTAAAGGAGAGGGGTCAATCAATTCATGGGGGAGGGGAGGGACAGTAAAAGAACCGCAGTCAGTGTCACAGGCCCTCCTTCCACATTTGAATGACAGCTGGAGGTACCGAGCATTGTCGGTAACCTACGTGTGTATACTGCAAGCTAACTGCAAGGGAGACGCTGGGCTTTAAGATGCCAAGTGTAAAAGAGGTAGTTAGTACTTGTCCAAAAAGAATTTAGAATTGGCTAAACTCTGGAAAGACATATTGAAATTAAGGCAAGTGCCTGTTTATTTGTAAAAATAATCAGCACGATATAAATCCTAAAAAGAGAAAAGATCATTAATGGCTCAAGTGAGCAGGAGTGACTTCTTTTTTTAGTATTATCATTAAATTGGTTGGGGTAACATTGGTTTAATAAAATTATATAGGTTTCAAGTGTACAATTCTATGATATGTTATCTGCATATTTCATTGTGTGCCCACCAGGAGCAGCTTCTATCAGTTCCTTTCACAAGCCATTATTGTGCCAAGCCTTGTGTTCAGCTCTGGAGCTGCTTCTGAAAGAACAGATAGTAATTACACTGGCAGAGGGGAAGATGAGTAGCTTTCCCAACAAAGGGAACAGCAGAAACAAAGGTACAAACAAGGGGATATGCGGAGCACATTTAGGGGCATTGATTAGATTCACTTGCTTCTTATAGGGGAATCATGAGATATATTCAGAAAAGTTGTGTAAGGCTAGGTAGAGAGGATCTTGGAAGTCAACCTAAGGAGTTCAGACTTCACCTTTTGAGGGACGTGATAAGCCGCTTGAATGGCAATGACGAGCAAAATTCTGAGCAAGAAAAACATATTATCATAAAGTTTAAGAAAATAAATCTGGCTGGCTGGGCGTGACTCAGCGGTTGAGCGTCGACCTAGGATCCAGGAGATCGCGGTTCGATTCCCGGTCAGGGCACATGCCCGGTTTTCAGGTTCAGTTCCCAGTCAGGGTGTTTGCAGGAGGCAACCAATTGATGTTTCTCTCTCACATCGATGTTTCTCTTTCTCTCTCTCTCTCCCTCCTCTCTCTCTCTCTCAAATCAATAAAAACATATTTTTTAAAAAGTGGCACTTGCATCTGGACTGAAGAAAAGTCTGTATGACTGGTGATGTTAACAATAATGATATATATTTTGTAATTTAACTTCGATAAATTAAATAATAATAACAATAATGTCTCTGCCCAACCAAGAAAATGAGTCTTTCTTCATAAGCCCAGACCCTAAAGATGCTGGAAAAATAAAAGACAATGTGGCAATGAACTTAATGAACATTAGGCACCAGGCTGAACCACTTGAGAGCACTTTTTCTACCCCTTCTCTGGTTTCCATGACCCTGTTTCTGAGAAAGCTTTTAGGGCATCACTACAGAAAAGCATTTAACTCTCTTAGCTTGTGATGTGGGATTAGAAAAAAAAAAAATCAAGTTGCCTTAAAGGGTGAAATAGTGACTGGAATAAAATGTCCTCTACTTTCAGCAAACATCTTAGAGCGGTTACTCTGTAAAGCACTCGGCTGGGCTGGGAGGAGAGAGCTAGAGGAACACAAACATAACGTGACGAAGGCACGGCAAAGGCAATCCTGAAAGTTGTGAACCGAAATCCCTACAATATAACGTGCAAGGGTCACCTGTAAACCCATTCCAGGGACAGGGTTCAGCCAGTGCCCATTGGTGAGCCATGCCAAATTGTGATGGGCATGTAAGTTAAAGAAAATGATTGACAAGCTGTCCTCTGCGTTTCAAACACGAGCGTTTATTTCTAAATCAACTGCAGCTTGAAGAAAAATGTAAACGAAAAGCTCCTTTTATTTTCAAGCTTTATTTTAGGCGACGTCATGATTCAAAGCAGCAGAAATAGTCTCAAAACTGGAAAAAAAAAAATCTTCTTAACTCACATTTTACAATTCTAATATTTCAAGCAAGGAGTTGGATGAAAGTAAGGAAAACACACACACACACACACACACACACACCAGAAATCAGTAGCTTTTTGGCTGGAAAACTTTGGCACTCTTCCATGACTTGCCTGCTGCAAGAGCCAGAATTTGATTCAGGAGGAGCTGAAAGCTTCACCATGCTGCTCCGGTGGCCCAGAGATTCTGGCTTTGGACAGCACCATCTGGATCAGTGTGAACGGCAAAGTCAAACCTCCCACGTGCGTTTGCCTGGCTGGGCAAAGCAGCCTCCGAGCAAGGGCACAGGGGCCCCGCCAGCTTCCTTCCTCGGAGGCGCGCGTAGCTCCGAGGTGCTGCTGCCCACGGAGAGAGTGAGGCCGGCTTCCCTGTGCTGTGTTGCAAACCGTGCGATCGTGAGTTGCTGTTTATCCGGTTTGGGGGCAGCTAGTGACTCAGCTTCCTGTATCACCGTCTCCTCTGTGCATCGATGAGCTTTCCTTGCATATAAATCCTACCGAGTGTCTCCTGTGGCAATCCCTCATGAGAAGAGGTTTTTCCTGATGGTTTTCTAAGTGGGGGTGAATGTGGCTCGGGGGCCTGAGCTGAGCCCCACGGGCTGCGTTGTATACCAAATCTCTCCTATCGCTTCGGCCTGTCAGTTATTTTAGTCATGCCTGCTTTTCTGTCTCACCACCCTTGACAAAATTTTAAGTTCTGAGATCACTGCAGTCGATTTTGAAACCAAATGAAGAGGTCATAAGTCTATGCAGTAATCTACGCTTTCGTGCGTCCCATGACTTTGAAAAATGTGAAGACCACGTCTTATGCCACTGTTGTGTTGTGTTGTTTGTTTGGGCCCAAGGGTTTCCATCTAAAATGAAGCTGGGAGAGGAAGACATACTATTGATACTGTTGCCTGTCTGGGGCAATGGATATCTGCTGATGAGGTGGGACTTTTTGTTTTTTTAATCTTCACCTGAGGATATGCTTCCATTGATTCTTTCTTAAGAGATAGAGGAAGGGAGAGAGAGAGAGAGAGAGAGAGAGAGAGAGAGAAACATCGACAGGAGAGAGAAACATCCACAGCTGCCTTTCACATTGGGGATCAAACCCACAACCCAGACATGTGCCCCGACTGGGACTCAAACCCATTACCCTTTGGTGCACGGGGACGACGCTCCAACCAACTGAGTCCCACGGGCCAGGGCAATGAGGTTTTCTCGTGTAATAAAAATAACATTCTCTCTTTCTCACCCCCAACTTAATTGGCAAATACAGATCTATTCGGCAAAAAAGCGAAGGAGGTGCTGATAATCAAAAGTGACATAGCATGCAACGTGCCAATTTGAATTAATTTCCAAAATACCTGAGCAAACGTCTAACTCGCTATGTCAAGTGTGGACTTGTTCGGTTAGTCTGCAGGTCTCCCAAAATGAGCTCCTCGTAAGCATTTTCAGATCCTCAAATTGCCAGAGAAAGCTCTAAGAGGCTTTCTGCCCTCAGTTTATAAGACTGAATTTAAGGAAAATCAAATTTAAAAGGCTGTCTGTCGGGTCCTTAGTTGAGCTGACTTTCTAAAAAGTCAAGATTTTCTTTTTAACCCCATTGAGCTTTGTCCTGGATTGGACAAGAAGACTCTAGTCAGCACATATGTGGCTTTGGTAAATCACCATGACAATTTGGGGATAATGCCAGATATAATGACTTTATAAGAATAAAGTAAGCATTCTGATTATAGGTTTGTAGGTAGATTACATCCTTGGGAATCCTGGAAGCCAAACAAGGTCACTAATCCAAGATGTGCCCTCAGGATTAGTATAGAACTCAAGGTGGCTGTAATCTAATCGATCGCACTGCAACCTTTCTGAAGAGCGCGCCTATGCTATATGGTGGTTGCCTGCATGGAGTCTATAAAAAGAATCGGATAGGAAGAAATTGCTTGTGTTAACTAACTCTGTCCAGGAAAGACAGGCACTATATATTTCAATAATGATAATGATAATTATGGAACCATAAACATTATCATTTATTGATGTCTAAGTGACTTACTATATGTGAAGCACGTAGAACAGTGCCTGGCACAAGTATGTATTCGCTGAGTGTAAGCTATAATTATTATGACGCTGTAATAGTAATAAAGCACTCTACTAAGCAATTTATACACTTTAATTTAAAACTAAGATCTGGAGCTAACCCACACCCCCCCTACTGTCCTCACCAACCTTCCCCTCTACCCCTGCCACACATAAAAACACCCATAAAAGCTGATCTTCCACCACCCATCTAACTGCACAAGCCACTACTTGGACACCATCTTCTTTGCTCTCCAACTCTGATCCTTCAAGAAGATTTATTGATTTTATTTCCCTTTGTTAATCTATTTAGCACTAACTTCTCTGTACCTCCAGGGTCAACACTGTGGTCCAAGCCTCCATTTTCTCCTTCCTGGACTATTGGAAATGGCCTCCTAACTTGCTTCCTTGAATTCCCTTTTTTCCTCTATTTAAGCAGATTCTCCATAGAGGAGCCAGAGTGATCTCTTCAAAACCTGAATCTGATCACTGTCATTCCCTTGAATTGCTTTCTATTGCTCTTACACTGCTACTAGCTGAATTCTCAACTAGGCCCACAAAGCCCTGCTTGGTCTGTCCCCTGCCTACCTTGCCAACCCCAAATTGCACCATTGCCACACTTGCTCCATTTGCTTCAGCTACACAGGCTTTCTTATTTCATAAAAAAAAAATGTCTTTAAAATGAAGACGTGAGCCCGGCCGGCGTGGCCCAGCAGCTGAGCATCGACCTAGAATCCAAGAGATCAAGGTTCGATTCCCGGTCAGGGCACAGGCCCGGGTTGCTTGATCCCCAGCAGGGGGCGTGCAGGAGGCAGTCCATCATTGACCCTCTCATCATTGATGTTTCTCTCTCTCCCTCTCCCTTCCTCTCTCTGAAATCAATAAAGATATATTTAAAAATTAAATAAATAAAATGAAGGCTTGATCTGGAAAATCAGGGAAGTCCTCCCAGAGAGAATGAGGTTTGAGTTGAGGGGCTGAAGGATAAGTGGGTGTTAAATTGATGGCAAAGTATATGAAGGAGGAGATTAGTAAATGGCAATTTGGAGAAGAAGACAAGGCCTTTCCAGGAAAAGGAGACATTAGCATGAGCAGAAAACACTGGGGAGGAAATGAGTTTGGTATGTCTAGAAAAGAAAGAGAGTGTGACTTAAGTGTAATGAGCAAACAGGAAAATAATACAAGGCCACATAGGGAGGCAGGGTCAAGGTATGTTGAGGCTGTAGATCGCAATAAGGAATTTGAAAGGAATCATGAATAAAGGAACTAAATTAGTAGACCTTAATTTTTGTAAACTACAATTTGGTTCTTCAAATTTTTTTAAATTTATTTTTATTACTAGTTTTCTTTCTTTTTAAAAAAAAAAAAATTTAATTCAGTTTTAGAAAGAGGAAGGGAGAGAGAGAGAGAGAGAGAGAGAGAGAGAAACATCAATGTGAGAGAGAAACACCAATCGGGTGCCTCCCATATGTGCCCGAACCTGTAATCAAACCCGCAACCTGGGTATGTGCCCTGACCCAGAATCGAACCCACCACCTTTTGGAGAGCGGGATGATGCCCCAACCAACTGAGCCACACCAGCCAGGGCTATCTTGCTTCAAATCTTAAAAGATGAGTTTCATCCTTGTTTAGCCAAATATAAGTTTGTGTTCATCATTAAGTCATCAATGAGGTCTGTTGGGCCTGTCTTGGCAGAGAGTAGCCAAGAGATGCCAAGGTGCAGAGAAAGAAACGTGTTGCCAGTGGGATCTCAGGTGCCCTGGCACAACTGGGGAAGACAAGAATCTTGCCCACATTGTTGGGCACAAGCCAACTCTCTCCCTTTCGCATCCAATGACTACTACTCATCAGTTGAGAAAACAGAACCAGCGAACAGCTCGCCTACATTAACCAGTTGAAAGATGCTGCTTCAAATTGTTTTTGAAAAATAAAGTCAATTGAGGAGCACCTTAGGAGCAAAGAGAAATAAACAAATTACATATTTGCAATTCCACAATGATGATGTATTTAAACATACGCACAGGGGCTAAAGATTAGCAGACTGTAAAAAAAAAAGAGAGAGAGAGAGAGAGAGAGAGAGAGAGAGAGAAGTAAAGAAAACACATTCCAAAATTCCAAAGCTTCGAATGAAGATAAATAGACTTAAAAATAGGAGCATTTGGATTTGTTGATTTTTCTCAGGGAAAGAAACAAAGATAAAGAAAAATATTTTTTTTACAATATTTCCTGAGACACATCCCAGGATTTTCCAAAAAGAGCTTTTTCCAACAAAAGTTTAAAGCAATTTCACATTATTCATATATGTATTTAATCATCAAGAAAGACATTGCTTTCCATATTTTAAAATTGAGGAACCGAGGCACTGTTATTATGTAGCATATAAGAGTCACTCAGAACAGAACGTGAAATGGAACTGAAGTTTCTTGATATCTATTGTACCTTGGTTCACCATTATGGAAAACCCCATGATGGCAGGGCTCCTGTCCCATTGCCATTAGTACCTGCCACAGAGCATGCCACATAGTGCCTGCTCAGTAAATATTTGTTCAACAGCCGAGTAAACCACTCTGCCCAGGGTTAGAAGTGCCATTGGCTTTTCTCATTCATTGTCTGGAGTTTCTTCCAACAACCAACAGAAAACAAGGTAGAACTTGTATCTTGGAAACTGAATACATAGCAATTTGGCGGGTTGCATTGTCCCAGTTAAGCTTTAGAAAATAAATTTCTTTTTAGACATCTGTTTGCTCAAAACTCTAGAGTTTTGTTAATGGTAGTATTTAAAAACAATTATTTTTAGTTGGCATTTTCCATTTTAGCAACGAATGAGAAAGCCACGTGTTGTTTGTTGCACTACTGTGTCTTTGCACGCACATCAGGGAGGTTGTGGGCTCTGGTGTCTGCTGGCCAGGTGGGGGTCTGAATCAGCCTCAGCTTGGCTGATAAGGCCTTTCCAATCTTCCCATTCGATCAACCCCCAGCAGCCTTCTAGAGGGGTCTCACTACATCCCGGACTGGAGTCTCCCTCATTTCGGTTTGGAGAACAGATTTCTCTATCAGGATGGTATGAGCCAGCACACCTTCCAGTCTATTAGGCCCTGTGTGAAATCCAGATGGTTGACCAACCATCCAGATGCAGATTCAGTATATATTGACCTGCTGTCAATGTGCAGATCAGGGTGTCAGGCACTTTTACACACTTTGCCTTAGTTCATCTTGTCCACAGCTTTGTGAAATAGATATGACTCCATATCACAGATGAGTAAACTGAAGCTCATGTGAACGAGTCACATGAGCCATGTAACTGGTGCATCGACGTACAAAGGGACATCCCAAGCTTCCAGAGTTATTGTTGCCTTGGCAACTCTATCAGTCTCCTAAATAATATGCTGTATTCCTTGCATATTATCACAAAAGCAGTGCATATTTGTGACAGAAGTCTCTTCACATAGAAGAAAAGAGAAAAGGAGGGAAAAAAGGTGAAAAGTGGCCAAAAGAAGAGTCCTTTAGAGGTGATGCCTTGCTATATGTCTTTTAGGGATTTTTTCTATGTATATTCTTAAGGAGTCACACCGTGGGTAGTTTCATAATCCTATTTCCTCAACTAACAATTAGGATCATATTTTATGCCAATAAAAATAGACTAGCTCATAATTTTAAGGGCTGCCTAATTTTCCATCTTATTGATATGCCATACTTTATTTAATCAATTTCCTTTGTTTATATACTTTTAAGCTGTTTCCAATGTTTTGCTGAAACGGATCATACTGCAGTGAACTTCATCACAACTGTTTTTTGCCCGCATCTTTATTCGTTTACTTGACAAAAATTACTAAAGCGGAGCTTACGGATCAAAGGGCATGCACATGTTGAAGTCTTTTTTTATCTAATATATTTTTTATTGATTGATTTTAGAGAGAGGGAGAGAAACATCGATTCGTTGTTTCACTTACCTGTGCACTCATTGGTTGTTTCTTGTATGTGTCCTGACCAGGGAGTGAACGCACAACCTTGGAGGATCCGGACAACGCGCTAACTGACTAAGCTACTTTTTTTTCCATCAGCATTTATCCGCTCTGTGCCCTCTTCCACCTCTACCCACAATCACTGCACTGTTGCCCATGTCCCTGAGTTTTCTTTCTTTTTCCGCTCAAACCCTCTACCACCACCCCACCACCACCCCTATCCCAAGCTACTTTTTTTTTTTTTTTAATATATCTTCATTGATTTCAGAGAGAGGAAGGGAGAGGGAGAGAAACATCAATGATGAGCGTCACGGATCGGCTGCCTCCTGTGCGTTCCCTGCTGGGGACCGAGCCCGAAACCAGGGCCTGTGCCCTGCCCGGGAATCGAACCCTGATCACCTGGATCCTAGGTGGATGCTCAACCGCTGAGCCACACCGGCCGGGCCACCCCAAGCTACTTTGGATTTCTGTTCACTGTGTCTCTTAATTTGAGCCCAAAGGTAAAGCCCTGGCCAGTGGAGACATTTTTAAAGAAGAAACGTTGCCATGTTTCCTCTCTCTTTCCTTGTGATTATCCCACCCCCTTCTGAGTTATCATTCCCCAGTCATCTCTTCCAGTCATTTGCAGTCCCCGCATTCCTACTCTGCCAGTAATTTGCTTAAGACAGCCAAGAGGGCAAAGCTAAGACCTGACTATGTCTCCACATGAATAACGATTGGTCACAGGTAGCCACAGAACCATGAGCCGGCAGATAGAGAATTATTAGCATTTGGTAGCTGAACGGATCTTTCTGAAACAGGAAATTCTGAGTCCAACAATTCAGCTATTTAAGGTTTAATTCTCTCTCCTCTCTATTCCTTTAGATTGATCTTTGCGATTATGTTTCTTCCTTTCAGTCACCAGTCCCCAATATGATAAAAAATAATCATTAGATATATTTTCCTTTTTATATTTTTGGGGGGGAGGAAATGTGTCTACACATTGTCTACAAACACGGTTCAGGTTAAGTGATTTCATCCCCAATGTATAAATGCAATTAGGGCTTAAAACGGTCTGTAAGAAATGCCATCATTTCAGTACCTGTAAGTAGGAGCAAGCAGCATGTATTTGAAAATGAATTCATTTCTGACACATGAAAGGAGGTTTTTTTTGATGATTTCACATCTCCATTAAAGGCCTGATTGCCCGGTGTCACAACCCTTTCTGGCCATCTTCTTCTGTTAATGGGAAAGTCTTTCCTCTTTAGCACATTAATAAATGAATGATCCTAATGAAGGCACAGACTATAAAGTGCAAACCCAGAAACACCAGATACATTCTGATTGCTTCGGGGCAATTCTTGTTACAATAAATACTATTAAAACGCCATCTCTACAGAGAGACAAACAAAGATGGCCAATCTGCGGCTGCGGGCCCCTGGCAAGCTGGACTCCCCACTGCTGGAGTCTAACAGCAGGCTGCCTCGCCTCATCTGCTGCAGCAGGATTTTCTGTGCATCCAGGTTTCCCTGTCAATTCAGACAATAGCGGCCCCTTCTCAATTAAGGTCATCTTATTTTACAACTGTAATAGCCTATAAAAATAAACGGTATCGAAGACAGAAGCAAGATTTCTAGGAAATGCCCTTTGCAAACATTTCCCCCTCTCCTTCTCCAGAATCAAATCTTTATTTCGAATTCTGGTCACCTTTCTCCCGGGTGACTACAGTAGTCTTGCAATCCTCCCTACATCCAGATGCATCCCCCTACAATAAATCCTGTAGCCCAAGCGATGGCCTAAATACCTAATCTCTGGGATATTGCGGACATACAAAAGTGAGCAATCACAAAGGAAAGTGGAAAAATTAAAACAGTACAGGGAGATGGCGATTCAATATGAAGGAGGGGGCACGATCCGAATGGGGGAGAGGGGACAAAGTTTGTGGCCACCCTGACACGCAGCACTGCCCCATCTACCCTGGCTAGATGGCCTCTGCTTGGAATCAGAGAGAGAGACAGAGAGAGAGATTTGACTGCAGTTTCCTTGCCAGGTTTCTAAGCTAAGACTTATTTAAGGAGCAGCCAGGAGAACAGCTGCTTTGAAGAAAGAGCTTAATACCCTGAACTTTCCCCCCACCCATGCTTCTCTCATCCATATCTCATGCCCAACTCCCAGGGGGACGTGGGCAACCCCCTCCACCTCTCTAGCTAGTGCCCCCGCTTGCTTGGCCACAAGAGCCTGCAATTGATGTCAGTGAAAAAACATAAAAGGAAATAGCAGCACATTTTCAGTGTTTCAAATGGTAGAAAAGCAACTGCACATTGACCATTCGAGTTGCTCTCCGTACAGACTTCACTCCGAGTCAAAGGAAGGAGCGGGAGGCCGCAGACCGGTTGGGAAAGTTAAGGTCTGGATTTTCTTTACAGCATTCTCAGCAGTGCTGTTGCATGTATCCATGTGTGTCCCTGTGTCTGTTTTTGTGTTTTGAAGTTTAACCCTTTTCTAGAAAACACAGGATACCAATTAAGAAGCTGTGGTTCTAAGTCAGACAGAAATGGGATTGGGCCCAAGCTCTACCATGTATTAACTGTGCAGCTCACAGGAAGCGCCTAACCCCTCTTCTGTGAACTGTCACCAACCGTAATACCCACCTCATAGAATTACTGTGACTTTTAAATGATATAATCCCTATAGAGTATGTATGGGCCCAAAGTCGGCACCTAATAAATGATTGTTATTGCTGCTGTGGTTGCTGCTGTTGTTATTATTACTGTTTTAATTCTCTTAGTCACTAGGAACATAAAAGATGCCTCTTTTTCCAGTCCTCTCCCCAGTGTGTTGGAAGGGCAGGTAATAAAAGTTCCTGACTTATTAGAGGATTTATTTATTTTTTTAATTCTTTACTGTTGACACTACTGCAGATGTCCCCCATTTTCCACCCCTTTGCCCACCTCCACCCATCGCCAACCCCCCCACCGGCCATCACCACACTATTGTTTGTGTCCATGGGTTATGTATATATGTTCTTTAGCTAATCCCTTACCTTCCTTGATCCAGTCCCTCCTTCCCCCTCTCTGACATTTGTCAGTCTGTTCCATGTAGAGGATACATCTTATAATCAACTATTGAGCCTAGTAGGGCTGTTGATTTGTTGTCCCCATGTCATACATCAGGTTCTGTTCTGTTCTAGTTTCCAGGAAACTACTTATCTCTTGCCCAGAGCACCAGAGACCTAGAACATTCATTCATTAGATGTGTCTTGAACACCTGCAATATATGCTGGGCATTGTGCTATGCCCTGAACATACGACTGCAAACAGGATGGACACGGTCCCCATCCTCGAAGTGTTCCCAGGGTTGGTTTTGTTTATTAGGAGGAGGGGTGATGTGAATAGAGACAGAGATGGATATAGTAAGTGCTACGAGAGAAATTAGCAGCAGGTGCTAAGAAAGTAAGGTCACAGGACAGTCTGGGTGAAGTGACAATGTCAGAAAAGTATTTCCAGAGTAATTGTCTCTAGACCAATGTCTGAAATTATGGAGAGAAATTATGGAGAGAGAGAGGGGGGCAAGCTATTCCGGACAGATCTAGCAAAATGTGCAAAGATGTGGGCTATGTAAGGCCAGAGCGCATAAAAAATAGCAAGCAGATAAGTATGACTTAAGAAAAGGGAAATAGGGGAGAGAGGGAGAGAGAGCAGGACCTGAGAGGAGGCCAGATCATGAATGTCCTTAGAAACTATTTTATTTATTTATTTTTTTCTGAAAGATTTATGTATTTTATTTTATTTTTATTATTTTTTAATATGTATAATTTTTATTTTTGTTTAAAGTATTACAGATGTCCCTTTTTCTCCCCAATGACCCGTTCCCCCCCCCGTTCCTTCCCCCTCCCCAGTCCCTCTCCCCACCATTGTCCGTGTCCTTGGGTTGTGCATATATGCATGTAAATTCTTTGGTTTTAAATGAGTTTAACATTCTGAAAAAAAAATAGGAAATTTTGAAGTGATTTAAACACCTTGATATCAGGGGGGCAGAACTGCAGTGTTGGGAGGAAAAGTGATAGACATAGACGTTCGTAGCGCTAGAGAGGCCATCGCAGTAACCGGGAGGGAGAGCGGCTGAGGCCGGAAAGTCCTGGCAGTGGCCTTAGGAAGCAGACAGCACACTGAGTAGAGCTCGAAAGTGACCCGGCAAGGTTAGCTGTGGCATTCCTGATTCTTTCTGTGTTTTAGCACGGCTAACAAATTCTGTGGGCACCTCTGCATTCCCTTTCTACAGAAGCGAACAAGGCACCGTGTCTCTGCTTGCGAACGGGGGCGCGGAGACATGCGCGACAGTCTCGGGGGTGAGCGCGGCGCTGGCCGCAGGCGCTGAGTGCCGCGAGCGGCGAGGGGGGCAGCGTCGCTGCTGGTTGGGGTGACCCGGCAGGTTCGCCAGGGGCAAGGCGGAAGGCGTTGTCTAACTTAGTTTACACGGGCTGATGCACTAACCACAACGTCAGGGTTTGGAAAAAACTCTCTTTTTTGATATAAGAAATATTCCTGTACATTTAAACAATATCTTCGTCTCTCTAATTAAGAAACACATAGCAAGGTAAGCTAGTTATTATTACCAGGTTGCTAGGTGAGTAAGGAGCGAAAATCAGGAGAATTAACTGGTTAGTCTTATTAGTCTGAAAGTGTGTGTCCCCCCAAAAATTTATATATTGAAAACCTAATGGCCAAGGCGATGGTGTTAGGAAGTGGAGCCTTTCGGGCGTGCTTAGGACACGACGGCAGAGCCCTCCCGAATCAGATTAGCCCTCTCTTAAAAGAGGCCTCAGAGAGCTAATTCAGCCCTTCCACCAAGTGAGGCCACACAAGAAGTCTGCGACCTGAGCAAGACAGTCACCCGAACCCGCCCACGCTGGCACCCTATTCTGAGACTCCCAACCTCCAGAACTGCGACCAAGAAATTTCCGCTGCTTATAAGCCACCCAATCCCTGGCATTTTGTTATAGCAGCCCGGACAGACTAAGACAGCTACTATACTTAAAGTTTCAGAAAGCCTTCCTGAGCCACGAGATCGAGAGGACAAATGAGAACCAGCCCCACCAAGTTCAAGGCAGAGAGTGTGCCGGGCAGAGGAGACAGAACAGTTGAAGGCCATGGCGTGAGAAACAGCTCAGTGGGAACTGAAAAGAAGTCTAACATACGGCCAAGGAGGAGAGAGTGATGGGGAGAGCGGGGAGAGATGGGACTGAACCTGAAAAGCCTTGTAAGCCACTGCAAGATTTTGGGCTTCACTCTAAAGGCAACTGCAGCCCGGCCGGGTGTGGCTCAGCGGTTGAGCATCAACCTAGGATCCAGGGGATCGCGGTTGGATTCCCGATCAGGGCACAGGCCCGGGTTGTGGGCTCGATCCCCAGCAGGGGGCATGCAGGAGGCAGCTGATCAGTGACTCTCTCCTCATTGATGTTTCTCTCTCTCTCCCCGTCTCCTTTCCTCTCTCTGAAATCAATAAAGATACACTTTAAAAAAATAAATAAATAAATAAATAAATAAATAAATAAATAAATAAAAAGGCAACTGAAATATTATAAAGATGGGCCTGACTTAATCAAGCTTTCATTTTGAGATTGCTTGGAGCGGTATTTGGGAATAAACAGGAGTGGAGGCAAAGAGACAAGTCAGGAGGCTTTTGCAGTATTCCAGGCAAGAAGCGACAGTGCACAGTGACAGGAAATATGGCGAGAAATATTTAGGTGGGAGAATCCGTAAAACTTGGCAAATGATTGAACAGGGATTGATCACTCCCACGTGCAGGGTTTGGGCACCTGGTAGATGGTGATGCTACCAAGCGGGGTGGCAAACAGCAGAACAAGCAAGGCCTAGCGGGATGGGAGGGACTGTGGGTGCTATTTGGAGCAGGGTGAGCTTCCGTTGCTTGTGTGACATCCAAGTGGCAAGGCCAAGCTGGCAGTTGAATAAGCAGATCTTCACTCTCGGGTGGAGGGCTAGGCTAGTGATCTCTGTTTGAGAGACATGCCACACTAATTACAGTCTCTTCAATTACTTCTACAGATCGCTAATATCATCTATTTGTGCTGATTGTAGTCATTGTCTCTCATCGAGGATAATTTTATTCCGTGTTTATGTGCTGGTTTCAGTAATCAAGAAAGCTTTATGGAGAAGGTGGCAATTGATCTGGACCCCTGAAAGGCAAAGATGGTGATGAAAAGAGGGCTTTCTAGGCAAAGAGCGGAGAGGCAAAAGTAGTAAGTGACTGGGAAAGATGAGTCTTCCAGGTTGACCATAGCAGAAAGATTATATATGTATTCAAGCTACTATGTGCCAAGAATTATGCTAGATACCGGGAGTATAAGTTTGAATAAGGCGTGGGGTCTCCATTCCTTTAAGAAACCCTCCCTCAGCTTCCAGGCTAAGTGACAAACACTTCTGGTGCTTCCAGGGTACCCCCCGCTCAGTCTTGTTACTGCACTTAAACCACATTAGACTGAAAGCATTTGTTTCTTGTGTCAGGTTGCTCCACTCTAACAGGAACTCTCCCTGTCTTATCCGCCACGTTACCCTGATACCTAACACAGTCATTAGTCATGGTAAATACTGAACTGAAACCAAGGGGCTTACAGTCTAGTGGGAAACACGTGGGAAGTTAAAGCTGGAAAGAAACGTATTGCAGAGAGATCTCCATGTCAAGAGACGGGGATGATATTGGTAGGCAACGGGGTGTCAACAAGCTTTTGAGCCTGATGTTGAAACAATCAAAGTGTGTTTTGACAATATTGGCATAGACGCCAGGTCTAGAATGCAATGGTGGAGGAAAGATGTCAGTCAGAAGGGTACATAGTACAGCCTGCTGGCACATAGTAGGCCTTCAGCAGATATTTATTGGAAAAAAAAAAAAAAGGGTTAACATGGAGGCAGAAAAATAAGGGATAGATGCAACTATTAACTAAGGAATTGGATGCACACTTAGATACCTGGTAACTCTCTAGAATATTTCTACCACCGGCAGCATTATGTATATTTTATACTGCCCTAGCGTGAAACAGTTCTAACAGGGTCTCAGTGTAGCAGCATAAACTTCTTTGTTCCCCACATCTTTTTTTAAAGGTTCTTTCATTGAATTAATTCTAAGGACATGATGCTATTTTGCATGATTTCCTTGGGGACTTGGGTCCTTTAGCAGCATGATTAATACTTTATCAAGAGCTTGCATGCCATCAGGCAACACACCTATGCACTGAATGTTTCAGTTTAGCAAAAAGGAAACAGCTTTAATAGGGTTTATTGTGTGTGAAAATTTTCAGGAGTAGAAGACTGGTTATTATTGATCAAAATGGGCATCATTCTGCTCTTTGTTATTTCACTGTGGAGACTCCTAGACATTTGCATTTGATTATAGCTGTTGGTTAGCTGTTCTGCTTTCTCCTAACGTGATCTTTGGTACCAAATATCGCAAACAATCAATCAGAACATCAAAGCATCCTATTTCTAGATTCCTTCAGCCCAGAAGCCGAGTGACAACAAGCCAAGGTATCTCTGGATCTAATTAATGTGTGGATCTAATTACTGTGCTATAGCAGCTTGGTTTTCCTAAATCAGGCTTGTTGGATCTATATTGTACCTAGCTGGGTTTTAGAACACTGCAATCAAATTGGTCAGTCAAACAGAATGGACAAATTGTGTTTAACAAATACCAATGAAAGAGAAGGGAATGCAATTTTCTCTTTCCTTGGGAAACCACTGGCTTATGTAACTACTATATTCTGGTGAACGTTGTAAGTTTTCATTATGAAGACATTGGATTTATTTGAAATCCATTTTTTAAAAATCAATACATCTATTCCACCTGAGGGTTATTTTATGATGAAAACAAATAGCATTATTTTTCTAATATTGAAATAAGTGCTTCCACTGCTAAAATAAATGATTTATTTCAATAGAAGAAAATTGACATGTGTCTATCGCAGTTTCATTTTTTACGGTTTATTTTATTTGCTTTATATAATTTTATCTCTTTATGAATGAAGTTAAAGTTGGATTTTTATTTTTTATTCTGCTTAGCTCTCATAATTTGAGCAATTTCTGCCTCAAACAAATCTTTGCTGGCCTCTGTACGCCCGTATTGAGAACATTAACCTTAAGCAAGGCCAAAATGGAAAGCCACACGGCTGCTTAAGCTCTCTGTAGTAAGCAGATTAGGAGATACCCATGTGATCAAGCCCTAAAGGTAACCGGGAAGAAAGGGACTGCTGAAAATCAGGCAGAGTTTATTTAAGAGAGTAACCAAGTCCTTTAAATTAGAAAATAAGAAGCAAGTTTTCACTATCTATTCTATGCACATGAGGTAAAATATACAGTTGACTGCCCAGCCAACGTGGCTCAGCAGTTGAGCATCGACCTAGGATGTTTCTCTCTCTCTCTCAGTCTCTCTTCCTCTCTCTGAAATCTATAAAAATATTTAAAATATATATATATGTATACACAGCTGACCCTTAAACAATGCTGGGATTAGGTATGCCGACTCCCATGCACTCAAAGTCTGAGTGTAGCTTTTGACTCCAGGAAAAATTAACTACTAATAGCCTACTGTTGACTGGATGCCTCACCCAGAACATAAACAGTCGATGAACACATATTTTGTATGTTATATGTATCATATACTGTATTCTTACAATAAAGTAAACCACAGAACAGAAAATGTTATTAAGAAAATCATAAGAGAAAATACATTTACAGTATTTATTGAAAAAATCTGCATGTAAAGTGGACCAGCACAGTTCAAGCCTGTGTTGTTCAAGAGTCGATTGCACATGAATGTGCTTATTTGTGCAAAAAGAAACATAGGAAAGACAAAACATATAATAATGCAATTGGTTATCTACAGGAGATGTGTGGGAATGGGGTGGAATCGACCCTTGAACAACACAGGCTTGAACTGTGCTCAACCTACTGGTTCCTTTCTACTAAAAGGAACCAGAGCTTCTCGAAGCTGATTCCAGAGTTGGGACAAAGAAAGAAGAAAATGAGCCTCGAAACTATTTGTAGTGGCAGAAAATCTAAAATAGCAAAATACTTGATAATGGATTAACCCATAGAATAAAATGAGAATACATGAGTCAAAAGTAATAGAAATAAATGTTTGAATAAATATAGAGGAAAGAGAAGAAAGTTTTTTCTTGCAGTGGAATTCAAGCGAATTAATGTAGAAGGAATAATATGATGTATTGAAAACTGCACACCCTCACTTCTGTGATATTCTTAGGGGGGAGAAAATAACTCGTAACCATAGTCTAATAAACAGCAGATAAACACGAATTCAGAAACATTCTACAAATAATGGTCCATTCTCTTCAAAGATATCAAGGTCATGAAAGACAAAGAAAGGTTGAGAGCTATTCCAGATTAGAGACTAAAGAGATAACAAGTAAATTCAATGGGGTGACTCTAGATCAGGTTCTAAGATTAATTTCTTTTTATTTTGCTATCAAAGACATTAGTGGGACAACTAACAAAATTTGAATAAGGCTTAGATTATAGAATAATATTATATCAAAGTTAGTTTCCTGATTTTGATGGTTGTAAGATAGATATATAAGACTATCCCTACTTTTTTAAATTTATCTTTATTGTTGAAAGTATTACAGATGTCCCCCTTTTTCCCCCACTGATCTCCTCCATTCAGCCCCCCCCCCCCCAGGCCTTCCCCACACTATGTCTGTGTCCATGGGTTATGCATATATGCATATAAGTTCTTTGGTTAATCTCTCCTCGCCCACCCAAGACTAACCTTATTTTTAAGAAATATACATTGAAATAGTTAGGAGTAAAGGAACAGCAGATCTGCAATATTTTTAAACCATTCAGAAAAATTTAAATGATATATTGATACACACACATGTCTATATATAAAATTTTTACACATGCCATACTTTTATAGACAGAGACTACAAAGGCAGTAAAAGGTAATGTAAGCAATCTGAGCATCGGGGTGAAGGGAATGTGGAAATTGTTTGTACTATTTTTGCAGCTTCTCTATAAGTTTGAAATTAGATCAGAATAAAATGTTTAAAAATGTAAAAATAAAAAATGTTAAATGAGTGTATCCCACTGCCAAGAAGCTTTAGGTCTGGATTATCAGGATCTCTTACAAGTTTAAGGAAGTGAGGCATAAAAAAGGAATTCTCATTGTCAGAATAGTTTGGATTAAATTTTTCTGCAGCCTATCTTTCCCATTGTTCTTTGTTTCGTGTCCTTAGTATGGGGACTATGAAAGGCCCACAGGAAGGTGCTGCTAGATTGGCCCCAATCACAAGAACCAGGCCTAGTCGTCGCCCTTTTCATACTGTCTTGGTATTAATTTTGCATTAGCCCATATCATCTCTTCATTTAGGTAGAAATGTAACTTTCAAAGTGAAAATCAAAATATAAACTTAATCACCTCTCCCATTCTTGAGGCGTCTTCCTGCTACCCCTATGAACTTTTAGGACTTCTCACTATTGAGGGCATCCTAACCCATGCCTTTGGACCATTCACACCCTTAAAATAAATCAGGTGGCTGAAGATTAATGAAACTGAACAGTTCCTTTAGACCAACACAGACTACACAATTTCTGTATTTAAGGAGGAAGACTATTTGGAAAGACAAAATGCTTTAAAATACTTATAAAAGTGAAAAGAAAAAAAAAAGCTAAAAACAGCACCCATATTCACCTCTTAATTTGGAAATAGCTGGGGGTGGGGATGGAATGAGGTGAATGAGGGAATGGAAGTTTCAGTGGAACCAAGTTGTTCTGTTTTACCCCCAGAACAGGGCTAATCATAGGATAAATTGTGAACTATGCAAATTTTTCTTTCAACGCCCTCAACTTTCCCTCCTCCCCGGGCATTGTGTTCTCTTTCTCTTTCCTTCTACCCCAACTTTTATAACATTCTTCATTCCCGCTAAGAGGTAAATGACTGATACAAATTCAGTGAGTTCCCCCTCATAGGATCATTAAGATTTTAACAGATATCAATACCTTAAGCCAAAAAGCTAAAATTCCAATGGTAGATTTCAGGCATCTGACAGCAGATGAAAGAGATATCATGAGAAAGGAGGGAGACAGTGGTCCTGGGTCCATCCAATACATCTGATGTCACACACGTCTATGTAGGACCAGCCCTAACCTCGTCAACCAAAATGTCAGAAATACTTTCTTTCCACCCTAAACTCAAAACTCATCCTAAGGTTAAATTATTCAAGTTGGCGGCCTAGCTTCTTAGCCCAAAGCCACTTTGGCTGTAGACATACAAAGACTTTCAGTTAACTTACATTTACATAACATCTTCCATCTTAGGATGTCTGTCTTTTATTTATTTATTTTTTCAAATATATTTTTATAGATTTCAGAGAGAGGAAAGGAGAAAGAAACATCAATGCTGAGAGGGTCATTGATCGGCTGCCTCTCGCACGCCCCGTGCTGGGGATCGAGCCCGCAACCCGGGCCTGTGCCCTGACCGGGAATCGAACCCCGATCTCCTGGATCCTAGGTCGATGCTCAGCCGCTGAGCCACACCCGGCTGGGCATGATGTCTGTCTTTTTATTAAGCTCGTTTTTAAAAAAACATCCATAGAAGATTGGAACAGAATATATCTTTTTCACAGATGGGTAACATGATTCAAACTGTAGCACCATTATCACCTAGCAAGCAAAAGTTAACAACAGAATGACAAGTGAGGCTTCTGCCTTTGCTTTCTACATCTGAAAAGAAACAGTTTTACAACTGGACTTGGACTCTTCCTGGCGCTGTGTTCTTCTGTGGAGCTGGTTTAAAACCAAACCACCCAGAGCCTAGGTCTCCACATTTCATTTGAAATGAGAATTGGCTTTACGTGGTCTGCCATAATCTCTTTCCCAACTGGTCTGATATTCTCTCTTACTGATGATGAAGGGAGGATTGCAATGCTGAGTGGAAGGTTGGACCAGATGGCCTTAAAGGGCCCTTCCAAATACAAGATCCTCTAATTCTCTGATTTAATTTTGATGATTCAATTTCATGACTTTGGCTATCACCAGATGAAATTATGTAGACATTCTGCCTTCCATCTGCCCTCAGCTATATGTCAACTTGTCTCTCTCCAAATTCATCACATCAGTCAATGATTAAGCACTCATTTACATACAGTATTCTACAAAGTCCTAAGGGCTCGGAGCCACAAATATGAGTAACAGGAGCTGCAGGTATTATAGTAGAGGTGGAAACACCAGGTTATCGTAGCTTGAGGACACCAGGGAGTCTAATCAGCCAACTAACTCTCCATATCCTGATTTCGAGCCACGAAGCAACCAACTTTTTGACTGTAATTTCGTGTCCCTTATAGAGTTGCTAATAGAATGAGAGTGGGCTGATCATCAGATAATAATTCCTACCAATTACTGAGCTATTGCATGCGTACTATGTGCACCACTAAGTAGTTTATACATATCAACTCACTTTAATTCTCACAGCAACCCTATCAGGTAGGGAATAGCATCATTGCCCTTATTTAACAGATGAAGAAATTGAGGTCTGCAGAGTTTAAGTAACTTTTCCAAGGTCACATAGTAAGTGGTAACACTGGATTCAACCTCAAGCAATCTGGCACCAGGCCCATAGTGTCTGTTACGCCACCGCGCCACTGCAAGCATGCAGGCCACTTGATGGTTATGCTGCTTTCTGTAAAGTGATCAATCACCCAGCTGCTTCTAAAACTGAAGCCAAAACAACAGTGTGTCTCCTAATAACTTACATAGTAAAACATCTTTAACGGGGTCTAAGAGGTTATCGCATCTCTCTGGTCAGCTCTTTCTCTATTCGCAACTACTGTTCCAGACCTTACCCATTTCCCTTCAACCTCCAACATTCTCGCCTCTCCCGTCACTCAGAGGATGGCATCACCTCTGACTTTCAGAGGGGAAAAAAGCCATCATGCGTCAAATCCCACATCTTCCCACCATTAGATATACTGCCCTGCCTCTTGGTGTGTTGTGACCTTTCAGAACTGACCCTCTCCTGTGTTTTGTATCCTAACTCTCCCCATCTTCATGGGAGCCTTACAGCATCAACCACACCTTTTCTATTCTATATATTGAAGCCCATCCTTTCGACTGAATCCTCTCTACTGATTTCCATATATTCTCAGCCTGTCTCATTAAAACAACTAACACATTCACTAGGCCCCGCTTCCCCCTTCAGCTATGAAGCTCTCTCTCCTTACGATTTCTCAAAAGTCCTGTCTTCCCAGTTCCTGTTTCCTCTCCCCTGTCACTCGCTCACTCGATTCCCTCCAATCTGAGTCTTACTCATCTTACTCTACCAACCCAGCTTTACTATCGCCAATGACCTCCATCTAAATGTAGCACAGTTTTTATTTGACCTTTAAGTACCTTTTGACACTGCTGAACCCTCCTTTCTTCTTGAAATGGTCTCTTGCCCTGGCTCCTCTGAGGCCACGTTCTGGTGTCCTGCCTACACGTCTAGCTGCTTTTCCTGTCCCCTTGGCAACCCCTTCTCCTCTACCAGGCATTATAGGTTTCTCAAGACTAGTACATATACCTAGGTAAGTATAAAAGGCCATATTTTTCTCTTAACTTATTTAAAATACATGTGACTACTTAAAGCGCAAATTATAGCATTGTCTTGTGGGGTTTATAATTTATGTAAATGTAATACTTATGACAGCTATAACACAAAGGATGGTAGAGGGGAGGTTAATGGATTTATGTGGTTTAAAGGTTCTACATTTTTCATGAAGTGGTACAATATTAACTCTAAATGGCCTGAGAAGTTAAGGATGTGTATTGCGATCTCTGGGGTAACCATGAAAACAACAGCGAGAGATATAGCTAAAAAAACAATAGCTAGATTGAAATGGAGTTTGAAAATATTTAAATAATCCAAAAGAAGGCAGGAAAGAGGGGACAGAGGCACCAATAACAGAGAGGACCCAATAGAAAATGATAAAATGGTAGACCTGAGTGCAATCGTATTCACGATTATGTGAAATATTTATTTTAATGAAGTATGATTTATCAGTCTTTGCCCTTATGGATCAGGCTGTTTTCTGTGCTTCTCTGAGGGGTGTGGCTGTGACTCTTACCCAGGACTAACTCCGAAGCCCATTTGTACAGCCATTGTGCTACCTCCTAGTTTCCCTCCTCCACGAGATTCATGCTCTTAATCTTGGGCAGAGAGATCTGACTGCACAGGAAGTCCGCAAAAAAGAAAACTCCAGGTTCCCGCATAAGAAATCCCAAGAGTCCTGAAAGGCCTGAAGAATCCAATAACACAAAGGACGGCTCCTATCCTTGGGGATGACTTAGGATCCCATAGCCAAGGAATGATGTGAAGTTCTGTAACCAGGACGCAGATGTTGATGGTGTGGATTTTCTCTTTAGGATTCAGGAGAACATGAACTAGAGAAAACCATATTGACCCTACAGCAACACCAGTCTGACTCTAGTCATTGCTTCTGGAGATATCCAGACAGTTTAGCTCAAGTTAAATTAGAACAGTGAGATTCTTTCAGAGCACCCAATATCCACTGATTGATTGTTGGTCTGAATCCAATTTAATCAATAAACCTCATGGATATAGAGATTCCCTGCTATTTCTTGGCCCTCTTCCCCCATCCTTATACTACCTCTGGTTACATCTTTACATCTGGTTACTCATAAGTCCATTCTGTTAAACTAATTAACAACCATCCTAGGACTTCTGATTTCTCTTTTCACCCCAAATCCCCCAGTGTTCCTGGATCTTGTTTCTGTGGTAACAACTAGCATTTGCTTCTGTGACTTTTATTTGATTTCTTTACCTATAACTTACCCTCTACCACACTGAAATATGTTTTACTTGCCTCCTAACCCCCAAACACCCCCTCACAGAGTCAAAAAAGACCTCCAAGTTGCTAAACAGTGGAAAATTTTTGGTCCTCATATATCAGTAATGATACTGTTGACTATCCCTTTCTGCTTTTGTCGGTGTACGTAATTTTCAAATAGGGCAACAATTGCCCCCATTAGCTGCAAATACCAGCTATATGTTGGTATCTCTCGCATCTCTGTCTCCATTCTTCACCTCTTCTCCAAGTTTGATGCAAGTCTATTAAAATATCTATTGGGCCCAGCCGGGCGTGGCTCAGCAGTTGAGCGTCAACCTAGGATCCAGACAATCGGGGTTGGATTCCCGGTCAGGGCACAGGCCCGGGTTGCGGGCTCGATCCCCAGCAGGGGGCGCATGGGAGGCAGCCAATCCATGACTCTCTCATCATTGATGTTTCTCTCTCCCTCTCCCTCTCCTTTCCTCTCTCTGAAATCAATAAAGATTTATTTAAAAAATAAAATAAATAAATAAAATAAAATAAAATAAATAAAATATCTATTGGGTATGTCCACTTAAATACCCCCCCCCCCCTTCCAAAAAGCTCACACTCATCATGTCAAAAATTGCCATCGTCTCACCTAACACCTCAAACGGGCTTCTCCTCCTCCTGGTCTCTGTCTCAGTGAGTTGCAAATACCCAACTGCAATTGTGCAATGGTCAGAAACCTGAAAATCTTGATTCCTTTGTCTCTCTCACTGACACCTCCATTCAGTCACCAAGCCCTATCCATTCTCTCGCTCTCGCTCTCACTCCCACTCTCTCATCTGGCTATTTCTCTCTATCTGCACAGCCACCATCGTAGCCCAAGCCACTATCATCACGATACCATCATAGCTTGTCTCCTTACCTTTACTTTTGCTCCCACTTAAGTCATTCTTCACATCGCTGCCAGAGATACCTTGGTAAGTTTTAAAGCATTAAACCTTTCAGTGGTTTCCCATTGCATTAGGGGATATTCAAAGCTCTTTAATGCAGAATCTAGACACTTGGAATCAGGGTAATCTGAAATTGCCTGGGCTTAAACCTTGGCTCTGTCAATCACTAGCTAAGTGATCTCGGGCTATGGGGTTAACCTTGCTGAGCTTCTGTTTCCTTATCTGTAAAATAATAATAATAATAATAGTTAAATAATAATTAAATAATAATAATTGCCTCCTTGTAGTTGTGAGGATTTAATAAAATTGCACATGAAAATAGCAATTTTCTTTGCTTTCTGTCTCAACATTAAATAAATGACTGCTATCTTTTTTGTTGTTATGTTATTGTTATTACTCAACAAGTATTTTTTTTAATTTTTACCATGACAGTAACCATGGTAGATAATGGCAAAGCTATTTTGAACAAAATAGACAAGGTTACTGCCCTCAGGGGAGCTGATTTAAAATCTAGCCACGCTCTTTACCTCTCACAAAGTTACACTCTAAATTATACTATTGTAGTCCCATTATATGTTGAATTTTCATACTTTTTTTTCCTCCTCTGGGCATTTAATTACGCTCTTCCTGTTTCAGAAAACATTCTCTTTAAGTCCTCTCTCACTGTTTAACTCTTCATGCTTCGGATCTCAGTTTAAATGTCACTTCTAAGAGTTCCATAACTGAATTAGCTCCCCCTCATTTCTTAACTTTCCCTTTACCTTAGACCACTTGTATTTTACCTGTTTACATATGTATACCCCAATTCACTCAAAACACCACAAGATGAGGGGGTCTGTAGGTCTTGTTTACCACTGTTGCCCCAGTGTCAAACACAATGCCTGATAACATGTGGACATTAAATAAATATTTGTGAAAGGAAATAAGTAAATTACTAGAGGCCACAAGGATTCTTTGGCCATACTGCCAATTTTGGGAGAGGGTGGGTGGGAAAGGGTGTTCTTACCAGTAAACTTGTGGTCACATTTGTATGTTGCATTCTATAAGCCAATATGTCTCCAGTGTCTCGGTCATTATCTGGAACATTTGTACCCTTGGAAAACAGAGAGTGGGTAATATGTGCAGAAGACATCTTAGCAGCTATGACTTGAACTTGTAATTATACACACACTGTCGTTCTGCTTTATAATAATAGGAAGGCTATTTTGAATAAAGACTCATGAGTAATTCATGCTAGTTGAATTGTTGAGAAACAGCTATCATGTAGTCTGAGAGTTGGCATCACACCCTAAAGTAGACCCCTAGCTGTACTCCATCTGGTTGAAGAAGCGCTTGCATGGCTCTGCACACCATTGTAAAAGAGAGTAATTCTTCTGCTCAGAAGAATTTCAGAAATTATTAAAAATTGCAGGCTGTCTGACCAGAGTCAGTTGGCCATAGAGAGACGCATACTAGGCCAGCAGTGACAGGGCTGCCAAAATTGACAGGCACTCTTAGCCAAGTTCTGGTCCTCATCAAGTTTCTTAGCTGTAAAAATACTTCAATGTTTTGAAAGATGCACCCACATATGGCAATCACTTTTGACTGTAATATAGTCCTGGACAGCATTACAACTGAATCATATTATGGTTCCCAAACCCCTTTCTTCCAGAAAAACCTTTCTTAGAAGATTAATATATAAAACAGCAAAAACAAACAAACAAAAAAGAGCTGCTCTCCCTAGTTCCCTTCCGATCTCCTAAATCTAATGACCCCTGAGGGTAGAGTAGGAAGATTTCTGTTCTGGTTATCAGAAAACAGATTCATAGACTCCCAGGGAAGAAATGGAACATAAAATAGTTCAATCCAACCATCCACCCTGTAGTTGAATTCCCTTCTATAACAAGAAGCCTCCAGGCTCTTTCCTCAATAGCCTTTCTGCTCTTGGACAAGACTTCAGTTTCTCCATCTGTAAAAAGGTCTTTCACACCATAAAAATGTGATTCAATAGTACTAAGAACATATAGGAATCTGATCCAGAAAGCAGATCATGAAACCTGCTTTGTATTTCATACAACCAGCAATCCAAAGAAATACAATCTGAGGCATTCTTAGGACTCTATACCAGGGATTCTGAAACCCCTCTGAAATGTCATGCAAAACTGGAGTAGTCTTATGGTAATGAAGCCTTTAGGTATTTTTTTGTCTGTTTTGTTTTGTTGTTTTATTTTACATTCATTTACTGCAATATTTTGCATCATTTAAAATAGAGATCCAAATGGTGCTTAAGAAGTACAATATATCCCAAAGTTTCTTTGCTATATGATATAAGGATTTTTAAAATTTTTATTTTATTGTGGTAAGAATACTTACCATGATATCTACCCTCTTAACAAATTTTTAAGTGTATGATGAAACTTTTATGAAGTAAAGGACTGGCATGAAATTCCACTAATTGGCACATCAGTGACTCCTTTCCCCATGGGCCTGCTCCTTTAATAAAGCAGAGATGGGAGGCTTGATATTGGCCTAACCTAGGTGATGATTTAGACTCGACTCTTCTCCCAGCCATTTTCAGAGTTCTTGTGGAATACCTATACCTGACATGTGGAATCAAAATTCAACTGGAATTCTCCTTAGGATGTTTATTTATTGTAGTAAAACTTCATTTCTGTGCACTGCAGGATTGAGCAAGTAAGTGAATGCATTGATGTTGTAGGGAGTCAGAGTTTTTACCGTGGAAGAAGGGAAATAAAATTAAGGAATGGGGAAAGACAATAATATTAGGTATTGGGGGTATCAATACGATGCCTTAGCAATGATATCACATTAGCAATGAGCATATTTAGTGCCTAAATCTTGGTTTCTAAATGCCATCCCCCATTAAAAGGAATTATGACTCCCTGGAGAAATGGCCGATTCCAAGGTTAGGGGAGGAAACACAACATGAGCCAGGAATATTTTGTTTTACTAAAAAGTAAGGAAGTTATTTAAAAAATAGTAATTTGACAGGTTTTGAAATAGCAAGCTTGAAAGAAACCCCCACCTCTGAGCAAATCTGGAACAATTTGAGCATCAAAATAAATAAGGGAGGTAATAAATAATAACCCATTGAAAAAAATAAGAATCCATTAGTCTATCGTGATAATAGAGTCAGACAGACAGACAGACAAAGAGAGGATAATGGACAGACAGAATGTCAGTGAATAAATATGGAGGGAGTGATGGATTTAGAAAAGCCCCATTTTGTAACCATCACAGTAAAGACTGGATAAGGCAAGAAGCATCAATTGATACTAAATGCGAGGTAGGGGGATGGATGCGAAACAGGATATTTGCATGGTTTTAAAATGTCTCCCCACTGTTTTCTTATTAGTTGCAAGAGGAAAATAGTAATTATACAGTGGAGAAAACAGATGATATATTGACCAGTTGAACAAAATTAACCTCATCAGTGACGGGCAGATGGAAAACATGTGCTTTGGATGTGCTTTCCTGAAACGGATTCAATATCACCCTTGTAGTATGTAGAGAGGTCTCACTTGAATCTAATTATAAGGAAACATCAGAGAGACTTAAATTGAAGTGCATTGCATAAAAAAACCGAACTGCAATCTTTGAAAAAAATGCCAATATCGTGAAAACAAAGTAAGGCTCAAGAACTGTTCCAGATTAAAGGCTAAAGAGACCTGACAACTAAATGTAATACATGAGATTGGATTAAGTTCTGTACAAGAGGCGGGAAATGCTGTAAATGGACATAAATGAGTAACAGACAAAAGTAGAATATAGACCATAGGTTAGATGAAATAATTCATCAATACTAAATTTCCTGAATTTGATAACTGCACTGTGCTTCTGTAAAAAAATTTCTGTTTTTAGGAAAGACATAAAATAGTGAAAGGTTTGTGAGGCATATTCTCAAATAGTTCAAAAAATGTTTAAATAAATGTGTGTGTATAAATACATAGAGAGAGAGAGAGACAGACAGACAGACACAGAGACAGAGGCTGTGGAGAAAGGGGAACCCTGGTACACTGCTGGTGGGAATGCAGACTGGGGCAGCCACTATGGAAAACAGTATGGAGGTTCCTCAAAAAATTAAAAATGGAGCTGCCGTTCGACCCAGTGATTCCACTCCTAGGAATATATCCTAAGAATCCTGAAACACTAATCAGGAAGAATCTATGCAGCCCGATGTTCATAGCAGCACAGTTTACAGTAGCTAAGATCTGGAAAAAAGCCCAAGTGCCCATCAGTAGCTGAGTGGATAAAAAAGCTGTGGGACATTCACACCATGGAATACTATGCAGCTGTAAAGAAGGATCTCGTACCCTTTGGGGCAGTACAGATGGACCTGGAGAATATTATGCTAAGTGAAATAAGCCAGGCAGAGAAAGACAAATATCACATGATCTCACTTATATGTGGAATCTAAAGAACTTAATAAACTGGTGAACAGAAATGATTCAATGACATGGAAGCATGGATAAGACTGTAGAATCTCAGAGGGAACAAGGGGGGGGGAGAGATTAACCAAATAATTTATATACATAGATGCATAACCCATGGACACAGACAATAGTGTGATGAAGGCCTGGGGTGGGAAGTGGGTGCAGGTTGGTGGGGGGCAATGGGGAAAAAGGGGAACATCTGTAATACTTTCAACAACAAAGATAAATTTAAAAAGAAAAAGAAAAAGAACAAATGTGGCACATTATTAAACATTAGTGACTGGTGAAGCTGGGTGAAGACCAATCAGAAGTCTTCTTATATTGTCCATGCAACTTTCCTGTAAGTTTGACATTATTTCAAAAGAAATAATTTTTTAATTGACTGGTGCTGATATTCACCCTAATTTCAAATGATAAATATAGAATATCTTTAAAACTTTCTTGCCCAGGAAAATAATTTACTGGGAAAGCCTTTTGACTCAAATGTGTTCATTTTCTTTGCAGTGAGAAGAATGATGATGTGAAATGTGTGGAACACTGAAACATAGCAACCCGCTTTATTTATTTATTATTATTATTTTAATCATCAGAGGATATTTTTTCCATTGCATTTTCAGAGAGAGCGGAAGGGAGGGGAGAGAGAGAAACATCGATGTGAGAGAGGCACATCAAGTGGTTGCCTCCTGCTGGCAGCCTCAGCCGGGGCCAAGCCTGCAACCGAAGTATCTGCCCTTAGGCAGGAATCGAACCTGGGACCCTTCGGTCTGCGGGCTGATGCTCTAACCACTGTACAAACTGGCCAGGGCATAGCCACCAACTTTGAAGCAAGCCTTTAAAAGCTAAGGTAGAGGCGGACAAACAAGATGGCGGCGCAGGTAACAGCTGCACCCGCCGCCTCCCGCAACCACATCAAAATCACAACTAAAATGCAGAACCACCGTCACTCAGAATCTCATGGGACCTGGCTGCACAGAAGCCCCGCAACCAGGGAGCTGAGGCGGCCCCTAGAGCGGGAGGAGGGGCGGGGGCGGGGCGGGCGGGGCCGGATCCCGGAGACAGGCCGCGGGCCACACCCGGGGCCGCGGGGAAACCGGGAGGGAATCTCGGTGGCGGAGATTTCCCAGAGGAGGGAGGAGGAAAGAGGGAGGGGTCCCAACCCCACAGCAGGCCCCCAGCCCAGGGCTCCAGGGCAGGGAAGAAACGCCCCCAAAACTCCGGGCTGTGACACCAGCGGGGACTGTCCCTGAGGGTCGCGGAGGCTGCGGGAGCCCCAGCAGCTCCTCCTAAAGGGCCCGGCACGGACTCACTCGGACGCTCCCTCTGAGCCCAGCGCCGGGCAGCAACCTGAGAGGACCCGGGACACTCGGGGGGAACTAACCTGCCTGAGATCCGGGCGAGAGGCGGAGGGCGGCTTCCTCCCGGGCAGAAGGGCTGGCGGAGGCCATGGCTCCTGTGGCGAGTCCTCCCCGCACACAGCCGGCAGGCAGGCGCCATGTTTGAGTCGCCAGCACCTGACTCGCACCTTTGGCCCCGCCCCGTGATTCCCGGAGGCCCCGCCCCTCCCCACCTGCAGCTCATCCAGGCCATTTCCAGGGGCTTTTCTGTGCAAGTGGCCTCGAGCCTCACGCTTAGGACTTTCCTAAAATCTCTCAAACAAGCAGCAGCGGGCCCCATACAGCTTGATAAGCGGCCCCAGGCCTGGCACTAGCGGCAGCTGCACTGGCTCATAGCTGGGCCTCTCCTGGGCACCTCCAAGCCCAGCACAAGGAGCAGCCAACTACGGTTTGCTGTGTAGCTCATGCTGGGTGGCCCTGGGCAAGGCACTGGCAGAGGCTGACTTTGCACCTCTCAAGTGCCCCAGAGACAGTGCACCTGGTGGTCAGACTTGACCACGCTGGATGACAACCCTACCACATCCACGAGTAACACTCAAGGGGCACAGTTGGTGAACACCAAAGCTCCACTGAAGTAAATCCTGCTCCATAGGGGTGTCTCCAGCACAGCAGCTCTTTGGCTGTAGTTGCAGCTGGTCCTCACAGCTGATTGGCCTGGGGGTCAGTTCCTCCCAGTGATGCCAACAGCAACCAAGGCTCAACTACAAGTCAGAGCACACAGCCCACACAGGGGAGCACCTGGAAAGCCCAGCTCGGGTGACTGGGGAGGCTGAGCCACTGGACCCTCCAGGACACCTACTACACAAAGCCACTCTACAAATTCCAGGAGACATAGCAGCTCTACCTAATACACAGAAACAAACACCTGGAAGCAGCCAAAATGTGGAGGCAAAGAAACATGTCACAAAGGAAAGAACAGAAGAAATCTCCATAAAAGGAACTAAATGAAATAGAACCAAGCAAGCTACTAGACACAGAGTTCAGAATTATGGTTATAAGGATGCTCAAGGATATTAGTAAGACTATTAGGAAAACAGGTGAGACCATTGATGACTTAATAAAGTACCAGTCAGAAATGGAGGCTACAGGAACTGAAATGAAGAATAATTTACAGGGTATCAATGGTAGAGTAGAGGATGCTGAGAATCAAATCAGGAAGTTGGAACATGAGGAAACAAAAAACACCCAACCAGAAGAGCAAAAAGAAAAAAGAATCCAGAAATATGAAGATAGTATAAGGAGCCTCTGGGACAACTTCAAGGGGCTCAACATTTGTATTATTGGGATGCCAGAAGGAGAAGAGAGTAAAAAATTGAAAACCTACTTGAAAAAGCAATTACAGAAAACTTCCCCTACCTGAGGAAAGAAATAGACTTACAAGTCTAGGAAGCACAGAGGGTCCCAAACAAGAGGAACCCAAAGAGGCCCACAGCAAGACACATCATAATTAAAATGCCAAAGGTTAAAGACAAAGAGAGAATCTTAAAAGCAGCAAGAGAAAAGTAATTAGTTACCTACAAGGGAGCACCCATACGACTGTCAGCTCATTTCTCAACAGAAACTTTGCAGGCCAGAAGGGAGTGGAAAGAAATATTCAAAGTGATGAAAAACATGGAAGTACAACCAAGATTGCTCTACCCAGCAAAGCCATCATTTAGAATTGAAGGTCAAATAAAGAGTTTTACAGATAAGAAAAAGCTAAAGGAGTTCATCAGCACCAGACCAGCACAACAGGAAATGTTGAGGGGTCTCCTTTAAGAAGAAGCTAATGAACAGACGAATCTGACAAACTAAATAGGTCCAGAGACATTGACACATGCAACAGACCATCATATTTCAGAGGGAAGAGGGAAGGGGGGTGGAGGGTGGGAAGAGATTAACCAAAGAAGTTATATGCATATATGCATAACCCAAGGACACAATGACAGGGTGAAGGCCTGGGGAGGGGGTGGGAGCGAGGTGGAGGGGGTCAGTTGTGGGGGAAAAATGGGATTCCTGTAATACTTTCAACAATAAAGATAAATAAAAATAAATATGAATGAATGAATGAATGAATGAATGAATGAATGAATGAATGAATAAATAAATAAATAAATAAATAAATAAATAAATAAATAAATAAATACTAAGGTAAAAATTCATACTCGCTCAAAGGATATAAACCACAGCGTTTTGTTCCTGCATGTGCACACACACACACACACACACACAATCTATTTGTGTATCATGTTATTAGCTTTTTTCCCCTCAATTAAAGTCACCACCTGGCTAAACTCTATTAACACCTTCCCTGTAGAAGAGCAAGCAGAGCAGTGGACTGGTGAACCAAGGAGACCTGGGTTCAAGTCCCAGCTCTGTCACTTGCTAATCACATAGGTATAACTCTTTAACTTCAGCTCTCCCCTCAATATGCTGGAGATAATGATAGATTCAGGGGCATACAGGCTCTCTGCGGATACACCTGGTAGTAAGTGTTGGACTTGCTCAAGTACTTGTCTTTCTGTTTAATCTGACCTTCCTTTAGGGTAGAGCTTGTCTATAAGAGTTATATATTCCTAAAAGGAATTTGACAAAGTGCTTTCAAGAGTAGTAAATTCTTAACAATCAGTTGCAAGAAATTCTAGATTGTACATATTAGGGCCATTTTGCTTCTCGTGTCTGAAATTCTCCAAGTAATCATGGTGTTGCTCCGGAGAGTGACAACATAGGAAACAAATCTCATTTACCCTCTGGATCATTCCTGTGTACTGTTGAGACCTATCTCTTTCATTTACTGACAAATACATTTTTTTTCTTCCTATTAGCTCCACTGAACCCATCTTCCTATGAGAGCGTGGAACTGAATTGTATTTCGCCTTGAGCAGCAACAATTTTGTCAGATTATGACTGCTGAATCTTTATTCCCGGGATATGGCAAGATAGGGCGACAGCTCCTGGCTGCTGACTAGCTATTTTCGGACTTGTAGATTTGTGGCACAACTGACTTGTAAATCAATGCTCGTGTAAATATATCAGATACCGAAACACAAGTTCTATCATTTCATCTATTGAGTCTTGTTCTCATTAAAATCATAATGTTCTCTAAGTTTTTATCTTCTCTTTAAATTTTATGCCATTTATGAAACAAGCAGGATTAAATACCAAAGAGAAAATGAATGGTAGTTAGTTGGTATACATAAGATATACACAGCACTTTGTACACTAGCAGGTCCTCTAAAAAAATTTTTTGCATCTTCAATCTCTTAGATAATTTTTCCATCAAAATCTTTGTTCACGGTAGTTTTCTTTAGTGTAGCTGTAGAGTTTTATGACAGAGGGAAAGCATGACTCAGAATATTAAGCAACAAGCTGGGGAAATGAGGGCAGTGGTTCTAATTCCTAATATCAGTGTTTAAGGTCAGTCATCTGTAAAATGGGACTAAATATACCCAGGACATTATGCAAAAATTCATGAGTATGTGCAATGTGATATGAATTCAAAAGGATAAGAAAGGTGTCCTCTAAGGTTCTTGCCTAGAAGGAAAACTGATGGGTTCAGAAAGCTCAAGGTCCAGCCTGGATTAACTAGTAGATACCAGAGTGATACTCCTCAAAAGCAACGAAGTTGTTATAGGATACTTTGACTACCTGGTATGAGAATTAGAAGGTGTATTAGTGTTCTACTGCTGCTGTAACAAATTACCACAAACAGTAGCTTAAACAATACAAATACTAATATTAGATTTGTTGTGATACACAACCAATAATAGGTATAGTTATAATCATAAAAGAGGTGCAGTCCATGATTCAAATAAAAGACAAATGTTGTGAAGCTTAGAATCTTGTGATATAAGAGATAACACAAAACTGCCCTTCCGGAGTGGTTCAGCGGTTGAGCGTCGACCCATGAACCAAGAGGTCACCGGTTCGATTCCCAGTCAGGGCACGTGGCTAGGTTTCAGGTTTGATCCTTGGTGGGGGTTGTGCAGGAGGCAGCTGATCCATTGATGTTTCTCTCTCATCAATGCTTCTATCTCTCCCTCTCCCTTCCTCTCTCTCTAAAGGCAATGAAAATATTTTTTTAAAAGAGAGAACACAAAGAAATAGGCTATTTCTATACACATAAACACAAAATCATTATAGAGCCGCATCAGTTGTAACTTTGGGCAGAACTAATTAACTGAGCTCCTGTCCCACAACAGCAGAGACATGGAAAAATCTGTTCCTGTCACTGGGCAGAACAATAGCTGATCAGTTTGACTGAAAGTTGAGGTCAGAATGGTTTAGAAAGGATGCTGCAGCCACATGCAGAGAAAAAGCTCTGTGAAAGAAACATCTACATCCACAGGCGCAATTTCATGGTTTGTGGGAAGAACCCTGGGTCTGTGCGTATATATTAAAACCGTCCCCACCCACTATGAGGTCTGGGGTGTACTTCAGTCTGCACACCCTTCTGATCTGATAGGTCAGAATGATGGATTCAGACCAGAGACTATTACCAATGAGTACATGAGGAAAAAGAAAGAGCCAGCATCCCAGAGCGCCTCTCCCTAAACCGCCCACATGGCTGGGCTGGCCACGCAGGTCTTATACTTCCTATGGAGGGGTTGTCTGGACTCTTCCTGCCAAGGGGCCCCAGGGTCTACAGGAACCATCAAATGAGCTCTCGCACTCAAGTTGAGCAAGTTGTTTTATCCATGCCAGAGAATTGCTTGCCAGGAGGATGCAGTAGTCAAGGGCCAGGGGTCTTCCTATGTGAGTTTCAACAAGGGATGTGCTGTGGCAGAAGCTTGGGTCATGCCCAAGTTTGTATTTGAATGCTGAGGTCCTTTCACCTGGGGAAAGAACAACAATCTCAAGTATTTTGTTTCATGCAATGTTGTGCCCCAGAGGTAGCTATTCCGCTGGCCCCATTTGGCCACATTAAAGGCGTTGCCTGCACTGCGGTCATTAATGGACATTGTTACTCTGCCTATAGCAAAAATGGGAAAAGTTGGGAGCAGTACACAGCATGGTGACTCTTCAGGCGTTAGAAATAACATACAGAGGTGGCCATCCTAACTCAATAGAAAAACCAGGTGTCCGTTCACCTGTCTTAATGGAAATAACTGGTCAATTCAGTCCAACATCTGGTCAGTGACTCTTCCATTCCAAGCGGGTAAAGCCTTGGTTCTTTCTAACAATCTGTGTAATTACAGGTGTTGGAAAGGCAACTTTGCTCCCCAAGATACTTTTATATGTACTTTTTCTAATATGTAGTGTTTCTGATAGACTCTGTACATTCTTGACAGTTCTTGATAGTATACACTTCATAAACTCTTCATGAAAATATGCTAAGTTTTTCCATAGACTCCTAAATAACAGAAACTCAGAAGGTCACCTATTCTTTTACTCTGCTATTTCCTCCGCTGTCATTTCTACTATTGTCTAGAATGTGATATAAGTCGGAAAAGGCCGAAAGAATTTTGAAGTCACAGGTGACACTCTAGCCCTTTCAAAACATATTAAAGTTCTCAATAACTAAAACAAACATGTGGATCAAAATGTCAGAAATGTAACCTAAAGCACATCCATACATGTCCCAAATGTCACCATCCCCTACAGGATTCCGAGGTTGCAATCTCTTAGTAACAAAAATTTTTCAATATATATGGCAAATAAACCAGAGTACTCCCTCATTCAAAACTCTCATCTTAAAAAGTGAGGATAGGCCTCCTGCATGACCCCCACCAGGGATCGAGCCCAAAACCTAGGCATGTGCCCTGACTGGGAATCGAACCGGAGACCTCGGTAAACAGTGAAACATTATTTATTAGCTGCTTTCTATTATAAGGGAAAAAAATCACAGCTCACAGCACAGGAATGTCTAAGAAAATTATTCAAGGCAAGAAAGCTACACCTGAATGAAATCAGAAGCACTTTCCCCTTGGTCTTGTTGCTTCAGCAACCAGTTAGAAAGATGAACACTTTTTCCAGAATATGAGTAGCACTGGGGTTAGCCATATAGTCTTCCGATGTCGTGTAATAAAATAATTGAATGTGTACTGTTAGACAGCGTGTAAGTCACATCAAGGGTTTATTCAAGAAAAACTGGCGTGAGAAAAGACAACTCATGTGAAAACAAAGAGGGGAAGCACTTTGGAAGTAGGAACATCAATTTGAATGTTTCAGAAACCAAAAGTGTTATCCCTGGACATAAAGATGCCATTGATAAGAAAATGCATTGTTTTGACTCATCCCAGAACTCAGGAAATGAACTGTTGGTGTGTAAAAGCTCCAAGAAGGAATGTGCACGTCTGAATGACTCTGCCTGAGCTCTCTCTCTCCTTCAGTTCTGTCCTTAACACTGAATGTAGATTTAGGAGAAGAGAGACAAGAGACTGAGCAAAGCTACAGTGAACGGGTTCTTGGGGAAGCCCTGGACTGGATGATTAAGGTAGAGTCGAAGGAGAGCTGGCTGGGTATTTCCTAAAGGAAACTAGAAGTTGGCCATGTGGAATTGTCTAGAAGTTGCCTTCATTTTCTGACAAAGGATTCTTCTCTGTTTTGAATACACTTAATAGCTTTGAATGAATGACAGCTTTAGAAATTGAAGGCTATAACTCAAAGATGTTTTTAAAGTATGACAGTTCTCTGTCATACTCCAAAAACAAATGCATTTTAGTAATTCGATAAAGACCATACAGTGCTCATGAAATTGCAAGGGAAAACAACAACCCTGCCAAGAACAAAGAGAAAGGTAAAATGCTCATCCTCTCTACAATTCTTTTTTTTCTCTCCAAGTGCTAGAAGTGTTGGCAGACATGTGCATGCAGGGCCCTGATAATATACAAATGAACAAAAGAGATCCGGAGACATGGAAGCATGGAACAGACTGAGGAGTCTCAGAGGAAAGGCGGGGAGGGGGGAGGGGTGGGAAGAGATTAACCAAAGAATTTAGATGCATATATGCGTAACCCACGGACACAGACAATAGTGTGGGGAAGACCTGAGGGGGGATGGAAGGGGTGGAGGGGGTCAATGGGAAAAAAAGGGGACATCTGTTATGCTTTAAACAATAAAGATAAATTTTAAAAAACAACAACAACAAAAACAAATGAACACGTTTAACCTCTGGGCCAGATGAGCTATATGGAAGAGTCATGTCAGATTGTGTAATGTCTAGGGGATGCCACATGAGACGTCAGTACAAACTAGGCTGGTGTCCATCCACTATTAGATTCACCAGCTTCCGGGAAATGCATTACCGTCCAGTTAAGTGACTCTCTAAATGGCAAAATAATAAAATAGTCGGTTCCAGTGAGCCATTGTTGTTAGAACGTGTGTTTCATGGTGAGCAAAATTATCAGGTCAGGAGAGATTTGTAGAGATAATTTAGACAAAGTGGCTCAATTTACAAATGGGTAAACTGAGACCCAGGTAAGGGAAGTGATTTTCTCTAGGAAGGTGCATAGAAAAGCAAAGACCTACCTGACCAGTGCGGGATCTACATACGCTTGGGTAGAGTCGCTTGCAAAATGTTCCAAGGAGCCCAGCTGGTGTGGCTCAGCGGTTGAGCATCCACCTAGGAGCCAGGAGATCGGGGTTCGATTCCCGGTCAGGGCACAGGCCCGGGTTGCGGGCTCGATCCCCAGCAGGGGGCATGCAGGAGGCAGCCGATCCATGACTCTCTCATCATTGATGTTTCTCTCTCCCTCTCCCTTCCTCTCTCTGAAATCAATAAATTAAAAAATGTTCCAACCAGCCTTCTTGAATGGTTTTTCCAGCTTTTCCTCCGCAGGGAACCTCATAATTCATATTCACAATACAAAATAATCCCTGACATTCCCACTCAGGGCATTTCATGAGGAGAGCAAAGTGGATATTGTAGGTACTGGTGATAAATACCAAAAAAAAAAAAAAAAAGCTAAGATCAAATCAGGGGTGATTCAAATTTACTTATGACCTAAACCTATGAACCAAGGTGTGCTCTTCCCGTTGGAGCATCGGGCTGTGAGCATCTCCCTTCTGTCTTTTATAAAGCATATTTTGCTCGATAGCAGTATTCTCTTTTAAGAGCCCAAGTGATGAATTAACAGAGTGCTAAATTAAAGGAATTTCAGCTGTGATACTACTAATGATTTCTTCATCATGGAAGAATGGCACCCCTAGCCTTATTTAAAGCTAAATATTCCATTCTGCTTTCACGCTCAGTACCACTGAATGAACAGTTGCAGGACAAACAGCCTGTCGCTCCATAGAAAGAGCACCGCATCCTGCCGCTCACTAGCTGTGCAACTTTGGACGACATGCTTAATTTCTCTGAGTTTCAGTTTCCTCGTGTATAAAACATGGTTCACAGAAAGAGTCAAATATAGGATCATTGAGCAAAAATGTTTGTCACGTAGTAGGTGTCGAATATCTACAATAGTTGAATATGCATATTTGGGAAAGCAGTACATTCTAACACCAACCTGGAATAGGCCCATGGAGAATAAAACGGAAAATGCTCTTTTTCAGGCTCATAAGCAACTTTAAAACAATGGATGAGCATAGTAGTAAAACCATAAATAAAATAATGTAACCCTGCCCTGTTCCATAGGCCGGGCTTTAGCACTAGATAATTACTTCTGCCTATATAAGGTTATATGCCAATCAAGTATCTTAAGCTGGCACAGCCCTGGGTGCTTTTTAGATAGATAGCATGGGTATTAGTGGATATTAAAGTCATACATACATGTCCATGCACTCAGGTGCATACACGCATATACACGCATGCATAGGGGCTTGCCACAAGAACCCCAGCCTGATGCTACATTTGGTTTAAACTGAGAGGTGTTTTATTGTGTGTGCGTCTTGGGTCTCTACTTGCACCCTCTATATCAGAGCTGTCCTATTTCCCAGTCGGTGATTTTGGGTTTCAAGGGATAGGAACCTACCTAGTGAAGCAAGCTTAAACAGGAAGGAATTTAATATAAGGCTGCAACAATCTCATGGAAGTCCAAGGGCAACCGACAAAGCCCAGTCAGGATCTCAGAAACTGGAAAGTCACCTGTTAAGTCAGAAACCATGGTCGTCCCTCCTTTCTCTCTCTCTCTTTCTCTCTCTCTCTCTCTTTCAGCTCGGGTCCTCTGCTTTCATAAGGCCCAATTTGGTGAAAACAGCCATTCACATCAATCATCTGCCTATTTTCTGGCTAGATCTATGCATCTTATTTCAAATTCTTGAGAAAGAGCAGTGGTTAGCCAGTGGCTTGACATCTTGGGGTGTGCCTGGGCCTGGGGTGTGGAGCGCAAAGCACTGAAGTAGCCCATCCATGTAAAAGGGACTGGCTGTGCTAAAAGGAGGAGCTGGATTTGGGCAAACTCAATTAGCCTAACATCTTTGCTGCTCTCGAAGTCATGACTTTTCAGAGGAAACAAGCCTGAAAGCCACGAGTTTTCCTTTTTCCAGATGAAATAAGCCCAGAAAATACAGCATGACACAAGTATTGGTTCATGCTAACCTTGACAGGTAAATCATCCTCGGCGTGCCAATTATATGACATCATCAGTATCAGTTTTAGACTGACTCTCTAATTCTATATGTAGGACATAGTAATTCATCGGTTAGTCAAAGTGATTGAAATAACCAATCATTAAAATATATTGTATAACTTAGATCTTTTAGTTTAACAAATATTTTTGATAACAAAATACATGGATTTCATGACTTTTTTTTTCTACCCCGGGCCCCTTCCTTAGGTATGGGTTAACTTTTGGTGTTTTGTACTTTCTTGCTTGCACAAGCCAAATCCATAATAATTTCCAGTTTGGATTCCTTTAAAGTGGAAGGAGAACTTCAAAAGACCTATGAGAGGAAGTGATATGATATCTGAGATTTGCTTCAAAATAATTGTGGTGGGAGAGTGGGTGGGATAGAGCTGGAACAAGACAGAACATGTATGGATAATTGTTGCAACTGGGTGCTGAGAATATCATGTTAATTATACTAGACTCTCTAATTTTAGACGTGTTGAAATTTTCCATAAAATTAAGTAAAAAACAAAACATACAAAGCAATCTGAATGTAGAGTCTTCTTAATTATTACAATTTCCCTCATCTTGTACTCTTTTCTCACCCACACCTAATTTGACAGGTTTTTTTTTAGCACCCTGCCTTTCCTGAGTCTTACAAAAGCATCCAGCCGAAATTTCACTGCAGCAACTACTCACTTTGCATTTCTATTTCATCAGTTTACATAATATTTAATTAAATCACGTAATTGCATTATTATGTACAACTGGCATAAATTTGGAACAAACTCAACTAATTCTCAACAAGCATACAACTCAAATGGTTGAAGCAGAAGTACCTGGGCAACATAGACACTTCGAACCACACTACTTCTGACCTCACTACTGGCCACACACAGTTAGCATATCATGGCCATTGGTCACTGGGTCTTCCCGAGTGTCACTTAATCTAGCAAGCTGATTAAGTGGAAGTTCACTAGGAGAGAATGGACTGTCCTGTTGTTATTATAACGTGTCTTACATTTTTCCAAGTTAAATTCTTTTTTTTTAATATATCTTTATTTATTTCAGAGAGAAACATCAATGATGAGAGAGTCAGTGATTGGCTGCCTCCCGCACGCCCCCTGCTGGGGATCGAGCCCGCAACCCGGGCCTGTGCCCTGACCAGGAATCGAACCCCGATCTCCGGGATCCTAGGTCGATGCTCAACCACTGAGCCACACCAGCCGGGCTCCAAGTTAAATTCTAACTTCAATTAATCTTCTTTTGTGATCTCAGACTTGGGGCGGTCGAAGATTTTGCGCTTGCCTCAGATGATCTTCCCGAGCCTAGCAGAGGCAGCGCGCCCGATTTTTTCAATTACGTAGAGTTAGCAAGCAAAAGCGGCGGGGGTGTTCCATTTCCATATGTTTATTATTGTCTTCCTCTGCTTTCCCACAACTCTCTGCTTCAGCTTTGCTCACTTCAAAAATTAGAAGTGAGGTTGCTTCACAGACACCGGCTTTGGCAAGGAGCCTGATTACACTTGCTAAGCCTCCTCATAGCAATATCGAGGAATTAATTAAAATGCTGAGACCAGAGTACCTTACCCAGAGAGACAGAATGAGTGCGCTGGGCGTCCCCAGCTCGAAGTTTCTGCAATCATTCGTTGAAATAGCTTGAGGAAGTGAGTCAGGTTTTATTTCACTATGCGGGGTGACAAAAGGTGATATGACATACCAATTTTTTTTTTTTTTTTAATGATAAAACTGTGAGGACCAAAATCCCCTCTCTCTTTCCCTCCCTCCATGGCACCTCATAAAGCTGCTTCCAGAATGAACCAGCCACACCGCACGCTGGGTGCCTTTTATCAAGCTCGTAGCCATGGATGCTGGAAAGGGCTGCTCTCCCTTTGCTTAGCCGCTTGGGTATCGGTAACTCGTGGACACACAGGAGCGAGGCAATTTGCTCTCCTGCCTGCGCCCCGCGTGTGCAGCAGCAGCGTGGCTCCCGCGTCACGCCGGGTCCACTCTTCAGAATGCGTGCTGTAAGCTCAGAGGCGCTAATAATCAAATTAAGCTGCTAACAAATGGCAATTTATAATGCTGAAACTAATGAGAGGTCAAAGAACTAGACTCTGCAAGGAGTTTTAATTATCCTGTCCTTTGTGACTCCGCGGGAACATTTTTAAAGGAACGCTGTCACCAGCATTCGACTGGTACTTTAAGTTTCATTAAGAAGATTTACATAGCCTATTACAAAAATGGGGAATATACGCTTTCTTTCCAAGCAGAGCAGGGATCTAAAACTTTCTTTCGGGGCTGGAAAGCAAGCATTGTCTTGCTTTGATGCTCAGTTAGAATACTGTGCCTGGATTCCTCTCCTTCCCATAGCGCTGATGGACAGAGGCACGGCGAGCCTGCTCAAGGGAATATTAGCTTGGGGAGCATATGGAAGGAGAGAACCGTAGCAAACAAAACTACAATAGATTTTTCTCTCCTTGTTTTCTGTGCCATTGCACTTCTTTGTTGGTGGTGTTGTTGGCCAGTTTGTTTGTGTTTTATTGACACCGTGATGCTCAGGCCTTCATTGCAAATATCTGCAGGAGGTACAGCCATTCCTCCCACTGCTGCTGCTTGTCTTCAGCTTCTCGTGCTTGCTGAGCCGGACACATGGCACGCATTTTCTTGAGCCACAGATCCAGGGACTTGTATTTCTTGCCCTAGAAGAATCTCCTGAGGCTCTCTTTCTGAGTCTGGTTAATAAGAGCAAGAACACAGGCAATGGATTTGCAAAGAACTCGCATCTCAGAGAACTTGGACACCATGTCGCCTGTCACTTTGGTGACAGGCAGCTGGGCCGGCTCCGCCTTCAGGTCATCCAGCTCTTTCAGCATCTCTTCCTTCAGGCTGCAAAGGCCTCAAGCCTTAATCTTGGCCCTGGCTGCACAAGCTGTCGCTGCTGCGTGCTCCAAGGGCAAGAGCTTCTTTTATTTCTCATTCGCAATTCTCCCTGTCACACATACATCCCTACGCCGCCACCACCACAGCCACCGCACCCACAAGTCAAAATGTTCTTCATCTTATGTGGCCTAAACCGCTTTCTGGGCTGTGTCTGACACAGGTTTGTTTGTTTATTTGTTTGCTTGGAGGGAACCGGCAAAATGGATTAATTGAAGAAAGCCACAATAGCACGTAAATGTGGACCCTCTCCAGCAAATATAAAACCAAAGAGCTGCTACCCTGGAAAGCTGGAGAAAAGATGAACTCAGAGGCATTTGAGATGTTAGCATCCATAGACCGTGAGCACTGCTGGTCTGGAAAGGTTTTTGCTACCAAGGTGGCTATTGTCCAAAGGTAATGTCCACCGGTCAAGCCAATTTAAGGCCAAAGAATATATCTGGGCAAGGAGTTTTCTTTTATCAATAACTGTGTCGCTGAAACAGCAAATGGGACACAAGAAAATCGAACACGTCCATATCATCAGGGCAGCAAGCGCAGAGCACGGAAGGGCCTGGGTGTTAAACTAGTTACCCTTATTGTTGGAAAAAAGTCAAAGTATAAAAGTAAATACAACAAGGAAATTGGGGACAGTGCAAGTAACAAAAGCTTTCTTCCTGGAAAGGATGGTAAAATGCGGAAATTCTGCTAAATTTGTCATCACTTGTTATGCTTTACTGTTCTTTCAAACTGTTAACCCATCGTTTCATGAGACAGTGTAGCTTAAGGGCTAAGGGCGCGGGCCCTGGATGCAAACTAAATTCCAGTTCCATCACTTACTAGCCATGCAGTGTCAGGCAGGTTACTTTTTTCTTTCTAAGCCTCAGTGTCCTCAGTTGTAAAATTGGGATAACAGCAAGGCAGTAAGGGCCTAGGCTTTGGAGCCAAACTGCCTGGGTTCAAATTCTCAGCTCCACCACTTACTGGCACTATGATCAGGAGCAAATTGCCTAACTTCTCTATGGCTCAGTTCCCTCCTCAATAAAATGGGGCCAACTGATTGTCAGGACTTCACAGAGTCATTTTGAAAATTGTAGAATACATGTAAAATACCTGGTAAGAGCTCAGTAAATACAAGTCACTAGTACTACCTCAGAAGGTTATTGAGAGAATGTAATAGGAAAATTAATGAAAAGCTTTTAAGTTCAGTATAGTAAGTGCTCAATAAATGCTAGCTTTTGTTATATGTTTTCCTTTTGACTCTTTGACTAGCTTTTAAGTTCATAGAGGACAGGTCTTATATTTTTCTCATGATACTATAATGTCCGGTACTGTGTTACATACAAGTAAGAATGATTCTACTATAGCCAACAGAAAGAGTAAAGTAACAAATCCTCATACAAAACTAAAAACTCAAATATCAAAACTGTGGACTCATAAGCCATGAAAAGATTGGATTTATTAAAAATCGATGGTACAGGTCAAACAGCATAACTGATTTTTGGAAAATTATAAATATTATCAAGAGACAATTTGGTGTTTGAGATCTTACTTGTGTAGGGGAGGGAAAATAATTTTTCCTCTACCCTTCTGAGTTCTTGGCAGAGAGACCCCCCCTCCCCTGCCCATAATAAAAGGCAAATTCACAGGAGAGAAAAAAAATTTTAATTACTTATGTGTACAATGTATGTATGGGAGTCCCCAAAAGATATGACACTCAAAGACAGCCAGACAATTGGTACTAAGAGAAGGGATAGGGGTCTGGAGCTATAAAGCAGGAAAGTCAATTCACTGGAAGCGGGGAAGAGCAAAGGCTCCCCTGACATGCAGGCCACTCTCTCAAGTAAAAAAGTGATCACTGCTTAGCCGGGCAGGCTCAGCAGTTGAGCAGCCACCTTTGATCCAGAAGATCTCGGTTCGATTCCCAGTCAGGGCATATGCCTGGGTTGCGGGCTTGATCCCCAGGAGGGGGCATGCAGGAGGCAGCCGATCAATGTATGACTCTCTCATCATTGATGTTTCTATCTCTCTCTCTCCCTTCCTTTCTCTGAAATCAATAAAAGTATTTTAAAAAAAAAGTGATCACTGGTAAGAGGTGTCTGGTACAGCCCTCTTTCTAATGGCAATTTACTTTATAAATGTAAGGGTAACTTAGAGCAGAAGTTTCCAAAAGGGTAACTTCTGCTCTATTTTCAGAGCTTTTCCCATGTCTGCACTTTCTCAAAATAATCTTTATAATAGGCATATTCTGAGGTGGCATATTCTGCTACCCTTCACTGGAAAATATTGATGACTGCAATAGATGATTCAGCAAAATAAAAAAAGGTCAAACTAATGGTGTTACATAGACATAGCTGGGAGGTAACTCTCACATTTGAAATTTCTGTGAATCACCTAACGAATTGCATTACATCCATATATCACTAAAAACTTCCTTCACAGTTTATCCTCGATACACATACCACTTTACTATTATTTACTTAATATCGTTTTTCTTTAAATTAACTTAAATTGTTTTTACTTATTGCTTTGAAAAGAAGAGTTTATGTCATTACATTAAACGGAAGCCAGTATCATTTGTCATAAATAGAAGGCAAGGCTAAAAAAGATCTATAACAAAAACAAAACAATGTTCTTAAAATCTAGCTAAATATCATTGCCTGGCAGAGGCCTCTGAGTCTGTGGCTTTGAAATCTGCTTTGTCTTTGTTAAAAAGTTTGATTAGGCCCGGCCGGTGTGGCTCAGCAGTTGATCATCGACGTAGGATCCAGGAGGTCGAGGTTCGATTCCCACAACAGGCCCGGGTTGCGGGCTCGATCCCCAGCAGGGGGCGTGCAGGAGGCAGCCGATCAATGGCTCTCTCATCATTGATGTTTCTTTCTCTCTCCCTCTCCCTTCCTCTCTCTGAAATCAATAAAGATATATTCTTTTTTTAAGAAAAGTTTGATTAGAATGTGTCAGAGCAATGTTCAAGACAGACATGCACCAAAGTGAGAACTGAAAATGAATTCGAAAGGGAAAGCTTCCCTACCCTGTGATTCAGTAGTATCTAACATCTATATATTCTGTGGGCCACCCGAAATCACTGTGTGATTTCACAAAATGCTGGCATTTGATCAATGAGGAGCGGTTGGTGGCTCCCCTGACTCCAGGGCAGCAGTGTCTCTTAAGATGCAGCCCTTGAATTATCTGCATCAGAATCACCTGTGGATGTTTTTTATAAATTAAAAAAAAAAAAAAAAAGGCAAGTAACTAATGAATCACTACTTAATCTGGCGACTGGCACCCAGAATATTATTACATTATTAAAGAACGCCTTCAGGTGATTTTTGATACACAATAAAATTTGAAAAACAGAGCTATATTATAACAATTACCGAGGAAGGCAGAACCCACCCCTACACCAGCTCTATGGCTACAGACAAGCTGAGGGAGGGGAGAGAAAAAAGACAGGAAAGTTTAGCTAAAGGAGGCAATCTACCCCTGCCTGGAAGAGCAAGACTACATACAGCCTAGGAGGTAAGCATTTAATTGGAGTATTCTAATACCAAAAGAGGTAAAAAAAAAAAGAGAGAGAGAAAAAAAGGAAAGAAAAGTGTCCAGCAATGCAGCAATAAGAGAACAAAAAGGTTCATGGAGAAGAGGGATTGATTTACAAGAAAAGATGAAAGGAATTTAAAATGTGGCTTTGCTAAGTGATCACTAAGCAGGGGTGTGATAACAGTTTACAAATGTTGGAACCGTACACTAAAAAGAGGAGGAGGGATTTGTTAAGTAAGAGCAAGGAGGGATAATTAGACATTGAGGGAACGTAATTGACCAAATTCTCATTGGATGGCACTCAGCCCCAGCCTTCCTGCTCTGCAGTGTCCAGCTCCTGCCCTGAGGGATATGCTCTGTCTCCCTCCCCAAACAAGCCCGAGCACCACTCCGGGGTGTCTGTGCCTTTGTTCGAGCACCCTCCTCTGAAGGCGAGCAGATTATGCCACCCCAAAATATGCCTCTTTGGCGTAGGATTATTGTGAGCTGATTATTTTGGAGAGGCTCCAGACACAGGGCAATCTCTGAAAGCAAAGTAGGAATTGCCCTTTCCTGAGGGAAATTTACTTTTTTTAAAAAGATTTTTTTTTATTTTTTTTATTTAGCAGCCCTAGCTGGTTTGGCTCAGTGCTTAGAGCGTCAGCCTGAGGACTGAAGGGTCCCGGGTTCGATTCTAGCCAAGGGCACATACCTTGGTCGCAGGCTCGATTCCTGGGGCCCTGTTGGGGTGTGTGCAGGAGGCAACCAATCGATGTGTCTCGCTCTCACATAGATGTTTCTCTCTCTCTCTCTCCCTTCCATTCTCTCTGAAAGGCAATGGAAAAAATATCCTCAAGTGAGGGTTAAAAAAAAAAAAAAGTTTATTGATTTTTACATAGAGAGGAAGGGAGAGGTAGAGAGCGAAACATCGAGTGGCTGCCTCCTGCACGCCCCCTACCGGGGATCGAACCCCAAAACCAGGCCATGCGCCCCTACAGGGAATGGAACTGGCAACCTCTTGGCCCGTTGGATGATGCCTAACAAACTGAGCCACACCAGCCAGGGCGAAATTTACATTTTATATGGGAAAAAATCTACTTGTAAGAGTGTCTCCCTCTCTGTACCAGGAAAAGAAGGATGACTGTAAATCACAAAAGAATTTTATCAGTGGAGAAGGCACCGACTTAAATCTGCATAACAACCTTACCCCTGGCCACTGTGCTTTTCCTGGTCACACCCCATAACTGACCCCCCCGGCCCCCAATATCATTCTTTTGTCTTTAGCTAAAAATGGAGTTTTAAGGTTAGGGCTTGGGCCATTTGGGGGAGTTTATTCAGTTTTTCTGGGTCTCTCCCAGGTATGTAGGAGGGAGAGACCCAGAATCCTTTTAATCTGTCTTTTCTTAGGGGAGGGGTCTCAGCTAAAAACCTGGAGGCACAGAGGGGAGACTATATTTCCTCCCCTCCGCCTCCTGATTCCCAGGCCACTGAGGCTGTCATGACCCCGCACTCCTTCCCAAATCACCGCCTGAACTCCAGATCCCCAGCGCAAAGCCTGCAGAGAGCGTCACAGGAGGGTCTGCACTGGAGCTCAGGAGGCCTCCACTTTAAGAAGCTGAGACATAGCTTGGCAGCGGGGCCAGATTAGGGCAAAGCTGACCAGTTGTAAAATTTGTCTTTAGTGCACTTTTGGTACCAACCCCAGCTCCATTCCCAGACATCTCAAAATATATAAGTAGGTGTCACTCCTGTAAGAGGAGAAAGAGATCAGAGACATTGGTCATGTATGGACCATGGTACCTGTGGGAGCAGGGATGGTGATCACTGGAAAGGAGCCCTGTGGAGAAAGGACAATGCTTAAATAAATACAAGGACTCTAAAGTTAGAATTTTAGACCCTGGGTCATCTGGGCGCTGAGCTTTGGGGGGAAAGAGGAACACCATCAGTAGGCCTCAGTTTACCACATTAGTGACCCTATGGGAGAAAAAAAATTTCCCTATTCCATTCTATGTTCTTGGCTGAGACCTCCCTCACCCCCATAATAAAAGACATTAACAAGAGAAAAACAGGAGTTTAATAACATGTATGCCTCAGCTAAACCTGGCAGATACTGAGGAAAACCCAGCAACTCCCTGAGCTAAGATGGCCCAAGCCACCACCTTAAATACCATTTCCAGCTAAACACAAGAGGAAATGGGGGACTGGGGAGGGCAGTGACGGGAGGTTACTAGGAAAAGCACATTAAGCATGAATGAGGTGGTTGTGAAGATTAAAATCAGGGCCTTCTCCAACTTCCTGATAAAGGGAGACACCCTTACAAATGGGGATTTCCCTTATAAAATGTAAATTTCCCTCACAAAAGGCAACTTCTACTTTGTTGTCAGAGATTCTCCTGTGTCTGCAGCTTCTAAAATAATCAGCCCCAAATGAATCTCACGCCAAAGAGGTGTGCTTTGGGATGGCACGTTCTGCTCCCCTGCACCACACTAGCGGCTCTAAGCTGCTTCCCCCCAACTCTGAACTGATCAGTGACCCCCAGAGAACCTGGATGTTAGAACAATGCCCTCTGCTCACCCTCTCTGTGCCCTGACAACTCGGGGACATTAACCTGTCAGCACTTCACAGAGACCACTTACTGAAGGCCTGTCATCACAGCAGAGCAGTTTGTAACTTTAGAGTCTCAATTTTATTCAGATTTATGTAAGCCTCCACATATACCACCTGCATTTTCCCTCCCGACCCTTTTACAGTTTCTCGATGGCTCACTTAACTGTGGACTCACGTGAGCTTAGAATGCTGTTCAATCAGCCAAATATTTCCTGGCTGAGAGAATTATTAAGTTAAGAAATGTGGCATAAGTGGAATAATTTGAGACTCCAGCTAGACTGGACTGAAAAGCAAAATGCAGAGGAAGGGCTTAAAATACACCCCTTGATGGATGGCCTGAGTCTTTGCTGGGTCTCTTCCATCTATGTGTTTGATATAATAAAGAAGCGCTGTACTTTCCAAAGAATTTCACATGACCGTAGAAGAGTGTCTTTCATTGTATTTTAATTGGGGTTTAATACAGAACATGTATGAATCTCCTCTTCATCAGTTGCCTGGCGTTTCTACCAGAAGCAGATAAAGGATTGACACCTGAGGCTGGGCGTTGCTATAAGGGACCTCTGTTGCTTTTGTCTGTTTGTCTGTCCGGTACCTACCTCTTGCCTCCTTCACTTGGGAAAAGAACCCTTCTTTCCTGTGGGGGAACACAGTTCATGTGGTTTTAATCCTGCCTTGGCCACAGGGATGGTCTCATGGCATCGGAGTGGTCTTATTGAAACCATTGTAATTTAAGCTAGTTATGGATAACTGGAAAGGAGCAAACGAAAGGACAGATATCATGGGCATGCCACTTGTGCAGCTTTGCCAGCAAGCTGCAGTACGGCTGCGTGCCCAGTAAAGCCTGGGTGACATAGGGAAGGTACTTGTCTGTCGGTCACACCTGGGAACAGGTCACTGGCCAGAGTAGGTGTGGCCACTGCGAGCCAGAGAAGATCTAAAATATTTAATCTCCGAAACAAAGGCGTTTGCTCATTTACTCCCTCGGGACTCTTGTTGCAGGGGACACGTTCTCCTGCCCCCGCAGTCGCCCGCATGGCCCACCGCCACGTGGGCCCCACGCAGTGGACTGATGGCTGCAACTAGCCTGCTGCTGTGCCGGACCCAGCTGCACCCCTTCCAGGCCTGGATGAAGGGAAACGGGACTTTGGAAATGCAGGGGTGTAATTCCACGAAAAGAAAGCTTCCTGCCACATCGCATTCTCCCATGGGGGGGGGCTCCAGAAATGCTTATTCCAGGGGTGTCTCAAGAACTCCACTCCCACTAGCAATGGAGAAAGACCGTTCATGCATTTCTCCAAAAACATTATGACCCAGGGCTGGCCGATCAGAATACTTCTCTCTGGCCCCAGTGACCGGCCCAGGGATGAGCGCATGAAATGAGGCTTTCCAAGTGCTTCAGCTGACATTGCTGGTGGCCGATTGTCACCCTGCCACGCCTGGGCCTCTGTGGGGAGGGGCTGTGTGAGAATGAAAGCCAGCAGCAGCGATGGGTGGAGAGAGTGGGGACTCCTTGATCTAGGCTGAATTAGCCTGGAGCTAATTGAAACCCCCCTTCCACTTCACAGGTACATGAGCCAATACATTCTCTCTCTTTTTTTTTACTTAACGTTAATTTGTATTGAGCTTCTGACACTTGCAACCAAAATATTTCAAAATAGCACACTTTCATGGTTTACTTCGGGAAAACTGAATTAACTATAAGGAAATACCTTGCTTTATGTAATTGGTCTCTATTTCAGAAGATGGGGGTCAATAAATTTTGTGAATCACCTCAGATGAAAGATAGCAGAATATGCAATCCCAAAATGGGCCTCTTTCACAGGAGGATCATTTTTGGCTGATTATTTAGAAAAACTGAAGACATGCAGAGGCTCTGAAAATGGATTGGAAATTACCCACCTCTAAGGGGCATTTACATTAGAAAGGGGCCCTGTAGCAGGAAGAGAGCTATTACCTGACCACACTTTTTCACCTGAGAGGCTTCTCTGCATAGCAGGGCAACCTCTGTTTAACATAGTTTTCTCTGACCTCCCTGTGAATTGCTTTCCCCTCTTTGAAACCTCAGACCTCTATCTCTTTCCTTAGCTCAGGATGGTATATAAACCCCAATTGCCTGGCTGCCCTTAGAGTCATATATCTTTGTGGGGTTCCCATACATACATATGTATATATGTTTAAATTGTTTTTTTCTTCTGTTCATCTGTCATTTTGTGAATGGAAGGGGGTCTCAGCCAAGAACCTAGAAGGTGAAGAAAAAATTATTTTTTCTCCCGTACACATACCATCAAGAATAATACATTGTTAAAAGGAGACCTGTTGGGATCTATTATATTACCAATTTTTTTTTTTTTTTTTAAGCAAAGGCATTACAAACCAAATGGAAAGGTGCAGGTAACTCATAGCCATTCTGGGAGTGCTGCTCAGCTGGCTTTCATGATCTCAGAAAGGTAGCAATGGCTTTAGTGACTTCATTACTTTCTGGGTTTAATTCTCACCCTTGCAGGCTTAGAAATGTGATTTAGTTGGTGCAATAAGATGTCCCTCAAGAAAGGATTCACATTAAGCAAGCTCACAGAGACTAAAATAGAAAACCAAAATGCCAATTGATTCATGGACAAGATGACAATCATCCATTGGACTAGAATCCTTCATCAGCAGGTCTTTGCATTCTGTACTTTAGGACAGAAGTTTCATCCTGATCATATTGATTCAGCCTATATATGCCTTTCCTAGGTGTGTGGTATAGTATATATAACACTTGGAATTAGATGTCAATGTTCTCAAGTCATGGTGTTACTGGAGGGGAGAGGGCCTCATCTCCCCCGGTTGCTCATGGAAGTGGGGCTCTTGGCGTACCACTGGAATAAGCATTTCTAGAGGCCCCCGAGGGAAGATGTAATATGGTAGAAAGCTTTATTCCTGCGGAATTACACCCCTGGATTTCCAAAGTCCAATTTCCCTCAGTCCAGTCATAAAAGAAGTGTAGCTGGGGTTTCAGTGGAGCTAAAATCAGAGCCAGCGTCCAGAGTTTCCTTTCCATGTCGGAGCTGGGTCCAGTCCAGCATCAGGCTTGTGTTTCTCACTGCAGTCCATTAGTCCCTTGCACGTGGGGTCCACATGACCAGGGGCCCACAGGGATGAGTGCAAGGAAGCCAAGAGGGAGCCAGGAGCATATGAGCGGGGAACAACAAGAACAGGAGTCCCAAGAGAGTGACCGCCTTTGTTTAGGGGATTATGTATTCCCAAATGTTCAAGTGCTTGCAGTGGCCATGCCCATTCTGTCCAAACACCCCTGTCCCCAGGTGTGATTGACAGGCAAGTACCTTCCCTATATCACCCCAGCTTTACTGGGCATGTATCTATCTTGCTTATGTGGTTCCCTGGGGAGTGCAAAATTGCACCTTCCTGGTGAAGCTACCCAAATGACATGTCTATGTCTGGCCTTCCCTTTGTTCCTTTCCTATGACAAATAGCTAGCTAATTACAACAGTATCAAGGGAATGTCACATAAAAATCTGGATTTACAACTTCTCTTGAAAAATCAGAATACCTACTAACACTGGTTCCTCCTATTATGGCATCAATTGCTTGTATCTGAATAGGGCTTGAGCTCTTTGTATGACATGGATTCTCCAATATACTAGAGTCCCCATCAGTCCCATTTTCTTCATTTATATCCCATCCTGGCCTATGCAGGCAGTTGAGTTTGACACATTTAGAAAAGAAAGCTACATGTGAAGCCAATAAGCTCATTCTTTTTCCCTAACCACATGGGTTGGTTCAACAGTGGGAATGTGAGCAAACCCAATGTAATTAGACGGAATCTCAGGAGTTTTGCTGGAAATGCTGGGACCAAGAAGCTCACTATTTTTTTCTGTTGCACATGAATAAGGAGGCATGTATGTCTCGGTGTTGCTGACAGCCATCCTGGGACTATAAAGGAAGCAAATCTTACAGGAGACAGCAAAGACACCAAAATAAATAGGGTCCTTTGGGACTTGATAGAGCTGCAGGATCAAGCCTCACCTAAAGGTACAGAAGAATTTTCAGGTACAAAGGCATCATTATTTAAACCAGTTTGAGTTGGATATAAAGCAGAGCAGAATATGCTACACCAAAATATGTCTTTTTGGCATAAAGATTATTTGGGGATGGTTATTTTTGAGGGGTTACAGACACAGGAGAATCTCTGGAAACAGAAGTTGCACTTGGTTAGGGAAATTTACACTTATAAGGAAAATCTCCACTTGTAAGAATGTCTCCCACTCTGTACCAGACTTTTTAGATAATTAAATCTCTAATGTGGGAGGTATTAAACTTCTGCTTTTCTCCTGTTAATCTGTCTTTTTTTTATGGGGGTGGAGGTCTCAGCCAAGAACCTAGAATGATGGAGGGATTATTATTTTTCCCCCTCTATAGGTGATTTGCCACAAAAAAGTATTCTGATATGGGAAAAGTATTTTTTCCCCAAGCAATGCCAAAATCCCTTAGAAATCCTGAGGGAAAATAAGCTGAGGATTACTACTATCAGCTACAAGATAGAATAAAATTAGGGTTCACTAACTGAATCCCACTTTTAGTACCAACTTCATGAGATTGTATCTAGTTTGCTTGGATTAGATTTTTTGATGTTCCCAAACTCTTTAGCTCTCACAGGCAACTTCTTACTTGGCCCATACATGGCTTGTCACAGTCTTCTTAGAAAGATTTAAGATTTGAGGTCTACTCTATTACCCCAATTTTCAAGGTTTGTGTAAGATATTTTATAGGCTTACTCATGTACTGTGAATAAAAGGGACATATATGACATTGGCATGTAATGAAATTACACAGGATATTTTAAAATCCAGGAATATATTTAGAGAGAGAGGAAAAAAACATCCATTTGTTGTTCCATTTATTTCTGCATCATTGGTTGATTCTTGCATGTGCCCTGACCAGGGGTCAAACCCGCAACCTTTGTGTATCAGGATGACGCTCTAACCAACTGAGCTACTTATGTATAATGGGCTTTATAGAAAGCTCTTTTTTTAAATTATTTTTTTAATCTTCACCCACTGATATTTTTTTTATTGAGTTTTAGAGAGAGAGGAAGGAAAAGAGAGAGAGAACATCCATGCAAGAGAGAAACATTCATCGGTTGCCTCACATACAGACCCTGATGGGAACTGAGCCCGCACCCTGGGCATGGACCCTGATCAGGAATTGAACCCACAATCTTTTGGGGTACAGGACGACGTGCTGACCAACTGAGCCGCTGGGCCAGGGCAAAAGTTCTTTTAATTTCTTTCCTATTTATGTATTTCAGATGATTAGAGTTGGCAAATAATAATTCTTTAGAAAAAAATATATTCAAATTGTTTTAATCTCTTTCTTATTTTTATGTATTTCAGATTGCTAGAGTTGACAAATAATAATTCCTTAGATAAATTATTATTCCAGAAAGCCCCACTACACATAATGAAGTTCTTGCAAGAATGTTCATAGCTTCAGTCAGAGGACCGCTTCCCCTCCTCAGGTCCTTAGAGCTGTTTATTCTTATTTTGTACAGAATTCAGACAAACCTGATGGGGGGGGGCATAAAAATTTAGAAGTAGTAAATCAGAAGTGTGTGCTGAAGCAGTGTTCTTAGGAGTAGACACTGAGAGGAAGGGAGAGAAAGACACAAAGAGAGACTCAAAAACCACAGCATTATTGAGCCACAGCTGAAATACAAAAACTCTCTGAAAACAATCCGGCAACATGTATAGGGTATTACAATTGCTGGTATTCCTGATGAAGCTGAAAGTGAAATTATGTTTGATAGGTTTTATTTAAGAAGACATATAGCCCAGCCAGTGTGGCTCAGCGGTTGAGCACCGACCTAGGATCCAGGAGATCGCGGTTCGATTCCCGGTCAGGGCACAGGCCCGGGTTGCGGGCTCGATCCCCAGCAGCTCTCTCCCTCCCTTTCCTCTTTCTGAAATCAATTAAAAAAAAAATAATTTTTTTTAATTAAAAAAAAAAAATATATATATATATATATAAAGAAGATATATAATTACACTATATATTTTGGAAGTATTTCTTAAGAATTAAGCTGTAGCTTTCAATGTAATATACTTCAGTTATAACAACACAGTTCTTGGCATATGGTAGTAGCTATATATATATCAGGTAGTTATAAATCCATTTCGCTTTCTTGTGGAGACCATGCTTACGAACTGACAATTTGAGTGTGTTTGTATCTGTTGAAAAAATTATTTATGTGGAACATTACTTACCTACAAAGAAGTTGTGTTAAGACGACCATATTTTTCAACTATAAATTTGGTCATATAGTCTGAGAAAAGATTTTTCTCCAGTCCCTGAGTGTATTTATGTCAGAAGCCTTGCAAAAGCATAAAAATAAAATAATTTCCCTTTATTTAAAAGAATAAAATGAGATTAAATTAAGACTATTAAATTTATATATATATATATATGATGTGTTCCTTATGGAATATAATCACTCACCAACCACAAAATTTTCTGAAGCAAAAGTCTACCATATAAGAATTTACTTTTGCATAACTTCTAGAGCCACAAGGACTTAGCCTGAATTATACTAGTTACTTCTGGAAATGGTTATTTGAAAAAGAGTAAGGGTTTTACAATGCAGCTCTAAGAGAGAAGACCTGAATCCTGACCTTGGAGCTGCCTCAGTTAGTAAGGCAGAGCTAAGATGTGTAAAAATTGCCCTGGCCCGGGGGCTCAGTTGGTTGGAGCGTTGTCCAGTACACCCAAAGGTCATGGGTTCGATTCCCAGTCAGGGCACATGCCCAGGTTGTGGGCTCGATCCCCATTGGGGGGCGTGCAGGAGGCAGCCGATCAATGTCTCTCTCTCTCTCTCTCTCTGTCTCTTCCTCTCTCTCTAAAAACCAATAAAAACATATCCTTGGGTGAGGATTTTTAAGAAAAAGATGTGTGAAAATTTTCTCTAGGACCACGATGATGTCCAGGCGTAGGGAGGCAGCTACACTAATTCTTAAGAGTCTTAAAATCAGAAAAGCACATCACATTTAGTTGAGGGGCAATACACACACATACCCACACATCAAAATGTCATGTAGTAGGTACATTATCCACAACAAAGCAAAATGAATTTACAAGCCTCTGATAACTTTGAAAAAAGGCCAGGGGTGGAACCAAATTTTATTGGCCTTAGGTTTGGAGGTACCTGTTTTAGAAAAAGGACACAGAATTATTAATACAAAATTCGATATAAAATGCACAGCAGTCTGAACCAAATACAAATAAATAGGCTACATTTATAAAGTTTACAGAAACACAGCCATGTGACAAGCACATGGCTATGGTCCTTCGAGGATTTGGAAGATGCTCCTGCAAAAGAGGGACTTTGAAGCATAAGCTTCAGTAGCTTCATGGTAAATTCGCCTTGGAGGAAAGCAATCCTTTAAAGGTCCAGAAAGTTAAGTACAGTCAAGTGCCACATAATGACATTTCCATCAGTGATGGGCCACATACTCGCAAGTTTACACCAGCAGCAGCCTCATACGTCTCAAGTTTACGTTCCCTGATTGCCTTCTATTTTCTAGTGCTTCATTTAATCTCATGTCGTTCTGTGAAGTAGTAACATGCTGCACAGACTCGTGGCCTAGGTGTGTAGTAGGCTATGCCATCTAGGTTGTGTAAGTGGGCTCTGTGATGATTTCTCAGAACGTATCCCCGGCATTAAGTGGCTCATGGCAGGAATGACAGATAAAAATTAACTATACATAATTATACAAAATTAACTATACATAACTATACAAAATTAACTATACTTAATCATTCATTACCAAGTGTGTATGCCCAGAGTTAGCCAAACTCTGAGGGTTGAGAGCACAGTCCTTCAGATCGCCAAGTCGGCCCAAGACTTATGACATCAACTGCAAGGATTTAGGGTCTAACTACAAAGTCCACAAAACTGCCCTTACTGTTGACACCAACTAGGAGTTCAGGGGAATTTCCAAAACCTTCCTCAAATGTGATCGTTCACTATGAAGAGTCACAGAACTCCCTGAAAGCCATTGTACTCACAGTTATGGTTTATTACGGGAAAGGAGCACAGATCCAAAAGAAGAGGCTCATAGGGTAGGCCGTGGGGGGGCTCCAAATGCAAGGTTTTCATTGTCCTCTGGATGCATTGCCCTCCAGGGTCCAGGTGTGACAATATACACGAAGTGTTGCCAGCCAGGGCAGTGTACATGAGCTTGCACCTAGAGATTTCACTGAGGCTTCATTGCATAGGTATGTTGATTGATGATTGATTGATTGATTACCTATGTGCTTGAACTCAGTTTCCAGCAGCCTCCGCCTTTCCCCAGAAATCAGGCTGATTGATACCACATGTTATGATTGGCTTACTATTAGTCACCTCATTAGCATAAACTATCAGGTATGGTCAAGGGGCCCCCCATAAATAACAAAGACTCTCCTATTACTCAGGAAATTCAAAAGGTTTAGAGGTTACCTCCCAGGAGCCAGGGACAAAGACTGGACCTCTCTTTGGGCGAGGAAAAATTCTTTACTAGATAATGTAAAATATCATTGATGTACTCTTTAGTATATTTCTAATTTTATTTTTATGAATTTTCACAAAATCATGTTTATAGGTCACCATGGTTCCCCAACTTTTTTTTTTTTTTTTGGTAGACTTACAAATTCCTTAACTTCATCATCTTTGCCAGATAGTGGGAGGGGAGATTATTTTGTCAGTATGATTTAGGTCATCTCTGTAAAATGTGACAATTTACAACTGTGACAAATGTCAAAACTGGTCGAATCGGTTTTATTTTTTTATTAGCTCTTGCAAATGACAGCAACGGCTTAAAAATAACTTTAAGGAAGGAAAGGAATTGATTGGCTCACGTAACTAGAGAATCTTGCAAAGAGTATCTTGCTGTAAGAGTGGCTAACATCAGAGCTTCAGAAAATACTATCGAGCCTCAGTTTCTTCCAGTTACTCAGTTGTACTTTCTTTTTGCAGGGGACCAAAAATGGCCATCCACAGCTCCAGGAGAAAAAAGAATCACATGCTCCCAATAACGCTACTAAAATTGATCACGTTGCCCGGCCGGGGCTCAGCGGTTGAGCGTCGACCTGGGATCCAGGCGATCGGGGTTCGATTCCCGGTCAGGGCACAGGCCCGGGTTGCGGGCTCGATCAATGACTCTCTCATCATTGATGTTTCTATCTCTCTCTCTCCCTCTCCTTTCCTCTCTCTGAAATCAATAAAGAGATATTTAAAAAAATAAAATAAAACTGATCACGTCCTTATGTCATGTGCACATTCCTGACCCAATCCCTTTGCCTCTGACTTTCGAGGCCCACAGGATCCCGTTTTGTAAATCTGAAATCTGGAGGGTGAGGACTGTCCTGATAAAATGACAAAGCTGAAAGTGGTACAGGGGTAGTTAATCAAAGGAAAACGGGACCGTTGCTATTAAACGAAGAGTGAGGGGCTGCTGGTCACACAGAAACAACCACCCTATTAATAAGCCCTTGATCAGATGGTCAGTTAAGAATATTTATTTCAATCAATCTTTTTTAAACAATTGTATATTATTTTTCTTAAGATTTTTTTTTTTTTTCTTATAAGAAAGAGAGGAAGGGTGAGAGAAAGAGAGAGAGAGAAACATTGATGTGAAAGAGACATGTGGATCAGTTGCCTCCCTAGGCACCTGACTGGGGACTGAACTGCAAGCCCAGTGCTGGCCTGGCCAGGAACGGGGCCCATGACCTTCCAGGCCCTGAGACAACTCTCCAACCACTGAGCCACACAGGCCAGGCCAGACTCACCTCCTTTTTGCTGTATTATACTAATAGGTGCGAAGAGGTATTATATCACCGAGGCTTTGATTTGCGTTTCCCTAAGGACTAACGGTGTTGAGCATGTATGCACGGGCCATACCGGCCTTTGCGTGTCTTCTTTGGAGAAAGGTCTCTCCAAGGCCCTTGCCATCTCGTTCACTGGGTTTTTAGCTTTTGTGTTGTAGAATTGTAAGGGTTCTCTCTTTATGCTGATGATTAGACCCTTATCCAATATAGAATTCGTAACTATATTCTCCCATTCCATGAAGTGTCTTCTCCCTTTCTTGTTAGTTACATTTGCAGCATAAAACATTTTTTTTTAAAGTCTGATTTATCTGTTTTATTTTGTTGCTTGTGCTTTTCAGGTCATAGCTGAGAAACCATTGTCTAAACCCAAGCCACAAAGATTTACATGTATAGCTTTCTTCAGAGACTTTTACAGTTTTAGCTCTTACATTTAGGTTGTTAATCCATCGTAAGTTTTTGTATATGACGTGTGGTATGTGAGTTTTGTATACAAGTTTAGTTTTACTTTTCCAGATGGCTATCCAGTTGACCCAGCCTCATTTCTGGAAAAGAATATTTCTTAATTGAATTGCCTTGGCACCCTTGTTGAAAATTATTTGACAATATATGTGAAAGTTTACTTCTGGAATCTCAATTCTATCCCACTGATTTATATGTCTATCTTTATGCTAGTGCCACACAGTCTTGGTTACTGGAGCTGTGCAGTGAATTTTAAAATGAGGAAGTATGATTCTTCCTACTTTATTCTTTTTCAATTTGTTTTAGCTATTCTAGATTTCTTATAATTCCATATGAATTTTAGTATCTGCTTGTCGATGTCACTAAAAAACACAGCTTGGCTTTTGATAGAGATTGCATTGACTCTGGGGCTTAATTTAGGGAGTATTTCCATCTTAACAATATTAAATCTTCCAATCCATGAACATGTCTTTCCATTAATTTACGTCTTCTTAAATTGATTTTAATGATGCTTTTTAGTTTTCAACATACAAGTCTTGCACCACTTTGATTAAATTCATTCTTAAGTATTTTATTATTTTTAATGCTATTATGAGTGAAATTATATTCTGAATTTCATTTTCAGATTTTTTATTGCTAATGGACAGAATACAATTGATTTTTGTATATTGATCTTGTATCCTGCAACCTTACTGAACTCATTAGCTCCAATATATTTTTTGTGAGTTCCTTAGCATTTTTATATGCAACATAGTGTCTTCTTAAAAATAGAGGTAGTTTTCTTTCCAATCTGGATAGCTTTTATTTCCTTTTCTTACTGAATTTCCCTGGCTAGAACCTCCAGTACAATGTTGAATAGAAGTAGTGAGAATGGACATCCTTGACACCTTCCTAATCTTAGTGGGTAAGAATCCAACCTTTCACCATTAAGTATGTTGTTATCTGTGGGATTTTCAGATACCCTTTATCAGGTGGAAAAATTTCCCTTCTGTTCCTAGGTGTTGAACCATGAAAGTGTGCTAAATTTTGTCAGATGTTTTCCCACATCTGTTGAGATGCTCATGTGGTTTCTGTCCTTTTTTTCTATTAATATGATGTATTATATTGCTTTTTACATACTTAACTACCTCTGCAGCCTGGGACAAACCCCACTTGGTCATGATGTATAATCCTTTTGATCTACTGCTAGATACTGTTTACTAGTATTTTATTAAGGATTTTTGTGTCCACATTCATAAAGGCTATTGATCTGCAGTTTTCTTTTCTTGTGATGTCTTTGTCTAGCTTTGATAGCAGGGGAACACTGGCATCTTAAAGAGAGTTAAGAAATGTTTGTTCCTCTTCGAAGTTTTGAATGAGCTTTTGAAGATTTGATCTTAATTCTTAAACAATTAATTAGAATCCATCAGTAAAGCAATCTGGCCCTGGACTTTTCATGTGAGAAGATTTTTGATTTACTAATTTAATCTCATGCAAGTTTTCTTATGCTTAATGTTTTTGCATTATATACCATATTCCGTCCTTTAATTTTCAACCTATTTGTATCTTTATATTTAATGTGTAGCTCTTGTAGACAGTATATAGTGTTTCTTGTATCCATTTCACAATTTCTGCTCTTTAATAGAAATGTTTAGTCCATTTACATTTAAACTAGTTATTGATATGGTTGTATTTAAGTCTGCCATTTTCCTTTTTTTTTTTTCAATTAGTTATACCTGATTTTTGTTCTTCTTTTCCTGCATTTTTTTTTGTTTTGTTAGTAAATCTTTTATTTTAATTCTTCTATTCCCTTGCAAGAGATATCTTTTTGCACAATTTTTTTTAGCAGTTGCTCTGGAGATCAGATTTTACATATTAACCCATCAAAATCTCCTCAGAGTGAATATTGAATTACCTCAGGTAAAACATATTAACCTTCCAATGATATATTTCTAATTATTATTGCACATTATTAGTGTTATAGTTACTATATATATATATATATATATATATATACATATATATATATAGTCTATAAATATTATAAGCCCAATAATACATTTTTATAAGTTTTGCTTCAAATAGTCATATGGCTTTGGAACACTTTAAGAGAAGAAAAGAAAAATTACATAGTTTTGGATTTCTTTTCAATCCTATACTTTGGAGCTGCCCTCTGTTGTCATTTTCTTTCAGCCTAAATAATTTCTGTTAGCATTTCATATAGTTCAGGTCTGCTGGCAACAAATTCTGTCAGTTTTTGTTTACCTGAAAATGTATTTATTTTGCCTTAATTTTTGAAAGTTATTTTTGCTGAATATAGAATTCTTGGCCAATAGTATTTGGGTGTTTTTTTTAAATTCTGTTTGTTTTTGTACTTCTAGCACTTTAAAAAAAATTTTTTTATTGATTGATTTTAGAGAGAGAGAGTAAGAGAGAGCAAGAAAGAGAGACAGGCAGAGAAAGACATCGATTTGTTGTTCCACTTAGTTATGCATTCATTGGTCGATTCTTTTTTTTTTTTTTAAGATTTTTTATTGATTTTTAGAGAGAAAAGAGTGGGGAGGGAGAGGGGAGAAGGAAACATCAACGTGAGAGGGAAACTTTGAATAGGCTGCCTCCCAAGCCTGCAACCTGGGCATGTGCCCTGACCAGGGACTGAACCAGTGACATTTCAGTGCATGGGACAACACCTCAACCCACTGAGCCACAGCAACCAGAGCATCATTGGTTGATTCTTTTTGTGCCCTGACCATGGATCAAACCTGCAACCTTGGTGTAAAAGGAGCACTATCTAACCGACTGAGCTACCTGGTCAAGGCCACTTCTAGCACTTTTAATACATTGTTCCAATGTTTCTGGTCTCCATGGTGTCTGTGAGAAAATCAGTCATAATCAAGTTTGTGTTCCCCTTTGTCTAATGTATCAATATTCTCAAATATCAAGATTGTCACTTCATATTTGACTTTAAGCAACCTGAATGTTGAATGTTCCTAAATGTAGTTTCTTTATGTTTTTCTTACTAACTTTCATTGAATTTCTTGGAAATGAAAGTTATTTTTTTAACCACATTTGGGAAGGTTTTGGCAATTTTTTCATATGTTTTTCCCCTTTCTCTCACTCCTTTTTTATTTTGTCCCACAGGTCTGAATCTCCATTTATTTTTATTTAATTTTTCTCTCTCTCTTTTGAATTGTGTCATTTTAACTGATCTATCTTCAAGTTCACTATTTTTGGTTTTTGCTATCTCTGACCTGTTATTAAGCTTATCTAGTGATTTTTAATTTCCATTATTGCATTTTGTGGATTCTTTAGTATTTTTATATGCAAAATTGTGACTTCTTAATTCCAATTTCATTCTTGAATTTCTGTTTTTTAAATAGTTTTTATTTCTCTGTTGAGATTCTCACTCTGTTCACTCATTAATTCTATTTCTCTTTTAATTCTTTGAATACATTTATAATAGTACCTTTGAAGCCTTGTCAGTTATACTCAACATTGTGAAACATCTTCTATTGATTGCATTATTCCTGACTGTGAGTTCTGCTTTCCTGTTTCTTTGCACATCTGTAATTTTTGTCATTGCAGATAATACATTATGACAATACAGGATTATGTTATATTCTGAAGATGGTTTTCCATTGCCCTTATAGCCAATTAACTTGCAAGGATTTAAAACATAAACTCTGTCTCCCCCATGGTGTATAACCCTGACATATTTGCTCAGTTTCTACCTCTTCTTGCTGCTCCTGTTTCTACCCTGGCTTCCTGGGAATTTCACCTGCACCTGCTTATCTTGGTGGTCAGCCAAGGACTTGGGCACAATTTATATTCATACATTGGGTTTCATCTTCTCTGTAGGTATTTTTCTTAGGAGATTTTGCCCCTAAATTTCTCTACCGGTTTCAGGCTCTGTCCTCTGATACCTCAAGCCAGTAACATTTCAGTTTTCTGCCCACCTGAGCAGCTTGAGGAACCCACTCAAATTTAAAAAAAAAAAAGAAAAAGAAGAAGAAGAAAGCAGTAAATTCATAAATCTCCTAGTGTACCTAGCACAGCTGTATTTCAAGGGTAGATTCCTCCCGGTGCCCTCACTGTTTTCTCACCAGATGCCCCAATGTTTCCCACACACACACATAGTTCAGCAATCAACCAGCACAGGGAAGAGTTTATCCTCAGGTTTTGTATCTCACTCACTGTGTGATTCTCTTACTTCCAAAAGTTCCCCTTAAATTTACAGCTGCTTGTCCAGTTTTGGACTCTCCTCTGCTATCATAATGCTGTGAGTTTTTGCTGCTATAATTATGGTGTTAGAAAGAATCTTTAGGAAAGAAAGCCAAAAACTTGTAATTCTTCCTCCTCTGATTGCAGTTTTTCAAGAATAAACTTTCCTACGCTTGTCCGCTCTTGGATGACTTCCAGTACTTTAGAATGTTGGGAATATATATTCTAGATTTCATAATTATTAATGGCACAAGGTTTCGCATAACCACTTCACTTTGCTGTCATTAATGGAAGTGTTTCAATAAAACAGTACTTTGAAAAGAATCTAAAAGGAATTTGTGGGCTCAATGTAGTCATTAGGAATTTTGATTGTAAATTTGATGATTGAACTTTTTTTCCCTTTTCACTTATTGGCATCACATGGACAGAATGTCAAGTCTATGTTTGATTTCCTCCCCCCACAGCCACAGAAATAGGCAGTTGCTAAACCATTGATTAGATCATCCCAGAGACAATCTCATGGATATTAAGAAGGTAGAAATCCCCTATCTTATGAAAAAGGGTTGATGTATTCAATCAATCAAAATATGATTTATTAAAGCACACTGTGTATGCCAAGAAGCTATGATATGATTCAGCAGCTTATTAGCCAATTTGAAATATATTAACTTGACTGAATCTACCAATTTTTGGTCTATGAATAGAGAAGATTATATACCAATGTAATATTCTACTTTACAAGACTGGGTTGAAAAGATGATTTTCTTAGAAGTTGAGAGTGGTATTTTATACTTTTCTTTCTTTCTTACAAAAATGTGGATTAATTTAGAGAGCTAATTGAGAAAATATTTTAATTTAGGAGGGGAAAAAATCCCTTTAATACTTCCAGATGTATATATCAAAGTGAGGTACTCTTAGAACAGACATTAACTTTAATGTGTGTATTTTTTAAAACATGCATGTGTGTGTCCTCACACATGCAAATGTTACCAGGAAACCCCGGTGGGGCTCGGGCTGCCTGTCGCTGTGTCCACCTCAACGGAGGCAAGGTTGAATCATCTAAGGCGTTTATTGAGAAGGCCACCAAACAAGGAGACAGGGAGCCTACAAGCATCCAAAACCTGTCTTAAGGAGTGGCCTGAGGGATAGGGTTATATAGGGAAATGGGGTAAACTGAGGCTGGGAACAGAATGCAGCTATTGTGCAGCCTCAGAGGTCCACAGGCTTCAGCTATTGTTCTTGGTCATCTGGTGATGTCTCGATAAGGTGATATGTTGACTCCTGGCTGGGCCGGCCTGACCATGCCTGTTCAATTATACATGGTCCATAGCTGCGTCAAGGGGAGTATATGGGAGTAAAGGCCTAGGAGAAAGAAACTTTAGGAAAAAGAAACTTCAACCCCTGTTCACATAAGTAAGTTATATCATTATATTTCAGATTAATTCAGGAGCTCAATCTATGGAAATTATAAGTGCCCCTGTCACAAATACACACACACACACACATACACACACACACAAAACATCTCTTGATGTTCAGCAACTCTGCTTTTCAAAGTCATTGATTCCACTTGTGTGTAAGAACACCATGAAAGAAATAAGCAAGTGTCACCTCTCCAGGCAGGTAGCAATTGCAAAGATCATTCTTTCACATTTCAGGTACATAATGCTTAGCACCTCTTTACAAAGAATGTCTTGCACTATTGAAATTTCAGTGTAGATTACAAATAGACCAACAGTAAAGAACCATTTGGCTCAATTCCTTCACTATTAATAAGAAAGGCAACTGATACGACAAATTCAACTTTATGTAAGGACCATATTTGCCATATGTAGCCATACTATGGGCAGTCAAAGGATCAGACCATATAAGCTTTTCCTGATCCCTCTGTTTCCTCAAGACTTCTTCAAAAAGAACTTTCCCTGTTGTGTTGTTTCTTTCTCAGAGTTTTTCTTCACACAGCCAAAGAATTTCAATAATGAAGCCATGTAAAGGGAAATTAGAATGGGGAAAAGAAATAGCTAATATTTTAAAATAGAAAAATAATAGAAAAATAATCTATATTTTATTTTGCTGTATCTTTTTCAATAAAGCTCGGTAAAATACCTTCCCAAGATATCCTGCAGTTTATATAGAAATAACAAGGCCATGTCCACATGGAGTAATCTTTTTAAGTAAGCACAAATAATAAATTATGATATTTTACAAAGTGAACCAACCTATGTGCCCACCACCCACATAACGTTACCAACTTCACAGAGGCCCCCTCTTCCAAATTTCCTCCTCCCTAAAGGTAAATACTATGGAGAGTTCTATCACCACAGGTAAGTTTTGCCTGTTTTTGACTTTTATATAAATAAAGTAATAAATGTGTATTCTTTTTGTCTAACATCTCTTGCTCAATATTTTTGTGACATTTACAAGTAATATGTTGTTACATTTACAAATAATATGTTCATCGTCACTGCTGTATAGTATTTCATTGTTTTAATATGTCAGAATGTATTAATTTTACTATCGAACATTTTGGATGCACCCAGTTTTGTCTTTTATGAATGTTTTTTAATGTGAACATTTTTATGTGTGGCTTTTGGTGAACATGAGCACTAATCTATAGGGTACATACCTAGGAATGAAATTGCTGAGTAATAGCGTATTCTCATTTTTGTCTTTAGTAGATATCACTATCTGGGCAATTTTGAATGGTTATTAGTAGGTTTTTAGGGAATGATGTGGAGCTGATAAATACCATACTAATTCTTCAGCAAAACTACTACGGTTCTTCTTTGAGTTTCAAGGAGCATGAGTAGAGTAGTGGATGTGATTCACATTTATTCAACAGCTTTGGGTGAGCAATTTAAGATGTCAAGGACTGTATTAGGTTTTGGCAGTACCGCATTGAGCAATGCAGTCTCCGTTTTCACCAAATAACCTTCCAATTCCCTCTATTGAAATAATTTACATTTAGCAGAAAACATAGAAGAAAATCTTTGTGGCCTTGTATTATGGGATAAATTATCCATCCCCACCCCCCAGATCATATGTTGAAGTCCTAACCCCTAGGACTTCAAAATGTGACTGTATTTGGAGATAAGATCTAAAGAAGAAATTAAGATAAAATGAGGTCATATGACTGTGCCCTAATCTAATCTGATTGGTATCCTTACAAGAGTAAGAAGGGGAATTTAGAACACAGGCATGTGTGTGCACCAAGGCAAGAACAAGAGGGCATAGGGAAGCAGAGCTATCTGCAAGGCAAGGGGAAAGGCCTCAGAAGAAACCAAATCTTCAACTTGGACTTGTAGCCTCCAGAGCTGGGAGAAAATCAGTTTCTGTCATTTAAGCCACTTAGTACGTGATATTTTGTCATGGTAGCCCTAGCAAATGAATACACCTTGGGTTAGGCAAATAACTTTTAGATATGACAGCAAAAACATAATGTGTAAAAGATAAAATTCAGAAACTAAACTTAAATTTAAAATGTTTGATCTGGCCTGGCTGGTGTGGCTCAGCGGTTGAGCATCGATCTATGACCCATGAGATCATGGTTCGATTCCCGGTCAGGGCACATGCCCAGGTTGTGGGCTCGATCCCCAGCAGGGGGCGTGCGGGAGGCAGCCAATCAATGGCTCTCTCATCATTGATGTTTCTACATATCTCTCTCTGAAATCAATAAACACATATTTAAAAAAAGAAAAGAAAAAGAAATAATGTTACCTTTCTCTTAAAAAAATAATAAAATAAATAAAATAAAATGTTTGCTCTGCAAAAGATACTAGTAAGAAACTAAAAAGGAAGCCACAAAATGGAAGAAAATATTTGTATACCTGATCAAGGAATTTTATTAGAAATATATAAAGAACTCTAAAAACTTGACAGAAGAAAACTAAAAACCCAACAAAGAAATGTGCAAAAGATTTGAAGAGAAACTTTACCAAAGATATACAGATAGCGTTAAAGCATATGAAAAGGTGTTTGACGTAATTATTCATTTTGAAAATGCAAGTTAAAACCACAATGAGCTACCTCTACACACGGATTAGAATGGCTCACATTAAAGACTGACCATACCAAATGCTGGCGAAGAGGGGCAGGAACTAAAACCCTCATACATTGCTGGTGGGAACATACAATAGTATGACCACATTAGAACAGTTTGGCAGTTTCCTTATAAACACACTTACTATAGGTCAGAGTAATCCCACCCTTGGCCTTATGTCCAAGTAGAATGAAAACCTATGTTCACAGTAAGACCTATAAGAGAATGTTCATAGTAGCTTTATTCATGATTACCCACAACTGGAAACAATCCAAAGTCCCTCACCAGGGGAATGGCTAAACAGACTGTGGTACATCCATACAGTGGAACACTACTGGACACTGAAAGGAAATAAACTTCTGAAACCTGCCACAAATTAGATGAGTCTCAAATTCATTACACTGAGGGATAGACATATAATGTGTGATTCCATTTACGTGTTATTCTAGAAAAGGCAAAGCTATAAGAATATAGAACAGATCAGTGGTTGCCAGGGGATAAAGTCTGACTACAAAGGTAACAAGCAAGAGATGGGGGGGGGGGGGGGCAGTGATGAAACTGTTCGGTATCTGGAATAGAGTGCTAGTGGTAACCTAAGTCTGTATATTTGTCCAAACTCATAGAACAGTCGCCTCTGCTGTGACCATAGCCCTAGCTGGTTTGGCTTAGTTATCAGAGCATCAGCCCGTGGACTGAAGGGTCCCGGGTTCGATTCCATTCAAGGGCACATTCCTCGGTTGCAGGTTTGATCCCCAGCCCTCATGCAGGAGGCAACCAATCGATGTGTCTCTCTCACATTGATGTTTCTCCCTCTCTCTCTCTCTCTCTCCCACTTCCACTCTCTCTGAAAAGCGATAGAAAAAAAATATCCTCAGGTGAGGATTTAAAAAAAAAAGATGATAAAAAATTGATGGATTTAGATATCCACACACCATCCTTCCCCCTAAAAATCACTTGCCTAGTTTTCTAAAGGTAGAGATAGATTCAAGGACAAATAAAAGTAAAGCAAGAGATACAAAGCTGTGTTTAGAGAAATAGAAAAAATGTGTTACTGCTAAGGAGTGATGGATAACTGTGTGGAGGCCTTGCTGGCTGTACCGCAGGGCCTGGGAGCTATTGAGTGATTTTGAGAAAGAGAGCAATACGGTCAGCTTTACATTTTAGATAAACCAGCCTGGCTGTGATATAGACAAAGGATTGAACATGTAGAAAGAGAGCAGGGAGAGCAGTTAGAAGGTGTTTACTGTTCTCCAAGTGAGCTATGAAAAAATTCTGAGCTCTGTCAGTTACAGTGGGAATGCAAAGTAGGTTTCTAAGCCCTGTGGAGTACAGGTCCATAAGCTCAAGAGAGCTGGAAGGGAAGTAATGACCTCAGCAAAGGATCTTTTAACTTTGGAGAGCTTCCAAGAACATTCTTCTCACTATCTTGTTTCAGTCAGAAGGGACAGAATCAGTGCTTCTGGGCCCTACTCTAATGTCCATGATATGAACACATATGAATTCCAGGCAATTTTTTAAGTACATGGCCTCACGTGTTTTTCAGATGTTTTTCTACAAAATCCAGATGGCAGCCAAATAACAGTGAATAAATGACTTATAGTTGGGATGACCATATATTCCATTTTGCAAAGAGATAGACCCCATTTACTACTGATTGCCAGGCATAATTATTTTAGCATATTAATAATAGCCTCCTTTCATTCTCAAAAGTGCCCTGGTTTGGATGGTAAATTTTATGGTCACCTTAATTTAAAATAGCTTCCCCATTTAACTAAAAAGCAAAGCAAAAGAAAGATACCAGGGGGAAGAAAAACAAACATAAAAATATTGATAAATTCACCTTTTGAATATAAACCAAGAGAGATTTGTTCATTTACAAAAGTCTATAGAGCCCGGCCGGGCGTGGCTCAGCGGTTGAGCATCGACCTAGGATCCAGAAAATCGGAGTTCGATTCCCGGTCAGGGCCCAGGCCCGGGTTGCGGGCTCGATCCCCAGCAGGGGGCGTGCAGGAGGCAGCCGATCAATGACTCTCTCATCATTGATGTTTCTCTCTCTCCCTCTCCCTTCCTCTCTCTGAAATAGATGAAGATATATTTAAAAGGAAAAAAAAAAGTCCATAGAAAAGTAAAACAGGGAATGGAAATCTAGATACACTGAGCATCGATGTAATCATTTAATGACATATAAACAGACACAACTAACGGACTTGATCCTCAAATAATTATTCAGTTCTCCCCATTTACTTTTTCTCCCTGTGTGCTACATTTTCTGTAAAATTGAAAGCCACACTATCCCTTGTTACTTAAAAATTTCAGCTGAGTGCCCCAAGGCCTTGAAGGAAATTAGGAGGTTGTGACTGGTTGCTAGGTCCCTGACTGTTCTCCTTTCAAAGAGTCATCCTTCATCCTGTCTTGTGCGATCCTGTGAGAAGCCCAAGCAAGCTTACTCAGTAGGGCTCCCTGTGAAATATCAAGAATTCTGCACTAAATCATCACCTCGCTCATGCTAGGTCCACACAGGGCAGACAGAAGAGAAAGAAGCATAACAACTTTGTTTTGTGGCGCACTGTTCTGTCACATCAAAATTGGTTTTTGATACACCTCAAACCCTGTTTTCACACTCTGACCATAAAGCTAAAATAGAATTCTGGCCTGTGTAAGCCAATATAAAAGTGACGGGCAAATAGAGTACTGAGGCAAAGAGGATCGGAAGGAAACCAAAATCGAATTTTATTATTTCTACCCATCCTACTTCCATAAAGGATATAAAGAAATGAAATAAATAAGCAGTTGTAATGAATTACAATCATTGTTAGCAATAATCATAAGAGGAGTTGCCACGATGGTGCCTTTTTTTTTTTTATAACTTTTTCTGCTTGATCTTTAGTTTGAAAACAAATGGAGAGTCCTGCAAACTCTTCACAGGTTCAACAGCTTGAATAACATACTAACTCAAAAGATTAATACTTGGCTCTTTTATCTCTGTAATAGTCTGATGCCTTCAAGCTTTCTAAAGTGAAATTGAATTTGAATAAGGGTAGCACTCCTGAGGTCTGTAAATTGTCAGTTCTCCAAAGGTTCCTTCTCTGTATCCCGTGGTCTCATTTTAAAGCCTATATGACACATAATTTAGACCCGATTCTAAGTATAACATGTAACGTGCATGTCAAACATTTTCTTTTTAAAGGAACTGATATGTTCTTCAATTCCATTAAGTCTAAAAGATATCTACATAGACTTTATCCACAGAAGATGCTTTGACATGGGCATCATGGACTTTTGCTAAGAAATAAAGAAAAGGGCTTTTGCCTGGCCAGTGTGGCTCAGCGGTTGAGCATTGACCTGGTATCCAGGAGATTGCGGTTCGATTCCCGGTCAGGGCACAGGCCCGGGTTGTGGTCTCGATCCCCAGCAGGGGGTGTGCAGGAGGCAGCCGATCAATGACTCTCTCATCACTGATGTTTCTCCCTCTCCCTCTCCCTTCCTCTCTCTGAAATCAATAAAAATATATTAAAAAAAAAAAAAGGCTTTCTTCAGCAGCCCTTACCCCCAGCTGGGCCCAGAAGACATACTAAATCAGTTACCATCTCCATCTGTTCTATTATTTATTATGTTACACTGTAACTTATTTATTTGTCTATCTATCTCCCCCACTAGACTCCATGAACTGCTTGAGGGTAGAGGTTGTTTCCCATTCATCTTTATTTCTCTGGCATCTAGCATGAAAGGAATTCAGTAAATTGTTGTTGAATAAATGAATAGGGTCTTATTTTAATTTTGTTAGAGGCCACACACATATAAAACTCAACACTGTGCCTCTCACAAAGTAAGTGTTCAGTGAATGTTAACTGTAGTTGCTATAATGCTGTCAGATGGAAATGAACTGGAGCAGATTCCTAGTGGCTATTAAATGTTTAGGAATTTTGCAAGCGGGTTGTTAAATTATGGGTAGTTCGAAGTAGCCTGCGGTGGGAGTATTTACACCATGGAAATTGGCAAATGTGAAAATTCTGCACATAAGACTCCCCCCCACCACCCCCACCACCTTCAGGCCAGCTGTTTAACATTTACCAGCTCACTATCTGAGGTCAGATAACATCCTATCCTGGGCCTTGAATCCCTCTAAGTGTTTTAATGTGCACATAAAGGTGTACATGTGATGTGTTTTGGGTTTAGGAGACAGAAAAAAAGGAAAAGTAAAGGGAAATATGTGGTGAAAGGGAGGTAATCTGCCAGCAACTGAGTGAAGCTCCAAACCCAACCTCCCATCACAGCTCAGCTCCCTCAGACAATAGCCTTTGCAACCATTTATGATACATTCTCCTAGTGGGTGTAATTTTGGCCCCTAAAAAAGAATTGGCTGATGATCTCCAAAGTGGCAGTACAGTTCCCTCAGAAAAAGCTTTACAAGTTATGATATTGACACCATAAAGATTTTTGAACTGTTTTAAGTTTTCCATGATGAAGTAGGTTACATTGAAAACTGGTGAGTCCTTTTTTTAAAAAAATATGTTTTTATTGATTTCAGAGAGAGGAAGGGAGAGGGAGAGAGAGAGAAACATCAGTGATGAGAGAGTCATTGATCGGCTGCCTCCTGCACACCTCCTGCTGGGGATCGAGCCCGAAACCGGATCTCCTGGATCATAAGTCGATGCTCAACTTCTGAGCCACGCCGGCTGGGCTGGTGAGTTCTTTGTGTAAATTCTTTGAGTGAATTCTCACTAGCTGGTCCTCTGCAGACTTCTCCAGCCCCAGCCCAAGCTTACTGAATCAGAACCTGCATTTTACTAAGAACCTTGGGTTATTCATATGGAAATTAAAATTTGAGAAGGCTTTGCTCTAGATCACCTCTAAGGCCGCAGTTAACTCTAGGATTCTAGGCCTCTATCACGACCTGATGAAGACACACAAATCATGTTTCTAATATTTTTCAGGAAATAAAATGGCAGCATAAAACAGCTCTACATTAAACTCCAGATGCAAGTTCCAGACTAATCTCAACACACTGAAGGCTAGGCAAAAATCAGCAAGATTGAAATTTAAAAGCGAAAGTATGAAACCTATGTTCAGGCAGATTCTGAAACAAAGGAATCAGGCAAATTCGCAGGATACGGCTTACAAAAGCTTTCAGGTGACTGACACACAGGCAATACATGTCTTTTCCTCCTGTCCTAAATTCTGAGCTCTTACAGTTTACAATAGCTAAGACCTGGAAACAGCCCAAGTGCCCATCAGTAGCTGAGTGGATAGAAAAGCTGTGGGACATTTACACCATGGAATACTACGCAGCTGTAAAGAAGGATCTCGTACCCTTTGGACAGTATGGAAGGACCTGGAGAATATTATGCTAAGTGAAATAAGCCAGGCAGAGAAAGACAAGCATCACATGATCTCACTTATACGTGGAATCTAAAGAACTTAATAAACTGATGAACAGAATAGATTCAATGACATGGAAGCATAGATGAGACTGATGAATGTCAGAGGGATGGAGGAGGGCGGGTGGGTGGAGGGGGAGAGAGTAACCAAAGAATTTATATGCATATATGCACAGCCCAAGGACACGGACAATGGTGGGGAGAGGGAGTGGGGAAGGGGAAGGAACAGGGTGGAACAAGTCATTGGGGAGAAAAAGGGACATCTGTAATATTTTAAACAAAAATAAAATTAAAAAAATTAAATTAAATTAAATTAAATTAAATAAAAAATAAATTCTGAGCTCTTTTCATTTGTTCTATGGATTTATATCATTCTGTGAGTTTTCCGAAGTTACTGCAGGAATAGACAGTAACTTCTTAAACTAGACCATTTGGTAAGACCCTTAGTTACAACAAGGCCTGCTTCCTTTGGCCTCTTTCCCCCTCCCACTGAGCCTGGAACAGAGCTCTTTATCGCATGGGGGCCCAACCACGGCCATTGACTGACACTAATTATCAATAGCATTTTAGACAGTGCCCCTGCTCCTATACCTTTTCAGTTACCACAAAATCTGTGTAACACTACAAAGCGAATCCATGACATAGATGATTTACATTGATAAACAGTATATATGATATGAATGTTAACAAATCAATTAACAACTGATATACTGTCACAATTGCTAAATAATATCCTGCAACTGGCTTTCTACTCTAAACTATCACTGTTTCCCCAAGGTGATCAAGTCCATTGGCCCCTCCTGGGAACCCTTGCCGCTCCCTGATTTTCTGTCGGGTAAAACAGAGTTGGCGAACTTGCTCTAAAGGTCCAGACAGTCCATATTTTAGGCCCTGCGTGTCATATAGTTCTCTGTCACAACTACTTCAAAACAGCCATAAAAATAGGCAAGCCGATGTGAAAACGAGCATGCCCGTGTTCCCTGAAAGCTTTATCTACCAATACAGCCAGGCCACGGTTGGCTGGCTCCGAGGTAGAAGATTCTGGATCACGAGAAGCCAGGGTCCCCTCTTGGACTTCCTCCAGGTAAATATTGCCCCGGTTCACATGGATGTGCCCTCTTTTTAATGCAGGAACCCATATGGATCTTCTTTGTTCAATACAAGCCAAGAAATATGATCCAGACACTTGTGTGGACAAAGTGTTGAAAGTAAGAAAGGCGCATTTGCACAAATATGTCTTTTTTCCCCCTCCCCATTTCTACTTCTTTCCTCCTTTGTCCTTGTGTAAAGGCAAAGCTCTATTCTATTCTGTTTATCTTTCTCCATCTGATTCTGAAGGAAAATTCACACCCTACGTATTCTTCTTTGGCTCTAATAATGGAGATAAACAAGCCCATGAGTTAAGACTGAGCTCAGTTGCCTAAAGAAATGGAGACTGAGACAGTCGGAGACGGTTGGCTTTTCCATTCTCTGCGGGTCGTGGCCAGAGGAGTGGCCCGTTCGGAAAGCAGCCCTGCCCTCTGGGGGGAAGGGAGGGGAAGCTAACTAATTCCCCCTAAATCTGTTTAGTTCCAAGTCCATGATAGTCCTTCCCATGACACCGCTTGTCACACTGACTTATTTAACCAATCTAAAGGGGATTAAGGGCTTGGTTGACACTTACAAAGGAGTTTCATGTGGTCCAATGAAAGACAAGTCCTGGCAGCTCTGAGCAGGGCTGCAGTGAGTTAGAATGTCAGATAAAGGAATCTGGGGGTCGTATCCTATTATGAATTCAAGCTGATCTGAGAAAGGCCTTAAAGGTTCTGTTTTAATTTGCAAATTGAGATTTACCAGAAGCCAGGGAAGACAAACAGTCTTCATCAATGCAGCATTTTTTGCCAGTTTAATCCACAAGTTCACAGTTTCTCTGACCCTGGTGGTGCCCGAGATTGCTTTGCTTCCCCCAGAACACCATGCAATAAAAGGGAGCTGATCAATGAAGAGAGACCTCCGCTGCATGTGGAAAGAGAGCTACGGGGAACTATAAAACCATTTTTATTTCATGGCTGAGTATACCTAATATTTTTTCCAATATTTTTAATTCAGTATTTTCACCCTGCTTACAAACGAAACATTAAGGGGGGGGAGGGGAAGCCTTTTGAAATTTGTTAGAAACACTGATTTGGGCTTTGCTTCCTGAAGAGATTTAGGAGTTAATTTATTGACTTGAGAAGAGAGACAGGAGAGAGTCAGAGAATCTAGCCGTTACAATTTTGAAGTAAGCATAGATGTGATTTAGAAGCACACTCACCTGGCCATGGGCCTGCTAGCAGAGGCATCACTTGCAGTGATCTTAAGGAACTGGAGCCTGACAACCATCAAGAAATAGCCACAACATCTGCAGTACAGAGAGAAAACAATGATAAACAGGGAAAATGTACATATTCGGTTTCTCCCTCACAAGACACGCATCAGGTATCCCCGAGCAGCTCTCCCTAAAGATATCAATGAATATGGGCTACCTCCCCTTTCACCAAAACGGAATGTTGAAAAGAAGCTTCAATCTCATTGACTAAAATTCAGCTGTTCCTTTAAATTGAATTTTTGAACATATGGACACACAAACCAATCTATATGCAGAACAATTCTTTGAACAGCATGCAAACGGTTTGGGATTCCATGCCAGGTATCACACAAGTGAGTTCTCACAGCACAAAAGAATGAATTTCCTTATTGTGACACTTGAGATAACAACGCTAAAAGAATTTCAGCTCAACTCGAAATCGCTCCTTCCCACTGCTCTAGTTTTCTTAGCAGTATAACGCCCTCCTTAGCTTCTGGTTTCTGCCACCAAATATTTGCTCCTGTCTACTAAAAAATAGTCCATCAATCTTTTCATTCATTCAGGTATTCAACAAACATTCATTGAAGAACTGTTATGTGGCTAGGACAATCTTCAACACCGGGAACAGAAAAATAAATGTGGCATAAACCCATTGAAAATTACATCCCTAAGAGGTATGAAAGACATATATGGAAACTAGTTATATAAAAAGAGAAAGAGAAATAAGTCCTTAATTTGAGATTTTTATTTCAATATATCAGTCTCCTTTTCATCACTGTATAACACATTGACCTTGTGTTTTGTTTATGTGTATCTCTGAGAAATTCCTCTTTTCAGTCACCTTTCTTGGCAAAAAAAAAAATGATTAATAAACCAGAACCTGCCATTGTGTGTAGGGCACTGCCCACCAGGATGGTGCAGGCAGCAAAGTGGAAGTGGGCTGAGGTTAGCAATGGTGTGTGAGGGTGGAAAAATCCAGCCCTCCGATTTCTATTGACATACAGGATGGGGCAAAAGGAGGTTTACAGCTGCAAGTATGCAAAACCAGACTTTATTCTCGTGTTATTATTTATTATTGTCTTCTTTTCCATACGAACAACTGTAAACTTACTTCTGCTCCACCCTGTATTTCTTAGTGCACAGTGAGGGCTTCAGCTGCGGGTTCTGCCCCGGCTCGCTCACCTATGGTTTTGCTGATGAGTATGGCCTATGAGGGGAAGGGAAGACAGGAAAGGAGAAAAACTCTTTCAATATCAAGGTATTTTATGGTCTAATAAATGGGATGCTATACAAGCAGCATACATTGGTTAGGCATCTGTTCTGACTGCTCACTCTTTTAATATCATCCTGGGGCTAGGTACCAAGTTTATTATATAAAATGCACAGAGAATTGAAAGAGGATGTGATATATACATCAGCGGAATATTATTCAGTCTCTAAAAAATAGGAAATCCTGCCATATGTGACAACATGGATGAATACAGAGGACCTTATGCTAAGTGAAATAAGCCAGACCCAGAAGTGCAAATACTGCATCATTCCACTTATATCAAGTGTCTAAAATAGTCAAATGCACAGAAACGGAGAGAACGGTCATTAGGAGGTGCTGTCGGGAGCGGGGGGAACTGTTGTTTAATGGGTATAAAGTTTCAGTTATACAAGATGAAGTAACGTAGATGACAGGAGCGGATTGTGCACTTAAAAGGTTGTTAACAGGGTAGATCTCACGTTAAATGTTCTTACTGTGATTTTTTTTTTTTTTTAAAAAAGGAAATTTAAAATTTGAAGAACTGCCCCCCGCCCCCCAAATAAGGGAATTTGAGTTTCAAAAGTTATGTCACCTTTGAGACTCAATCTGGAGGAGTTACCTTCTGAAAGTATAAAGAGGAGTTAGGCCTGCCAAGGGTCCATGGGGACTCTCCAGACAGGGGACGGGGGGGGGGGGGGCGTAACACTCATTAATAAGAAACATCATGATGCCCGGCTGGCATGGCTCAGCGGTTGAGCATCGACTTGGGATCCAGGCGATCAGGGTTCGATCCCCGGTCAGGGCACATGCCCGGGTTGCGGGCTCGATCAGTGACTCTCTCATCATTGATGTTTCTCTCTCTCTCTCTCTCTCCCTTTCCTTTCCTCTCTCTGGAATCAATAAAGATATATAGATATATTAAAAAAAAAAGAAAAGAAAAGAAAGAAAGAAACATCATGATGGGTGTGGGCGGAGAGAAGGAGAAGGTGAAACCAGAAATGTGCACCGGTCGCAAATTGTAGCTGGTCTTGTATGCCACGTATGGAGTTTGGACTGGATCTTAAGACTTAAGCCAGGTGCCTTTTCTCGAAGATGGCAACAAAAGTGAAGAAGGAAGCTCCTGTCCCCACCAAAGCCGAAGCCAAAGCAAAGGCTTTTAAAGGCAAAGAAAGCAGGGCTGGAAGGCGTCCACAGCCAGAAAAATAAAAGAAGATCTGCACGCCACCCACCTTCCAATGGGTCAAGACGCTGTGGCTCCCTAGGCAGCTTAAATATCCTGGGAAGAGCGCCCCAGGAGAAGCAAGCTCGGCCACCGTGCCATCCTCGAGTTCCCCCCGACTACTGAGTCAGCCATGAGAAGATAGAAGACGACACGCTTCTGTTCATTGCCGATGTCAAGGCCAACAAGCACCAGGTCAAACAGGCGGTGGAGAAGCTCTGACATTGACGTGGCCAAGGTCAACACCCTGGTCAGGCCTGATGGAGGAAAAGGCATATGTTTGATTGGCTCCCGACTATGACACTTTGGATGTTGCCAACAAAATTGGGATCATCTACACTGAGTCCAGCTGGCTAATTCTAAATATAAAAAATTTTCACAGTAAAAAAAAAAAAAATAAAGACTTAAGCAAGGCAAGCCAGGGAGGGGGGCTTGGTCCTGTGCTCTAGTTTGCATTTAAAAAGGCTACTCCGGTTGCAGCTTGAAGAATGAATTGGATCGGGCGGAGGAAGGAAGTGAAGGGAGCTTTGAATACCTGAGATCTGGAATTTTGTGGGACTGGAACAGCAGAAGGAACAGGTTACATGCGTTTTAAGAGGCCAGTAAGGGGCAAACAGACTGGAGGGAATTAGAGTTGTCAGTGTAGTCAATGTCTCGTTAGAGGAAAGAGCAGTTGGAATGGGACTGGGGAAAGAGTGAGGTACAAACTTGGGAGGTTATAACCAGATAATGAATTCTCAGAGTTTAAGATTTCCTAGGCGGTGTGGTTCAAAGTATGTGTGTTATTGTGATTCATAATAAATGCATATTTTGGTCTTCAGTCCAAGGTTCCTGACTCAGACCTCCCAAACCGTTGGCATTTCCTAAGTAAGAAGAGCAATCGGAGTAACTTTCGTTATATTCAGTCTTTTGTCTTCAGTTCAGAGCTTGTTATTTATAACAAGCCCCTTTCCACAGCAACTGAGTTTATGCTAATGGGGTGACTTTTGGAAATCCCCTACAAATGGGGGAGGAGGGTGCTGGTTGCCGAGGGAACCAACCTGATTAGGGGGTTGGAACTTTCAGTCCCACAGCTGATTTCCAGGGAGGGGAGAGGCCTGCAGGTTGAATTAATCAGCAATGGCTAATGATTTCATCAATCATGGCCTCATAAGGAAGCCTCCAAAAAACCCCAAAAGGACAGAGTTCAGGGAGCTTCCAGGTTGGTGAACCAGAACACATCCATGTGCCGCCACACGGAGCCTCAAACTCCACAGGGACAGATGGTCCCGTGTTCAGGAACTTGTCCTATGCATCTCTTCATGGGGCTGTTGATTCCTCTCCTTTGATATTCTTCGTACCAAACCGGGAATGTGGTGAGTAAACTGGTTTCCTGAGCTCTGTGAGTAGCTCTAGCACGTGAATTGAACCCAAGGAGAGGGTCATGGGAACCCTGATCTACAGCCAGCAGGTCAGAATTGCAGGTGGCAGCCTGCTCTTGTGACTGCCATCCGAAGCGAGGGCAGTTTTGTGGGACTGAGCACTTAATCTGTGGCATGTGATGCTATCTCCAGGTAGACGGTCTCAGAATTGAGTTGGATTGTAGTCTACCCAGCGGGTTTCAAAGGACCGCTTGGTGGGGGGGGGGGGAAGCACATATTGGTATTGGGTGCAGAACTGTACTGTAATAAAAATGCCTGCAGTGTAGCCATGGAAGTTGAACGCAGAGGTCAGGGCAGAAGCAGACAAAGTCAAGGCTACAAGAGATTCCCAGTTCTGATTGTGTATCAGAATCATGAGCAGTGGTTTTAAAAGTCACACAAGCTAGGTTCCCCCCATCCACAGAGATTCTGATGTAGTAGGTAGAAGTCAGGCATATGCACTTAAAAAAACTTCTGCAGATGTTTCTAATGTGGAAGCTAAATTGGTAACTCCTGAGCTGATGTTGGATGGGGTATCCATACAAACCCTGAATCTCCAGATGATAGCAATTTCTGTAAGGATGGAAAACGAAGTCTTTGCTGAATGTGAGGTAGTGAGCAGCCAGATAAGAAACGGGGAGAGGAACCGACTGTGGTGTAGCCAGAGGGCAAGAAATTCAAAGGAGCAGGGGTTTTTACTGAAGGGTGAAGGATTTAACTCAGCACCAGAGAGCAAAGGGTGATGGTGTAAATCTCACCTCCCAACACTGACTCCCTTTAACCTGGTTCACACAGCACAAAGCTGTTAGCTCATCTCCACTTCACCCTTGGCATTTCCAAATTTCTACTGCACTTTATTCTGTGAAGAAATGGCTTCAGGGATGTTCTCATATTCTGAAGCTCTACTTTCCACTTTTCAGAGCTCATTGCCATCTTTTAGATATTTCATTCACTTTTCGATGACCATAGCTCCTGGGGGGAATAAAGTGAATCCTGTGGACTTGAATCCAGAAATTTTAAAATATGAATTATGTTCTATAAGGTTCAGTAGCTCACTTCTTATAGCTGGTTTTCAAGATATTTATGTGAAAGAGGATTAGGATGGAGTGTTATTAGATCATGTAAATTAGATCATTTTCAGAAGAAAAAAAATGGACTTCTGTAGAATACAGTGGAGTATTTGGACTAAAGGAAGTTCCAAGTGACTGTCTCTAGCACTAGTAGGAATAGTAGTAGTTGTAATGAAACATTGCAAATAAATGAAGAGCACATGTCTTGTTCGTCTAGTATATTTTATTATCTTTCTAATTGCTTTCATTATAAAAGTAATGCAAGCTCTGTGTAAAAGTATCAAATAATTCAGAGGTATCTAGAGTAAAAGTAAAGGTTGTCTTTCCATAGCACCACTCCCAACACCCCTCCCCAAGTGTGTACCTCTGTCCAGATGTTTTCCTATGCATTTATAAAAACATGTGTGCATATATACCGGGTGGGGCAAAAGTGAGTCTACAGTTGTTCCTATGGAAAATAATACAATAATTAATAAGTAATAATACAAGAAGAAACTCTGGGTTTCACATACTCACAACTGTAAACCTACTTTTGCCCAACCCTGTATATATTATGTATTTTTCTACAGTTTTTCTTTGTGTTAGCAGTATATCAAAAATCTTTCTATACCAGTACATATGGATCAACCTCATTCTTTTTAGCATCTGATAGCATTTCATAGTATGGATGTATAATGTTTTTAAATATATGCCCCTTTTTTGGATGTTTGTTTCAAATTTCTTCCTTTTATAAAAATAATTTTTTCATAAACTTCCTTGTGCACCTATTTTTGTGTGCATGTGTTAATATTTCTGTAGCATATATTCCTAAAAGGAGAATTGCTAGATCAAAGGATATACATATTTAAAATGTTGATAGATTATTGACCATGTCCTTCAAAAAATTTACATTTCTACAAATATAAAGTGTTCATTTCCCCCACTCTCTTGCTAGTTGTGTGTATTGTGAATCTTTTTCATTTTACAAGTTAGTTTACTCTTTTTATTTGCATTAATTTGATTTTAAGTAAGGCTTCTTTGATTTCAAATAAGGCTATTTATTGGCACCGTCTCTTTTTCTTGAATTTCCTCTTCATATACATTAGCCTTTTGGGGGGAGGATTGCCTTCTTCTTAATGATTTGTAGGAGTTCTTTATATATTGTGGCTATGAACTCTTTGTCTATTATGTATATTAAGAAATTTTTCTCCAAATGGAATGCCTGTCTTTTAACTTTGTTTAGGAAGCCTTTCGTAATATAGAAAGAGTTTTTAAATTTTCACGTAGTCACATCTTTCCATTTCGTCCTTTATAGCTTCTGCCTTTTATGTTCTGCATAGAAAAGACACTGCCACACTCAAGATTATTTTAAAAATAAATATTCTTTTCTAGTTTCTTCTAATGTATTGTTGCAGGTAGAGTTCCCCAGGGTGTGGAATCTGAGATGGAATTTAGCCTTTTGGATATTTATTAGGAATGCTCTTGGGACCAACACCCATGGGAAATGGAGGGCAAGGAAGCAAAAGTGGTCAGAAGAAGAAGCTAATGTGTCATGCTGGGCCAATGGCAATGTTGGCCTCACCCATGGGCAGCTCTGGGGCTCGAATGGCCCTTCAAAATTTTCTTGAATTGGGCTGAGATGGCCAGGCCTATATTTTCTTGCCTTTCGCCAGTCACTGGATGTGGGCGGCCCTGGGAAGAGATGTGACCCTGGGTGAGGCAGCTCTTTGCAGCTGAGACAATTACTAAAGGGGTCAGCATTCGAAGACTGTCTACTGACAGCACTCAGCAGCTGGCACAGTAGGTCCTTCATTGAAGGGACATCTGGGCAATACTTCATAGTGTCTACTACATATGGGTATGGTTTAGAGTCTTTAATCATCTGGAATTTATTTTTGCATATGATATGAGGTAGACAGAGGTTCTGATTTTCCTATTTAAATTGATAGCTAATTCTTCTGACACTTGATAGTTCATTGTTTCCTTTGAAGTCATTTTTTAATACTGGGTCAAAACACTCATTAATTTGAAATCTACTTGTTTGGTGTTTTGTTTTGTTTTTTAATATACCTTTATTGATTTCAGAGATAGAAAGGCAGAAAGAGAGAGAGAGAGAGAAACATCAATGATGAGAGTCATTGATCGGCTGCCTCCTGCGCGCCCCCTGCTGGGGATCGAGCCCTCAATCCCGGCACATGGTCTGACCGGGAATCGAACCCCGATCTCCTGGATCCTAGGTTGATGCTCAACCGCTGAGCCACGCCGGCCAGGCTTGTTTGGTGTTTTTAATAACTCAGATACAGTGTGAGGATTTCCTATTAAGTTAGACTAAAATAACTCTCTTAGTTCAGGCTGCTATAACAAAGTACCATAAACTGGGTGGTTTTTAACAACATTTATTTCTTACAGTTCTGGAGGATGGAAGTCCAAGATCAGGGTGCTTGCATGGTTGGGTTCTGATGACGGCTCTCTTCTAGGCTGCAGACTGTCCCCCGCTTCTCTTTGTATCCTCACATGGCATGAAGAGAGGGCTAGCTCTCTTCCTCCATTTATAAGGATACGAATCCCATCATGACCACTCCACCCTCAGGACCTAAATACCTTCTTCCAAAGGCCCTGCCTCCTAATACCATCCTATTGGGAGTTAAGGTTTCAGCATAAATGTTGCAGGTGGAGGGTGGGTGGGGGTAGGGGCACAAAGGTGCAGTCCATACTAATAATTTACAAACGGAGGAATGTAGCTAATCAAGGGCTACAGAAAAGAAGGGTTCTCTGTCATTGAAGGTTTTTTTATCATTAAAGTCATAAACCATTAAAACCTTAAGGGGACATAGTACATATTTCCAGTGTCCTCATCTTCCAGCAGAGAAAACAAAGGTCCAAAGAAGGATAGGAATAGATTAAGGCCCAGAACATAAGGGTCTTGGTTTCCAGACCAGTGTTAATTTCTCTGTACCTGGTTGGCTGCTTCTAATATATCATTTTATAATATAAAATAATTATAATATAGAAAATAATATATATAATATATAAATATAATATATAATATATATTTATATCATTATAAATGATTATAATTATGATATATATGATTATATAAAAATATATAGTATATAATATATCATTTTATAATATAGGCCTTTGAGACTTTTTAATACCTTTATTATAATATTTGTTTATATTCATTTATACTTTCTAATATGTCCTCCAGTTGAAAACAATAAAACTGTATTTAAAAAAATAATATTCTCTAATATAAACTCTTCAGAAAGCTCAACTGCCCTCTCTTCTCAACCTCTAATTATTTGGAATTAGTGTAAAATTTTTTTGTACTGGCCCCACTCTCACAGAAAACCACAGAGTAATTAGCAAGGAGAAGGCACACCAAAGGCAGACGACACTATTTTGGCTTGTAAGGATAATTGGGAGTTTACTGATAAAAATCAATTTTTATTGGCTCACTTATACTCCATAATAAGGCCACTGTGGCACTTCGTGCTCAAGGCACATAAGTGAGAGTTAGTCGTATTTGATTTTAATAAATGCTATCTGTGGGAAGCCTGGACAGAAATGAGCAGATGTTGGAACCATATGATAATAGTGTGGCAGGGTAAAAAAACCTGTGCATTTATATGGCACACCTGGTGTTTATGATACTTTTGCAACTTTTATAACTATAGCATCTGGCCCTTTGCTGCTGTTCTTTAATTTTCAAATACCCAGGATCTTATGTCTCTTGCAGTGTAGACATGTCCATCAAAAGGGAAAAAAAAAAAAAAGCAGTGAACATGTCATGAATTGTGCAGAGACTTTAGCCTCCCCACAAGGAACTTGTATTAAAATTGTTTTACTAAACAGTTTTACTTGTATTAAAATTGTTTTCTCATATGAGAAAACATTTAGATCAGCCTTTCTCAGCTCTTAAGAGATGAGAACGATTCACTACATCATCCATCTGTACTGCAAATTTTCCTAATATTTAAATTTGCAATAAAGATAATTTATGTTGAATATCTAAAATACTTAGAGCACTATAGGCTTGAAGTTATACCACTTGTATTCTATTTGATTCAAGTGATATAGGTTGAGGTGGATGAAAAGACTATAATTTGATGTAACTCAAGTTTGATTGAATTTTGTGTTTTTCTCTGAGATTTAGGGGGTGCTCATGTGTTAAAAGATACCAAATGTAAAATTGTTCCTCTAAATTTTCAGCTTTTCTAATGAGTAGATCTGGTTAAATAATATAACTTATTTAAAAGTTGATTTTTTAAAAAAATCACTTGACAGACTCACATTGGGTTATACTAAAGTTCATTTAGTAACTCAAACTGTTCTGGGGTTCTCTGGACCAGAACTTGGAATACACTTCAGAGTGGTGAATATCTGATTTCTATAGCAAGGCATGTTCCCTGAAGATGACCCCAACTTTAGCAAGACCCTTTTTTCAGAAAACACATCCTACTTGGGTTTTTGTGATGCTGAACCTGCTAGGGTTTGTCAGGTGTCAAAGTTATATAAGATTTTCATGAATTGGAGATTTCAGTAAGGAGATCCCTCAGATGACAACCTCATACCCTAAATCAAGGATGCAAAACACTCAGTAGGGTAATGGATCATGGGTTCTTTCTCATTGAGTACCAGCATCCTTTAACCAGGCCTACTCCCGCACATCCAGAGTTGGTTTATAGGATAAACCAGAAATGAGAGACAGAGGACATGAAACAGGAAGAAAAGAGAACCAATTCAATGATGCGTTACCAGGTGGGCCACCACTATGAGTTCTCAATCATTGTAGGACCATCTAATTTAAATTTACCTTATGAAACGCAATTGAAGACCAACCACCTAAAAGAAAAGTGTTTAACCATCAGCTGTGTTTCCCATTGGCTAAAGGTTGCCCTACAGGGTATTAACTTTCCCCACCCTGCTTCCAAGTTGCTCCCGTTTGAATGCCGAATGCCTTCTTGGAGCACCCCTTGGCAAGGAATCAGAGAAGCCCTGGGCTCAGAAGTGAGAGTCATTTGTGGCTGGCCAAAGACAAGGCACTACCAAGTGGCCCCTTGCATTGAGACTGGTCAAAGCCTACTCGGTTGCCCACATGTGACTGGGTAGGAGATGAAACCAGAGGATTTCAAGGGGTGCACAAGAAATGTTGGCTATACCCTTTGCAGGGTCTGCCAATGAGAGAAGTAGTTCATCCAGTGATGACAAACAGAAGAGCAGTGTGTTTTCTATAGCTGTTATTTTTAAACTCCCCCACATAATTTAAACCTGAGCTATAAAAGTTTTGTTCCTCTTTCAATTAGTATTAATGAAATAATGCCACTGAGATTGGTTACTATGATAAGCAGCATGGAACTGATGAAAAATGGATTTTTATTAGTATTTTATCCTTATTAGCAAGGAAATTCCACCATCATGCCGTTACACATAATTTTGAATAAGCAGCTTCTCATAATTATGAAATATAGAGTTCTGGAATCTAATTTAAATAATTCCACTAATTCTCTGAGGTTTTTAATCACATCTGTGATTTTTTTTCAAGACCAAAATGACAGGTTTACTTTTCATGAAAGAAGACAATTTACTTATCAACAAAATCTTACCGTATCATAATTACTAACATGTCTATTTCCCTTTCTGGTGTTGATTTAAAATATTTTGAAATTGCTATAACTTAAATTTGCCCAAATTACTCAAGCGTATCCCACGCGTACTGAGAATGCAGCGGAGGGTTAAGAAGGGGAGTGGAGGCAGTTCGTTTGGGAAGGCAGTGTGATTAATATCTGCCATTTACCGAACTCTTGAAATGTGCAAGTCACTGCGCTAAGTAAAACGCTGTTCATATATCATGTCATTTAATATTCACCACAAGGTGTTTTGCTCCCCATTTCACAGATAAGAAAAGTAAAGCTCAGACAGGTTGAGTAATATGTCCGTGGTCACATTGTTGGAACTGATTTAGCCAACATTCAAACGAGTGTCTTTTATTTCAGCATTCAGACTGGTATTCAGCAGTTCGCTGCCTTTGATTTAGATGTCTGGAATGACTAGGCTAGGACCTATAATTCTTTGTATACTGAGTCCATTAGAAATTTGGTTTTTTGTTAAGTGTCTGGAAGAATTTCTGGAAGAATCTATCAACTCACTCCTTTGCAGCTCAGAGCCACAGACGCCCTGTGCAGTTAGGCCGCCAGGTCCTGCCCTTTCCCCTTCACCTGCAGTCAGATCCCATTGCTTGGCTTCCTTTGGATAAATTCCTAGAGTGCTCCAAGCAACACTTTATTCCCAAGAAAAGTAATGCATAAAACACAATCACATCTCTATTCATCAATTTTTCATCAGCCTTACAGATGTTCGTTTTGAGAGTTTTTAATTAAGTTTTTAAATATTATATCCTCAACTGCACTAAGAATGTGCAAGTTTCAATGCTGTTTCGGCCTCTTGCACAGGAATAGTTCACACGGCCTCCCTCTTCTCTTTAAGCCCACATCACTCCCATCCACAGTCTCCAATATTAAGTCGAACAATGTTCATTAAATTTACTAAACTCTCCCATTTTTATTTTAACATATCTATGTAGGTACATGGGTACTTAATGAAATTATCCTTTATTTCTCATCTAGCAGAAATCATCCAGCCTAGGCACAGTGGGCTAAAGGCAATATTCTGGGCTCTTTATTTCTAGAACATGTTTGGCTCAACTTGGAGGCAATCACATTATCTCTGCCCCAGTCTCAGCAAATGTTTCTCTGTAATTGGTAATGCTTGACCAAATTAGCCTGTATATCATGAACCAAGACTACTGAAAAAACCCTGAGCTTAATTAATGGACAGGTAGAATATGTCTTTCTCCACACCCTAGTTCCTATTGGAGCAGGGTGCGTTCAAATGGGTCATCACACCAAGGCAGAGGGCAAATCTTTCATCTTGTTTTGCTTCAAGTTTCCAATTGACATATGATACCACTTAGTAGTTACAAGAATGATTAAAGCTCTATAAAAAGTGTCTATGGCAATAATTAGCTAACTATGCATCAGAATGACAAAAGACACTCAGAAAGTTTGCTTACCTAACTGCTAAGCTTTGCTCTGGGGCAGGTCGGGGTTCTTTTTGCTTTGGCAGGGTTGTTAATGTCACATCCTTGATAGAGCAATGGACATACAGTGGAAGGAGTGTGTCCTACAAAGCAATTCCTGAATTGTGAGATTAAGATTCTTTGTGACAGCTCCCAGGAGGGAATAAATGCTGTCTGAGGTACTCATACCACTGTCTCAAATCCTTGTTGACCCTGGCCCATGACAGGCCATGGTCACCCTATGAATCAAGGCAGCCTAACTCTTGTAACAACGAATTTCAATATCTGAGTGGCTATACAGAATAAAGGTTTCATTCTCATCTGCCACATAGTCCAATTAGGTGATGAGTGAGAAGCCTTCTAGAAGCCATTCGGGGCCCCAGATTTCTCTCCTGGTGTGGTCTGCCATCCCCTAGTGCCTCAGAGTCCTCATTGGATCCTCTGCTTCTGCCTGGGCGACAAGGGAAGAGAGAGAATGTTTATTTTCTCCTGTTTTCAACAGCCTTAGCGGAGCCATGCCATGCATGGCCTCCACTCATATTCCATTGGTGAGAAACAGTCACATAACCCCACCTAGATGCAGGAGCACTAGGAAATGTGATATGCCCAAGAAAGGGAAGGAGATGGGTTGTACCTGAAACAACCCCAACAATAAACACATTCCAAAATGATGTGCCTTCAGAGGACCTTGTTTGTTGACTTTGTAACACATCACAAAATGCCATTACTTTATTTATTGATTAACTTGAGGTTTACCTGTTGTTTTGTTTTGTTTGTCTCCCCAACAAGAATATACTGAGGACAATGATCATGCTTGTGTTTTCCACTATTGTATTCCCAGCACTGGGCATAGTGCCTGCTACTTCAGAGGCAGTTAGAGTTGTTAAATGAATGAATGCCAGTGCTATGGTAAAAAAATTAAAAAAAAAAAAGATGAGGGAACAACTGTAGTAGTTCCTTAATTCTAACATGTACTCTAATGAATAACAGATTTTTAGCAGGGTGGGTAATCACCACTATAATAAATATACATACTGATGATGATAAGACACATCCAGAGTTCAGAAATATTAATCTGAAAAAATATATAAAAATGAATGATAATTCTGCCTGATGGGTTCTGGAAGGGTTCACCAGGCACATGTCATTTGAGCTAATGGAAAGATGGCATTGTCAGGTTTCAAAAAGTTGGGAAAAGACATTTGGACACGGAGAATAGTGAGTAATTTAGTGCAGTTAAAGTGAAGACTGCTGGAGGGGAGCGACATGAGGTGAGTCTGGGAAGGCAGGCTCTAGCACCGGGGTGTCATTGACAACTTCTAAGCAAAGAACTGAGATTGTCAGATGTGTGTTTTACACATTTGTGTTCTCATTCTGGCAGCAGAATGAAGGGCATAACTGAGGAGGTCTAGATTGGAGTGAAGGAAACTATTCAGGAGAGTGTTGAAGGTGTGGGAGGTGAATGGAAGGGTTAGTGTTTGTTATATGTCAGCTCAACAAAATATAATATGCAAACACAATATAATCTCTTTTTTACAAGGATAATTAATACAAATTTAAGGAGTAGAAAAAACATTTGTTGCTTGGGATTATTTATGGTAGACAATTTCTCATTACCACACTAAATTAGTTTGAACTACCCTATGGAAAAGAAAAATCACTTTGTTATACAGATCTCTTCTTTATAATGATATTCTTTGTAATGTCCTATATTGAAATCAGTTTTTCCTTCAGTCTACTTTAGCAATTAAGAACATTCCATCTCCCTCATCTATTAAACTATTGGGTGTGTGGAGATGGAGTATTTCGACTTCTTTATGGACACCCCCAGATCTATCTTTTCTCCTAAGTAAATAGGAATTTATTTATTACTTTTCACTGTTTTGTTTTCAGATTTCAGGCACTCCTAACACACTGCAGGGGAGGGGAAAATGCCCTCCCTTCTGCTCTGGATTCTTATGGCTGGTGGAATAATTAAAACGACATAAGGCAGATTAACAAGAGAAAATCAAAGTTTAACATGTGCACACAGGGAATTCACATAAGCGTGAAAATTCCAAAGGCAGTGAGGCACATTGAGGTATATATGTCATTGTGGACTAAGGAAGAGGTGGGATCTGGGACTTCAAAGGGAAATAAGGCAACCACAGGGAGATGAAAAAAGTTAATGTTTAGTCAACAATTGTTTGCTGGGCCATTTTGAAACAATGGGACACCCACCGAGAGGACTTTGATCGAAAGGGCCTTGCTAGGTTCCTCCCTGTCAACCGCACCTAGTTCAGATGAAACTGGCCTTCTATCTTAAATTCTTTGAGGCAGTTAGGGGGAAGCTCAAAGGTTCTTCCTGAGCCTTCTAGGCCTTGGTTGTTTTCAGGTTGAAATAATCTGTATGCCAAAGTATGGCACATTTTGGGGCAACTCATTCTGAACTCCTTTAACATCTCTTGTCCTTAATAGCATTGTGATTGTGGAGCTGAGAAAATAAACCTTCTGAAGACTGCACTTTGTACTGAATATACTGAAAGTGTTGCAGGCAGCGGGACCAGCATCAGCTGTTAGACTGGTGGGGTCGGACCGGACCTGGGTTCAGCAGCCTTGGCACTTGAGTTCTGGCTAAGAAAGAATTCAGAGCCAAGACTCCAACTATAAGAGAAAATTTATTTATAAAATCAGAGGTGGAAGAAGTAATTAGTAGAAGAAATGGACTGAGGAAACCAGTTATAGAGGTGAAGGAAGGGCCCTAGGAGCTTGGGAATGAGGAAGGTAATAGTAACATGCCTGGAGGAGGGGGGACAGGGACAGGGACAGGGAAAGGAGCGGGCATGCTCCCAAGAGGGAGAGCTTGCTGTGTCATCCTTCCTAAGGGTTTTAAGAGTTGAGATTTTAAGGGAGGTCTCAGAGGAAGATCTCAATAGTATATTCAGCAGCTTTCCAGGTGTGTCCTTTCAGGGTCTGGGTCTCCACTGGTTGAATGGTCGGCACCAGGGCTGGGAATCATTATCCAATCCAGCAGGTCCTGAGGTCAACCATGGGGTCACTGGTCTAATTTTGCTGCTTTTCTGGGCCTGGAGCTGAAATACAACTGAGGCCTAGATGTTATCTCTAGGGAGGAAAGGTCAGGAGATCCAAAACAGATGACCATCCATATGCTAGGGGTGGAAAGGTCCCCCAGGGGGTGAAGTCCCACCCTACAGTTGTCCTTTGCTAGGAACCTGGGGCTTTCCACCCTGGTGACCTCCTGTACCTGGCCCATTGTCCTTGCTCTGCTCATGTCTGTTAGCTGCCTACCGCAAAAAGATGATCTGGTGCTTTCTAGATAGATCACAGTTTGATGAAAAGAACACAGGCTTTATAGCCAGAACATCTTGGGCTGAGTTGTAGCTCTGTTTGGGCAGGTCACTTCACCACCACCTCCTTGGGTGGTTGTCAAAAGTAAGATAAGCTCATGTAGGTAAAGGGCCTAGGAGATTGCCCCAGGGCTCAGCAAATATTAGTGCATCCATCCTCCAGGGCCCTAGTTAGCCATCCATCTCCACGTGCCCAGATTCACCCTCTTTCTCACATTAGCACCATATGTTGGCTTGCATTGAAACAGTGGTCCAATTATTAGTTTTTCCTTTTGTTATATTTATTTATAGAAAACATTTCTGAATAACATTGCTTGTCTCTTGAGTTGCATTTGTAACGTTGTGTTTTTCCCTAAGTGGCATGACAGGCAATTCTGCCCATTTCTTCCCATCAGCCTTCATGGCATTTTCTCCCAAAAGCTTTTGTTCCCTTAGCAGCAATAGGGTTAGTTATAAAAATGAAATCAATAGCAACCATTTCCTAGCTGTTCCCTTTATCATATGCTTTGCTTCATATGTTTCTCCTAGTTAAGTAGTACCAACGTGGTGCATCCATACAGTCCCACTAGTATCTTTATAAAATTTTTTTCTTTGTTTTCTAAAAGTTGGAAACAGCTTTTCTCCCCTTCAGGAGACAGTGTTAGTAAAATCCTTATTTTCTAGTTTCCAGTTTAGTGCACATGACTTCATTATCTTTTTAAATAGGTGTTAATACTTTGGACTCAATCTTCTTGACCTGAACTTTTACTGAGATTTCATCATTTTAAAGCTTTTCTTCCACACCCACACATTTAGTTATTCTTGGTCCATTTGGAGTCTAGCTCTGTTAGTTTTTACTTAACCTCTGAGTATCACTACACACACCCTGGCTTATTCCTCCTACTCAATTGCTTTGGCTATGTAAACTTGATTATATTAAAAAATAGTGATTTCTGGCACTTATGGCTTTTTTTGTGGTGGTGGTAGGGAATCCCTTAAAAAGCTTTTATAGATTTTAAGAGACTTTTATTTTGTTTCTTTATTTTACAAGGTAGTTTTTCCTGTCTGTATTAAAACCAACTTAAGACATCAGTCATGAAATCACTTGAAAAGTAGAGATTGTGTCAATATTTCCATTAGTGATTTGAAGCACACACCTCCTCTGGTGACAGAGTTAAAAGAGACATTACAAATATCACCTCCTGCTTCTAGCATTTAGTAAAGGACCACCTCCCAGATAATTGAGTATACTCAGAAGATACAATACAATCTTCCATGTCCCGACAGCATTTCTGCGATATTGTCTTGGGCAAGTCTATATCTTTAACATTTTCAGCTGTTAGGCAAATGGGATAATTGCATGTATAGTATTCATACCCTGAACTGATGAATTGTTTTGATTCATATCCTGAAACAAAAGCAACCAGAGATAAAATGCCAGCCTCCAATTCAATTGGGTTCAACAGGTATTTATTGAGTGCCTACTATGTGTCCCTAGTGGAACACACGGACACCATGATTTCTAGAGGATATTTCAATATTGATGAAGAAGAGAGGGAAAAGTTGGGGCCCCAATGTACTCACCTAGAAAACCCAGAAGTTGCTGAAACTTTTTCAAACCTTTAGAAACCTCTGAAAAGTCTATCTTAATGTAACCTATATCTTTTGGTTCACAAAGATTTCCAACACTTGGGGAGGAGAGCACAGAAAGCCACAAAAGACCTGTGAGCTACTTTAGGAAACATAATCAAATGAACGTGAAAATGCTGGTGTTTCCTGACTACCTTCTCCCTAGTAAACCTGTCACCCAACTTTAGATAAACGTGTGGAAGGTGTTCCCCTGCTGAGATGTAGAACCTATGAATTATCCACCACAGTCATTTGCTTATTTGAAATAACTCAGGCAGTCAATGGGGTAAGACCCCTGTCTTACCCCAGGTGACTTTGCTGGAAATAATCCCTTTTTTGCTAGAATCAGTTCCTTACCCCACCCCCTTCTGCCGATAATATCAAACAGGTGGTTCCTATTCACTGGCATCTTCTCTCCTTCACAGGCCATCACACTTCCACTCACGCCTACCATGAATACATATACACCCACTTTTTGCCAATGCAGGGCAGGACAAATTTTCCTCTACACTCTTTGGTCTCTGGCTGACCCTAAGAATTAAACAGATTAACAGGAGAAAAACAGACAAATTTTATTGAGTATTTACATGCACATGGGAGTCTTCCCAATAGAATGAAGGCCCGAAGAAGTAACCAGAACAGGAAGCTTTTATTGTACCTTTCAGACAAAGATACAATAAATTTGTGAAGAATTGATGAGACAAAGGGGTATGGGCCATGGGTAGTAAATGGTAAAGAAGTAACTAGGTTTGCCTATATAGCCTGCTGAGGCCCTAAATTTCGTATCTCTACTGTTTAGCATGTCTTCTATCCTGGGACAGGGAGGGTACCTTTCACACGGGAGATTTATCTCCTGCTTTCAGGATGACAAAGGAGGGCCAGAGTGTCCTGTTTCCACCAGCTGTTTCTTAAGAACCTTTCATTTAAAATAGCCAATATGCCAAAGTGGTGTATTTCGAGGTGACATATTCTGCTACCCTTCACAAAAATAAAGGGAATGGTTTCTAGTCTCCTGTGGTGGAACTTTTGTTTTGTTAGGTGAAGGAAGAAAAAGGTTTGGTTGAGGGAGGGGGTCAAGGAAGACTAGAGTGAAGGCCCAAGGGGATGGAATGAGCTCCATGTGCGCTGAGTCTTTTAGACTGGGGTCGGTGCTCCTATATATAGAGCAGGCTAGAGGGAGAAGCTGAGAAACAAAACACAGTGCTGCTACCCAGAGACAACATCTTTGACACAGATGACAGCTTATCTTTGTAGGGGAGAAAAAATAATTTTCACTCTACTCTTGAGTCCTTGTCTAAGACTCCAGGCAATAAAAGACAGATTAACAAGAGAAAAACAAAGAAGTTTATTAACATATGTACCTCATGTATACATGGGAGATACCCAGGGAAAAATAAATGAACAGCCAGAGATGGCCCAAGCCACAGCATTAAAATACCATCTTCAGCTAAAGACAAAACATGATATGGAGGGTGGGGGTCAGCTTTGGGGTGTGACCAAGAAAAGCACAGTAAACAAGGGTAGGGTTGTTATGCAGATTTAAGTCAGTGCCTTCTCCATTGATAAAATTCTCTTGTGATTTAGAGTCAACATTTTCTTCCTGGTATAGTGAGAGGCCATTATAAATGGAGATTTCCTTTATAAAATGTAAATATCCCTTACAAAAGGGTAACTTCTACTCTGGTTCCAGTGACTCTGTCTGCTGCTTGTCAAGAATAATCAGATCAAAATAATCTTTATGCCAAAGAGGCATGTTTTGGGGTGGCATTTTCTGCTCCCCTTCATCATTACGGTCCATAACAGTAGTGAGGTCCCACCAGGATATTTTAAGCACAGGAGATACAAACAAATAGGACCAGAGAGGAAGAATATAGAAGACCCCACTCATGAAAGTAACTGACACTCTTTTGTAGGTTCATGTGAAGTGCTCCTCAGGGGACTTTTAGAAACAACTGGGGGAACATTTGCACGTTGTAAGGCTGAGACCCTGCTTCTACACAGTTAGAAGTTAGCAAGTCATTGAATATCTGGGTTACAGTTGGTAACACTTTCCCATACTAGTTTTAAAAAAAAAGAAAGAAAAGAAAGAAAGGAAAAAAAGGGAGGGAGGGAAGGAAGGAAGGAAGGAAGGAAGGAAGGAAGGAAGGAAGGAAGGAAGGAAGGAAGGAAGGAAGGAAGGGAGGGAGGGAGGGAGGAAGGAAGGAAGGAAGGAAGGAAGGAAGGAAGGAAGGAAGGAAGGAAGGAAGGAAGGAAGGGAGGGAGGGAGGGAGGGAGGGAGGGAGGGAGGGAGGGAGGAAGGGAGGAAGGAAGGGAGGGAAAGAAAGAGAAACGACAGGCCCACAATGGAGTCACTTGTGCTAAGCCCCATGTCCGCAAAGCAAGACTTAATACTTAACCTAATTTCAGTTTCAGCCTCTCGCAGGAATGTAACCTTTAATCAGTCCATCTGGAATTACCTGGTCAGCACTAGTGAGGTTCTCTGCCAGATAGACCCCTGCCTTACCCCAGGTGACCTTGCCTGAAACACTCCATTCTTTGCTACGATAACTTCCTTGCCCCACCGCCTTCTGCCTATAAAAGTCTTCCGTTTTGTAGAACTCCTAGGAGTGCCTTTCTATTGCTAGATGGGAGGCTACCCAATTAATGAACAGTTCAAAAAAGCCAACAAGATCTTCAAATTTTAGTCAGTTAAATTTTGTCTGCACTAGCATACAATGCACAAGGTATAGGGAGCTACAAATCAACATTGTAATGCTCTGGCCTCAAAAAATTGTAGCCCGCTAACCAACCACATCTCTAGAAATGGAAAACTCTTCAGCCACCCCTTAAGGAACTCATACCCCACCCCCAACACTCAACCAAAACACATGTGCACACACATCTAAATCGTATTTCATTTAAAAGCAGTTCCCCAGGCTCTATGGTCAGTCTGCACCCCCACCCCCAGGACAAAGTGCACTTGGGTTTTTTTGAAGCATTCGGGTTCTTCTACAAAGTTGGGCCTTTGCTTCAAGGCCTCCTGTTGCCTGCAGGAAGAAAAGCCACCATTCAATCTCTCGGGTTGTTTTTAGCACCTCCCAAAGCTCATTTCATTCCTTACAATGACCAGTTCCTCTTCCCGGTGTGTCCTTCGGTCTTCTTTCTACCCCCTCCACCTCCCTGCTGGGAAGTGCCTGGTGGCAAAACAGCTCTAGGAACAAAAGGCTTCTTTGAGTTTAATCCCCCAGGGGATTTACATTTTAATAACGGGTAATCCTCCAAACAAAAGAAATTAATTACACCTGAAGCAATTTGAGACTTACTGAAAAGTTTGTGTGGAGAGTGGAACTTGAAGCAAATTCTACCACTTAACAATGGCCTAGTTTAGGTTGGAGTAGAGTCCTTCATTTTGGTACTAAGCCTCAGGACTGCAAATCCACACACCCACTCTTTCCCTGTATCTTTTCTTGAATTTTATTTTTTCACACACCTCTCCCAAGTTTTTCTGGGAGATAAGCACTTTCCAATGAACACAATAAAGTCTAGATTCTGCTGATCCTGATTGTTTTCTAGGCAAAGGGAGTAAACACATACTTTATGTAAGATGAAAAGACAATTGATCTTCTTGGTTAGGGAATTTTTCTTGTCACCTTATGTAGTTACTAATTTATATCTTCAGCAGCTGTAGGTGTACCTCAAAGATTTTGCTATAGGTGCACCTCAAAGATATTACAGGTTTGATTCCAGACAACTGCAATAAAGTGAGTATCACAACAAAGCAAATCGCACAAACCTTTTGGTTTCCCAGTGCATATAAAAGTTACGTTTACACTGTGCTATAGTCTATTACATGTTCAATAGCATTGTATCTTTAAAAATGTAGTGTATCTACCTTAATTAAAAAGACTTTATTGCTGAAAAATGCTAACTATCATCTGAGCCTTCAGCAAGTAGTAACCTTTACGCTGGAGGGGTCTTCCTTGATGTTGCTGGCTGCTGACTGATCAGGGTGGTGGTTGCTAAAGGTGGGGTGGCTGTGGCAATTTCTTAAAATAAGACAGCCATGAAGTTTGCCACGTTGACTGACTCTTCCTTTCACAAACAATCTCTTTGCAGCATGCAATGGTATTTGATAGCATTTACCCATGGTAGAAAATTCTTTCAAAACTACGGTCAATTCTCTCAAGCTCTGCCACTGTATTATCAACTAAGTTTATGTAATATTCCAAGTCCTTTGTTGTCATTTCAATAATCTTCACAACATTTTTACTAGGAGTAGTTTCCATCTCAAGAAACCACTTTCTTTGCTCATCCATAAGAAACCACTCCTCATCCGTTACGGTTCTATCGGGAGATTGCAGCAATTCAGTCGCATCTTCAGGCTCCACTTCTCATTCTAGTTCTTGTGCTGTTTCTACCACATCTGCAGTCACTCCCTCCACTGAAGTCTTGCGCCCCCTCAGAATCATCTATGAGCGTTAGAATCAACTTCTCCTAAACTCCTCTTAATGTTGGTGTTTTGAACTTTTCCTGTGAATCATAAATGTTCTTAATGGCATCTAAAATGGTGAACCCTTGTCCTAGCTGGTTTGGCTCAGTGGTTAGAATGTCATCCGTCCCTTGGACTGAAGGGTCCTAGGTTCAATTCCAGCCAAGGGCATGGACCTCAGTTGCAGGCTCAATCTCTGGTCCCCTGGTCAGGGCGCATGCTGGAGGCAACCAATTGATGTGTCTCTCTCACATTGATGTTTCTCTCTCTCTCTCTCTCTTCCACTCTCTCTGAAAAGCAATGGAAAAAAATATCCTCAGGTATCCTCAGGTGAGGATTAAAAATAAATAAATAAATAATAAAATAAAATGGTGAATCCTTTCCAGAAGGTTTTCAATTGAGTGTGTCCATATCCATCAGAAAAATCACTATCTATGGCAGATATAGCCTTATGAAATGTATTTTGTAAATAAGACTTGAAAGTTGAAATTACTCTTTGATCCATGGGCTGCAGAATGGATGTGCTAGCAGGCATGAACACAACATTAATCTCATTGTACATGTCCATGTCCATCAGAGTTCTTAGGTGAGCAGGTATGTTGCCGGTGGATGAAACTCCCCTGTTGTTTGGGGGAGCAAGGTTCTTGGGGCACTGCTGAGAGAAGCATTTTCAGAAGCCCCCATGGGAGGATGGGATGTGGAAAAAGGCTTTATTTGTATAAAGTTACATTTCTCAGGTTCCAAAGTCCCTTGCCCCTTAAGCCAGTCCTGGAAAAGGTGCAGCTGGGAGTTCAGCAGAGTCAGAAACAGGGCCAGTGTTCAGAGTTTCTGTTCCATGTTGTAGCCAGATGTGGTTCAGCAGTTACGCCAGATTAAAGTCCATTAGTTTATGTGTGGAGCCCCACATGGCCAAGAGCCAGGTGCACACAGGGAAGCTCAGCCCCCTGCAGCAGGAATCCCAAGAAAGCCCAGCACCCTGGAGCCAAGAGAGAGAATGTGGCTTTTTGTCTAGAAGTTTATATGTTTAGATTTTGAGAGCTTGCTGTGGCCACGCTCATTTTGGCCAATTACCTATTTCCAGGTATGACTGATGGGCAGCTATTTTCCCACATCACTCAGACCTTACTGGGCATGTGTCTAAACTACCTTTGTCTATGGATGAGCAGGGAACAGACTTAGACAGTGTTAAGTGTAGCTTTTTGGCAAAGCTGTATAAATAGTATGCCTATATCTTTTGGTCTCCCCTTTTACTCCTTTCCTGTTAAATGACCAGGTTATTACAATGGTATCAGGTACATTGTCAACGAGCAGTGATATTTTGAAAGAAATTTTTTTCTTGAGCAGTAGGTCTCAACAGTGGGCTTAAAATATTCAATAAACCATGTTGTAAACAGATGTGCTGCATCCAAGCTTTGTTGTTCCATTTATAGAACACAGGCAGAGTAGATTTAGCATAATTCTTAAGGGCCCTAAGGTTTTCAGGATGGTAAATGAAGATTGGCTTCGACTTAGAGTCACAGGCTGCATTATCCCCTAACAAGAGAGTCAGACTGTCCCTTAAAGCTTCGAAGCCAGGCATTGACTTCACCTCTCTAGCTATGAAAGTTCTAGATGGCATCTTTTTCTAATATAAGGCTGTTTCATCTACACTGGAAATCTGTTGTTTAGTGTAGCCACCTCTCTTAATTATCTGGGCTAGATCTTCTGAATAACTGGCTACAGCTTCTACATCAGCACTCACTGCTTCACCTTGCACTTTCACCTTATATTTTAAGGAAAGAAACCATTCTTTCCTTAAACCTTATGAATCGACCTTTTCTAGCTTCAAGCTTTTCTCCTGCAGCTTCCTCACCTCACTCAGCCTTCATAGAATTGAAGAGTTAGGGCTTTGCTCTGGATTTTGCTTTGTCTTAAAAAAGGGAATGTGGTTGCAGGTTTGGTCTTCTATCCAGACCTCTAAAATTTTCTCCATATCAGTAATAAGGCTGTTTTGCTCTCATATCATATGTGTGTTCACCGGAGTAGCACTTTTAATTTCCTTCAAGAACTTTTCCTTTGCATTCACAACTTGGCTAAATGTTTGGTGTAAGAGGTCTAACTTTTGGCCTCCCTCAGCTTTCAACATGCCTTCCTCACTAAGGTTAATTATTTTTAGCTTTTGATTTAAAGTGAGAGACATACAACTCTCCCTTTCTTGAACACTTAGAGTTCGTGGTAGGATTATTAATTAGCCTAATTTCAATACTGTTGTATCTCGGGGAATAGGAAAGCCTGAAGGGGAGGAGAGAGAGAGATGGGGGAACAGCAGGTCAGCGAAGCAGTCAGAACTCACATACATTTATCAATTGAGTTTGCCATCTTATATGGGTGCCATTCGTGGAGCCCCAAAACAATTACAATAGTAACATTGGGGATCACTAATCACAGATCACCATACAAGTATAATAATAATGGAATTTTTTGAAAATATTGTGACAGTTACCAAAATGTGACAGAGACACAGAATGAGCAAATACTGTTAGAAAAATGGCACCAACAGACTTGCTCACAAGGTTGCCACAAACCTCCAACTGGTGAAAAAAATATACAAAATCTGAAGAGCACATTAAAGCGAAGCACAATAAAACTAGGCATACCTGTATACGTTCTAGGGTTTCTTTTCACTGAAGAGTTTGATATGGTCTAAAATTTGAAACAACAATAAAAGATTTGGGGTGGGGTCCTTTTTTTGTAATTAGTGAAAAACTGTCTTAATATGGTCTTGAAACATTACCAAAGTGGCCAGGAAAATGCCATCATCACGAAAGGGCTAGTTCTTGGTCTAGTTTGCAGTAATGAGGACAGGACCTTAGTGGGTGAGCCTAAATTATGCTGTTATGTTCTTCAGAAGCAGTGGGGTTGAGACTAATCCACGGGAATTGTACATTTGTAAGCAGAAGTGGGTTAAAGTAATTAATCCTATGTCTTGCAGCTACAATGTTTTCCCCCTTAAGAGAAATTACCCAGGGTCCAAGGCAGCTAACAGCAAGGTGCAGTGATAAAGTGGTTGAGTTCGCTCTGATTTGGGACCTGTTATTTGTTTCAATGTATGTTAGTCTGTTCTGTGCAGAGCACATGTTTTAAGCCAAAGAGCAAGTGTAAATTTTGTGTAACCTCATATCCTTCCCAGTCAGAGACATGGAAAATGCTTTTTGAAACCTAAAGTCACATTTTTTAAAAGCAACTCACTGGAACTATTCAAGAAGCAATTAGATGCCATCCTGTGGTGGAAGGGCAGTGGCAAGTTTCAATAAAATGAGTGGATGATTTCTCTTAGCATTTCTTATATTTCTAGTTTCATGCTTAATGAAACAGAAGCATAAGAAAGAAATTCTGCCCATTACTGCATTACTGGTTTTTTTCCTGGGGAAATTTTGAAGTCATTTAAAAAAAAAAAATTACAATGTTATTTAGGCTTCTGGAACATAACTACATTTAGGAGTCTTATTCCTATCATGTTAATCCTAGAATTAAGTGCTTCACTCATTCATATGCTAGAAAACACCAAAACAGCCTTCATAAGTTCATTCACAGAACAACAACAAAAAGGATGGATCTGCAATCTCAGACTTTGCCAGCACAGTGGTATGCAAATTCCTACAGAGCAAACATAAAGTGCTTATTATGTGCCAGGCATGGTGCTAAGTGTCATACATAAGTTAACTCGTTAAATACTACAAAAACCCTCAGACATAGGTACTTCAACATTCCCATTGTAAATAGGAGGCAACTGAGGCTCACGGAGGTGGTTTGCCCCATGAAATGGTGAAGCTGCTCCAAAGTGGTTACAGAGCTCATGGAATTCCATGTATCCATCACAGTATATAGCTGCCCCTGAAGATGGCATGCTGCTAAGGCACAGAAGTAAAGACATATGCCAATCTGTGGGCATTAGCATTCAAACTCCTGGTCTGACACTGATTAGAAAGAGCCCCAGGCAGGTGTCGGAGAGCAGAGTTGAAATATTCTGTGCCTGGAAAACACAGTCACTGGCTGGCTTAGCAACAGATTGGAAACCCAGGGGCTGCTAGCTCTCCTCAAAGCTTTGTTTGAGCACAGATGTGACCTTGATCTCACTAATGAACCATGCTGGCCTCAGTTTTCTCATCTGCGCCTTAGAAATGGAGACATGGCATACTTCGAAACAGACCCACGGCGACAGGAAATTTTAAGAATCTACATAGTCACACTTGATGTACAACCACACATCGTTCAGTATGGAGTTAATATATGCTCTATGCAGAAACATGGACAAAAGACCTATTCCCCTTTAGGGGAAAAGAAAAGCCATTTACCAAGCTTTCCCTCTGCTAATAAATGTCACCTTGATGGATATGGCTAAATAGAGCATTGAAGGAATGCGAAGGTCTGTCATTTGCAGGAGTAAACTTTTTGAGTTTTCTTTGTTTCCAGGCATAGTCAAAGTACTACAGTTTTAATAAATATGGAGCTGATAAAATAGTATTATTTTGAGCTTATGAATTGTTAAGCCTATTTTTTATCATGATTAATGATGAATCATTTTATAAAGCTCGGGTGATTCATCAACAGAGCAGCATGCCTTTAAAACAGGTGTTCTGGGAATTCAGAACCTCTGTAATGAAAAGGTTTTTTTTATTCTCTAATTTTGGGGATTTCCAAATCACTTGCAAAGAGGACCACAGACAAAGAAAGTAGGGGCTATCTATTCCCAGCTCCCACATTACTTCCATCTTCATGTGATCTTAATAAATTCAGTTATAACAAAATGTAAACTACAAGTAGAGTCCAATTTCAAAAGGGATGTAGCAGCGTTATCTAAAAAAGATTGTGTAGCTTTTATACCGGTATGTTTCTTTCAAGTAGTTTTGTTCCTGCTGTGTTATCTTAAAGGATTAAAAAAATAAAAAGAAAAGGGAGATAGCAAACCTGTGTCTGCTTCAGAGTGCAGACAGTTTTTAAAAATGTAGACTGCTTCCCTGGGATTATTTTTCAGAAGGAAGGGTATCGACTGTATTTTAGATAGAAGATATAAGGTGATGTGACAAAGATGAAGAAGAAAAAAAAAAAAAGAAGCTGGAAACTGCCCACTTAATTCCATTCCTCTGAACTCATGAAATCATCATTTGATGGAAAGATAATTCTCATGACTGTACTTTTATCTCATGATATTTTTAGCTTATCTAAAAGGAAAGTCTGAACATAAATGACCAACAATGAAGAAATGCTTCAATTAGGAATGCCCGTATGATAGAATATGCTGCAGCCATTACAACAAATGTTTTAGAAGAACATTTAATAACAGAGAGCTTTTATAATATAGGTGAATAAAAATAACGAAATTCAAAACTGTAACAACAGTATCGTTATCAGTGGGGAGCTCTCCGTGTCCCCACCGGTTGCCAGGGGAAGTAGGTTTCTTGTAATGTCATGAGAAAAGGCATTTTCTGAGACTTGCGTGGGAAAATGAGTGGCATTCATTTCTGTAGAGTTAAATTCCTGAGTCTCCAAGGTCCCCTCTCCCTCCGTCTGCCATGGAAGAAGTGGAGCTGTGTCTAGCTGTATCTTCAGCTGAGCTAGGACTGAAGCTGTTGCCCAGAGTTTCCATTCCATATCTGCACAGTCTAGTCCAGCGTCAGGCTAGCTTAGCTTTTGTTCCCAGCTGCAGTCCGTCAGTCCATTGTGTGTGGGGTCTGCATGGCCCACGGCCATGTTCCTAGGAACACGGGTGAATGCAAAGAAGCAGGAGTGAAACCAGAGGAATAAGAGAGGAGCCAGAGAACACGAATTCCTTTGTCTGAGGGATTTTAACTGGGAGCATAACCAATTTTGCCTTCAGGATCTTACATACTTGCAGTGGCACTTTGTTTCCAGGTTAGACTGACAGGCACTTTCCCTGTGTCACCCCTACTTTACTACACATGCGCCCATCTCCCCTTTATTGGACCCCTTCCCCCAGTGATCTACAGAGAATGAACCAGGCATTCCCTGAGGAGTGTGAAACTGCAGCTTCCTGGTGAAGCTGCCCAGATGGCCATGCTTATAATGTCTGGCCTTCCTTTTGTTCCTTTCCTATTATTAATAACTAGCTAATTACAATGGTAACAATATGAACTCAATTAAAATATATAACTAGGAAAAAAAGAAACATTCAGGTTAATGACTATCTCTGGTGGTGATGTTATTTGATCTTTTATACATTTCTATAACCCTCAAACATCCTACAATGAACATATATTTGTTTTTCTATTAGAAAACAAATACACATTTTTTAAAGTCCTAAAGTTAAAAATTTCCATTTCTTTTCAGATGAGTAACATACAATGACTTATTTTTATTTTCCTGGAGGCAAAAGTTACTCTGATATAAGGGCAAGAGTGAAAGGATTTTACTTTTAATAGCCTTTCTAGCCCTGGCCAGGAAGCTCAGTTGGTGAGAGCGTTGTCTTGATATGCCAAGGTTGTGGGTTGGATCCCCAGTCAGGGCACATACAAGAAGCAACCAAATAAGTGGAACAACAATGGCCTTTCTATTGCTCTCTCTCTGTCAAGGTATGTGACCCTTATACTAGAGAGATCTGTAAACCCAAGCTTGAAAACTACCGTTTCACATTATGACTAGCTTTTCTCTGCAAAGAGAGCCAGTGTGTTTATAATTGTCAAATGTTAAATGTTTGTTTAGTTATTTATTTGTTCATGTATTTACTCAACACGCTCTTATTGAAGAACAATATTACCTTAGTGTGGGGGATGGTTTGGAGGAGGGAAATCTAAAGATGGGAGACCAGTCAGGCAAGGAAAGCTACATGCCTAGAACAGGGTGGTTAGTGTGAGAATGCAAAGAAAGGAACAAAGTCAAGAGATATCTTGAGAATATAATGGACAGAACTTGATGACTTTTCATGTGTAGTTATGCCTAATATGTACTAGATAGTGTGCTAGTGTAGATTACACAACAGTAAACAAAACACACCTTCCTTCTCCTCATTCCTAAAACCTCCAACACAACCTCACTCATTCCTCACTCTCAACTGACTGTCTGGGAAAATGGAAGCAATCAGAAGAGAACTTATTCACAATCCCACCTCCAAATCTACTAATAGCTCTATACCCTATACCATATATGCTGCCTTTCCTCCTGTTAAAATGGAAGACCTGTCCACCCCTTCATGTATGTCCTGAATCTCATCCCCTGTCACCTCCTCAAGGACGTCACTCTCATAAATACCCAACTATTTTGCACCATTAAAATTTCCCCCTCTAGTGGATCATTTTAATCAGCACAGGAATAATGTTATTTTCCCATCTTAATCAAACATTCCCTTGAGCTCAACGCTCCCTCTAGCCACCACCTCCATTTCTCTGCTAAAATTTAAAAAAGAAAAACAAAACAAAAAACCAAAAACACCTTCAAATAGTTATCTACCTTGATATCCAGACTTCCTCTCTTTGCATTCTCTCTAGAAACCAATCCAGTTAGGTTTTTGTCCTCACAAGTCTACCAAAACTGCTCTAGTCATTGTCACCAATGACCCCTAGGTTATAAAATCCAAAGACAGGGCCAGTTTCATAGCATGCCACCTATGGGCATGCACTGGGTCACATGCTCAGAAGAGCACAGTGCTTGGCTTAATGCTCTGCTGTTGCCATCCTGAAATTCTTAATAGCTTTTCAACGAGGGACCCCACATTTTAATTTTTTCACTGGACCCAGAAAATTATATTACTGGTCCTATCCAAAAGTCATTCTGCGTTCTCATTTTTCTACTGAGCAGCTTTTGCTTCAACTGATTACACGCTTCTTGAAACCCTTTGTTTACATGACTTCATGAACACCATGCTTTTGGTTCTATTTCTTTTTTTTTTTTTTTAAATATGTCTTTATTGATTTCAAAGAGAGGAAAGGAAAGGGAGAGAGAGAGATAGAAAAATCAATGATGAGAGAGTCATTGATCAAGCCCACAACCCAGGCATGTGCCCTGACAGGGAATCGAACCCTGATCGCCTGGATTCTAGGTCTACGCTCAACCGCTGAGTCATGTCTGGCCGGGCCGGTTCTCCTATTTCTATGGTTCTCCTTACTTGGTTAGTTCTCATCTTCCTGACCTCTGAAGTGCTGAGTGTTCCAGAGTTCAGATCTTGGTGTTTTCCCTTCTCTATCTACATTTCTTTTCTCAGTGATTTTATTTAATTTCATGATATTAAATAGCACTTAAATACTAATGCATATCACACACATTTACATCTCTAAGCCGGAACTGTCTCCTGAACTCTAAGTTTCTCTAAGCAATTTTTTACTCAATATGGGGTAGAGCAAAAGTAGGTTTATAGTTGTTGGCACAGAAAATAATACAATAATTAATAAATAATACAAGAGTAAACTCTGGGTTTTGCGTACTCACAATTATGAACCTACTTTTGCCCCATCCTGTATATCTACTTGGATGTTCCATAGGTGGAATGACTCTCAGTTTGTCTCAGAGAGTCCTGATTTATACCTATTGTCTATAGTGTACTCTTTCACACTCAAAAGTGTAATGGTTTGTACAATAAATTACATGGTCACCCTACCTAGATATCTCAAATTGAACATGTTCAAAAATGAGCTCCTGGTTTTCTCCCATGCCTTCCACACTCTTCTTGATCTCAGTGAAGGACATCACTGCTCATGTAGTTTCTTAGAACCAGAGGCTGACTTACTGTGTAGTTAATAAAGGCTTCAGGTCTCCTTACTTTCATGGGTCCTGCTAAGACCCTAAGAGCCAGTATGCCTTCTTATATGGTTTTATAAAATTTATGAAGTGAGATATAAATTATTCTGATGTTAAGAAGCAAATTTGAAAAAGATGCTTTGGAAAGGTTCTGTAAAACAAATGAAAATTTACAGACTCCTGATTTGGCTGACTATGAAAGGTACTCCTTTTGTCATCTTTAAATTTATTTATTAAAGCAGAGAGAGAAAATTCAGATAAAAAATTAATGAAATATAAAGCAAAAGTGATAAAGATGAGTGATTGAATCAATAGAAATTATTCTGACATTGAGAGAAGTGAATTGAAACATTTTTTCCGGATTATGCCAAAAGCAGTAATTCATTAAGAGAAAGATATAAATTTTGAGCAGAAGTAATGAGTAGGCTCTTGGATTGTTTAAGACTCCAAATAGTGAAGAGAAGTGAATCATATGATGTATCTGGGAAAATTTTTAAATTTTTGCTGATTTGATACAAAATACTGACACTGATGAAGATAACATAAAACTCATAATAATGCCACTACAATGAGCACAATGACACCAAAGCAGTTAATGAGTATCATCAATTCAAACAGTATTTAACATTAGTCACTGTATAAGAAAATTTGAAATACTCTGAAGTCTTACAGCTCACAAATGAAATAAACAATAGAAGTTACTCAGATTTGACAAAAATCCTACAACTGTATATGACATTACCAATAATATATTGAGAAGGTGACAGGTGTAAAAGCTATCAGTAATTTAAAAAAAATCAATTATGCTAGAGAAGATCGACTTCTTCTCAAAGTGTTTGCAGACCAAAAAACACACACAAAACTATAGGCAAAAAGATGGTATAGCAGTGTATCAGGCAGTCCATTTAATGCATATTATGTTATTTTCCTGGATTTGTGTCCTATTTGTGATATTTGTCAGCTTTTAAAAAAGTAAATGATTTATTGTGAAACCTTTGCCCATTCTGTAACAAGGGTTACTATCTATTGTTATATAACAAATTATCCTAAAACTTAAATAATAACACATATTATTTCACAACTGTGAATCAAGGATTCAGAAGTGTCTTAACTTGGGAATTCTCACTCAAGGTGTTTCACGAGGCTGCAGTTTAGATGGCAGCTGGGGCAGCACTCATGTGAAGGCTTGACTGAGGCCGGAGGATCTACTTCCAAGATGGCTCACAACCAATTATGCTAGCTGTTGGTGGGAAGCCTGCGTTTCTCCCCACGTGGACCTCTCAGTAGGGTTTCTTACAACATTATAGCTGATTTCCCCTAGAATAAGTGATCCAAGAAAGAGCAAGGTAAATGCCACAATGGTTTGGTTTTGTTTTTATCATTTGGCCTCAGGAACCACATACCTTCATTTTGGCACTATTTTACTGATTACACAGGTCAGCCCTGTTTAGTGTGCGAAGGGACCACTCAAGATTATAAATATCAGGAAGCAAGAATCATTAAAGGGTGTCTTGGAAGTTTTCTGCTACAGTCCTTCCTCTGGCCACCAAAGATTCATGCCCTTCCCATATGAAAAATATACTCACTCTCTCCCAGGTATCCAAAAGTTTAATAGCATTCAAGCATTAGCTCAGAGTCTAGAATCTCCTCATCTTAATCATGTTCTGGATGAGGTTCCTACTATAGTTCTATAAGCAGAATTCCTCAAGAACAGTTCTTCTAGCTCCAAAGACCTATCAACCAGAGAGATAACCTACCTGCTCTCGGCACACCCAATACACAGTAGTGGGAAAGGCATAGCTATGATAACCATCGTAGGCACTCTCACTCAAGAGGGGGGGGGATGGGAGGCAGCCTGGTCCTAAGAAATTCTGAAAATTAGCCAGGCAAATGGAAATTTCTTGATTAGTTCCAAGTCTTCCTCCTGCCCAGGAATTATTCTGCACCATCCTTGGCTCTGCCTCCTGTGCTCTTGGTTCTACCCTCTGAAGCCCTTTCGAAGTTCCATAGTTTTCTCAACCTCCTTCCTGCCTGGAAAAGTTTTGGAGTTCAAAGTCCTCTTTTCATTTTGTACTTTGTGTCCTTTTCAATACAAGCAAGCAGTATTTTTTCTGATATAATTCTTTTAAAAACTTGGTGAATATCCTACCAATCTTATTGGAAGTTCACACCGTTAGATAAAATCTTGAGATAAGCAGTTTTCTAACCTGGGGTTTTGCTGAAGCTGATGAGGAGCAGCATTCCTAAGCTTCTTACAAGTCTTATTTTTTAACTAAATGGATCTGGGAAGCACTGTTTTGCATTTTTCTGAGGTCTTAATTTTATAGCCACAGTCTGATCTCTGTCTTTATACTCTGTTTTTCTGACAGTGACCTGGATGTGATCCTTGTCCCTGAGCCATTCCTTAAGTTTAGCAATGTCTGCCATCTGGAGCTGTTGAGATTTTCAACATTTTCAACAGACCAACTATGGCATATGAGACAAGGGGAAAAGTCAACAGTTATTGGAGATCCACCCTGGCCGGTGTGGAGATGGCACAACACATTTCAACAAATGCAAGACTGGCTCCTGTTTTTTAATATTTCCCCCAGTTTTATTGAGATAGAATTGACATATACCATTATATGAATCCAAGGTGTATAACATAAGATTTCATATATGTATATATTATGAAATGATTACAATAAGTTTAGTTAACATCAATCACTTTACATAGTTACAATTTTTTTTCTTAGATAAGAACTTTTAAGATTTACTCTCTTAGGAACTTTCAAGCTTTAAGACTGGATCTTTTTTGTTAACAGTCCTTCCTTCAGCTTACCATTCTCTTGTCACATTTTAAAAAAATATATCTTTATTGCTTTCAGAGAGAGGAAGGGAGAGGGACAGGGAGAGAGAAACATCAGTGATGAGAGAGTCATTGATCGGCTGCCTCCCGCACGCCCCCTGCTGGGGATGGAGCCCGCAACCCGGGCATGTGCCCTGACCGGGAATCGAACCGTGATCTCCTGGATCCTAGGTTGATGCTCAACCGCTGAGCCACGCCCGGCCTGGCTCTCTTGTCACATTTTATTATCAACTGCAAGAAGACACCAGGAGGCACCTTCAACACTCTGCCTAAAAATCTCCATAGCTACATCACCCAGTTCCTCCGGTATATTTCCTACTCTCCTTATTAACTCAGGTGACAGTGTTGTTAAACTTTCAAGCCCTGTATAACAAGGATCCCTTTCCTCCAGTTTCCAATAACATTTTCTCACTTTCTTTTAAGCCATCTGCAGCTTCCTTAAAGCCCATCAGGATTCTACTAACAGTCTCGTTAATGGTCTTTAGGCTTTCTCTAACATCTCAATATCCTTCTAGCTTCTGCTCATTACCTAGTTTCAAAGCTTCTCCATATTTTAGGGTTTTGTTATTGGTAGCACTCCGAGACTCCTGGCACCAAAAGCCGTATTACGTATCTTTTCCTGCAAAACGAATTTGCCCAAAACATAGTGTCTTAAAATAATAAACATTTATCTTGAACAGTTTCTGTGGGTCAGGAATGGCTTAGCTGGGTGGTTCTGGCTCAGGATGTCTATGACATTGCAGTCAAGATATTAGCAGATGCAGTCAAGATCACCTGGGACCATATAGGAAGCAGGCCACAACACATTCAAAATAAATGCTTACCATCACAACTTATTTTCATTTGTAATTTTATATTTATTACACATATAATTTTTCATTTCCACAGCACTTGGATCTCCAATAACTGTTTAAAAAAGTTTTAAACTGGCCCGGCAGGGTGTGGCTCAGCGGTTGAGCGTCGACCTGGGATCCAGGTGATCGGTGTTTGATTCCCAGTCAGGGCACATGCCCTGGTTGCGGGCTTGATCAATGACTCTCATGATTGATGTTTCTCTCTCTCTCTCTTCCTCTCCTTTCCTCTCTCTGAAATCAATAAATATATATTTATAAATAAATTTTTAAACTGGTTTTACAGAGAGGAAGGGAAAGAGAGAGAGAGAGAGAGAGAAACATCGATGTAAGAGAGAAACATTGACTGGTTGCCTCCCGCACATGCCCCAACCAGAGATCAAATCGGTAACCTGAGTATGTGCCCTGACCCAGAATCAAACCTGCCACCTTTTCGTGTGCCGGACGACCCTTGAACCAGCTCAGCCACACCTCCCACCAGGGATCTGTTGACTTTTCTCTTTGTCTCATACACCGTAGTTGGTCTATTAGTACATCCTATTAGGTCTACCTTCAAAATGTATCCCCAAGTCATTCACATATTACAACCTCTACTGTTACTATGCTTCTTCAAATCAAAATTTTCTCTCACAGGGGTTACTGCAATAGCCTCTTACTTGGTCTTCCTGCTTCTATCTTTGTTCTCCCATAGTCTATTTGCAACACAGAAAAGTGGTTATTTAAAAATAAGTCATATGTTACTATTTTGATCAAATCCTCCTATGACTTTCTGTCTTACCCTAAGCCAAGGTCGAAGGTGACTCCTGGTGTCTTCTTGCTGTTGATAAAGCCCTACATGACTTGGCCCCTGACTAACTCTCTGCCCCCACACCTACCTCTCTCCTGCTCCCTGTGCTGTGCAACCATGGCTTCCATGCTGTTCCTACCTTGAAGCCTTTCTTTCTTTCTTTCTTTCTTTTTTTTTGAATCCTCACTCGAGGATATTTTTTCCATTGCTTTTAAGAGAGAGTGGAAGGGGGGGGGAGAGAGAGAGGAGAGAGATCGATGTGAGAGAGATGCATCGATTAATTGCCTCTTGTACACACCCCTACCAGGGCCAGGGATGGAGCCTGCAACCAAGATATGTGCCTTTGGCCAGAATCAAACCCAGGACCCTTCAGTCCATGGGCTGACACTCTAACCACTGAGCCACTGAGCCAAACTGGTTAGGACTTGAAGCCTTTCTTCTTGCTGTTCCTCTGCCTGAAGTCTCCTTCCCCAGATTTACCTCTTTTTTTGTAATAACATGTTATATGTGTTACTCTTTTTAAAAAAATGTATTACCCTGGCTGGTTTGACTCAGTCAGTGTTTCTCTCTCTCTCTTTCTATTTCTCTCTCCTCTTCCTCCATTCCTCCCTCCCACTCTCTCTGAAAAGCAATGGAAAAAATATCATCAGGTGAGGATTTAAAAAAAAAAAAAAATTATTGCGTCTCACCCTCCACCAAAATGTAAGCTCACTGAGGGCAGGAGCTTTGTTCGGTTCATGGTATTATCCCCAGAGCATAAAACAAGGCCTAAAATTGTTCTTGATGGATGTTACTGATGGATACTCAATAAATATTTATTGAGTGAATGAAGAGATGAAAGAATGAATGAACAATTGAATCTTTGGAGAGGTCGCATTAGAACTAGGATTGTGCGGTGTTACTGTGGTCAAGAGGAAAAAAGACATGAAAAGCAATGGTAGGATCCTCTGTGACAAATGCTGTAGGAAGGCAGAAGAAGGTGAGACTGGGAAGGGGACAGGGAAAAGGAAAGGTCAAACTTGGTGATTAGAAGATTATTTGACAGAGTAGTTGTAAGGCCATTGTGGAAGCAGAAATCGTTGCCAGAAGGTAATGAGTGAGGTAGGAAAGCATAGAGGCTGGGAATATCTTTTTGAGAAAAAGTATAATCAAAGAAAGGGTTCTTCGGGGTTGAGATTGAGAGAGGGTCAAGGGCAAAGGGTATCAGGTGGGCTGCTCAAATCCTCTGCAGTAGGGTAGTCATACTGAAATCATCACATTGAATAGAGTGTGCAGCGAAGGTTGCTTAAAAGAGTGACTTATCAGCACTTAGTGCTTCCTGGTATCATTACTTCATTCCCATGTTTGACTAGTTCTATTTGTAGCTTTAAATACACCGAGGGCCCAGCAGGGCATGGCTCATGGGTTGAGCATCGATCTAGGATCCAGGAGATGGCGGTTCGATTCCCGGTCAGGGCACAGGCCCGGGTTGTGGGCTCGATCCCCAGCATGGAGCGTGCGGGAGGCAGCCAATCAATGACTCTCTCATCATTGATGTTTCTCTCTCTCTCCCTCTCCCTTCCTCTCTCTGAAATCAATAAAGATATATTTTTTTAAAAACCCCAAAACTTATGAATACTCTGAGAGATGTAGGAGAGGGTGAAGGGAAGAAATGGTGGGTCAGGGTCAGCCCTTAGATTTGAAAATGGTTTTTTGGTCTGAAAAATTCCATCATCAACAACAACAAACATTTGTTGGGTACTTGGTGCTTTGCGAGTTGTTCTAAGGTCAGAGGAATGATTTTAAATGTCACTGCTTAGTGTTGGGAGATTTATCAAGAGAAAAAGAAGACATCAGTTGGAAATTGTGTGGATGGCTTTTTAAAAGACAACTGGATTATCTGAACCATTCCCACATGTGTCTTCTAAATTCTAAGAGGCCAAGAAAATATAGTAATTTAATGTGGAATATGCATTGTACTTTTTCAAACCTTTGATTTAGATAGGAGAGATTAGCGATAGCTGCTTTTTTTTTTTACATGGTAATGCATGTCTTCAAAAATATGTAGAGAGCATAAATAGTATGTATCACTGCTTAAAGCTGTCACTTTTTTTTTTTTTGCTATTGATTCCTTAGTGAAGCTACTGAACTCCAAGAATCATTGTTCCTGTGGAAATTTTAATTCATTTTATGATACTTCTTAGGAACACAGTCAATGAGAATCACATATATTTTGTTTCTATTTCAAAAGTTTTGTTCTCAAATCTACACCTTAAAGTGATTTGCCAGCCTGAGTGTCTTGATTGGAAGCAGCTGAAGGGCGGTGCCCCCGCCCCCAGCCCTAAAGGCCCCGCCCCCAGCCCTACAGGCCTGGGTAGGAGCCCAGGCACTTACAGACTTGCTTGGAAACCGGTGGCAGAGAGAATCTCCGGAGGGAGAGAGGCAGGGTGTGGGAGAGAAAGAGAAAGGGTTAGAAAGCAGGCTATATTCCAAAGTAATGGCTTTTTGAAAGGTTGGGCACTTCAGGATGTTCCAGGAAGAGACTATTCTGAGAACTTGAAGAAGAGGCTGGCCCTTCTGGATTTCAACAGAATGGTGAGAAAATAAGATTACACTGGAGTCTTGCCCTTGAGTGGCTTAAGAGCCACCCCTTAGCATGCTCTATAGGGTGACTTTGCCCCAAATACTTGTTACAAGGTAACATGAAAATTGAATATTTGACTTGTATTTCAATTTTGCTGCTTTTTTCGTGGCTCTATTTTTTGTGGTGTTTAATTTATTTACTTGGGGTTCATAAAGTGAGTAGACAAAAACTAGCATAACTAGTTCACCCGATGTTTTAGTGGGGAGAAATATTGGGTAGGAGTAGAAATTGTTACAACCTTTTTGAAGGGAATTGGCATTGACTTTCACGGCCCTTAAAAATATTTGTAGCCTTTGACTCGCTCATTCCACTTCAAGAAATCGTAAGGAAATAATCAAATGTATGCAAGGTTTTAGAAACGAAATTAGAAAAGACTAGCAATATTCTCTCTCTCTCTTTCCTTCCATTATAGATGATTTAGTAACTGCAGAAAAACATGATCATGATCATAAGAATCACCTGTAATTCCACTATCCGGGGATAATCACTGTAATTACACTCTCCTTGGTGTTATTTTCTTCCAAATTGTGTTTTCTATTTGAGGCCTTAACAAATTACCACAAACTTAGTGGCTTAAAACAACACAAATTTATTATCTTACAGATCTGCAGGTCACAAGTCCACTGCAAGTCTTACTGGGCTAAAATCAAGCTGTTGGCGAGGCTTGATGTATGCTTCCTTTCTACATAAATCTTTGTGGATAATTATAATTAACCTTAAGATAAATTCCTAGAAGTGGAATTATTCGATGAATAATTAGGGTGACACCTCTTGAGAGAATCATACTCGTTCTTTCCATAAGGATTTGGCAAACACCTGACAGTTTGGCTTGTGCACTCTCCCTTCATCTTGACCAGTCCTTCCGGGGCTCGTGTCATCTCTGGATAAAATAATTACAATACCTACAAAACAAATTTCTTTCTCTCTAGTTTTGTTACACTCCATTCCCCTCTTAGATACCTATTAGAGTGATTCTTCTGAAATGTAGATATGACCCTGTCCCTCTGTACCCCCCTCTCCATCCCCACATTGCCAACTATGAAATGCTTCTCTATTTACCAACACACTTGTCATCAGCTTCCAGATCAAGAAACATTACCAGCACTCCGGAGCCCCCTCATGATAGCCCCTAGTCACTACCACCAAAGTAACCTCTATCCTGACTTATAAACAGCATAGATTATGTTTTTTTGTTTGGTTTGATTTGGGTTTTAGCATCTCAAAAACATTTTATTTTTATGTATGTATGTATGTATTATTGTTGATAGTATGACAGATGTCCCCCGTGTCCCCCCATTTGCCCTTCTCCACCCAGCCCCCGCCCCTCACCCTACCCAGGCCTTCCCCACACTATTGTCTGTGTCCATGGGTTATACGCATATGCATATATGTTCTTTGGTTAATATCTTCCCTCCGTCCCCCCTTCCCTCTGAGATCCCTCAGTCTATTCCATGCTTCCAAGCCTCTGGACCTATTTTGTTCATTAGTTTAGTTTGTTCATTAGATTCCACAAATAAGTGAGAACATGTGATATTTGCCTTTCTCTGTCTGGCTTATTTCACTTAGCGTAATACTCTCCAGGTCCTTCCATACTGTCCCAAATGGTACGAGATCCTTCTTCTTTACAGCTGCATAGTATTCCACCGTGTGAATGTCCCACAGCTTTTTATCCACTCAGCTACTGACGGGCACTTGAGCTGTGTCCAGATCTTCGCTACTGTAAATTGTGCTCCTATGAACTTAGGGGTGCATAGATTCTTTCGAATTAGTGTTTTGGGTTTCTTTGGATATATTCCCAGAAGTGGGATCACTGGGTCAAACAGCATAGATTACTTTTGAATGCCTAGAATACATGCGTTTGTATCTGGTTTCTTTCAGGCAACATTATAAGATTCATTTATATCGTTTCATATGTTTGTAAATTGTTCTTCTACTGTATATCATTTATCCATTCCACGTTGGATATTTAGGGAGTTTCCATTTGAGGGCTGGGGAGCCTATGAACATTTGTTTGTTGGTTATAAAACTAGAAGAGGAATTGCTGTGTCATAGGGTATATACATCTTTAGCTTAAGCAGACACGGCCAAGCCATCTTCGGAGGTGATCATGCCCATTTCGTTCCCACCACCAATGAGTGGGAGCTCTGCTTGCTCTGTACCCTTGTCAACATTTATTTTCTCTTTCTCATTTTAGACATTTTGATGGGTAGGCTCATAAATTTTTATATATATTATCCTCAGTGTAGTTCTATAACTGCAGCTATAGGTTTTCTTTGTTGATTAAATAGCTCTTCAGGAAAGTGGTTTTTAAAATTACAAGTAGTTGATTCCTTTTCTTTAAATTAGTGTTAAATTTTAGTTTGGGCACACTGTGATCAACTCATGGGGTCTTTATTACCTCTGCCTTTTGAAATTTGTTTTCTTTTAGAATCTGTGTGATCAGTTTGGTAATTGTATAAGGCCTGTGTGAAAGTAATATAGATTCTCTGGAGTGTTTTAAGTTTGCTCTGACAGCCTGATTAATATTTAAGTCATTTGTTGTTTTTTTCTATTTAATCTCTCTCAGATAGAAAGGGCGGATTAAAGATTTCCACTTCAGCTGTGTTTCTCACATTTTCTTGGAGGCAGCGCATGTAGTATAGTGGTTCTCAAATTTTAGCATGCATAAGAATGAACTGGAGTACTTGTTAAAATGCAAATTCCCGAGCTCTAGAATTTATCTGAGGTGATGCCAGGAGTTTGCATTTTTAGCAAGCATTTCGATGCAGGTAATGTAAGGATTAACCTTTCAGATACACTAATGTAGTGTCTTAGAGGTTCTCAAGTCTTAAAGACCAGGGTCCAAATCCCAGTTAGGTCCTCAACAGTGAGCACCTTGAACAAGTTATTGAACTTCTCTGTGCTCAGCTGTATCATCTGTAAAATGAGAATAATAATCGTGTCTACCACATAGTGTTGCTCTGAAAATTAAATTAGCTAATGTAAGTAAAAATTGTAGCTCAGTACCTGGCCACATTATTTATTATTATATAAAGGCCCAGGCCTCTTATTTCCATTGACCATCTGCTATTTTATCAATGTAAAATAACTCTGCCTCATTTATTTATTTTATTTTTTTTTAAATAGGTTTTTATTGATTTTAGAGAGATAGGAAGGGAGAAGGAGAGAAACATCAATTGGCTGCCTCCTGCATGATTCTGGCGACCTTTTGGTGCATGGGACAATGCTCAACCCACTGAGCACACCAGCCAGGGCTCATTTATTGAATTCTATTTTGATTTTAAGGGCCACATCTACATTTTAATTTTCTGTTCTTTTTGTCCATTTACAAAATATCTTTAACTTTTAAGGCACTTTATTTTAGATATCTTATAAGTTGCAAATAGTTGTTTTTGTTTTGTCGATTCAGTCTGAACCTCTTATTAGGAGAATTAAATCATTTCACTTATATTAGCTTTGTCTTATAAAAGCCCCCTTTGCTTTAATATATTTTCATGCTGTTTACTTTGGTTTATATACTACATGTTTCTTTGCTTTATTGTTTAGGTATTTGGAACAAATTAACCATCTTTTTAATTTTTTGTTATTATTTGTTTTTAATAGATCCTGTGCTCTTTTATTATTTTTTAAAATACGTTTTTATTGATTTCAGAGAGAGGAAGGGAGAGGGGGAGAGAGAGAGAGAAACATCAATGGTGAAAGAGTCATTGACTGGCTGCCTCCTGCACGCCCCCTGCTGGGGATCGAGCCCCCAACCCCAGCCTGTGCCCTGACCAGGAATCGAACTATGACCTCCTGGTTCATAGGCTGATGCTCAACCGCTGAGCCACACAGGCCGGGCTACCTTTGTATTTAAAAGTTGTACCTATATTTTTCTTATCAAGGTTAAGTATGCAACAGTATTTTTTAATGTCTCCCTTTCTCCTGACACAATTTTAGTGTAAACAGAGCAATGTTTTACATAGCTAAATGTTCATAAGACTTACTTATAAACTTTGAATTTTAAAAATTTCAACCAGAAAATGTCTGGTCTTGCTTGCGTCATTTAGTTTGTATTATATTGACCTTTTTCAGCTTAAAGTTTTCTTCTAAACTTTGGTTTTTTTATTTACTTGTTCTGTTCTTCATGTGATTGGAAAGTTTGGGTCTCCTAGATCTGTTCTCCATATCTTTTTACATTTTTTTCATCCTGGAATCTTTTTAAAGTGTTTCAGGACTTGACTCTGACACCTACACACACCAACCCCTTCAATATGATTCTCCTTATCCCCTCAAAAGGCATTTGCTCACCCTTCACCAAAAAATATAATTTAACTCTGATATGGAGCATATGTAGAGATTGGAACTAATCAAACCATAATAAACACTGACTCCACTATATAGATCCTAAGTGGACTGAGCTATGGTGCTTATGAGAATGAAGTTCTAAATGGCCTGAGCATGCCTTGTCTTTCTATCCTTTATTGCCTGCCGTTGGGTGGACGGACTCTTGTATGGAAGCTCTGAACTCCGTGTGTGTTGCCAGCACACAACTTTGCCTCTGCTTACTTGCTTCTCCAACTTTATCTTGTTTCACTCCACAATCATGTCATACTGAATTTCTTTCACCCTGTCAAATGCTCTATAGTTAGCATCCTTTTGACTCTAGGTAACAGAAAACACTAACTCGAATTAGCTCAATTAATAAGGGAATTATTAATTCAAAACTCGAGATCCAAAAGTATGGCAGACTCTAGAGGTAATAGAAATCATTAGTTACTCAAGTATTGTTATGAAACACTCTAGCTTCTTCCAGTTCTGTGCTAAGCTCTCCAAAGTTTGGTTTCACATTAAAATGATTACCAATGGAAATGAGGGATACAAGCTTGTTTTGATCATGTCCAACAGGAAAGAGAGAGGAAAATTTCTCCTTGAGTCATGGACCAGGTCTTTTCCTTTAAGTTTTATTGAGCTAACTTAGGTCAGGTGGCATCTGCTGGACAAATATTAGTCTCCAAAGGAATGCCACACACTGATGAGCTTGAACTAATCAGATTCTCCTGACCATCCAGAGATGGGATTGGACATCTGAAAAAAATTGCAATCACATTTAGAGTAAGAAAAGGGTAAATGGATGTCGAGGTGATGTCCACTGTCTACCATGGCTGCCACCACCTTCCTCTAATACTTATCTTTGCATGTGCTCTTTCGTCTGTCTGGAATGCTCCTTGCCTCCCTCTTTACTTAGCTTACTTTTGCATATCTTTCAGCTCTCATCTTAAGTGTAATTTCCTGACCCATGCAAACTACATTAAAGATGTTGGGGCCTCTATAGGTTTTGTGTATTAAATCCAATTTTGTGGATGGGGTTAGGATAACTCAACTGTCTTAGAAATAGTTGTTTCTAGAACAAATCTCGGGCTTTAGGCAGCACTATACTCTACAGCTTTACAGGCTGGGTACTGCAATTGAATGATATCCCCTTGACTAGGGCCAAGGGATCTGCAAACTATGGCCAATAAGCCAAAGCCAGTCTACCATCTCGTTTTGTAAAGTGTTATTTGAGCACAACCACTTTTATTTGTGGCTTACAAAGCTAAAAATATTTACTATGTGTCCCTTTATAGAAAAGAAAGATGCCATCCCCTGACTTGGACAATACAGAGGGACCTTTTCTAGGCCTTGTCTTGCTGAGAGTTGCTACACCTGGGGAATTGACTTGAGATTACCTGTCCTCACTGCAAATAGGAATGCAATGGGATCCTTTTGCTCCATTTTACTTGCACTTGGTGAGCATTCAGACAAATAACCATAGTCTCTATAATAATAGGAGAGGCAGGGAGTGGGTGGGACTAGAGTGCATATAAACACCTATGAGATTGACAAAGATGAGCGGCTCACACTTCACAGATTCCTCATACCATGCTATCTTCAGCAGTTGTAAGTCACTGTGGAGAACTGGGAAGTGCACACATACATCCTGGTTCATGCTGCTTTATCGTCTGTTTTATGCAGGAATCTCTAAATAGATGGGTTTCTATATCTGTTTCCTTAAACAGACTTAACATCCTTAAACTATACATATGCAACCATCAATCACATTACCGGACTAAGTGTACCAGCAGATTTGTCGGTCTATATTGATGGCTAAAGGTCTTATGTGGATATAAGGTATTTACTTAGAAAGTTGCACCCGATTTCTTTTTCCAAATGGTGAACTTGCTGAAGATAGGGACCATATTTTATACTGCTTCGTATGTCTCACCTAGAAGAAGATTAAGTGCTAGGCTGCTCAATAAATGCTTGTGAATGTGTAATAAAAACAGCACAGTCTAGATGGGCAATCACGCAAGATCGAATGTTTGGCTAATTCATTGTTTTAAGGAAGGAAAATTTCAGAACACTTCCTACATCTTACAATTTTGTGTGTTTTCTTCTATAAAAGATATAAGTGAAATAGTAATAAACCCAAAATAAGTGGAAGGAGAATGGTGTATGTGCTGTTAAAAGCACACGTAAGGACTACATGGTAGACTGTACCCTTGCTCTATAGTCATAGTCCTATTCATGAAAGGCTCAGGGCCTTAAGCTTGCTTGATCTGCCCTAGATGAGTAAGGCAACTCTGCTCTCTATTTCTTACAAATGGCATGTTAAAAAAAAAAAAAAAAAAAAAATCAAGCCTTTCAATATCAGAAGGCTCAAATTTCAATTACTCAGAAAGATGCAGACTTTTCATAAATTCAAAAACACTTAGAACCAAAGGTGAGTTGTGATTCTGGTCTACAAGATTGATTCATGGAAGGTAGTAAAGCTAGCATAATGTCATCTCCATGATTGAGTATGGAGCCCTAGTTCTACCTTGGTTCCTAACTCATTTGCAAAAGACATAAGGCTGAAAGATGGATATAGTTATTTTTCTTACCGTGTGCCAGACACTGTACAAGGTACTACAAGTGTAATACCAAAGTCTGTGCCCTCTGGAAGTTTATATTCTATTGGGGCAAGACATCAGTAATAAGATGTACAGCAATATAATGACCATACAATAAGTGACAGGCCAGGTGAAGTACTGGGTGCTATGAGAGCACAGATGAGCAATATTCCAACCAGAGTAAAGGAGCAAGAAAGCTCTCCCTGAGAAATTACACTAATATATACACCTATACAATGAGTTGAAGTTGACTCAATAGAGAGGTAGATGGAGAGTTGGTGACAGTAGTGATGAAGAACATCCCAGGGAAAGGAAACAACAAACGCAAAGGTCCTGAGGTAGAAACAGTTGGAGGGAGAAAATTGAAATTTTGGATGGAAGGGATATTGTTGTTTTTCTTTTTTAGAAAAATGTGTATTTACCAAAAAACAATTTTAAAAATAGCATGACTGACATGAGATTAGGCTTAAGGAGTAGGCAGGGGTGACATCATGAACAGCTTTATTGATTATGCTAAAGGTTTTGGACCTTGTTAATGATTTTAGAGCAATGAAAAGTCACAAAAGGATTTTGAGCAAGATAATAGCATGATCAGATCTAGGTTTTCTTAAAATAACAACAACAACAACAAACACGTTATTGTATAGAAACCCAGGAAATAGATAGAGCAAAGGCAAGTTGCCCAGTTGGGATACAATCCACTGCTTTCCTTCCCCATGCTTTCATTTGTAGGGAGCATTGTGCAGTGTGATAACTGCCATACCTATGATAAGCCAGTTAGTGACTTATCCGATCCTTTGAATTTGTCAAGGAAGGCTGTAATGCTGCAGTAACCACCACCACCACCACAGCAAAACAAATTTCTATGACTTAAAACAACAAAAGTGTTTTTTGCTTGTGATACATGTTCACCTAGGGTCAACTGGTAGACCCTGTTTCAGATCATCATTCCAGGACTCAAGCTGACAGAGAAGCCATGGTCTATAGTGCTCCCCATGGCTGGGAATTGACTTGGGATTACCTGAGTCAAAAAGCACACTAGCTCCTAGAGGCTTCACGTATAAGTGGGGCACACCACTTTTTTGTACACTGAGGAGTGATGATGAATCTAGTCCTATCATATGACTGATAAAGAACGGAACAAAAGTGTTTATGACTAAAAGACAACCTATAGAATGAGAACTATTTGCAAATCATATATTCAAAAAGAGTCTAGTAGCCAGAATATATAAATAATTAACACTCAACAACACACAAAAAAACACCCTATTAAAATATGGGCATAGGACTTAAATAAACATTTCTCTAAAGAGGATATACAAAAGGCCAATAAAAACATGAAAGGTCTAAAATACTAAATGTCACTGAATTATTCAGTTTAAAATGATTAATTTGATGTCACATGGATTTCACCTTAATAAAAAACATTATCTATGACGAGAACTAATGACTATCATATCTCTCTCTGAAAATCTGTCACGAGGCAACTATAGAATATTTTGAAATGTTCATTTAAGGTATAAATAAAATTTAGAATATAATGTGACTTTGGGGACTATTATAACCATAATTCCCATCTTCCTTTGTAGTTCTGTTGCCTCCTATGACAACATCAGATATCTTCCTACACATATATTTTAAATTTCTCTCCTCAAATATCATAATTAGCAATATACTTTGACCAAGTATACCTGAAGATCATTAGGTTGTCCCTTGTCCCTTTGTATAGAGACCAGGCATGATTGCCATCTGAATATTTAAGAGTCAAACTTAGCAAAGCATTTGTTATAATTTTTCAGAAGGAGCTAGCTTTTAGTAGGGGTCAAAATTATCAAATCCTCGACCTGGTTCAAAGTGCTTACTCTGTGTTTTTTAATGACATATTAGCCAGTCCTGAAAAGAAGCCATCAAATAGCTAAGAAATAAAGAAGGTTAGGTATGCTTGCTAAGGCAAGGAGAACAGGCACCATTACCATTTCAGGCTGGAGACCATTTCATGCTATTCAGACCTTAATATTCTTGCTGATGAAGAGCATATTGATAAAAGTCTGATCACCCAAGGTCAGTCGGGATTGTACTTTCTGCCCAGAGATGATTTGGTGGTGTGGTCAAGTCATGAAATTCAATTTTTTTTATTTGGAAAAATAAAATGAAAGTTACCTAAATTGTTAGAGCAGGTCAAAATAATTTGTCTAATGGTTCCCCAAACAGTCACTGTCCTTTGATATTGGACACTGCTGACAATGGTGTTTTCTATATCAGATGTGTCTACCTCATCAAGTGACATCCAGAGAATCAAACATTCATTTGTATAGCCTGTGCAATACCTGCTCTTTCATCTCATGCAAAGCATTATGGATGTTTGAGAACCATGGGTCCAAGAGTATGTAGATAAAGCAATAGGTGGTGATTTTTTAAATGCAGGATAGTAAAAGCATGAGGCTAGATGGGAATAGCCTATGATAGGATCAGCAAGGGGAAAGAAGTGAGAGAGAGAAAGGCAAGTCCTTAGAAATTTTTGAAATTTTGAAAATTTTTAAATGGGTTCAAAATCCTGTTTCCACTCCTGTATTAGCTTATGACCTTGCACAGCCACTCTACCTTTCTGTGCCTCATCTATGAAATAGAGATGATAGTCCCTAACTCATTGGGTTGATATGAGCAATACATGAATTCATGTGAGATGCTTAGAAGAGTGGTTCTCCAACTTTTGCGTGGATCATAGTCACCTGGAGGGACTTGCTGAAACAGTGCTGGCTCGCACCCCTTGAGTTTCTGATTCAGTGGGTCTGGGCTGGGGCTCTAGACTGTGAATTTCTAACAAGTTCCCAGAAGATTCTGTTGCCACCGCCCTAGGGAACCACACTTTGTAGACCACTCGGTTAGAATAATGCTCAGCCTGTGGTAAGTTAGGAGCAACTGTTTTATAAAATTACAACAACTACAGTGTATTAAGCATTTGTGGTATGCCAGGCACTTCGGAGATTTTATATGTATTGCCTCACTGAAGCACCACAATTCTGAAGAAGGCACTGTGACCAGGGCCTGATCACAGATGAAGAACCAACACCCAAAGGAGTTGGGGAAATTGGCCAACTCCCCATTATAAGTGGCAGAGATGCAAATTAATTGTCTCCAGAGAGTCCATCCTAGTAGTGCCTTGACCCTGCCCCAGGTACTTTGGTGCTATTGTCTTCAGCACCGAGAACCCCTTGCCTTGCCAGGCTGTACTGGACCTTTAATAATATCTTTGTTTCTTCTCTATTATCTCCACCCTTATCTTCTCCACCTGCTAGCCCCAATCACCGAGTACTTCCCAGTGATCACAGCCTACATCTAGAATGCCCTCTCTCCTCTCTAACACAAATGTTTTCTATTTTTACTTTTCATCAATACCTGGCTCAAATGTCATCTTTAGAAACCCTTCCCTGATCACCCCTCCCTCCCTCCCTCCCTCCCTCCCTCTCTCTCTCTCTCTCTCTCTCTCTCTCTCTCTCTCTCTCCCTCTCTCCCTCTCCCTCTCCCTCTCCCTCTCCCTCTCCCTCCCCCTCCCCCTCCCCCTCCCTCTCCCTCCCTCTCCCTCCCTCTCCCTCCCTCTCTCTCCCTCCCTCTCTCTCCCTCTCCTTCTCCCTCTCCCCCTCCCCCACTCTCCCCCCCACCTCCCTCTCCCCTTCTCCCTCTGCTTTATCTCTTTCTTACTATGCCTCTTCCATTGCAAAAGATAGATCATACTCTTCTTCTGAAAATGTAGCGTCTAAGAGCACAGGACTGGAATTGAATTCTCAACCTACCTCTGTTCCTTACTAGCTGTATGGCCTTGAACAAGTTACTTAACCTCTCTGAGCCTCAGTGTCTTCATCTCTAAAATGGCAATAATCGTGCCTACCTCAGGACTGTTGTGAGAATCAAATGAGTTTATCCATATAAAATACTTAACACAGTGCAGAGAGCATATACTGTGATATATAATTTTAAAAAAACGCTCAAAACAGGAGCTATTTTTTTATGCTATCTTTATAATATCATCTATACCTAAAGTCTAGACCCAGTGTATCACCTTATCATCAGACTGTATTGCAACCGTCTGTTTCCTTACCCATGTGCTTTGCAGGGCTAGGGGCTCCCTGAGGAGCTCTTTGTCTCTATAGTCTCTATACGGTTGTTCTCAAAGTGTGGTCCCTGCTTGGAACCCACTGCTTGAGTCTGTGGTCTAGGTCATGGGCCTGGGTTCACTGCATCCTGGGATCTCCTTCCTTTGGCTCCTGGCCATGTATTTGCATCAGCTCCGTTTGCAAGAAGGAGAGCTCAGCTTTGACTAACACTTGAACTCTTAAATCTTGACCTTCAGGCCACCTAGAAACTTCAAAGAAGCAATATGTTTTTAAACAACACCCAGTCCAAACCTCCATGTTTTATAGACAGGGAAATGTGGTGTGTGATTCTCTAGGGACTCTGTAAAGGAGAAGTACTATTTTTTTTTTTTTTTTAATGATCTACACTAGGGATTCTCGCAGTGCGGTCCTTGGACCAGTGGCATCAACATCACCTGGAAACTTGTTAGGTCAGACACTCTGGGAGAGGGGCCCAGCAATCTGTGTTTTCTCTTAGCTGCTAAAGTTTAAGAACCACTGCTCTCTCCTGCTTGGCTTAAGAAATATCTGATTTCCTAAGGACCTACCCTCTATTCCCTTTCCTTTTTCTTTTTTTTTTTTTTTGGTCTTGAAAAAAAGGCATCTTGTTTCTGAGATTTTTCTAGGATCATACTCTAGCAACAGCACAGTGATATAGTCATTACTGGACTTGGACTTTATATCAAGGTTATGAGATGAAGAAAATCTGAATCTCATTGTTGTATGTAATATTCTTAAAATCCTCAGGTGTCGAGCAAGCTGGGATTTTCTAAGACTATGCCATTCCTATAAGGAAAATATCATTTTAACCATCCTTATGGCAATTAATAAAGCATCAGAAGACTTAAGGAAAATGAGTCTCCCTCTCCAACAACAAAAAACACCCTTCTTTATGCTAAGACAATTTCCCATTGATTTCAAGATATCTCTTAATCACATATTTAACTCCTCTATTGAATTATACTACCTGTTTATGCATACACACAATTACTGACAACTGTAGAGAATTTTAACTCCTTGAGAGGGTTCCAGAGGCAAATCCTTAGTGAAAAAACAGAAGTGGCAACTTTATCAAAATACTGTAGAAATCATTTTCACACTGCAGTGTGCTCAGTACTCTCTAAAGCTCGTCAAAACCCTTAAAACCTGCTTTGTTTGCATATGATCTAAGCAAGAGTCTGAGCCAGTAAGGCTCCCACATCTCACTTTTTGGGTGAATGGGAGTTACGGCACCTAACCAGGCATGTGCCCTGAGCGGGAATCAAACTGGCAACCCTTCAGAGGTTTGGACTGGGTGGTGGTTAAAACATTGCTTTTTGGCCCTGGCTGGGTAGTTCAGTTAGTGAGAATGTCATACCCATATGCCAAGGTTACAAGTTTGATGCCCAGTCAGGGCACATATAAGAGTCAGTCAATGAATGCATAAATAAGTGGAACAACAAATCTCCCTCTCCCTCCCTCCCTCCCCCCCCCCTCTCTCTCTCTCTCTCTCCCCCTCTCTCCCCCCCTCCCCCTCTCTCCCTCTCTCCCTCTCTCTCTCTCTCTCTCTCTCCCTCTCTCTCTTTCATCAATAAATAACTTTAACCTTAGCAGGTTTGGCTCAGTGGTTAGAGCTTCAGCCTGCAGAAAGTGTCCTGGGTTCGATTTCAGCCAAGGGCATGTACCTGGGTTGCAGGCTCAATCCCTGGCCCTGCTCGGGGCACGTGTGACAGGCAACTAGTTGATGTGTCTCTTTCACATCAATGTCTCTCTCTCTCTCCCTCCCTCCCTCCTTCCCTCCCTCCCCCCCTCCCTCCCTCCCTCCTTCCCTCCCTCCCTCCCTCCCTCCCTCTCTCCCTCTCCCCCCCTCTCTCCTTGCCCTTCCCCCTCCCTCCCTTCCACTCTCTCTGAAAAGCAGTGGGAAAAATATCCTCAGGTGAGGATTAAAAATAAATAATAAATAAAATTTTAAAATACTTTAAAAATAAATAAAATAAAACATTGCTTTTTTGAAGTTTCTAGGTGGCCTGAGGGTCAACATTTAGAGTTAAAGTGATAGTCAAAAGTGAGCTCACCTTCTTGGAAATGGACCCACAGACATACCTTGAAGATATTGCAGGTTTGGGTCCAGACTACAGTAATAAAGCAAGTAACACAGTAGAGCTAGATGCAGTCTTTTTGCTGGTGCGGGGGTCTTGCCTTCAGTGTGTAAAACACACCTGTGACGCACACACAAGCAAAGTGCAATAAAATGAGGTCTGCCTGCATAGTAATGTGACTTGAAACAGGTCTTGCTAAGCTGTGTGGAAGCCACTGGAGATCAGCTCAGGCGTTATAAGAGTGAAGGTGGAGGTGGAGGTGGCTTCCCAATGAGCTAAGCCTGCTTCACTCCGCCTGGGGCCTCCTACAAGCGTCATCTGAGGAGCATCCAGACTCATGCTGTTTAATTTCTAAACCCTTCCAATAAATCCTGATCGTCTCTAGGTGTCCAATATTTTTGGACATCTCTTTCCAGTTAGAGTGACTGTGTCACCCGACTTTCTGAAAGTAAATACCCTTGGGGTCATCTGGAGTTATTTTGGACTTCCTAAGAAGGTTCTAGGCTTGGCCTACCACTCTCTTCACTCTTCAGGCCATGCTACCTTAGAGCCTGCCTCCATCTTAAAGGCCTGGGCAGCCTGGGAGTCACCAGTGTGTGTCATTGAAGCAGGTGACAGAGTGATGCGCTCTTTTTTCATATTCTTTGGGGAACTGCAAAACATTCTCTAGAGCCTCTTCACTCCCTAAGAGTGATCCAGACAATATCTTTGAATCTAGAAAACTTTTATTTTTGTTTGCATTTTTTAATGGAATTTATTGGGAAATTTTTAGATCATTGAGTATTTAAAGTGAAGCCTTATTTTTTAAGGTATTAATTTGTCTTACTTGTAACATCCACTCTTTTTTTTTTTAAGATTTTTTATTGATTTTTAGAGAGAGGAAGGGAGAGGGGGAGAGAGAGAAGGAAACATCCATGTGAGAGCAAAACTTCCATCGGCTGCCTCCCGCACGCCCCCTGCTGGGGATCGAGCCCGCAGCCCGGGCCTGTGCCCTGACCGGGAATCGAACCGCGATCTCCGGGATCCTTTGTCGATGCTCAACCGCTGAGCCACGCCCGGCCGGGTGAAACATCCATTCTTAATACGTTTTTCAGAAACAGTGACCCAAGAGAGCTTCTGATTCACTCCCAAGAAAGGAAATAGTTCTACATCTGCCCATTCTCCATGAAACTTCACATTTAAAAGCACTGTATTGATATTGCTCATAAAACTATGCTGGAGCCATGTCAACAATTCCAATTTGCTGCCCATGGCGAAGTTAATTGACTCATTCTATAGAACTTTCTATTGCTACCTTAACTTCTAAATATTTGTTCGGGTACACAGTTATAGGTTCGATACTTCCTGATTTTGCATGCCTGATTTTGGATCATTACCCTTGTTTTACTGTTGGTTTTCATATTTAAATTTCAATGATTTTTTTTTTAAGCTAGTAAATACTAAAACAGCTTCAAGATGAACATAAGCATCCGAGTGCCCCAGGATCTGGCAGTTAGACAAACAAATACAGTCTAAGCAGATGCTTGAACAGTCAGGGGAGGCCTTAGGCAGAACAGAGTACTCAGACTCCAGGAGATGCTGGCAGAGCCTAGAGACCATCATTTCCTCGCTTGTAAGCAGCCTAATCCCCCAGTGTTCTGCCTCAAGCTTGGGGGCGTTTTATTTCAGGCCTCAAAGTAGGTTCTTGTAGCTTCGCCTCACTTCTCCCAAACCTCTGCCTGAAATGCCCCATCCACCAGGAGCCTAGGCCAAGAAAACCAAATGGGGAAGCCCGGAGTCAAAGCAACAGAAATGAAATCCCAAAAGCTCTAAAAACGCTTCTGTGAATTTTAAAATAAGAGTTAACATTTGCACAGCACTTCTTGTGTGCCAGCCACCGTGCCAAGTGCTTTACATGGATTATCTAATTTAATCCCCACAACAGTTGAGGTGGTAGACACTGTTATTTTCTCGCATGCTCGCAGCAGGGAAACTCCAGTGGAGGGAAGTGAAGTGACTTGCCCAAGGTCTCAGAGGTAATAAGGGATGGAATTTGAATTTGGAGTCAAAGAGTCAACCACCAGAATCCATGTTCCTAACCCCTACAGGACACTGTCTGTGTGTAGGGTGTAGGAGATCTAGCTGAGGGGCCACTTGTGCAGGACTTGGGGTGCTAAAGACTGTCCCGGCATGCTCTGCAGCACTTGAGCTGCCAGCCCCCAGTGGCTATGCAGGGCATTCAAACCCAGGGTTGTGGCCCTGCAGTCCACTGCCTAAATGGCCATGTCACTGTCTCTAGAGCATGGCTGTGCTGGGAGAGGCCAGTCTGCCAGGCACAATCTAGCAGATAAAAAACCATTGCAGTCAGAAATTGGCGTGATAGGACACCAGGTGGCAAGAAATAAGGAAGGAAACAGCAAAGGCCTGGATAATTTGAGAGGAGCCTGAGGGTCCATGGGAGGCAGAGAATAAACAGCTTCTATACATCGTTTGCCAAAAACACCTAGTGAAAGGCTCATTTTAAGAAATCCAGCCAACACGCCAATGAGCAGGTGAATAAGTGGTTGCTAGCAGGTGCACAAAACCATTAAAAGAAACCCCGCTTTTCCTGCACAGGCCCATCCTTGATGGCCGCCCTCGCTGATTCTACCCCGGCATGCCAAGATTGCCACAGCGCCTGCCCTTTGAAGGACAATTATCCTCAGAGGCGTCCAGAGGCTCCGGGGCAGGGAGACTTTGCAGGTCGCCGAGCTACTCTCCCCAGGGCCCGGGAAGCAGTGCACACAGAAGGCCCTTCCAGAGGCTCGAAGAAAATGCCCCGGGAGGGAAGAGTGGGTCAGATGGGGAGGCCCGTGTCTTTCCCTCATGTTCCAGATAAACACATCGAACTTCGTCCCACGAGCAGGAAATGCAGTTTACTTGAGTCGTGAGTGCATGCATTACTGGCCAGTAGCATCGCTCCACCGCATTTGCTTTTTTAAATCCTTGCCTGAGGATACTTTTTCCATTGCTTTTCAGAGAGAGTGGAAGGGACGCAGAGGAGGGGAGGGAGGGAGGGAGGGAGAGAGAAACATCGATGTGAGAGAGACACGTGGATTGGTTGCCCCCACACGCGCCCCGAGCTAGGCCAGGATGGAGCCTGGGACCCTTCAGTCCGCAGGCTGACACGCTAGCCACTGAGCCAAACTGGCTGGGGCACGCCACTGCATTTTTATGTCCAGTTTTATCCTGTGTTGACCTCTCAGACTATTTCCCCACCATCACTCTGCCCCTCAGCCCTCAGTCATTGTCTGGGAGACATAAGTAACATAGCCCGGATCTCTTTCCCGGAACATCCTACCTCTCTGCCTTGTATGCTGTGGTCCATTCAGTCACCTGCCGAGGGCCCATCATGAGCCAGGCCTACAGTAAGGCACCTCCAAGGCTGCAGAAGGTAATTAGACACAGCCCCTGCCCTTAAAGAGGGGAGAAAGCTGTCAAGGCCTGTTTCCCCAGTTTCAGTTGTCCCCAGTCTCAGGAACTGCGAGTACGGATGAGGCCACTTGATGGCCATGACCTGGCTCTCTGCTGCTCACTCCCACCTGCTGATGTAGGCACTTCAGGCTCTGTGCCAGTCATGTCAGCTTTTTCAGCAAAAAGGTGCTTGTGGTTCTTATAGCCCAGCCCCTGCTTTCCACGGGGCTTAGACATGAGCTGAACTGGGAGCTAACTCCAAGCAGCACACAGAAGGGGGGGGGGACACACTCGAACTCAGGTTTATTTGATTACAGGATCTGAACTCTTAATGACTATACTGTTACTATGTCCATACATTTCGAGTTTTGCTCATTTGTGAAAGAACTTTCCAGTGGGCACAGGGGAGAGTGGAAAGGCTGTGCAAAGAGATTAAAGCCCCCTGGCCCTGCAAAGCTAAGTTTACAACCCCTCTCAGCTGCGGAAAGTTAGTATTAGGCTTTTGACAAAGCACTTCGTGGTCTGAGGGCAGAGAATTCCTAGAATATGCCAGCAGAAACGCTAGACTGACAAGCCAGCCTGTGAGCGACTGAGTACAAAGTATTCCACAGCCTTCTCTCCATTTTTATTTTTAGATTCCTCTCCGTGTCAGGGTGGTAGCTGAGGCTGCCTGCAGTCCCTCCTTGGAATACATTCCGCCCTATTTTTCTTGCCTGAGACTAAGGTTTCCAATTACTTCCCTGTGCAGCACTAAATCAAGGTGGCTTCAAAATGGAGATGACCCAGCGAGTTTAATTATTCTCTAAAGAGCCCCACTGTGGCAAAGGTGTGTTTACTGCATAAATAACCATTGCAAAGGACAGCAGGGTTTTTGTTTGTTTTTGTTTCATTTTGTTTTAATAAAGACAGAGTATGCCCTGGCCCATGTGGCTCGGATGGTTGGAGGGTAGTCTCGTGCACCAAAAGGTCAGGGCATGTACGGGAGGCAACCGATTGATGTTTCTCTCTCTTTCCCTTCATCTCTCTCTCTCTCTCTCAAAATCAATTTAACCCTTTGCGGTCGTATTAAATTTGGACATGGGTGTCGTACTGGTCAGAATTAATTTCCATTGAAAGAGCAGTGATACATAACATGCAAGATTATGAAGGATAAACAAGAGAAATTATGAACCGATACATGAATGAATAGAGTTAAGATTGATATGGTTCCTTGCTGTGGTGGCTGAGAGCAGACAAACGACCGCAAAGGGTTAAAAAAGCACATATAAAGACAGTATAAGACTCACCTGGGGTTTAAACCTGCATGCCATCTTTTTCGAGTGATGCTGCACTATAGCAAAACTGTTTACGCTAACTCATTCAGAATCCTTTTTTAAAGGAGGAGACTCGGTGCCAATTTTAGGAAAATTGAATCGGCTGTCACTCCTATCAAGCTAGCTTACCCCAATGACTCTTGTTTTTCCACGAAAATCACTGTTGTGTCGATAAGCATCGGTGCTATTTATTGTGGGGTTCAAGCTAGAACACAGCACCACGTGCCTTCAGATGAAAGAAAAACAGATTAAAGGGTTGGAAGAGAAAGTCTGTTGGCCTCTTATCATTTGACTCGTGTCTGTTTGAGAAATCAAAATTGTATTTCTCTTCGAGTCCTTCTGCTCAATTTCCCTTTTACTTTATCCTGCGAAAACAGAATGCAGGATGGCTCCAGACAGAATATTCTCGATTCTCTCTACAACAAGATGGCCATCTCTTAATTGTCAGGTATTCTACTCCACAGGCAAAAATACCTTCTCGAAGGGCTTTGTCTACCTGCCTCACAAGGAACTGGAACCGGTTGTTCCGAGACCCCTTGGAGTCATGATGCAGCCTCAGGCTCCCACACCCACTTACCTCTACATTGTGAAAGGACTTGGGGATCCCTGGGACTTGGGGATCCCTGGAAGGAGGGCCTCACCATTCAAGAGGAATTTGCTTATTTTTCATTTATCCAAGCTTTTGTCATTGAAAATCTGTTACTCATATCAAACTAGAGCATAGCAGAGCAGTCATGTGGAACTGAATCTTCTTTAGGTCAGGGGGCTCCACTGAGACCAAAGGGAACCGGAGTGAGGAGAAGCGAGGGCGGCAGGCAGTGGGCCACATTGGTTTGTGCTGCACAGCACTCCACACACCCGGGTCCTGCGACCTCTCCCATTTCATGGCTCTTTCACAAGAGGCCAGGCTTTTCCAGCCCTGACAGAGGCAACAAAGGAGGTGCTATAGGCCTAGGGGTTGCTATATAGGTTAAGAATTCTTACCTGATTGATAAATGCCCTGGAACAGCATTGTCCTGCAGATTGGAGACCTGAGTTCTAGGTCAAGATTTGTTCGTCTCTACCCTGGGGATTTCTTGAGTCTCAGCTTCCTCATATTTGAAATGAGATGTTTGGGCCAAAGATGGTCTCTGAACAGACTGATGGAGGCCAGAGGGGAGGTGGGTTAGGGGATTGGGTGAAAAAAGTGAAGGGATTAAGAAGTACAAATTGGTAGTTACAAAATACTCAAGGGGAGGTAAAGTATAGCATAGGGAACATAGTCAATAATATTGTAGTATCTATGTATGGTGCCAGGTAGGTATTGAAAATATCAGGGGAATCACTGTGTAAAGTATATGCTTGTCTAACTACTATGCTGTACTCCTGAAACTAATACAAAATAATATTGAATGTAAACTTTAATAGAAAAAGATGAAAAATTATTTTTTAAAAAGAGAATAATAAAGGATTAAAAAATTGGTCTTTTTTAAAAAGATACCTTTATTGATTTCAGAGAGAGGAAGGGAGAGGGAGGGAGAGAGAGAGAGAGAGAGAGAGAGACATCAATGATGAGATGATGAGAGTCATTGATCAGCTGCCTCCTGCACGCCCCCTGCTGGGGATCGAGCCCGCAACCCGGGCCTGTGCCCTGACCGGGAATCAAACCACGATCTCCTGGATCCGAGGTCGATGCTCAACCGCTGAGCCAGGCCGGCTGGACTAAAAATTGATCTTGAGGTAGCTTTGAGCTCTAGCACTTTATTTCCCTTCTTCTCATATTATTTCTCCTTTGGTTTGAAGCAAACAACTGAGTGCAGTGGACTGTCGGGTTCATTGCCTCTGTCAAAAGACATTTGGGCCAGCCCTGGATGGTGTGGCTCAGTTGGTTAGAGCATCGTCCCATTCCCACCCGATCAAGGCACATACCCAGGTTGCAGGGCATGTATGGGAGGCAACTGGTCAATGTTTTGCTCTCTTGCTCTCTCTCTCTCTCCCCCCCCTTCCTTTCTCTCTAGAATCAATGAAAACATATCCTTGCATGAGGATTAAAAAAAAGACCTCTGGGCTATACAAAGCATTGGAGCTCTACACGTGCGACCTGAACATACATGTGGCCAGATCCAACTTTATTTCCTAGGCAATGAACCATTGCCATCCTCGCCAGAACTCCATGTAAATGTGTCTGTCTTCTGGGACCTAGGGCTGCAAGCCATGTTAGGTCATTCTTTCGTTCCGCTTTATGATCTCTTGTATTTTTTTTTATTTTATTATATCTTTATTGATTTCAGAGAGAGGAAAGGAGAGGGAGAGAGAGAGATAGAAACATCAATGATGAGAGAGTCATTGATCGAGCCCGCAACCTGGGCCTGTGCCCTGACCGAGAATCGAACCCTGATCGCCTGGATCCTAGGTCGACGCTCAAGCGCTGAGCCACGCCCGGCCAGGCTCTTGTATTTTTTTTAATTTTTTTTTTTTTGACCAAGTAATGGTGGTGGTTACACTTTCTTTTTTCATATGCCTTCAATTCAACATGTATTAATTAAATAACTACCAAGTTCCCACTATTGAAATGGAGGTCATGGTGGGTTAAAAATATATACTATATTATATATAATATAGACACATATATATATGAATGTATACATATATGTGTGTGTGTGTGTGTGTGTGTGTGTAAAAATCTCAAAGAACATAAACACTCCTTGGAGGAGAAATGAGATTTACACAGGAAATAATTGTACATGGGTCAATATTTGTAAGTGGACTATATCCAAGACAACGGAATGTCATATTATGTAATGGAGTTTGTTTGAACCATGGGCCATCTCCAAGGAAAGAGAGGGTTGTAATGATTTCGGGAGGACTTCAGCAAGGATTTAAGGTTATCATTTGCTCCTGAATGACGGGTGGGATCTGAACAGGTGGAAAAGTGCAAAGGCCTTACAGGATGAAGCTGCAACCTGAGAAAAGGCATTGTTTTAATGAAGGTTCTTTTGGTTTCAGGTAACAGAAGCCACGCACAGCTTTGCTACTCAAATGTCTGCCCTAGACCAGTGACATATTCTGGGAAATTGTTGGAAATGAAGCCTCTTGGACCTACCGAATCAGAATGTACAGTTTACCAAGACCTTCAGGTGAGTCAGATGCACTTTAAAGTTTGCCTAGCAATGGAGTAGGGTAACTGCTCACAGCCTTGGCTGCATATTGGCATCAAAAATCCAGAAAGAGCTAAATTCAAAACACCAGATCAATAAGTAATGTTTAAGAAGAGTTGATTGTGCATATAAGAACAGTTTGTGAACTGGGAGCTTTCAAATTCAGAATGATAGGAAGCTCAGGGGCATGAAACTCTAAGATGGCTTATAAAGTGAAAATGAGGAAGGAACGACTTATTCTTTACAATGATTGGATATTACAACGGAGGTTTCCAGCAGCAGGGGATGGGTTAAAAGTGATTATCTCATACCATTTTTAGGAAGATGACTTAAATTTCTTTAATGATTGTCAGAGGCACTTATACGAAATAACCTGTTAAGTTTCGCTTATGTTTATGAAATAAGATAGATTTAGTTTTGCTTAAGCAGCTTAGGTGGTTTTGTATGCTCAGGGAATTCTCAAGTCTGGTCTTCATTTTGTATTTAATTTTCACATCGGGATCATGTGGGAAACTTAAAAAACACACACACACAAAACAGGATCTCGCTCCCATTGACCTGAAGCTCCCTTACTTAGTGGGCAGTGAAGTGGTGTGTTTATGGAATTGTCGCTGGAACGCTTCTTGAAATCACTGAAGAACCAACTGAAGGACGCCAGGAACCAAGGTAGCTAGAGAGAAAAATCAGGTGCATTTCATGAAATCTGCCTTCTAGAACAGTGCTTTTCAGTGGTAACATTTATCCCTAAAACAATCAGCTTTGGAAAGAAGGAGATAGGAATTTCTACTTGATAATCCAGGGTCATTTTCAGAGAAGGGAAAAGTCTGAGCTAGGCAGCTGCTGTACGAAACGTCTGCTATAAGGGCCAGGGCGAAAATGAGCGTGGGGCAGGCAGGCAGACAGGGGCCCCAAGCAGGACTTGGTACCTCCCTTCCGTTGAGGGCTTCTTGGCTTAAATAGCTACGATCACACTCATATGTCGTCGCATTTCTTCTTTGTTTCATTCGTTTCCTATAAAGATACAAATGGCTAATTTTTCAAAGAATCTCTAACCGTACAAAACTGCATATAATGAAAAGTCTGCCTCCTACCCTAGGTTATCCACCCGCCAGCCTTCTCAGGTTTCCTACACAGAAACCACCGCAGTTAAGCCTCACTTTTTGCAAAGACTGTAGTTTCCAGCTTTGGGTTTGATGCAACAAGCCAATGCCATTTGGAGAGTTTCCATAATCACATTATTATGGAAAGACTTTCCAGGAAATAAATTGTATGTTAGCCATTTGAAATGGAAGCTTAAGTAGATCAAATTAACATCATAATGCCACCTTCCCCTTGTATCACAGGACTTTAAATTTTACAAAGCACTTTCCTATGCATTATCTCATTTGATCTTCATATTGATTCTGTGAACTTCTGCAGGCCAGCGATTTTTCCCCCAATTAAGCAATTTCTGAGGTTCAGAGAGGTTATGATTTGTCCCATGATCATGTTTCTCACCAAAATAAAAGGCCTTCTCAGGTAAAATTGAATTATAAAATATTTATTTTCAACACCTCTCTTAGGAACCCTCTTGCCCCTGACTGCAAAATTCTACTAGAGTAGGACACCCAACCCCTCCTCAGTAATTAAAACACTCCCTGGGTTTTCCCAGGCCCGGCTACTATAATTAACTAAGCAGGCTTAGGTCATGATGACAATACTTTGCAGTTAACTGGAATCTTCCAGGTTACCATGCAGCTTCGTGTCCAGGAAAGTATCAATTCATTGAACACATATTTCATCCTACTTAGTGCTCGGTACTGTTCTAGACGCTGGGGACACATTGGTACACGAGACAGGCAAAGTCTCTACTCTACTGAGCTTACATTCCATTGGGGGAAGGGAGAGAATAAAATAAAGGAATAGGAGCCCTGCAAAGAAAATAAAACAGAATGATGGGCCATATGACAGAATGACTCCTGCAGGGCGCTACCTACCTTAGAGGAACCAGGATGACTCAGGGAAGGTGACCTTTGAGCTGAGAATTGAATTCTGGTCCTGGAGCTGTGCCATTTGCCAGCTCTGTGTACCTCAGGCAAGGCAGTTAACTGCTTTAAGGATTAGTTTATTCGTCTGTAAAACATGGGTTAGCTGTAGTAGCCTGATAATGGTATTCACCTCATGGGGCTATTTTGAGGGTGGAAATGAGCTAATGCAGGCAGAGAATTGCTCACCAAACTCGGTACGGAACCAGGAGCCCAACAGAGATTGGTGTGCGGTTGGCCCTGATTCCACTGTCTCCTTGTTAACGACCCATTGCATTGTAGAGGGTGGGGGTCATGGGGCCTGTTCTTAGGTAAGGTCGCTGAGATTGAGAGAGGTGGCAGCCCGTTGGGTCACTCAGGGTGTGGCCAGCTCGCTCAGCTTGCCCGTCTGCAGTTGGGGGGTTCTCCCAGCAATGCTGTGTTTCGGGGGGGTTGGCGGCCCGAAGACCAGGAGATTTGGGGGCAGGCAAGCATTTTACACTGTTCAAATCAGAGCAGGGCCTGCTGTCCCCTTTCCAGGCTTCCAGAGGTGTATGAAGCAAGTATTTTAATGGTCTCGACAAAGAAAGCGTAGTCGCAGGGGATCAGCAATACTAAATGCAACAGGTATAAAGCAACTCATTAGGTTCGCCGAGGGGGTGCACTAGCACCCGCTCCTCAAGAGTAGGCCGCGCTCGTTCATGACAGGGAATCCGCTCCTGTAGAGCTCTAGCCTGGTTTTTGCTTAGCCCGGTGCATTTTTAATCTAATAGAGTTAGAAAAAAATTAACTCGCATGTGCTCAAATCATTACATTTTTATATTCAACGCTGCCTGATATATAGAATCTATAAACCGTGTGTTATTACAAACTGATAGGTTGTGATCGTGCATAATAAAGTTAAACCAACGTTCACAGGAACGATTCACAGCCCTGGGACAAAAAAAAAAAAACAAACAAAAAAACTTGTTAGTGAAATAATCTCCTGTGCCCACCGGAGAGCCAGTCACAATGTTTCTATCAGGACCCCCAGAATCCAGAGTCCCCTTCAGGGCAGAATCTGGGGTCTACTTTCATCCAGGTCTTTGGCGAAGATCGTCTCTTTTGTTGTTGCACTTAATAGCTGGCATATAGTTTGGGGTTCGATTCCGGGTCAGGACACATACCTACGTTGCCCGTTCGATCCCCCCCCTCTTCGGGGCGCCTAGGGGAGGCAGCTGATCAATGGTTCTCTTTCACATCTATGTTTCCCTCTCCCTCTCCCTCCCCCTCCCCCACTCCCTCCTCTCTCAAATCAATGAAAACATATCCTCCAATGAGGCTTTAAAAAATAAAAATGGAAATAAATTTAAAGTGAAGACACCGAGGCACCAGGGGATTAGGCATCTTAGCCCAGACTGTACACTAATAAGCGGCAGAGCTGAGAATTGCACCCAAGCAATTCGGCTCCTGAGCTAACACATTTTTGTCACTACCCTAGAGTACCTTGTGTGCCAGAAAGGTGGGGTTCCCTGTCCCCTTCCTTGAATACCCCTTCGGGGTCTGGTTTCTCTGCAGTGTCTCATGCTGTGTAGGACGGAGGCAAACTCAGGACAGCATTACTAACTGAATTTTCTTATGGCTTTGAACTTGGGAGATGGGGACACACGATAGCATTCGTTTACCCAAGGAACAGTTTGGACCGAGGGAACATTCCCTGGAAGAGGGCATCTCGGAGGGACAGCCTCATCTCTGTCGCACTGGAATGCCTCCAACTGGAATGCAACAAATCCTGAGAAGGGCAGGGCCAGGGAACCTTGGCCTCTCTCTCAGGTCCCCTAAAAACCGCTCGGTGGCTGGCTATGGCCTGCATCGTGCTCCCTTTTGGTTCTCAGTGGGAAAGAAGAAGGGAAAGGCGAGGACAGGCTTCATCAGAGCGGACGGCGGAGGTGGCCTGGGCCCCCTGAGAGCTGCTTTAGAGGGGGCATCGTGGAGACCTGTCTCATTCCTGAACAGCTCACACCTCATCTGCTTGTTGAGTGGATCAAGCCGATCGTTACTAACTTTGCTGCCTTCCGTGTTTCTGAGGAGCTGCTGCTCTGTGTGTGTGTGTGTGTGTGTGTGTGTGTGTGTGTGTGTGTGTGTGTGTGTGTTTCAAATTGAGATGTAACTGACATGTAACAGTATATGAGTTTCAGGCGTACAACATGATTCGATATATGTATATATTGTGAAATGATCACCACAATAAATTTAGTTACCATTCATCACCACATATAGATACAACAGTTTTTCATTGTGATGAGGACTTTTAAGGTTTCTTTCAGCAACTTTCAAATATACGATACAGTATTGTTAACTGTAGCCACCATGCCATACGTTACCTCCCCAGGGCTTATTTCTATTAGAACTGTAAGTTTGTACATTTTGATTACCTTTACCAATTTCACCCACTCCAACTCCACCCCACCCCACCCCACCCCCAACCCCCTCCAACGTTGGCAACCACCAATCTGTTCTCTCTATTTATTATAGTTCCCATTTCAGTGAGATCACAGTGTGTTTGTCTTTCTCTGACTGACTTATTTCACTTAGCGTAATACCCTCAAGGTCCACCATCAAATGGCAAGATTTCCTCTTGTATATTATGAACATTTTCTATATCCATTCATCCACCGGTGGAAGCTTAGGTTGGCTCCATGTCTTGGCCCTTGGAAATAGTGCTGCAGTGAGCATAGGGGTGCAGATCTCTGAATAACTGCTTTAAACAGAATCTTTTCTTTTCCAAAATAGAAGCAGGGGGTTTTGAAGAGGATAGGGTTCCCAGGATGAAATTTGCATATGTCATAACTGTAAGAAGCCTGCTTTATGCAGGTTTTCCAGCACTGATGAGGTGGTGGTGAGAAATATTTATCAGCGGCTTCCAAGGGCCACATATTTCCAGGTTTGTGAGATAAATCCATGATCATGAAGTGCTTGGAAATGGTAATTCTTTTAGATTTCTAAGTGTTACACATGAACAATTTTAAAATGGCCAAGTTTTCAAACATTGACTCTCTGGGACAAAGAAGTCGAGAAATTAAGAAATTACAATGAATCAAATCTACCTAATGTTTAGCCTCAGAACTGGCTCTTCGGGTCGTGCTTCTCCCTCTGCCACTGGTGAGAAATGACCTTGCTAATCCATTTTTGAATTTTCAAGCTGAAAGAATATTAGAGATTACTTAGCCTAACTCCTTTGTAAGACATTGAGGAACATTTAAAGCTCCAGGGGTTTGGGGATGGTTTTTCGTGTTCGCTGCTGTCTCTCCAGTGCCTAGCACAATGTTTGGCCTGTGACAGATATTCAATAAGTAGTTTCAGACGGGGAAATGGTTAGGGACCCCTATGGCTGAAAAAGACCTTAAGAAAGGCCCTATGATTAATTTCCCTAACTTCTTAAAAGCCATATTAAATCCTTTACAAAAATACATATTTATCCTGTGGTAAAGTATTCCAAACTCTAGTCACCTTCACTGATCAGCAATCTCTAATCGATTCTCTATTCCCAAGTCCATTTCTCCTCTGAAGGCCGATGTTCAGTTGCCCCTGTGTCACCTCTTTCTCTAGCTTGAGTAATCTTTACCACTTTGACCTTTTAGTCATCTCCTTGTTTCTCTCCTCTAGGACCTTGGAATTTTTCTCATCCCCCTTAACTACTAAAATCACTTGGAATGTGCAGAGGTCAAATATTAAAATAATTACAAAATGTAAATGGGTTTTAGATAAAATCTATTTCAAATGCAAATACGCCCATAAATGATAAGGAAAAGCTTTTTTTTTTTTTTTTTTGCAAGCTGGGTTTGGCAAGTAGGGGAGAGCCAAGAGGAGAGATTGTTTTTCTTATGTTGTTTTCCCCCACGTGAATTTTTTTCAGTCCCTCTTACAGGCTACGCTTGACAATTCTCTAGGAGCCTGCTATTTCAAATGCATTGTCGTGCCTGTTAGCTGAACTGCAAATTGTCACCTCTCCCTCCCTCCCGGGAGTGCTACTGCCTAGTAAGACTGAAGAAAAATCTAGAAAATCATTTCTAATTACTGCAGGACCGAAGCTGACCAGAAACATCCCGAATCCAACCTTATTTTTCACGAGAGTCTCAAAGTTGCTGGCTGCTTTCTCGATTAGCAGCAGGGGGTTGATTTTTTTTTTAAGACAATGCTATGGTTTCCCGAGCAGGATTGTAGATCGTGGGTAAATTGGCAGAGATGATTAAGGCAGTTGCATACCTTAATAATAAACCGTCATGGGGCTTTGTTTATTTATACAGCTTGGATGCTTCAGAAAATTGAATTTTTATTATGGTTTTGTAGCTCTAGTTGCTGCGCCTCGACCCATTCCTGTGGGGAAAGGATCTTGCATAAAGCACAGCTTGCTGGCGAAGGCACACGCTCAGACGGCAGGGTGGACACATGGGCTTTTGTACTGGCTAGTTTCCTGGCATCTTAGTTCTTCTGAAAACATTATTTCTGATGGTTCCCTGTCTCCAAAGAATAACACGGAGTGGGGGGGGGGGAGTGTAATCCCGTGAAGCTGCAAAAATATTACGAAATTGGTTTTCCACTCTTTTCTTCTCCAAAATTACATCTGTGCAAAGATTAAAAGCCAAATAACACAACATAATTCTATAATAATAAAATAATAGTTATATAATAGGATTCTATAATATGAAAAACAGTGGTTTCTTTACCTCCTCCCTTCTTATATCTTGCTCACTGGAAATAACTTTCATCTATTTTTAGTGATCCCTTTGATATTTAATGCCCTTAGTCTGAATCGGTGTTGACCGGTAGAAATACAGTGAGAACATATATGAATTGGAAATGTTCCATTAGCGACATTTAAAATGTAAAAACCTGGTAAAAGTATTACACTCACCCCAGTACATCCAAGATATTTCAAAATGTACTCAATGTAAAGAAAAGAAAAAAAAAAGATTTTACTTTTTTTTCAATCTAAGCTTTTGAAATCTAGTGTGTAGTTAACATTCGCAGCACACCTCAATTTGGACATTAAATTTTCATCGGAAATGTTTGATCTGTATTTAGATTCCCTATAGTTTGAAAAGGAGCCCGGCCGGGCGTGGCTCAGCGGTTGAGCGTCGACCTGGGATCCAGGCGATCGGGGTTCGATTCCCCGTCAGGGCACAGGCCCTGGTCGCGGGCTCGATCAATGACTCTCTCATCATTAATGTTCTCTCTCTCTCCCTGTCCCTTCCTCTCTCTGGTATCAATAAAGATATATATTTAAAAAAAAAAAAGAAGGAAATTCACATACCCAAGTTGTTCTAGAGGCACTTAAAAGCTTTCCAGTAGCTGAATTGCTTATAAGATCTTTACATTTATTTATTTATTTATTTATTTTAAATATATCTTTATTGATTTCAGAGAGAGGAAAGGAGATGGAGAGAGAGAGATAGAAACATCAATGATGAGAGTCATTGATCAGCTGCAGCCTGCAACCCGGGCCTGTGCCCAGACCGGGAATCGAACCCCGATCTCCTGGATCCTAGGTCGATGCTCAACCGCTGAGCCACGCCCGGCCGGGCAAGATCTTTACATTTTAATTAGTCAAATGAAATCAATTGAAAAATTCAGTTCCCCCATTGAACAAGGCACCCTTCAAGGGCTCCATACCCGTATGTGGATAGTGCCCATTGTATTGTACAGTGCAGGTCGAAATAATATCATTATATTGTTTCTTTGTTAGGGTTTAGTCTTCTACAGAATCTACTAACATCTCACTACTGAAAATAAAATTCAACTCTTTTATCATTCCCAACCTCACTCAAACATGTAAGCATATTCTCTTCCTATTTTCCATCCTTCCCTAATAATGCCATCATTTTATGAAATCAACATTTATAGTGAATAGTTGCCTTTTTCCCCCTTAACTTACGATATATTTATTCTTTGCCATGTAAAAATCTCCCTTAATTCATTCAGAGATATCAAATATTCTATCAATTTCATCATCGTGGCGAAAACATCTCCCATAGTCTCTCGAGTGGAGCGTGCCCAGGCTGCTTGTCCCCACCGTCCTGGGGACTCCTTTGCCTCTCCTGTTGGACGGAGCCCATGTGACTCTTAGGATCAGCCTTCCCCCTTCTTGGCTTTCTCTTCCATTTCAATGGGAGATATGCCCTATTTATTTTCTGGAAAAGTACACGGGAGAAGATGTTTTTGTTGTTGTTTTTGAGAATTTTCAAGTTTGAAAATGTGTTTGTTCTACCCTCACATTTGATTAATGATTCGGTTGGATATAGCATTTTAGGTTGAAAATAATTTCCTTTTAACATTTTGAAGGTTTGTTCCATTGCCTTCTAGCTTCCAATATTGCAACTGAGGAATTTTTTGCTATTCTGAGTTCAGTTCATTATCCCTGAAAGCCTGTAGGATCTTCGCTTTGTCCCAGGTAACCTGAAATTTCGTAGCGATGAGCTTTGGCAGTGGGCCCTTTCAACCCAAAGATTGTTGTCTTTTAGGGGTATGATTTTTTCTTGAATTATTTCTTTGATTTTCTCCACATTTTCTCTGTTCTTTTTCTGAAATTCCTTCATAATCTAATGTTGGACTTCCTATGCTGATTCCCCTTTTCTATCACTTTGTCTTTTTACTCTACATTCTGAAACATTCCCAAGGACTTTGTCTTTAAAACATTCTATTCTTTTGAGGGTTTTTATTTCTGCTATATTTTATCATTTCTAAGATATTTTTCTTATTTCCTGAATGGGGTGTGTGTGTGTGTGTGTGTGTGTAGGTATAAAACTTGTTTTTGTTTCATGGATCTTTTTTTTTCTACTATATATCCCACTGCTTAATTAGTTTCTCCCCAGTTTCTTTCGTTTAATTTCTGTACCTATGTTTGTTTGTTGTTTTGGTCTCTGTCCTACTAAAGACTCTCCTCAAATGTCTGGTCATCCTTGGCTATCTGTTTATATTGAAGGGTGCGAAACTGAAAAGCCAATTTATAAGCTCTGAGCCTGCATGTTTCATTATAGGGGATTCTAGCTGAGTCATTTCTTTGGGGGAACCCCCGATTTCAGTATTTTTAGGCCTTTCTTATTATGTTGTTTATATTCACCAAAGAAAATGCTTCAGATTTGCTGCCTAGATAACAATGTTGTGAAAGATGAGTGGGGAGAGAGCACTGGCAGTCTCAATATTTAACTAATACTCTTTTTTCCTCAGTTAGGACTGGTGACCCCCGCCCAGAGCTTCTGTTTAACCCTCTACAGAGAATAAATTCCCAATCTTCTGTTAAGGGATGGGAAGGCTGGATCTTCAGTGCACTGAGAGCAAAAGGGGACTTGGTAGATCTAATTGTTTCTTAACGTAAATTTGATGATATAAACTGAGTGTTTCTCTTTCCCCCTTGCCAGTTTAGGATTAGGATTTTGGGGGGTTTTCAATTGGGAGGTATTGCTTGTCCATAAGCTTTCCAGCTTCCAAATTTTACCACTCTGATCACCTTTCATGTTTACTTTTTATTGTAGGTTTATGCTTTTTTAAATATCCCTTTAATTTGTAGGATATATCAAAGGCTAATTTTAAGTCTACCATCTTTAATTTGAAATCCTACTTGCCATCCTTTTGTGTGTTTTTGGAAACATCATCAATTTCCCTAGTACACATACTGTATGAAACCCTTCCTTCCCTGAATCCCTAACCTGTGTGTGTGTGAGAAAATTTCCTGCAAATACCAAGCTGCCTCAGTAACATCTACCATCCCATCCTTATAGTTGTGGTGCATAGTGAGGCAACAATTCCTGGGTAAGAAAAGATGGCCAAACCCTCTTGTGTACATAAGTGATACTAGACAGAATTAAGTGATTCTCATTATTGCACTGAGTTCCTCTCTCTCTATCTATCAAAACATGTTAGGCTGGGAGGGGGAAAGCAATGACAGATGCTAAAGTTGCTCTAATTGCCGTGTTCTGAAGTGAGCACTTTTAATTTATTTTTATCCTACATAATTTTCAAAATGTCACCAACAAGCTCTACCTTAGTAACTCTCGAGAACTGCACCAGCATTTAGGTGCGATGGTGGATAACATCACTTTTCTTGCCTACTTTAGACTGTGGAAAGAGTAAATCTGTTGAGAGCCTGATTTGCCTTTGCACCATCCCCCATTCGTCTTGTATAATTCCAAACCTTTTTGTTCCTAAAGCTAGGTAATTTTTATTTTCTTATTCTACAATGGTCTGTTTGATGCCTTCCCCATAAACTCCGCCTGCTACATCTTCAAGGGAGACTGTAACGTATTCAGATGAGTCCAGTGTGTTATTTGCCACTATACCTCGATGCTGTGGACTTTAGCTGATCGCTTCAGTAAAGAGTATAATTAACCACCGAACTAAGCCCCATCCTCTTACATACAACCTAAAATTCAAGGTGGAAAGATGAACTAATACTGCCACTATTTGTCTAAAATTATTTGAGTTGTCAAATATTATCGGAGAGAGAGTCTGGTGCTGATCAAGAGCTCCAGAAACCAACCATATGATGTCCAACATTTCTTATAACCAGTAGGTAAAGATTTAACCTCAAGTAGAAGTAAACCATTTTTCGTGGAATGTCTAAAACGCATCTGCAGTAATAGTGATCTATTTTGAAAGCTTTCATGAATGCTATGCTAACCCTAGGGGTATATTTCTATATTGGTTTCAAAGGAATTGTTGGTCCATATCAGATTTGAAGAATTCACAAGAACGGTAATGTTTCCAACCCAAGTCACTGTGCACTTGGCGCATTGGCTGTTCTATTTCGCTGTGTCAGAATCAACAGCAGGTGTGACTTAGGTGTCATGTTCATGGACCTACTAAAGGGAGCCAGTTTCCATAAGTGAGCTGATACGTAGGAAGTCTTTCAAAAGTTTAATCACACGTCCAACTTTACCCCCACCTCTAGGTAGTCATAGCAAGACTTGGAGGTTGGAGGTTTGCAGTAGTAGCGGATGCTGAGGGTTCATTTCCTGAAGAAATGCAGACTGGATTCTTGAATTCTGCTGCTGCTTTTCAGCAGTAGCCAAAGTTGCCTTCAAAGATTGCAATTCGTGAGATTGGAACAGAGAGGCATATGTTCTACCTGTGATATGTTAAAAAAAAAAAAAAAAATACTTTTAACATTGGATATTACATACCGACCACACTTGAATATTTTTTGATAACAAAAACAAAGAGCTAAGATTTCTAAAGGTTGACCACTGAAAAATTGCAGTTCAAGCAGGAAGTCCCACAGCAACTGCTTGATTGGCTTTCCCGAGGTTCACTTTGCTTTTGTCTGGTTGTCGGAACCCAAATGACCGAGAACTCCAATAATAAGGCCCAGATAATCCTCGTCTGCCTGCTAAAGGACTTGCTCTAAAAGTCATGGACATACTTTGTTTTTTGCTGTAGTATCATTCCTTGCAAAGCTCCCCTTGAAGAACACACAAGTGTCTGGAGGGGAGAAGCCATTGCTTTGGAATAAACTGGGACTGGTCCATGGTGTTTAGATCAATACCAAAACCGATGAACACGACACCATATGCCACAGTGAGAACTGGTCTTTGTCACACATGCCACATCAGGAAAGGGGGGCCTTTTACCTAAATTGCTTCTACAAGATACATAAAAAAATGCAAAAAAAAATCAGAGTACAGGTAAGCCAAGCCTCCAGACACATTTGGTTCACCCCAAATGGAATTCCCATGAGCAAATCCAGAGTCCTGAGTGTGCTCCTACAGGGCACGCTGCAGTAGACTCGGACCCTTCCATCCACCTTCGGGGAATCCTTGTAGCATCTGCTGTTGGGCCCGGGAAGCTGTAGTGAAAGCCCACTGTGTGCGGCCTGCAGCATGAACAAGGTTGTGCCAGAAAGGGCCCCGTGAGCGACAGACAGCATGTCTAGGGCTGAGTTCTGTTATAACAAAAGAAGGTGGCACCTAGCACAGAGCCTGGGGGGCACTAATGACTCAACAAGTAACGGAGAATGGTGGGCGGTGGTGATGGTGGTGCTGTTAGCCTCGCATAATGCAACCGTAAGACTTGGCCCTATTATGATGTAATCAATATAACTTTTCCAGCCAGTCTATTTTTTTAATGCAGAATTGTTTGTTTTATGTATGGAATACTGACCTTTCAAAAAATTCAGCTTTGGAAACATCATTCTGGCCACTCTCTCAACCAAATAACTAAAAGCATTATGCTAAATAGCTAAAAACAAAATCAGGGGGGCTTTTTGTGTAGATCCAAGGAACTGGAGTTTTAGCCAAAGCAATTATTTAATTAGTCTATTAGGTGGACATACAGCTTTATTTTATAAATTCTAACATTATATGTATCTTAACCCTTTTTAAGGCACCTCCAGTTGGGATGTGTCATGTAATGCGTGGGTGCATTTCTACCTTTTCCCGCTAAAAGAGGGAGAGGGAGAGAAAGTGTTAGTAAATGTTATTGAGAATGAAGGCAAATAAAATTGTGCAGAAGACAAGCTGTTGCCCCAGATAGCAAGATGCACTTCTCTTCGTCTTTGGGTCGATTTGGATAAAAAAAAGTAGAGCTTTTATAAGCTGGAGAGTCAGGAGGAACTTATTCCAGACTAGCCAGGCAAGGTGAATTGGATGCCTACAAAAAGAGTAGGTCTTCCCTGAGAGAGGAGTATCCTGGTCAGGTGACCTGCAGTATAACTTCCTGGCAGTTAAGGCCAAACTTGTAGGATGGCTGTTTTACTAGAAGCTATAGTTCAGAACGATATCATAATGTTAAAGATTAGTAAAACCAATACTAAATTGTACATAGGTGTACATATTCTAAAACGACAAAACTGAAACAAAAGAAAATATTTTTTCTAAATTTATCTTTATGTTGAAAGTATTACAGATGTCCCCTTTTTTCCCCATTGACCCTTCGACTTCGCACCCACCCCAGGTCTTCCCCACACTATGTCTATGTCCATGGGTTATGCATTTATGCATCTAAGGTCTTTGGTTAATCTCTCCCCACCCCCTCCCCGACCCCCGCCTTCCCTCTGAGCTCCCTCAGTCTGTTCCATGCTTCTGTGTCTCTGGATCTATTTTGTTCATCAGTTTATTTTGTTTATTAGAATCCACATATGAATGGGATCATGTGGTACTTGTCTTTCTCTGCCTGGCTTATTGCACTTAGCATAATACTCTCCAGGTCCCTCCATGCCGCCCCAAAGGATAAAAGGCCCTTCCTCCTTACAGCTGCGTAGTATTCCATGGTGTGAATGTCCCACAGCTTTTCTATCCACTCAGCTACTCATGGGCACTTGGGCTGTTTCCAGGCCTTAGCTACTGTAAACTGTGCTGCTATGAACATAGGGCTGCATAAGTTCTTTCTGGTTGGTGTTTTGGGTTTCGTAGGATCTATTCCTAGGAGTGGGATCACTGGGTCAAATCGCAGCTCCATTTTTAATTTTTTGAGGAAACTCCATACTGTAAAAGCTACAAACAAGTAACTTCTTTATAGGTTTAAGCAAAGGTTTTGGGTCACAGTTTTTTGTTTTTGTTTTTAAATAGAGGATGGGAATAATTTTGTTGATCTTTTCCTTTAAACACATGTTTATAGTTCACGCCTTATTGCTTGGACTATATGACTGTGCAGTAGCATACCTAAATTAAGAATCTGCAACATTTTTCTTTTCTTTTCCCTCCTTCCCTCCTTCCTCCCTCCCTCCCTCCCTCCCTCCCTCCCTCCTCCTTCCTTCCTGTCTGTCTTCCTTTTTTTTCTTTCTAACAATGTGAATATTCCCTTGAAGGGCAACGCTGCAAAACTAGAACTATGAAGGACAAAAACTATCACACATACTTATCCAGACACTTAGAGCCCATTTGGGGGCAATTATTAGTTCGCCTCCCTATAGAAATAGACTGTAGTGATCCCTTTCTGCCATTTACTTGTACATTTATCTTCTTGGTTGCTAATTTGAGATCATTTGGCTTTGGCACATGTACTGAATCATGCTTTTTTTTTTTTTCAAGTACTTTACAGATTGCCAAGTGTTGGAGATGAGCTTGTGGGTTTTGTGTGTATGGCTTATGAACGCTTTGATTAACTTGTTAATGAGACAGGTGGAATCTCATTATATGAAAGTTTGTCCGCCTGAAAATTATCTCAAGTATACAATAATGAGATTGCACAAACAGGGCATGTTGGGGGCAAAATTATGAGATATGTGTAGCTTGTCTTCAGGGCCCTGCCTTCTCCCCCCTTTTCCAGCACCTTAGATGTCCTTCAGCAGCCTTCTTTCTCCAGGGGCCTGTTCTGGTTTTCTCCTTTCTGTCCAGAATACAGCTTCTCACCCCAGAGCCTGCCCAGGGCTTCTCTCGCCACATTTCCCTAAGCCCCACAGTCAAACCGAAATTCATTTGTCCTGTGTCTTCTCTCAAGCTCCTCAGGATTCTTAATGCAGGAGTTTCCAGCCTCCTCTCCGTTGCAATGCTTGTGTCGGACGATACCCACATACATTACACTGCTCCCAAAATGTAGCAGGGTTTCTGGAATTCCTTGTGTGCAATCTTTAATTCTTGCCCACTCCAGGAGACAATTTCGAGGGCAAAGAAGCAGAGGTGGTGATATTATAGGGCTATCCTTAAATGTGCTCTAATTTTATTTTACTCTTTAGATGAATCTTTTGAACTTCAGAATTTTTTAATCTGCCCTAGTACTTTTGATATTTCCCAAATGACTGTGACCCAACAATACGTCAAGACACTTCAGTACACTGTACCGGTCATGACACACAATGTGTCAACCAGTCTGAGGATCAGACATGGCTGAGAATGTTGAGCTGGCTTCCCTCTACCCTTCAAGATAACTATGGTGACAGGAGAAGGGACACAGTAAATTTTTGATAGATTATTGGGAGAGATGTTTGGACCCGATAAGGCCTTTTACCACTAGCTTTTCAATAGGATTAGGTGGTCAGTTTCTTGCTCTGCCAATGCACAGCATCAGTGCTTTGTACTTTCCCTTGCTCTTGGTTCAGTTGACATCTATTGCATTGATTACCCAGCACACCTTTAGAAGGGTTGGCCCCTGTTAGATCTATATGATTGTAGCCGAAGCTGTCAGAGTTAGACACTGTAACTGCAGCCCCTAGCCAGGCTTGTTGTTGAACCAACAACAAGGGTGAACTGAACCAATTTGGACGTGGAGATGACAAGGAAACCAGTTTCTTTCTGGGTGGCTAGACGAGAATGTGGAATCCTGAGCACCGAGGTTACCGTGTTTTTTATGATGTAGATCAAAGCAGCAGCAAAACCTGGACTGCAGAGGACAATAAAGACATCTCAGATGATATCTGAGTTCTCATTTTAGTTTCTTCTTGAAGCCCAATTGCATTTCTGTTCGTGAGTTCTCTGAGACACTCCTTTATACTTGTTATAATCCCCCTCTTTGTTTTTCTTAAGCTACATCGAGTTGGTATTCCATTAGTTTTTTATGTGTGAGTTTTTAAAATATTGATTTTATTTTTCAGTTACAGTTGGCATACAACATAATAGTTTCAGGTGTACAATATAGTGATTAGACATTTATATAACTAACGAAATGATCACCCCAATAAGTCTAGTATCCATCTGACTCCATACATAGTTATTACAATATTACTGATGATATTCCCTAATTCCTAAGTGGAAAATTTAGTAATATGATATTCATTACATGCATTTAGAGTCCCTGTCTCAAAGGGAAGGGTCTCTTGGGGTGTGATGTTAAGACTGTGGTAAGAAAATTATTTAAAAAATAAAATGAAAACGATGACAGAAAAAGAATGTGATAAGTTTATTTTATTGTTCTTTACGTTTTCTTTTATCTGTTTACATTGCATTTAGAGATAAACTCTTAGAGGGGAAAGGCCACGATATTTTTTGCATCAGGCCAAAAGTGTCTAGCATGGCACCACATGCATGACAGAACCTAATAAATACTTCATCCTGATGTGGCCTTGGATTAGAAAGGAGGAAACTTCAGTTGACTGTGGACTTAGAGAAGAACAAAACGGAGGAAAAGCTCTGATCAAAGAAGATTTGGTAGATTATATTTTTCAAAGATGGCTGCAGCGATAGCTCCCATCCCATATGCTCTCTGGAAAGTTGCCGCTCCCCCTTCAAGATGAGCAGTCTAGTTCCTCCCCCCTTTAAATCTGGCTGGTTCTGTGACTTGCTTGCAATCCATATGAGGTAGAAACAATGCAGCGGGCTTTATGAGGGTAAGCCTTAAAAGATGATATATCTTCTGCCTTGCTTGCTGGAATAATCACCCTTAAAGCTTTCAGAGACCCCATAAGCACTCCAATAGCCCCATGGCTGCCATACTCTGAGGAAGCCCAAGTTAGCGTATGCTAGTTCTGCATGTGGAGAGGCACTGAACTTGCAGGAAGAGAGAGAGACCTGGCCAGCGCTCTCTGCTCCAGCCCACCACTGTCTGGCTCCAGTCACTGTCTGACTGCAACTGCAGGCGAGTCTCCAAGCTCAAGTCTCCCAGGTGAATACTTTCTGGCTCACAGAATCTGGGGGAGGTGCTGACATGGTTGTTGATGTTTTCAGCCTCTACATTTTGAAGTGATTTGTTATGAAGCAATAGTAACTAGAACAGGAAGCATAACATCAAAATCTGCAGTAGGGGACTTTGAATATGAACTGCATGAGTAATCTTGAAGAATAGCAGGCCTCTAGTGGAATTCTGTTTCTCCATCTCTCCATCAAGATAGCATGATGAACAGATTATAGATGGGAAGCACAGAAGCAAATCTACCCTAACTGATATTGGTACCATTCTACAGTCATTTAAGGGTTATTGACAAACAAGGCAACAAAAACATTTGAGGATAAAACCGCAAAGCCAAGGAGATGAGAAAATGCATTCTTTTTAGCCATATTTTTTTTCCTTAAAAATAAATCTAGCTTTTCTTAAAAATAAATAAATCTGGCCTTTTTTTTTTTTTTTTTTTTTTTTTGAGCAACACCATTTTATTTCATGCATTCTGTATCCATTTCTCCCATATGTGAAATGTGGTAGTAATGAGCCAGATGATAGATTTGGTGATGAAATTGTTTTTGTTACTCAATGATTGTCAGTCTGTAGTGATGTATAATCACAAAAATATGCTTATAGACAACTGAAGGGAAGGAAAAGGAAGGAGAGAAAAATCAATTTAGATATAATGGCTTATCCTGCTAATTTGCTAACTGACTTAATAGTTACTGTAAGTTCTGCTGATACTCATATGCCCCTCAGAAAATGATTGATTCAGATAGCAGATTGCCCATGGAGTTCATTTTCATCCACTTGGTAGGGCATCATGTAATGTGCCCTGTATAGCCAGAGGAAGGTGAAGGTCTAGAGAAACGCACGTGGTGGGATTTGTGCATGAAATGGTTGTTTTGCTGTAGGTGATACTAAGCAAGAGTTAAAAGAATTCCCACGCAACCTTCCAACTTTAGGAAGAAAAAAAGTATTTCCTCCTGATACTTTAGAAATGAACATGTAGTTACCTACCCTAACCTTAGCATTCAGAGAAAGTTATCTTTTCCACTAATTTCCTGGACAGCAATTTAGTTTTCACTGTTCAACTCAGCATATTTATGTAGTACATATAAGTTTTACTCAATATTTTCATTATTTTTCCCCAACTACATGTGAGAGAAACTTTGATCATTTAGGAAACTGTATTACTTTTCTCTAGAGTCCCAGAACATGGGACCTGTAATTTTCCCATTGGCACCCTTGTGGTCTGAAGTTGATGCAGCTCCTCCAAGTGTCTAGCTTCCTCCCTGGCAGGAGTGGGAGCCCTTGGAGAATTTGGCTCATTAACAATGAAAGATATGTGAGGTTCACTCAATGAGTGTGGAGCAGAAGTCAAATCTGACTCTTCTGGAGGGAGTTTGAAAATTGTCTCTGATGTTCCCTTTTCACAACTCTCTGATAGACCATTGAATCCAGGAAGAAAACACCTTGTGAGTGAAAGTATGTATGGCAAATATTGGTGAATACTAAGTTAGTCTTGCACTGCATGGAAATTTAAAATGCAGTGGTTGTAGTTAAAACTGATTTCTTCCAGAAAATAAGGATTGGTTCCATCCAAAATAGTACGTAATGGAGAAATGCCCTGACTTAACAACTATATATTTAAGTGACAAATATTTTCCTCCATGAAGCCTGATGTCTGTGGCCATTTCAATCTAATTGTCATCATTTTACTGAAGTAGCATAATTTTCAGAACAACCTGGCTAGGAAATACATGCTAATGTATAGTTACCATATCCCTAAGCTAGCTGACTTCTTTTCAGCTTCAGTTTCATTTATTTCCTTAGAACATCTTTTGAAACAAATAACTTAGCCTTGAGTGACAGAAATGGGGAAAAACACTGTGCTTGCCCTCCCCACCATCTTCTTCCGTGCCAGGTAATTGTGTTTAATGAGGTGAAATTCACATAACAAAAATTGAGCATTTTAAAGTGTAAAATTAAGTTGCATTTAGTACATTCACAATGTTGTACAACTATCACTTCCATTTAGTTCCAAAATATTTTCATTGCTCTGAAAGGAAACTCCATATCCTTTAAGCTGGAGTTCCCCATTACCCCCTCCTTCTAGCCCACAGCAACCACTAATCTACTTTCTGACTATGGATTTACCTATTCTGGATATTTTATATAAATGGAATCAGACAACATGCAGTCTTTTGTGCCTGGCTTCTTTCACTTAGCATAATGTTTTCAAAGTTTATCTACATTGTAGCATGTATCAGTACTTCATTACATTTAAGTCTGCATAATACTGCATTGTATGATATATCTTTGTTTATCCACTCATTTGTTGATGGATACTTGGGTTGTTTATGCCTTTTGTCTATTGACAACAGTGATGCTATGAACATTTGCGTACAAGTATTTGTTTGAATACCTATTTTCAATCCCTTTGGATATATACCTAGTAGTGGAATTGCTAAGTCATACGGTATTTTCATGTTTATTGTTTGAGTAACCGACAAACTGTTTTCACAGTGACTGAACCATTTTACATTTCTACCAGCAATGTGGGAGGGTTCTAATTTCTCAACATCCTCACCAACACTTTTTGTATTTTTATTCTAGCTATCCTAATAAGTGTGAAGTGGTATCTGCTTTGTTGTTTTGGTTTGCATTTCCCTAATGACTCAAGATGTTGAGTATTTTTTCATGTGCTAATTGGCCACTTGCATATCTTCTTTGGAGAAATGTCTACTCTATTCAAGTCCTTTGTCAGTTTTTTAAATGAGTTGTCTGTCTCTTTGTTGTTGAGTTATAAGAGCTCTTTACATACCTGGACACTAGACCTTTATCAGATATATGAGCTCCAGGTAATTTTGAAATGTACTGAGCTAGTCCTAATATTTCTCTCTCACATCCATCTCAATCTCTCTCTTCCTCCCTCCCCCTCTCTCTCTAATAAATCATATTTTTTAAATAAAAAAGAGGAATGGAGTCTAGACCATGACTTGGCCTTATATATAGAAAGATATAAGTGAAAAAGAGAATGTAGCACTTCCGTCTCAGAATCTAATCAACATCTGCAGTGGAAGGCAGACTGAATTCCATATTTGCCATTTCAGTTCAAAAGCAAATGTCTAATTTCCCTTTTGCCCTGGATACAATGGAATATGTTTGAGGTATGAATTGAATCCTTCTTACTTTAGATTAGTGCAGTGCAACAAGCAATAAGAAAGGCATTTTCTCATTCATAAGAGAAATGGTTGAAGGAACTAGAAATGTCTAGCCTAGAGAACAGAAAACTCAGGGGATATGATAGCTGTCTACAAATATTTTAAAGGCTGTCATGTGGAAGAGCAATTAGAATTGTTTTTTACATCCCCAAGGGGTGAAACCAAGACCAATGGGTGGAAAAACTTTATGGAGACAGATTTTCAATTCTATAAACGGGTAAAACATTCTAATTGTCAAGGCGATCCAAGATTGGGTGCAGGAATGCATAGCTCTTGAGCCAGACAAGCCAGAATACATATTAGCTGTGTGGCCTGGGGCATGATGTAATCTCTTCAAGCCTCCATTTTCTCATATATAAAATGGGGTTTATAGTGGCTGCCTTATAGGAATGCTATGATGATTAAATGTTCGGTCTAGGGCGTGTACCCATTGAGTACAAAGGGGAATAAAATCAACAGCACTGTTTTCATGGTGTTTTCTCTTTCTCCCTCTTTTTCTTTCTCTCTTCCTTTCCCTCCCTCTCCCTCTCCCTCCTTCTCCCTCTCCCTCCTCACCCTCTCTTTTCTCCATTCTGATCTAAGTGCTTGTAGTTAAATTTGCCTGTGTTAAATATTCACATAGTGTAGCTCTTTTCTATTACGACAGTTATGAGGTGTTCAAGCAGTAGGGAGATAACTCCTTGTCAGAGATGCTATCCAAGGAATTCAATATTGGGTAGTAAATGGGACTGAATAGCCCCATCCCTACTTTCAACTTAGGTGTGTCAATAGAGACAGATTTAGAAATCAGAGCATCTTAACTGTTAGGCTTGTTTACCTCAACAAAACAAACAAACAAACACACACACAAACAAACTGTCCCACTTCCTTTCCCTTTCCTTCCTCGAGTCTTTGGTCCTAAGTTCATTAGAAGGGTTCAAGCAGGGTAGGCATATACTGTGAGGCACAGGGACAGCTAAGGGGCCTAGAGAAGGGTGTTGGAAGCAAAACAGGATGAGAGGAGCATCCATGTATATAGGTCACCAAATAAGGGGTGCCAGAGCAAAAGAGAGTGAAGAGGTTGCCCTGTGGAGGGACAGCCCAGCAAGAGGTGGCCTAGACAGGAGTGTCAGGGCCTGAGGCCATATGGGAGACAGTCTAGTAAGGCCTGTGAGAGCATAAGCAGGATTAGAAGGAACCCACAGTGGGGACAGCGACAGCAATGTAGAGTGGAGTTCAGAGCCTGAGTGGGCTAAGAATATTGGCTCACAGGAGGACATAGCACCAACAATGGGAGATTAGTACATGCGAAGGGATTTATCAGATAAGCCAATACATTAAAAATAATGGGATTAAGGTTTTTCACTGTCTGGGAAAAGGTAAGATATGGAAATGGAGAAAACTAGAATGAGGCCTGTGGTGTTGGATGACAATTAGAGTTATTGGTGTGATTTCATGGCCATCAATATACATAAATCAAATACAAATGTTCATTTGCGTGTATATGTGTATATAGTATATGCACACATATGTTCCCTAGTTCTATTCATGGAGAAGGCCTGGGAACAGGGACAATGACCACATCTACCACTTGGATCTTGATTCATCAATACCCTTCTCTAAAAGGAACCATGACTCTTTGGAGAAATAGCTGACTTGGGGGCTAGGGTAGGGAAAATGCAAAGTGATCAGAGAACATCTTGTGCTAGAAAGTAATCATGAGGATGTGTCAAAGGGATAGAGGAGCCTCCTGTTTGAATGAGTCTCCCACTGGCCAAATCTGGGACAATTGAAGCGTCAAAATAAATAGTGAATTTATAGATGACCTGACCCTATATGCAGATAATGCCAATGAACCAGCAAAAAACCTACTAGGGCTAATAAAGGAACTCAGCATTGTGGCAGCATTCCAGATGAACTCACTAAAAACAGGTTTTTAAATAAAATAGCAATGAACAATCCAAAAAGGAATTTAATAAAAGCAGTCTCATTTACAATAATATCCAAAAGAATCAACTACCTACGAATAAATTTAACCAATAAGGAGCAAGACTTGTATACTAAAAATAATACAATATTTTTGAAAGATATTAAAGAAGACGTAAGTAAATGGAAATACATCTCATGTCCATGGATTGAAAAGCTTAATATTGTTAAGATGGTAATACTCCTCAAAGCAATCTTTAGACTGAATATGTATGTTTTCTTTCAAATCCCCAAAGGGCTATTTTTTTTTTTTTTTTTTGGAAGAAATAGAAAATCCTATCTTAAAATTCATTTGGAATCGCAAGGGCCCAGAATAGCCAAAATAAATAAGTAAAAAGAAAACCAAGTGGTAAGATTCACACTCTCCAATTTCAAAACTTACATACAAACATACAGTAATCAAAATATTGTGCTGCTGGCATTATAATAATTATATAGACCAACAGGATAGAATTGAGAGTCCAGCAGTAAAACTGTACCTCATGGCCTACTGATTCTCAACAAAGCTGCCAAGACCATTTGATGGGGAAAGAGATAGTCTTTTCAATAAATGATTCTGGGACAATTGGATATCGACGTGCAAAAGAATGAAGTTGGACCCCTACCTTACACCACATACAAAAATTAACCCCAAATGGATCAACTGCCTAAATAAAGAACTAAAACTATAAAACTCATATAAGTAAACATAAGGGTAAATCTTCATAACTCTGTATTTAATAAGGGATTCTTAAATATAAACTCAAAAGCATGAACAACAAAAAAAACATAAGCTGGGATGCATCAAAATTAAAAATAGTTTTACATCAAAGGACATTATCAGAAAAGTCAAAAGACAGCCTACAGAAAGGGGGGGATGTTTGCAAGTTATATATCTGAATATACCAAGAACTCCCACATAGTTCTCTTACAGAATATATAAAGCACTCAACTTCTAAAAGGACAAGCAATCCAATTTAAAAATGGGCTAAGGACTTGAATAGACATTTCTATACATAAGATATTCAAATAGTCAACAAGCTCATAAAAAGATGCTCAATATCATTAGTCATTAGGGAAACGCAAGTCAAAACCTCAATGAGATATCACTTTATACCCACTAGGATGGCTAGAATCAAACCAACAGAAAACAGCCAGTGTTAGAATGTGGATAAATTGAAACCCACATATATTACTGGTGACAATGTAAAATGGTTCGGCCACTGTGAAAAATAATGCAGGTTTTTATCTGGGGATCATGGAAATGTTCTAGAACTAGATAGAGGTGATGGCTGCGCAACATTGTGACTGGACAAATGCCATTGGGCTGTTCACTTTGCAGTAGTCAAATTTATGTTATATGAATTTCATCTCAATAGAAATCAACATATAAATAGCTATTGGTAGTAATGGATTATTATCCATTGAGTAAAAAAGGAAATTGTGAGCCCATTGTGATATAATTTTAAAAATGAATCACTTGAAAGTTTGGTGGGGAATGGATTTCTACATGGCTTCAATGTGCCTCCTCATAAAATGTAAATATGGTCAATGAAGATACTTTAGGGGAAAATGGGTGGTGAATACCTGAGACTTGCCACACTGTATATTTGCTGTAAATCTAAAATTATTTTCAAGTAAATTTCAAAAGGTGCTAAGGCGGAAAAGATTAAATTTATAACAGAGATACCTGGCAGACATTAGTTTAATCAAGTGATCAAAATGAAGACCACCGGTAATGGAACAAACACGTCACATGGCTCATGACAGGATGCAGCGAGAAGACGCAGCATCGCTTCTGTGATTTTCCTGCCCAAGGCTCATAACCTGTTCCCCATTAGAGCAAAAGATCAGCAACCCAAATTGAGGGAGAAACTACAAAATAACTGACCTGTAATCTGGGAAAGTATCAAGGTTAAGATAGTCAAAGTCAAAGGAACTGTCCCAGACTCAGAAAGGGTTAAGAGTCATGACAAGTAAATGAAATGCCTTATTTTGAACTGGTTCTTCTTGCTCTAGGAGACATTACTGGGACGACTGGCAAAGCTTGAATGAGCTATTAGGAAGTGACGTTAGTAATGAATGTCCCGATTTGGGTGGCAATATTGTGTTTGTTGTGGTTATGTAGGAGAATGTCCTTGTTTGTAGGAAATATGCGCTAAACTAGTATTATGGGGGGCGTGGGGCATAAACTTACTCTTAAATGGTTCAGGGCAAAAAAAGTTATTTGCAATGTAGTACAACTTTCCTGTAAGTTTGAGCTTATTAAAAAGAAAGAACAAGAAACCTTAAGTCAATTTATAAGGGAGCTGTTCTCTGCGTGCATAAAATGCCATCCTGCGCCATATAACTTCTGAGAATCAGACTGCAGTGACTGCTTTGGCTGTGCCTTAGAAAGTCTAGTTCTATCATTTATCCTAATCTTTCTTCTCTTGGGCTAAGTTACCCATGGCATACTCATTATCAAGGAGAGGTCATAGGAGGTCACGGGAAAGCATGACCCTGGCTGCCTGAGCAAGGAGCTGTGTGCAAGAGGGTGGCGCAAACTTGGCTTTGAAGAGAGATGAGTGGGACCTCGTGCTTCCCACAGCTGCCCAAATTGCCTTCTCCCCCCCTCCCTGTGGCTGCGCAATTGCCCCACGCTTTGGGGACAACCCTGTTTAACAGCACTTAATTCATGCGTCAGCTCAACAGGTACCTTGCCGTCTCACTGGCAAATCCATCCATTTTCAGGGCCCTGAGCCTGTTCAGAGTAGGCTCACTCTCTTTTCAGCTGAGAAAGAGGGAACTTAGCTTGATAGTTACAGTGTCAGAATCTTTTATTAGGACATGGGCGAAGAGCAGGGGACTTTAACTCTGAAAGGTAAGAGAGTCTCATTTCTTAGCATAATGACCGGGGAGCATAAAACAGTCCAGGAGCCACAACATAAAAGTAATGTCTATCAAGTGTGCAGTTAAGCATTACCTAAATATAATAAACTGCAGGCAGCAGCATCCACCCAGCCACACACGGTCAGATTACTCCCTTACCCTTTTATATTACAGTATGACAAAACCACTTTCAGAGAGAAATTGGGGCTTCTCCACAGCACTTGCGAAGCTATTACAAGCTTAGCCCTGGCCACATGGGCTGCATCTACAAACACTGACTCTTTAAAATAAAGCTACATTTAAAACTCTCTGCCTTTCTAACTTGACAAATAATCCGTGCAGTCCGCGATGACACACATTGGTTCCAGTCCCCATCCTTTCTTGGACCCTTATTTTATTTTGCATGCTATATTAAGAAGCTGTGGAAAAGGTGTCACGTGAAGAGGGACAGAATGCAGCACCCACTCCAGTCTTTCCCAGTTAAGATGCTGGCCCGGGGTTGGCAGGGTGGGGGGAGGAGCACACAAATGGTTACTGCGAAAATGGCCCTTTGAACAGCATGGAGGAACCCGGAGAGTATTACGCTAAGCGAAATAAGCCAGCCGGGGAAAGACAAGTACCACATGATCTCACTCATATGTGGAATCTAAAAAATAAAATAAACTGATGCACAGAATAGACCCAGAGACAGAGAAGCATGGAACAGACTGAGCAATCTCAGAGGGAAGGTGGGGGTGGGTGGGTGGAAAGAGATTAACCAAGGAACGTATGTGCATAACCCACGGACACAGACAATAGTGTGGTGAAGGCCTGAGGCAGGGGGTGGGCGCAGGGTAGAAGGGGTCAATGGGGAAAAAGGGGGACATCTGTAATGCTTTCAACACTAAAGATAAATTTAAAAAATAAAATAAAATGGCCCTTTGAGCTTGAATAATTGCACCGCCCTAGCACAATCACTCCCTCATTTAAGCTGTTCAGATAAGTGTGACTTGGTCCTTGAGGTAGTTGAGCAAAGCACTTGCATCCCCTGTTGAACAGGATGTACTGCATCTTAATAAGTAGGCCATTGCAAATCATGGCTAAAAAAAGAGAAGAAATCAGCAAAAACAAGAGAGCATTGATCCAGAGAACCAGAAGCTGGGCTGGTGGGAATACGGACAAGTGTCATGTTTCCTGGTGAGGCCTTTGTCCTAGGAGAGGGGTCTTCAAACTACAGCCTTCAGGCCAAAGGCAGCCAGCTGCTGCTTTTCATATTTTATCTTGTAGTGAAACACCGCCACCCTCGTTCTTTTATTTACTGTCTAGGGCCGCTTTATTCCTATGATCACAGAGTTACATAGTTGCCCATATAGACTGTCTGGCCCTCAAAGACTGAAATAGTTACCACCTGGCCTTTTACAGAAAGAGCGTGCTGACCTCTGTCCTAGCAGCCCCCGCAGGGAGCAGAGCTCCTCTAACGCCGCTCTGGCTCCCTGGCTCCCTGCCTAGCCTAGAGGTGGCGGTCACACCCTCCTTGCCTGCATAGCTGCTTTAGGAAATGTGACCCAGCCGCTAGATGGAAGGGGTAGCTCACATGGCGCCACCTTCTGATCACAGCTAATGGGACCCGCGATGGAAAGCTGGTCCAGGTGCCCATGAAAATTGGCAAGAGAAACTGTCTTACCTGGCACCTGTGAAGTCTAAGTCGGAGCCACGATTATGGCAAAGCAGATTAATGTGCCAACCTCTGTGGCAAGGCGAGAGGAGCTGTAAAACTTGCGGTGAAGCTGCTATCTGCAGAAAGGAAATTGAGAGCAGACACGTAGCTCGGCTGAAAAACCTCAAGGCCCTGAAGAAACAGAAACAGACGCTCTTTCTCTGCATTTTTTAGTACCCATGTGGTCTGCCTGTATTTCCTGTCATATGGGGCCTGTGAGATTTTTCTCTATTTCTTAACCCAAATCCCTTTTGCCTACCCTAGCCTGAGTGGATTTACGTTTTCTATAAATAATTGACTCTAGACAGAAATATAGATAGGTACTTCTTATTGGTATATATAACATTTATTGGCCGGCTGTTATGTTGCAAACCTTGTTCTGCTTGCTCAAAATATAGTTGTGAAAAAAACAAGCGAAAGCCCCTGCCCTTGCAGAGTTCCTATTTTAGTGTGGCGTGTATTTGCCTAACTTGCCTCGCCTCTCTTTTCTCAGCCTTCCTATTTGGGAAAAGGAGATAAAATAGCACCCATCTCATCTGGGTTGTCAAATGGCTCAATGAGACCAGTTTCATAATGAGTCTGATGTCTTTCATTCGAGGGAAAACAATCCATTGGTTGGGGGAGGGCAGAGCCTCATGAGCAGTGAAGCATCCTTCCTGGCAAGAGTGAGTTTTATAGAGCATTAGAAGTAACATGAAAATGGCAGGATTGGCCAGCAGGTCCTATTTTCTTTCTTTTTCTTTCTATCTTTCTTTCTTTCTTTCTTTCTTTCTTTCTTTCTTTCTTTCTTTCTTTCTTTCTTTCTTTCTTTCTTTCTTTCTTTCTCTCTCTCTCTCTCTCTCTCTCTCTCTCTCTTCTTTCTTTCTCTCTCTCTCTCTCTCTCTCTCTCCCCCCCCACTCCCTTCCCTTCCCTTCCCTTCCCTTCCCTTCCCTTCCCTTCCCTTCCCTTCCCTTCCCTTCCCTTCCCTTCCCTTCCCTTCCCTTCCCTTCCCTTCCCTTCCCTCCCCTCCCCTCCCCTCCCCTCCCCTCCCCTCCCCTCCCCTCCCCTCCCCTCCCCTCCCCTCCCCTCCCCTCCCCTCCCTTACTTTCTTTTTCTTTCTTTTTAAAAAAATCTGTCTTTATTGATTTCAGAGAGAGGAAGGGAGAGGGAGAGAGAGAGAGAAACATCCATGATGAGAGAGTCATTGATCGGCTGCCTCCTCCACGCCCCCTGCTGGGGATCGAGCCCAAAACCTGGGCCTGTGCCCTGACTGGGAATCGAACCACGATCTCCTGGATCCTAGGTCAATGTTCAACCGCTGAGCCACACCAGCTGGGCAGCAGGCCCTGCTTTCTAGGGTAAGGTAAGCCAGCTGAAGCTGAGTTGGGGGTTGTGATTGGTGTTAGGTTTCCTTGACAGTGAAGCGTTTTCTGTAAGTGCCGGCTGACTTAGGTTTAGGTTTGTGACATGGGCCGGGCCACTAGGTGGCCTCCATTTCGCGGGTCCTGATATACACATTAACTTTATCAGGGTTCATGGGCTGCCAAAATGGAATATGTACATACGTATGTAAAGCACAGCAGAGTTCCTGGCATGACGTTTATGTGCAGTAAATGGGGGTGGTTTGTTGAAAAGAGAAACTGAAAGGAAATGCAGGCTATAGCCAGAGGGAGGCTGGTGAAGGAGAGCAGATATAACCAGGTATCGGTCCAAGGGTATTCTGCACAGGTATAGAATTCTTTGTGTCCTTGCCTTTTGTAATCCAGAAAGTAATTGTCATTCATTACTACCAGTGTCCCCAGCACCAATCTGCCTTCCCACCTTTGTGACTCATTTAGGAGGTTTTGCTCTTTTTTCCTGTGCCCAGCAGGAAGGCCGGGGGACACGAAGAGGAAGCGACATTCAATAACCTTACTCAGTTACTCTCTGATTATGACCGTGGGTGACAGTTATGTTACGGGCCCCATGTACCCCCTCGAGAATTTGTGCCTGCCCAGCAGAACAAGCCTGGTGATAGCCAACCACGTAACTATTTACAGAAACAAATGCCAAACAGCTGGACCAAGGCTGGTTCTAAATACAGGAAGCTTATTTTGACAAAACCTAAAAACAGTATTCGTTTTAAGAATTGCCTTTGAAGTGTCAATATTTTGCAGAATGAACCGTAGGCACGGGCAACCACCTAGACCAGAGCGGCCTGTGGCTCAGCTGCTTTGGAATCACCTGAAGGGTGGGTGCATTTAGCAACTGGATTTCTGGGTTCCCTCCCAACCCAGACCCATCGAAGCAGATTCTCTCTTGATGGGACCCAGGAATCTGCAATCATGGCAAGCTTCCCTGGCTATTGATAAACTGGAGAATCGATAACTTGAAATGTCACCATTAAAGATTCTTTGGTGCCCTGGCCAGTGTGTCTCAGTGGTTAGAGCCTTGGCCCACTCACCAAAGGGTTGCAGGTTCAATTCCTGGCCCGGGTCGGGGCTTGTGTGGGAGGCAACTAATCGATGTGTCTCTGTCACATCAGTGTTTCTCTCTCTCTCCCCCTCCCTCTCTCCCTTGTACTTTCTGTAAAAAAAAAAAAAAAAAAAAAAAAAATCAATGGAAAAAATATCCTCTAGTGAGGATTAACAAAAAATAATACAAAATAAACTGATGAACAAAATAGATCCGGAGACACAGAAGCAGGGAGCAGACTGAGGGATCTCAGAGGGAAGGCAAGGGTCGGTGGGTGGGTGGGTGGGTGGGGAGAGATTAACCAAGAATTTCTATGCATATATGCACAACCCAAGGGCACAGACAATACTGTGGTGAAGGCCTGGGGGTGGGGCAGGAGGCCAGGGGCAGGGTAGAGGGGTCAATGGGGAAAAGGGGGACATCTGTAATACTTTCAGCAATAAAGATACATTTAAAATAACAATAACAAAATAAAGAGTCTTTGGTTTTAGGCTTGGACCCTTCCAAAAATGTAAATATTTCTAGAAAAGATCATGTATGCAGATGTGACTATAATGAGGGTAAGTTCATTTGTATCTGACTATCCAGCATCACCGTTCACAGAAAGCATGAGCGCAATGAAAGGAGGAGGAGAGATGGGGGCTCTTGGTAGAAACCTCACAAGGGAAGAAGGGGGGGAGGGCACTGCTGTACAGTTTTCCCATAAGTCTGTTCTGCCTTGAAATATAGTCGTGTCTTATCTGCGGTTCCAGGAACCCCTCGGATAGCAGAAGCAAGTCCCTTAATATAAATCGGTGTGGTGTTTGCATATAACCTATGCCCATCCTTCCATGGACATTCAATCATCTCTAGGTAACTTCATAGTACCTCCTATAGTCAGGCATGTTTAACAGTGGGGCTAGGTTCTGAGAGCTTCATCAGTCGGCAGGTTTTTGTTTTTGTTTTTGTTTTTTTAAATATATCTTTATTGATTTCAGAGAGAGGAAAGGAAAGGGAGAGAGAGAGATTGAAACATCACTGATGAGAGTCATTGATCGGCTGCCTCCCGCACGCCCCCTGCTGGGGATCGAGCCCGCAACCCGGGCCTGTGCCCTGACCGGGAATCGAACCCCAATCTCCTGGATCCTAGGTCGACGCTCAACCGCTGAGCCACGCCCGGCCGGGCTACAGCTCCATTTTAATCTTATGGGACCACTGTCGCATAGGTGGTCCCTCGCTGACTGAAATGTCATGCCATGCATGACTGTACAATGTAAATGCTATGTAAATAGTTGTCCCACTATAGTATTTTGGAAATCACGATAAGAAAAAGGCCTGCGCGCGTGCAATACATATGCAACCATCACAGGCCTAACTGCACAGCGCAGGTCACCAGTGAAATAACATTTTTTTCGAATATTTTTGATCTGAGGTTGGTTGGCTCCACAGATGCAGAACATGCAGATATGGAGGGCCGGCTGTAGCAGAGAGGCCTTATGTCACAGTTCTCGCATATCAGTGTCGTTCCGTCAGAAGTTGCACTTGAGTCGTGCCTGTCTGAGGATGATTGTGATTTTTGCTATGAGTGTGTAGAAGGGGAACTTTCTTTTTCCTTTTTTTTTTTCTTTTTAAGTATATCTTTATTGATTTCAGAGAGAGGAAAGGAGAGGGAGAGAGAGACAGAAACATCAATGATGAGATGAGAGTCATTGATCAGCTGCAGCCCGCAACCCTGCGTGTGCCCTGACTGGGAATCGAACCCCGATCTCCTGGATCCTAGGTCGACGCTCAGCCGCTGAGCCACGCCCGGCCGGGCGGGAAGGGGGACTTTCTAGGTGGCGCCGGTCAAGCTTGCTCTGGGCGATGTGAGCCGGGAGGGGGAGTGGAAACCTTTCTGCTGCCCTTCACAGGCATTTCCCAGGGGGTGGGGGCAGGGATTCACCACGCCCAGCTCAGAGCTCTTCTTTCTCTGGACTAAATGGTAACCATTGCTGAAAAATCCCAAGCCCTATTATTGCCCCTGTGTTTCCTATTGTTGAATTTTTAAAAAATCATTAGAGTTGTGGGGAGCAAGCTTCCTTTCTTGTTAAATGCTATAAAGCCGAGCCTTGTGGGCAGCTCTGGCTGATTATCAGGATTTTCAAATTGACTCTTCTACTGTGTAGAAGGAACTTAATTCCGTATCTAATTTTAATCTGCATCCCATGGTCAGGCGTGTTGTGTTAAAGCATTTGTTAACATTTAAAGAGGGGGAGCTGATTATATTGATCCTTCTTGTGTAAATTGGCCAAGGTGATCAATTTTGGGTTGTAAACTTTTGATGTTTAAATGCATTACCTTAATACCATTAAGCACAGTCAATTGTCAACCCCATTAACCCATAGCATACAGTCTGAATTTAGAATTCAGCATTTCCAGAATGGTGGCATTAGGAGGCGAGTTTATTTCCACACCAAGTAGAGCCAGCATCCCCTTGCAGGCTGTTTCCTGCCCCTGCTGCTGAACTAGGCAATGCTGGGGCCACTGGCATAGCCACAGGCTGCCTTACCGAGAATCTGCTCTCCCCTCCTCATTGCATCTTGACTGCGATCATGAGAGAAGGAGCAGATTTATATCAAGTTAGCATTCGGGCAGTTAGTGTTCAGGTAGGGAAGGATTAATAGTGGCATCTGTTATTGCAGGCCAACAAGAGAGAAACACAAACGCAAACGCAAACTGCTGCGAGCATGAAGCTACTGACGCACTGAGGCTAAGGGCACAGTGATTTCCACAGCCCAGGAGATGGTTCTTGGGCACAGGGCCGCTTTCACATGGTGGCAACTAAATCAGCAAGAAATAATTCCTCCCAAAGGGCTTTCTCTGCCCTTTGCCCACGCAATAGATACCCTCTACAGGGGAAGAACTTGATTAAATGCTCTATCAGGTAGGGTTAGGAGCAACTGTGAGGGACGGGAAGCCCCAATTAACAGTGGCTTAAATACACAAGACTGAATCCTTTCATGTGAGACATCTCGAGGCTGACGATCCGGGTCAGGGTGGGCAGTTCTGTGAATCTCCCGGGACGTAGGCTCCTTCCAGCTTCTAGATCCATCATCTGTCTCTAGGGTGGTCCTCTCATGCTTGTGGCCGAAGATGATTGCTTAAACTCTGGCTATCATGTCACCTTTCCAGACAGTAGAAAGAAAAAGGGCAAAGGACAGTGCACCATTTTCCCTTAAGGACGCTTTTTATTTTATTTTATTATTTTTATTATTTTTTAAAATATATCTTTATTGATTTCAGAGAGAGGAAGGGAGAGGGAGAGAGAGAAACATCAATGATGAGAGTCATTGATCGGCTGCCTCCTGCGCATCCCCTGCTGGGGATCGAGCCCGCAGCCTGGGCCTGTGCCCTGACCGGGAATCGAACCCCGATCGCCTGGATCCTAGGCCGACGCTCAACCGCTGAGCCACACTGGCCAGGCAAGGACACTTTCTATTTATTTATTATTTTTTTATTATTGTTTAAAATATTACAGATGCCCCTTTTTCTCCCCAATGACCCGTTCCACCCCGTTCCTTCCCCCTCCCCAGTGCCTCTCCCCACCATTGTCCGTGTCCTTGGGCTGTGCATATATGCATATAAGTTCTTTGGTTACTCTCTCCCCCTCCACCCACCCACCCTCCTCCATCCCTCTGACATTCATCAGTCTCATCTATGCTTCCACGTCATTGAACCTATTCTGTTCATCAGTTTATTAAGTTCTTTAGATTCCACGTATAAGCAAGATCATGTGATGCTTGTCTTTCTCTGCCTTGCTTATTTCACTTAGCATAATATTCTCCAGGTCCATCCAGACTGTCCCAGATGGTATGAGATCCTCCTTCTTTACAGCTGCGTAGTATTCCAGGGTGTGAGTGTCCCACAGCTTTTTTATCCACTCAGCTACTGACGGGTACTTGGGCTGTTCCCAGATCTTAGCTACTGTAAACTGTGCCGCTATGAACATCGGGGTACATATATCCTTTCTGATGAATGTTTCAGGATTCTTAGGACACTTTTTAGAGGTCACACATGAAGCTTTCACTTATATACCAATGGCCAGAACTTAGCCACGTGGCCATACTGTGGCACAAGGGAGGCTGGGAAGGATAGTATTAAGCATGGATTCCGCTAAAACTCAAACTTCTCTTGGAAATGGAGAGAAGAGATATTGAAGGTCAACTAGCTATCCCTGTCCCTGGTGCTGGGTGTGCTGGAGGTGGAGAGAGAGTGACTGAGTTAAGCTTTTTTCTTTTTCCCCTGCCATCATGTATCAACAACTCTCCTTTTCCCCTTCCCTCAACCGATCTGAAAAGTTTATAGCAACCTAAACAAAATGGAAAAGCATCCAGAAAGGCCCAAGAGAAGGGGAAAGGGCACATGTAACATCAGCATTTCTCCCTCAAATGGTTTCAAAGCATTTCTCTTCACTTGCTCACTTTGTATGGCATGGTCTGGGCATCAGCTGTCTCATTTTTACTCTGCTAAGCTAAGAATGTGATTTTTTGTTTTTTTTATAGTGCAATTGCAACTCTCATTAAACCGCACCAGTTAAACTGTGAAAGTTTGTATTTATTTATTTCATAATTGCGATTTTATCGTTTGTTCTGAGAATAAGTACACAGACATTTCAATTTGTACACAGCTCTTAACATACGTACCAAAAATGCCAAGTCATGTAGTTGTGATTCTTTTCTAAACAGTTATTCCGGTGACTTTCCAGCTCCAAATGTGGAGGCTAATTTCCCTTCATAGAGTATCAAGTACCAGTATCTTCAAATGTTGATCCACTGTTACATCAAAGTCCCACTAATTCACAATTTAATATATATACTACACAGTCCAATTGTCACTCTTTCCCAGCACGTTAACAAAGTCACGAGGGAAACGGGACTGCCACACCGAAGATGTTACAGAGGGCACGGCATTCTCACAGGGAGAGCCAAGCCCAAGGAGTGGTTTTCTTTAGGAAACACTTCTACCAAAGACATGGGAACAGAAGTAATTTAAAATCTTCCAGACATATTAAATGCACGGCTGACTCCAAATTGCCATTTCGTATGCTCTGTGTTACAGGATATAAAAACTAACCCCCATCTATGGGAGGTTAAGCTGGTTCCAGGACAATCACAGCCTCCCATATTCAGTGTCCCAGTCTTTTCTGGTTGTACCGAAAAAATCAACCACCAGCAAATAATGTCACCTCTTAAAAAAAAAAAAAAAAAAGCATTTACACTTAAAAAAATGGGATGAGGCACAGAAAATCCCTCCTCCTTAAAAATGCTTCTAGAGCTACTAAAAAACTTGCATTTACAAAGGAGTTGATAAAAATATTCCTCTGGATCGTAGGAGAAGGGGGACAGGGACACTGATGAGACCCTCTTCCCTTTTAGGTTCTCGGTTTCCCGCAGGTAGATCTTTAGGTTCCTGGTCCACCGCTTGGGCCTGGATCGCCTTTGCTCCCCATTTCCCTCGCGTTTGCACTTTCTGGTCTGCAGGTTTATCCTTTCCTGCCGCCTTTTGGGGCGCCGGTTCCCCTTTTGCAGGAGCAGGCCTGGCCGCCAGCCTCGCCCCGTCTGCGGAGCGGCCCCTCCCCTCGGGCAGCGCGGCCCCTTCCCGCCACCCAAGCTGCTCGGACCCGCCGCAACCGTGACAGCTTTGAAATAAAACTAACTTGACCTGTCATTTGGGATACACCAGAAGGCAGCTTTCTACCTTTGATGGCTACCATTCCAGGTGTCCCAACTGTCCATGAGAGTCCCATGGACAACTTGAAGCCTCAAGGGTGTCCCTGAATCATGTACCTGGGGTTCCCAACCCAGTTCAGGGTCACCGGGTTCCCCTGGGATGGAATCTAGACTCTCTCTAGAGTCTTTTTCTTGGGGATTTGTTATGAGGAGCTGCGAATTTCTATTTGTTTGGGAAGGTTTACTGAACACACCTTCAGAAATCTCTAACCAGGCGGGTTCTCACCCTGTGGATCAGCCGTGCTTACTGACCCATCCCACCCAGGCTTTGCACACCCCTTTCTATTATATGCTGCTTGACTCTCTTTGCCCGTTTATGTGTGCTGAGGGAATGCAAATTTAAGTTTAACAGGAGCCTCAGCAAAATCTAATTGAGAAGGTACCTCTCCCCAAAATAATATACAAGGTAAAATAGAAATGATTTAAAAATTATCAGTGTTGCATTCATTGATGTGGATAATCAAGAAATGACTATACAGTAAAGCTTCATTATTTTGGGTCCCAGTAATTCAGGATTTGTGATTAAATTTCTGCCCAGTTCCTGCTCAAATTACCATTGCACTCTCTCTGAATGAATGGTTAGCTAAGCAAAGTAATAGTGTAAACAAGATTGCAAAGGGGCATGTTGCACCTAGGAGGGATTGATCTCGTTTTAAGGGCTTTGACACATTAATTATTTGCATGCAAATAACTGCTGCTCATTACAAATAAGTCTTATATAGTCATTAAAACTCAGAACTTCATTTGGAAACATTTGGTTACCAGTTAGTTTCTTACTATGTATTATGGCAACTAATAAAACGATATCTAATTTTTAAAAATATATAACTTCAGACACTTCATAAATGGAGATGCACCTTCCCTGTATTTGGCTTGTATCATTGAAGTTTCCCTGTATGTATGGAGATACATTTAGCTGGCCATAGGCTGAAACTAACCCATTTATAAATTTGTGACGTTTGCCTCAGTGGTTAGAGCCTTGGCCTGTGGACTGAAGGGTCCTGGGTTCGATTCCGGCCAAGGGCACATACCTGGGTTACAGCTCGATCCCCAGCCCCTGTCTGGGTGCGTGCAGGAGGCAACCAATCAATGTGTCTCCCTCATATCGATTTCTCTCTCTCTCTCTCTCTCTCTCTCTTTTCCACTTTCTCTGAAAAAGCAGTGGGGAAAAAAAAATTAGTGACTATTTCTGCAAATGGGCCAACGAGCCCTGCCCACCTGAGAAAAACATTCAGGATCATTTAAAAGTACCTGAAATATTTGCCAGCTCTGAACAGGTTCAGTGAAGGCACTGGTCAGACGTTTAGGCTTTGATTCTAGTCCAATTACATCAACTCGCAGCCGATGATCTAGAAAGTACTGGAATGGCACTGACAGTTTTTTTCTCATTTTAGTCCATCTCATGAACCCGGGTACAAATCACATAACTGGGTATGTTTAAAACAACTAGAAATAACAAACTATCACTTACAACACTTTAGAATATATCGGTGGCTTTTTGGTAAAGCAGATCATGTAATCCAACCAGTTGATTTCCTCTTAAAATCTCAAGACTTAGTCCCTTAGCAAATAGGTTCACTGGGGAAGCAGTGTTTCATTTAGTTAAGAGCACAAGACAACACAGTTCAGCCCCGGTTTCTCTGCTTTTACCTTGAGCGTTGTTAGTCAGGCTCCTCACTTGTACAATGGGGGATATAGTCCCCACCTTAGGGCTTAGCAAAGTGCCTGGGAAATAGCATCATTATTGCTGTCATTAATATTAGTGGTAATAGTTGCTGAATGTATGCAGCAAGGTTACAGCCCTGAAGAACTTTAAAGGGGACAGACGGTGCCATTGGTTGGTAGTTGCAACAGGCTCAGCCGGTGAGGCCCCGCAGCTCTTGGCCTTTTTAAGCCTCAGTTAACCTCTCTCTATGCTGACAGTTCTCGGGAACCCATTATGAACTGTGTGTGAGTGGAACTGAAAAAGTCACTTCGGGATCAATAGTGCCTTCCCAACTAAGCACGTGTGAGGTCTGTCCTCTGATTAGTGAGGGTGGCCACTGTCCAAATTGCCGGCCACCTAGTCTCTCCATATGCCACGGCATATTGTATACACGTGAGGAATTCCCAGGCTCACTGCATTTCAGCGATCTTGGTGACATACTCATAGATCACGGTCGCCCAACAGAAAAGCTGCACACGGCCTCAGGTGACTAGAACAAAAGAGCAGCGTGAGCGAAAGTCTGTCTAGAGTCGGTCACTAAAGCCCATCCTTTGCGGCCTCTGACTGAATGGCCAACCTTTCAAAGAGCAGTGTGTCTGTCCCTCCCCGGCGTCTTAAACTAACGACGCTGTATGAACCGGTCGCCCCTCTCTGTGCCTTCAGAAGGATTTATCGTGACATTACCGACAGGCCCAGGCCCAGGTGCACGTGAGGGATTGAAATAGTGAGATGGCCCTTCCTCAGACCCTAGCCACGCAAATGGAGAGGCTGACTTGGTCAGCTGGGAAGGAGGGGACTGGGAGCAGCTAAGCATGTCACAAGTGATGTGATGAAAATAAGGAAATCCTGCCCGGCTGGGCGTGGCTCAGAGGTTTGACGATGACCTAGGATCCAGGAGATCTCGGGTCGATTCCCGGTCAGGGCACAGGCCCGGGTTGCGGGCTCGATCCCCAGCAGGGGGCGCGCGGGAGGCAGCCGATCCATGACTCTCTCATCATTGATGTTTCTCTCTCTCTCTCTCCCTCTCCCTTCCTCTCTCTGAAATCAATAAAGATATATTTATCAAGAAAGAAAAAAAAAAGAAAACAATAACATCCTGATAGTTGGCCATGATTTAATTTCTTTAGAAAGAAAGCGAAATCGAAGTGATCCTTCTCATCGCATCAGTTGCCTTTACTTCTTACGCCCCCTTGGTGCCTTCCTGAGTGGCAGCTAAAGGGGCAGAGTCACACACAGCAAAGGCAGGTGACTAGACAGCATCCTCTGTCCTGTGTGTCGCAGCTGGGAAAGAAAGTGATTCACCGCCGGCTGGTGAGCACTCGAAGGCGCCTGCTGCCCCCGGGCCTTGTCTTGCCAACAGCCCCTCATTTCACTGTGTTCCCTCACCCTCCCTCCCTTAGCCACCCCAACCCCTTCAGGCCTAGAGACAGACGCAATATCTGGGCTTGATTCTTAGGATTTACTTATTACCAATCAGAACATAAAAATTCCAGATTCCATCCCTTTTGTATGCCTCCTTTCCGTGTGGGGCCATGTGTTCTTGCGATGCTTACGGACCCGCAAAGAGATGCGATGTTGAATTCACAGTTGCCCGACAACTTATATCATGTTGAGGAAAGGAAAGTTTCGGACAAAAATGATAGAAGTTCTCTTCGGTAAATGGTGCAGCTCAAACACAGAAATGTCGAGTGACATCTCCACCTACCCCCCCCCACCCCGCTCCCCACTCATGTTCTCACCATATAATAATGCCCATCTGTAGGAGGTTAAGTTTCTCCACTTATGAGATGGGTTAGATAACATTGACATCCCTTTTTATTGATGGGTTTCGAGGGCTATTAAATTAGCACTTTTTAAAGGGGTTAAATAAGTGTCAAGCAGTGGTAAACAAATTTCACTTAAAACAATGTATAATGGAATCCATGCTTCATTTATCATTGCCAACGATACAAATATATCAGAGGGAGCCAGTCATTTTTTTTTTTCTTTTCAGTTTTCATGGCAAATGTGCAATTCAGAAATAGTTCTTCGGGTTCTCTATGCCTTTCTGCTCAATCGATCATCGACTGTTGAGATTGGTGCCTGCTCGTTGGTTTGGTATTTGCTCTTCAGCAATCTGTTGGACACGAATGGTAAATAAAAGGGCACTCTGATGAAACAGTGTGGGCCTGAGGTCGAGGCTGGAGGTCAGGGTGGAAAAGGTAGAGGAATGGACGCTGCGAGTTCAGTCTGGAAATGCAGTTAGCAAGCCTACAATGGGAACTTCCAGGTCTAAATAAGCCCCAATTTAATATTCTACTTTTCAGAATATACGTGTACTCTTCCACCTATGGATGCCTAAGGCCCTCATACCCCTGCAATAATCACAAGCTCAGCTTTCTACTGTTCCCAATGGGTAGAACATTGGATCAGCAAGGATGCTGTGTTCTTCATGCTTGAATATTATGGCTGGGGGGTTGTGTTGCAGAGAAAGAGAGCACTCTTAAACAAAGGAAGAAATCAGCATCACAAGTTCCATTTCAAAATATTTTGGCCGACACAGTTTGGATTGGTTCTGCCCATTTTAATAATGTTAATCCCACATCTTTAAAAAATATATACATTTAATATCAAAATATAAACTAATACATATAAAATACTAATGTTATAAATAATAGTAATGCAATAAACTTGTGCTTCTACTACCCACCTAATTTAAAATATAACCACTAACTTAGTCTCCTGAAAGCCTTTCTTTGCTTCAAGCCCTCAGAGGTAGCACTACCCGGAATCAGCTAACACCAAGTTTCGAGCTAGGCAGTTTTCTTTAGAATCCCTTAGTGGATGAGCAGGACTATTTTTATTTCCAGTTCACCTTGGTACTGGGGACATAGCCTTTTGGAGTCCTAGTTTTACATGAGAATAGGGATCTTATAGTAGATTTCTCATCTCATCAGCCCTGGTCTTTATCTCTGGCCCCCCACACGCCATAAAGCCATAAAAAACCGAAAGCTCAAATTCAGTTTTATTAATGCCCTCCAAGCAAAAGCGAGCTGACTTCTCTGGCTTCCTGTTTTTGTTTTGGTTTTTCACCTTCTCTGCATATTTCTTACTTCCAGGACAACTAACTCACTTATGATTAAACACACACACACACACACACACAAATGGCATTGTTGAGCAAAATCAGAAATTAAGGAATGCTAGTGTTAGGGAAATGAAAAGGGCTGGAGGAGATGAGAGCGTAACCTTGGAAGCTGTGCTCCAGGCCTGCAGAATTTCGTGGAAGCTGGCATTGCTTTCTTCATCGCTGTAATATGGGGATCTGTTTTATTTCAGTTTTGCATTGTTATTGTTAGAGAGAAAGTGAGACTTCTAGAACTCACCCCAGGGTGATAGGAAATAGAACATATTCATTCCATCTAGATAGATAGTGAACCATAAGTGAATCACTACTATCTTACTGAGTTTACAAGTAGTAGTCTTCTAACAAGGTAATACTTTCGTTGAGGAGCATTTCTTAAACTGCATCTGTTTTCTAATCATTACCAGGTAGAGGTAAAGATCTAAACCTTGAGAAAGAGATGAATACATAAGGCTTCATGGCCATTGGAAATGACATTGTGTGTTTTTGCTATTCTGTGTGTTTGTTTTACTTAGGGACATTTTAATGTGTCCTAAAAAAAGAAAACCATTAAATGGTATGCTTCAAAGAAAGCTTCATTAGGAAGTAAGGTTTTAAAAGAAAACTCTGGGTCCATGCCTGAACCTAAGATGAGATGATAAAATAGAGTACTTGCTATGGTCTGAATGCCTGTGTCTCTCAGAATTCTTAGGTTGAAATCCCAACCCCCAAGCTGATGATATTAGGAGGTGGGACCTGTAGGAGGTGGTTAGTGTCCTTATGAAAGAGGCCCCAGGGAACTCCTTTGCCCTTCCACCATGTCAGAGCAGAGAGAGAGAGAGTGCCACCTGTGAACCAGAAGGCAGGCCCTCACCAGGCACCAAATCTACCAGCCCCTGGATCTTGAACTTCTCAGTTTCTAAAACGGGGGGAAAATAAATTTCTGATGTTTATAAGCCACTCAAGTCTCTAGTATTTTGTTAGAGAAACCCAAACAAAGAAAGTAGTCACGAACAAGCTCTCTGACGTTACTTTCCAGCTCCACCTTTTCCTAGGTAGATAATTTTTGTCAAGTCACTTAATCTCCACATCTTTCAGTAAGGACCACAGTAAGTCCTTCACCTCACCAAGGGAAATGGTCTAGTCTTCTGTGAATAGTATTTGTGAACAGGAAAAGTTTCAGTTAACCTAGCTTTTCTTTCAACCATTACTGTATTTCAGCTAAGGTTGAACAACAGTGTCCATCACATACAGGGCAAGGCGATAGGAATTAAGAAGAGTCCATTACGTTTAAGGTTGTGTGTTGTATTTTTTCACTTGATCAAGAAAGTGTTGACTCAACTAGCTTCCGCAGTGTGCAGTTGCACTTACAGTTTCATTTATTAATGATCGTCAATGGCCTCCACAATTTAGAGGCAATGATCAGACAATTACCTTTTGCATTTGAACTGAAAAAGGAAGAAAGTCATTTAATTGCTAGTAATTTTTCTTCATTATACAAAGGCCCTTCCTTACTTCTCAGTGGCATAATAATAACAGCCAGATAAAACACTGATCTGGCACACAATAACTCATTTTTCTCTTTAAAAGCCAAACTATAAATCACAAATGACCTCATATAGCTTATAAGCATAGGGTTGAAAAGAGTATATTTTCAATATTTTTTAAAGAACAAAGTAAAAGGATTTGGGCAAGAGCTGAGATAAGGGAGCTGTTTCTCCTTTCACATTGTATCTTTTTTTTTTAAATTATATATATATGTGTATATATATGTGTGTGTGTGTGTGTATATATATATATATATAATCTTTATTGGTTTCAGAGAGAGGAAGGGAGAGAGAGAGAGAGAGAGAGAAACATCAATGATGAGAGTCATTGATCGGCCGCCTCCTGCACGCCCCCTGCTGGGGATCGAGCCCGCAACCCGGGCCTGTGCCCTGCCAGGGACTCGAACCCCGATCGCCTGGATCCTAGGTCATTGCTCAGCCACTGAACCACACCGGCCGGACCCCCATTGTATCTTTCTAATAATGTGGTCAGCCCGAGCAACCCAAATCTCTGAGATGATTTAGACCTCGCCTTGTTTCCCCCCACCTTTCCAGACTTGTACATCTATCCCCACACTTGGTCTCCTCACTGTATTCTTGAAAGTGACTTGTTGTAATGACAGATTTGGGTGCATATTTCTGTCTTTCTGGATGAAAGAGAAAGAAAACATACGGCATGCATTAGTCTTGTCCTGTGGTTTGACTCCCAGCTGCTCCTGAGCAGCTCACAGAGAACTAACATGGGTTTGATTAGAGAAATCTGGGGTGTGGGGAAGGTCACACAATTTCTGGCGGCTTTCTTGTAAACTAAATCCAAGTCATTTATGCGTGATGGTATCTGTTTCAGTTGTGGAGAGACAGAGTGAAAGAAAACATGGTCTCAACAGTGATTTGGAAAACAGAAATTCTTGGGCTTTGCTCCCAGCCTTAATGTCAACTATCTCTGTAGCCTGGGTGCGTGTCCCAGAAGGGTACTCCAGGGATTAATTAGCTTCTTAAATGCTTTGAATGTGAAAATGTGCTAAGTAAACATATGGCAGATTGAACTCATCAGAGGAGAAGAGAGACCTGAACTGGGGGGTGAGGGGAGGTGAGGAACAGTTATAGAAATAGATTATTGCCCCGCTGGCTGTGGCTCAGCAGTTGAGCATCAACCTAGGATCCAGGCGATCGGGGTTCGATTCCCGGTCAGGGCACAGGCCCGGGTTTTGGGCTCGATCCCCAGCAGGGGGCGCGCGGGAGGCAGCCGATCAATGACTCATCACTGACGTTTCTCTCTCTCCCTCTCCCTTCCCTTCCTCTCTCTGAAATCAATAAAGATATATTTAAAAAAAAATAGATTATTGAGTGTTGGTTCATTCTTACTTTGGAACAATAAAAAGAAAATGTCCTTAAGGTGCATATTGCCTTACGTAAGCTGAAGGGAGTTGAGTATAAGGTTAAAAAATCATCAGAAGCTAATAGAAGACTGTGATCCATAACCAGTGACTAGAGATGGGAGGCTGAGTGAGGATGAGGGTGAACCATGTAATAATGGAAAGCGAGGATCTGTGGCTAGAAACAAAACCCCCCAAAACGCTAATCTTTCAAGAAAGGAAATAGGACACTGATCTTAGGAGGCAGAGAGCATTGTGGTGCAGAAAGAGAGAGACAAGACTGGATAATCAGATGGGCTCGTCCCAGAGGAAATAAGTCAGGAGGAAGAGGTAGGTGATATTAATGTTGTAGGCAGATGGACAATATAATCCCAAACCAAGGTTGCTGATCCAAAACATAGGAGCAGACGTGATGTAGTCAAAACAGCAGGGAATGATTGAAAATGAGATCGAAATTTTATAGCTGGAAAATAATAAGCCAGTCATAAAGTGCTGCTGATCAGGTTGAAAAGAGCACAGTGAAATGCTGAGGAGGTGGGGGAGATGACAGAAGGAGGTCCAAAGTGCAGTCTCAGCCAGGTATTAGAATATGGAAGAAAAGAGAAATGGTACAAAAACACAAAGAGGTACTGAAAATTCGATGGGACTGAGTGAGGGTGAGGGGTTAGGACATTACAGGGAGAGACTGGTAGTGTAATAAGACTCAGTATAGATCATAGACATGCACGCTCTCTAGTCTTTCAGTAAAGGAGCCCAGAAGCAGGAATAGCACTATTCATATGTATGGTTGGCTCACTGAACCCCAGTATCTCTTCCCCATAATTACCTTGGATGTCCAGCTTGCATGTGCTTCTGCAGAATGAATGTGTACACCTGCTCGGAACACTCTGCTCTCATATTAGCCTGTCCTCTAAGAAAATAACAATCACAGCTTGCATACCCAATTAAGAGGTTCAAATGCCACCATTGGCCATTATTTCCTTTCAGGGCAGTAATTCCATCCAGCAAGTTTGCTGGTTACAGCCACCAGTCCAGACCTTTGGGAAATCCTCTTCATCGCCATCAGTCACTTAACTCAAGCTTTAACTTTTGGATTGGAATTTCAAAGGTACAACCTTGTTATGAGCTTTTCTTCGCTTATCTTTATTTTATACCACGTTGGACCCAGAAATGCTTAATGGGCATTTCTTAAAACCCAGATTACAGAATTATTGGTGATTTATCTAGTTACCTCTTCTGAATTGGCTAGATAAAAGCCATAAACCTTAATTACATAATAAAGTTTCCTTCCAAATATCAAAACCCCTAAGAGAACAATCGTTTGCAGTGTCCAGACCAAGACTTTGTGTGCAAGACCACCAAGTACCCCACATGGGCTTGGGGCACAGGCTGTTACTGACAGCTTCATGGCTGCATTGCCAGCTCAGCTTCACTGATTTACTCCTCTGCCTGCCCTGCTTTATGTTACTCGAGCTACTTGGTTCACAAAATATAGAGGGGCCTTGGTTTGGAATAAAGTTGCTTCTGTAAGTGTTCTTCAAGTGTTCAATTCTGGCCCCACCCATAAGTTACGTCAACTAGACACTCAACATTGACCCATCTATTATTGCAACAACTTGCTTGCTACGTTCATTATTGTTCTCAATAACTTCTTAATATAAAAGTTAATAAATACCGTGGAAAATTCAATATACAGAAAACCACAAAAAGAAAGGCCCTGAATAGACATGTCTCCATAGAACTCATGCAAATGGCCAAGAAGCATATGAAAAGATGCTCAGTATCACCGATCAGCAGGGAAATACAGATCAAAACTATAGTGAGATATCACCTCATACCCATTAGGGTGGCTACTATAAAAAAACAAAAGCAAGTGGTGGGGAGGATGTGGAGAAATCGGAACCCTTGTGCGCCGTCAGTGAGAATGTAAAATGGTGCAGTGCTATGGAAAGCAGCATGGCAGTTCCTTAAACAATTAAAAATGGAGTTACCATATGACCCAGCGATCCCTTTTCTGAGTATATATGCAAAAGAACTGAAAGCAGGAGCTCAAAGAGATATTTGCACAACAGTGTTTATTGCAATATTATCCTTAATACCCAAGAGGTGGAAGCGACCCAAATGTCTATGAGTGTATGAATCAATAAAGAAAATGTGGTCTATACATCCAGTGGAATATCATTTAGCCTTAAAAAAGGAAATCTTGCCACTCCTACCACATGGATACAACTTGAGGTTGTTATTTTAAGTGAGATAACCCAGTAACAAAGACAAATATTGTATGATTTTACTTATACAAAATATCTAAAGTAGTAAAACTCATAGGAACAAAATAAAATGGGGGTTGCCAGGGGCTGGGAGGGGAGGGGAAAAGGAAAGGGGAATTGTTCAGTGAGTACAGAGGTTTAGTTTCACAAGATGAAGATGTCCTGGAGATCTGTTGCGTAACGGTGTGAATACAGTTGATGCTACTGAACTGTACGCTTAAAAATGGTGAAGATGGCCCGGCTGGTGTGGCTCAGTGGTTGAGTATCGACCTAGGATCCAGGCGATCCGGGTTCGATTCCCGGTCAGGGCACAGGCCCGGGTTGCGGGCTCGATCCCCAGCAGGGGGCGTGCGGGAGGCAGCCGATCAATGACTGTCTCATATTGATGTTTCTCTCTCTCTCCCTCTCCCTCTCCCTTCTTCTCTCTGAAATCAGTAAAGATATTTAAAAAAAAAAAAAAAGGTTAAGATGGTAAATTTTCTGTATTTTTTAACCACAATTAAAAATTTTAGAAGAAGGAAGAAATAAAAAGCTTGAAAAGCACTTCTGTGTGTGCCTACAGGCTCGGCAGAGCCCGGAACATTACCAAGAAGTGAGTGAATCTGGGCTAGTCTCCTCGAGGATACACAACCACATCTCAGCAGGCAGCTAACCACTCACCAGCCCCCCCAGCCCCCAATCACAGACACAGTCATGAGCCACAGCAAAGATCAGTTAGTTGAGCCTAATCCGGATCTGCAGAAGCACCCAGCAGAAAACAGCCCATATTGTTGGCTTGCATATTTTTCAGCAAAATAAATTGTCATTGCTTGGGGGAGAGGGGGGAAATAAAGCAAAACAGCAGTCACTTAAAATTCATGCACTTAGGCCCAATCGTGAATTTATATGTTGTGTGTATGTGTTTACGCACATATCGTGTGCTTGCACCTTTATGTCTTTAATCCCAATGCCTTGTTCTGAGGCATTTAGCTTGTTTTCAATGTTGTGATATTAAACATAGCACCGAGATGAGCACTTTCTGGAGATATTTTGTGCGCAACCATGATTATTTTCTTAGGATGATTAGGCATTGAATATCAGGGTGAGAGCTATATAAATTAAATAACTCAGGTGTCTTAAAAGCATTAACTGAATCCTTTTAAAAATGGGCGGGCGGATTTGCTTTTCACATCTGATCACTAAATTACAACGCTTGTTTTGAAACCTAGCGTTGTCGAACTGTAAAAATCGTTTGATTAACTACGTTGGGCTGAGCAGCTGCAGAAAGAAATCTATAGGCAATGAAAATAGATATTAGTGGGTAAGTTCTTATTACAGATGAGGGACACACAAATGCAACCCAAATAGAAGAAACAATGTATTGCTACCGTTTCGACGTTTGCCTGGTCTATAAAAATGTAGCAGATTTTTCAGTGCCTGCGGTGAAAAGCAGCGCACATTGGATTGAGGAGGCAGGGCCTGAGGGCCTCCTATGTTAATAATGCTACGAGATGCGCTGAACTGTTTGTGCAGAAATGCCCCCCAAGCGTTTAGTTTTATCCACACCCTTGAAAAAATAATATTAAGGTCCATTTATTGTCCATCTTATTTTAAATGCCAGCCAACCTGTGAGTGGTTCATATCAGAGGGCCATTCAGCTGAAGATTCTCATTAAAATGGCATGAATCAACATTCTTGTTGTTAAGTTAGGGGTCATCCTAGCTAAAATATTCTAGAACTCAAGCAAAAAAACAAACAAAAGAAATCCGTGTTCTTTTTCACTAAAGGGTAAATAGATGTCTAGTCCCTCTTACACCCTGCAATGCAAGTATGACCTGGTTCTTACACGTGCCTGCGCATGAAGGGAAAGGAAGAAATATTTCCTTAGGGAGACGAGAGCACTTAGGTTGTGCCCAACATATTAAGCTAGACTAGGACATTCGGATAAAGCTCACTAAGGGGCGACTTGCCAGGTGACTGATATTTTGGGGGCACTCCTATAGGCATAATGTTTAGTGGCCATCAGTAATGTGTTCAGTGAAGTTTTGAGAGTTCTTGGCAGTTCTCTGCACATATTCTTTGGAGGATTAATGGAACTTGGGATCATTGTGTAGGGAACCAAAAACCAGGCGTCCAGGTCGACCTCTGGGCCTGAGCTCCTACAAGGGGCTGCTTAGGAAACAGCTCTTTCCATCAAGTTCGAGGAGCTTGTCCGCCAATGGCACCGTCCTCACACACCCAGCTCCCCTTCCCGATTCCTGGAGAGCACGGGAGGGTGGGAGGAGGGTCAGTGTGTGCAGCTGGGAGAGACTGTCGCATATCACGACAGCTGGGAAACAGTCCCCAAGAAAACTCCACCACCGCTCCCTGAACTTCGGACACAAAGCGAATGAATCTTCTAAAGCTCTCACAGGGGAGCCAAGTCAGAGTGAAACTGAGCATTGAGGACACATTTTCAAAGATGCTGGTATTGTATTTTGGTAGCTGTTAAAATCAATATTTTGGGGGGGGGGGGGTAGTTGCCATTGGGATCTGGAACCTGCCCCTCCCCACCCCTCCCACCCTTGAAATGCAGACAGAGGCTGGAGCGGTAGTGCTGTGAGGGCCGCTTTGACTCTCAGAAGAGGAGGAGCATTTGGTTTTTTTCCCCCTTTTGCTCCTAGATCATTGTACGAGTTTGAGTTTCGATGAGAGAAGTGAGTCACCTCTCTCTCGGATCGGGCCCTGACACCCACTTCTTTCCGCGCCCAAACACATGCAGGCCTCTCCCCGCTCCTCTTCCCGGCAGTAGGTTCCAGTAGGCATTTCCTCCCACTTTAGAAAAAGGATTTTTTAAAAACGTTTGTGGTTTTAGCATTTATACCTTCAGTATGGCGTTTAGCAAGACACAAAAATCTTTCTTGCTAGCCGCCCCCCCCACACGTGAAGCATAAAAGTTTCTGTGGTATGTAACCTAGAAATGGTAGACTTAAGGTATTATAAATCTAACATCTATGATGGAATTCTATCTCCCCCACCCCAAAAATATGGGTTCGGTGTCTCTTTTTAACCAAAGACTCTCTTATCTTTAAATTGTTCACTTGGGGGAACATAGGGCCTGGATATCCCTGAGAGATCTTATTTGTTGATACAGAAAACGGAGTGAGATTGTGGGCAAGCAAATATTTCAAGGACATAAATGGAAAATAAAAGTAAGATAGCACAGTAATTAACACAGATGAAAATGGTTCATATCTTCCCCTAGAATTCTTGCGCATGATAAATTGCCTTAGCTGGAAACTATATCTTCAAGTTGTAAATCTTCATATGACTAACGGCTTTCCTGTGCCTTGCAATGAAATTAGAGAACAAATATTAAGATGTAGTTTTTATTTATCTATAAAATTATACCAGAGCAACAGCATGAAGCTGTACATGAAATTATGGCCACGAGTTATTACTCGATATCCATTTCCCCCAGTTAAATTACACGGGGAGCAGAAGGTAGGTAGAAATGCAGGATAACTAAAGCCCATCACCTGCGTCTTGTCCAGTGGTGCAAAGATTCCCATTGAAGGGACCGATTCATGCTGTCATTTCAGCAGTTATTTTCATTTGAATCTCTTCATGTATGCAAAATGCAGCTGACTAAAAAGGGAGATCAGAGCCGTCTTGTGAACATCCTTGAAGGGTGCATCTGCCACAGCGGGGCTGGTATGTTTGCTGCAGAATGTTTTTGTAAGTGGGGATCTCTGGCTTTCCACATGTCACAAGCGCTTCTGCCAACTGTTAGGTACATCAGAAAAGTATTGCTTCTATTGCCTTCCCTGGGAGTCCAGTGTGAGCTGCTTCCTCAGTCTAAAAATTACTTGAAGGAGTTTAAGAACATAAAATAGCCCTCAAATCATGTCCATGAGTTCCTGGGTACCATTCGCATTTAAAAAAAAAGAAAAAAGAAAGAAAAAGCTGCTTCCATAGTCTGAGGGCTAGAACTAACCCAATTCCAGCAGAGGTGGGAAAAGACTGGCTTTGATCCACAGCTCAGCGGTTATTAAATCTTGAGTCTAATTATATCGACCAGTTCATGATGTGGAAGAAGTACTTGGAGTCAAAAGGCATTGATATATAGAAAATATAAAAAATGCAAAGCTTTTAATTTGGGAAATTTAATCAGAGTCTGAATGCCCACCCATCAGCTGTGCGGGAGATTTCTGCACTGGGTGTATCTTCTGAGGCCTTTTCCAACGGTCTATTCTATGATTTGAAGGTAGAATTATTAAATATGAATATCTGGGGCATAGTATGATCCTGATGATTTTAATAGTTTTTTTCCATACATTGTGTGAATTAGAAGATGCTGCCTTAGGTAAAGCGACAAGGTGTAGCCAGAGCTCTATAACAAAACACCTGCATGGACAAACTGAGTGTTAATGGCCATTAATTTGCCTGTTTTATCATCTGCTTTATTGTAATTCATTAATTAAATTAATTAATTTAATTAAATACTTAATTAAAAATGAGTCTGGTGAGTTCTGGTGATGGAAGAGTGGCTTGTATCACCTAAAACTTCTACAGATAACAATGATAACCTCTGGAAAAATGTAGACATGACTGCTATTTGAAGGAACTGGGGAGAGAGCAAAGTCTTCAGAAATTGTAGAGCTCTGTGATTCTTAACAAAAGGAAGTCATACTGTTTGAGGATCACCTTTGTATATCTTTTCCCCTGAGACCAATTCCTAGCCTGGACATCATTGGGAGAAAGGGGAGAGTTGCAAGCTCCCCCCATCCAGGCCCTATGGCAGCCACAGACTCTATCCTCTAACATAGGAGACAGCAAAGTTTTTGTGCAATGAAAAGTTTGCGCCTCACTACACATATTTGTTAAGTAAAATAGATCTTCCTGGGAGTTCAGCTGTTTAGCCGGGGTTAAAGCTGTGGGACACGCCAAAAGCCCCATAGGAAGTGGCCAAGCCAGGCCTCAAGCACAGACACAGGTCCAGGTTGTGTATACAGGATAAAAACCACTGATTGATTCTGTAAAAACAGTTGATCAAGGTGCCTCATGTCATCTTAGCATCAGTCAATCAACAAAAGATATTGACCGTGCACTGTGCAGAAAACAGACATATCCCACTAAAATAGCCTCTAGTGTACAGAAAATAAGTACCACCTCAATATGTATAATACACTCAATGAAGAAATTCTAAATATTGAATAGATGCTATTGAACCTAGCACTTGGCTCTGCGAAATCGCCAAGGGCAATTCACGGGGCGGATATCCCAAGGAGTCTGATAGGCAAATATCTAACTATTGGGATGGAAATCTGTAGAAAGTCAATTGTCTTAGGTGTAAGTAAAGGAAACGTAATGATCCTTTCTCCTAAACCCAAAAAAAAAGTAACAAGTCTGCTGATTTCTCTCATGATTCATCTTCGGCCATGGTGGCTTTCCCCCCTCTTTTAGGACCCATATAAGACTGCCATTAATAAAGGGGCAATAGGCCTTTAAGTCTAGGCTAGCTAAATAAGAGAAACCAAAATGCAATCCTCTGAAGGCCTTTAGTTTCTGGAGGAGGTATGTGCACGATTTATCTCATGAGCCTCGGTGTGCAGTAGGTGTCTGAGTGGTCTGGCTGATCCTGCTCTGCCCACTCTCCAGAGTCCCTGGGACCTGGACGGAGCTAGCTGGCAGCCTTCTTGCTTACCTCTGAGGTCACCACCCAGCTACCTGCCTTCCACCTCCACCCTTCCCCGAATCTTGCCAGCCTCCCTTTTACTGTGTGCCATCTTTACCACGGCCCATTCTTGGGCTGACATCAAGTTTCTTATCACAGTCTGTTGTCTTTCGTGTGACATTGGAAATCCTTGGAAGGCAACTGTCCACCAGTGGTTCTCCATCCTCGCTGTGTGTCAGGATCGCTAAGCAGAACTTCTTACAAACGGAGATCCCTTGGTCTGATTTTGTGTTAGATTCTCTGGAGGGTGAGTCCCAGGAATATGCATGTTTAGAAAGCTTCCCAGGTGTCTTGGGATCCCTGAGAACTCTCTGATTATGTCCCCGTTAGAGGTCTCAGATTCCCAGAGAAGGAAAGATGGGTCGGCATGTTGGCCTTGAAGTTCCTCTCTAGAAAGAACTGACCATTCCTTTAAGCATGATATTGAATTAGAATAATAGTACTAACCCCAGTTCATAGAGAAGAGATCATTTTTCCATTCATACTAACAAGTACCATTTATTGAGTTCCTAGTATGGGGTAGTCACCATGCAAAGTATTTTCATAATTTTTTGAATTTAATTTTTTTTTCATCCCATGAGGATTTTAAACATTATTCAGGTGAGAAAAAAGACACTCAGAGGAGCTGAGCAATTTGCCCAAGGGGAAGTGAACAAGTTCGGATGGGAACCCAGGGCTTTCTGACAGCATCATCCATACTCTTAGCCACATGGCTTTCATCTCATAATAAACAGGTAGCAGAGCTGAGAACCAAAAGAAGGCCTCTCTGCTGCTGGCTCCTCCAAACTCACCATAAGGTGCCCCACAGTGTGGGCCAGACGTCCCCGCTGTGGTGGCTGCGACAGTTAGGACAGATAAGACTTGTGGTAGCTGCCCCTGAAGAAGAATTTCATCTCACTGGTGACACGTCTCAGGAAACTGGTTGTGATAACAAACCCGAGGTGAAATCCTAAGTGTCCTGTGGATCCTGGCTGTTTTTAGGGGTTTTTTTCAGCTGTACCATTGCAGTTCCAGCCTCAGCTACTTCCCCCCCTTTGCTGTGATGTTGTTGGAAGCCCCCAGCTGACCCGAGGTGGCCAGCGCTGCAGGTGAATCCGCTGGCGGCAGCAGACGTCCCTTGATGCCACTGTCTTCTGGACCACGGTCCCCTCCCCCTTGGCAAACAGTCTGTGTTCGCTAGCACAGCCAGCTGCTTTTGTTCGGGCTCAGGAGGAGCGACATAAACGCAAAAAGGTAGCCTCTCCATGGCTGTTCAAGCGCTGTCATCAAGGCGAAGCGCTCTGCTTGCTCATGGCAAGAAGCCGATGGGCCCGTGGCAGGCTTCTGAGAGGCCACAGAAACGAAAGGAGTTTCCAACAGGATTCCTGTTGAGTTATTAACATTGTATCCCAGGTTCTGGTGCTGCTACATTCGCCAGGGACAAATAACACATTAGTTTGGGTCCCGCTATTCAAAAGGAAGCTATAAGGTGACTAATAGAAAGGCCGCCCATGGCACAGATCCGGTTGGAATGCAGACGGCTATTAATTGTTCTAGGATTCCTCGGAATTAAAATGAAACGCTAATGTTCTTACTTTTAAATGCAAAACTGTTTTCAACATAACCCGATATAAATGCTTGCACCAAATACTTATAGTAACGTTTGCATGGGGTATTTCCTTTCTCATTGTGCAATATACTACTGTTTTATTTTATTTTTAAATTTTTTTTATTTTTATTTTTTTTACGTTTTATTTTAAAGTGCGTTCCATAGTATTATAACCCCGATAAAGCACATAATGAACACTTACCAGGCAATAGAAAGGATTTAGCCAGTTCTGATTATCTATGGAAATCAGATTATCCCGCAGTGCTTCCTGAACAGTCACATCCTAATGTAAGGGGGACAGCGACAGCGCGCACACACACACCCACACACACACACACACACACACACACCACCCCCCACCCCCCACCCCCCCGCCCCGACTGCCCAGCCAGGTGAACCAGTCATCCATAGAATGGCCCCGTGCAAAGATTACAGGCATCTCATTTGCCACCTTCTGAAATGTCTCCTTCATCCAGTTTGTACAAATAGAGAGAGAGAAATAATTTGACACCGGCAAAGTGTCTGTCAGCTGTCTGAGGTGACAAACGAGGCATAGTGAGTTTTCTTTGTCACGTCTAGAGACACAAAAGTGGGAAGGACAATTTCTGGTTAATCTTTCAAGAGAGTCCAGATACCAAGGCTGATACAGTCCGAGCCATTGCTGTTCAGAGTGCGGCAGCTGGGAAGGGTGTGATTTTTAAAAAATATATATATGTTATTGATTTCAGGGAGGGAGAGAGAGAGAAACATCAATGCTGAGAGAGTCATGGATCGGCTGCCTCCCGCGCGCCCCCTGCTGGGGGTCGAGCCCGCAACCCGGGCCTGTGCCCTGACCGGGAATCGAGCCCCGATCTCCTGGATCCCAGGTCGATGCTCAACCACTGAGCCACACCGGCCAGGTGGGAGAGATGTGATTTTCTAGAGTTTCTTTCTGCCATCTAAGTGTGTAGAAGGACATTACTTTCCAAACCAAGTGGGGCTTTTATAAAAGAAAAGTCCTGTCAGGGCCCCTACCCCGCAACCTTGCCTTTCATTTTGGCCCAAATCTGAAAAACAATTGTGTCAACGTTTTTCTCTTTGTCTTCAAAGCTAACCACATTTCCACTCATGACCATGGTAGGAAAGCTTCTGGAAAATGCTACCTAACCACGTGCCAGAAGTTTCTTCCCTCAGCTCAATTTGATAGCCACAAGCAGATAGGCACCTGGGATTTAGGTGCAGGGACCGAGCCACTAAACTTGACTCCAGGCTAAATCCAAAATTCTGACAGGCTCTGCAAAGGCAGATGAGTTCCCAGCGCATCATTCAACCTGAAAAATTTGTATTTTGACTCCTTGGGGTTTTGTCGTAGTTGTTGTTGTGTTATTTTTTTCATTCAGATTCATCCCAGGAACCGAGGGTAGAAATGATCTCGGTGTAATGATCACAGAATAACTTTGCAAGGCCCACATTTTATCCTAAGTAGATGCTACCAGCAGGCATGCCAGCCTCCTGACGCAGAGTGGGCTGTCTACACACACTTTGGACTGTATTTGAAACAGAGTCTTCCTGCAGGAAGCCTGTTTCCTAGAAGCATTTGCCTAATTAGCTTTTTTTTTAACGTATTCTCACCGAAGAGAATATTGGATACTAGTTCCCCAAAACTTATGTTGTGCCCAGTATCAGCATAGGTCCCATTAGCAGAATTCTATGACAGTTAGTTTCTATTGTTGATTGCCCAACTGTCTGGTCAAACATCAATTTCTCCACCATCTGTTTGGAAATTTCCGACACGAGAAAATGAGCCTAGCAAAGCAAACATTTTCAGCCTGTCTTTTGACAAAAGCATACCTCTCGTGTGGTGGCTCCCTCCTTCCCTTGTCCCCAGGTTTGCACGCAGCACAGTGCTGGTCCTGAGAGTGAAATCCGCAAAGATATCAGCGACTGGGCTGAAGAACCCTGTACAGTGCTTGGAACACTGTACACATTCAGCAAGATGGAGCTTTAATCAAAGCCAAATAGTACATTATCAGTGGCAATGAAATTTGCTCACAAAGCTGGGCTCATCAGTGTTTCCACTCCCAACTATCTTTTCTCTCCCACCTCCCATTTTTTCCCCCTTCTGCTGGCTCGTTAGAGCTGCAGTAAATCATGTTGTGAAATACGATGAGTTTGAACAGGGAGAGCATTCAGATTGCACATTCTGGCCTGGCCGGCGTCGACCTAGGATCCAGGAGATCGCGGTTCGATTCCCGGTCAGGGCACAGGCCCGGGTTGCGGGCTCGATCCCCAGCAGGGGGCGTGCGGGAGGCAGCCGATCAATGACTCTCTCAGCATTGATGTTTCTCTCTCTCCCTCTCCCTCTCCCTTCCTCTCTCTGAAATCAATAAAGATATATTTAAAAAAAAAAAAGATTTCACATTCTGCAGCATAACAATGAACTGCTTTATATTAGAATTCAAGCTCGTTAGTAAGGCTCACAGATGTCTCCTGGGGTGGCGATTTTCTATCCATCCAGGAGAGTGGGTTTTACCACCAGAACCAACACTGACTGTGCCCTGTGAGCGGCAGGTAGGGTCTCTTCACCATAGTCCCAGGATCTGAACTGCATGACACCCCATTCCTACTTGGACACAAGGGGGTCAGCATGTGTGATAGATTGTATGTGGGTATCCTGTTGATCACATGAAGGGAAAGGTAATACAAAAGGGCTTTTTTTTTTTTGGAGAGGCAAGGTTATTCCAAGGAAGGGGGTCAGTGCCCAGGCACAAGCCTGCAGGCCTGTCAACTGTGTGGAGGGCAGGGGTGCAGGGGGGAGTCCAGGTCTGAAGGGGAGGCAGGCAGGAGGCCTTTGCAGCTTATCACGACTCTCTTCAACACCCTACTTATTCAGTAGCCGGGGTAGCTGCTGCTTTCTCTCTGTCCCATGCTCCAGCCCAGGCCTGGGAGTCTGTGGGGAATGGAGCTGTAGCATGCATGGTCCATTTGGTGGGTAGGAAATACTTAGAAGGTGATGGAAAATTCATGCTGAGACCACCAAACAAAGCAATTGCTGTCTTTGAGTGCCATCGCCCAATCCCTACCCCTCTCCCCTGTTCCTCTTTATGTGAAGGGGCTTAGAGTCTCTGGAAAAGCCAGAGAAGAAACATATTATTCCATTTCCTAACAAATGAGGCCAAATGAGGAATTCTTTAGGGGGTAAACTGTCCATGCTTGGAGTGAAACTGGAGATCATTTTTGTTTATTTTTTAATATTAAAATTCCTAAGGCAAAGTCGGTCAGCAATATGAGTCTATAGAAAAGGTTAACACTAAGCAAGTAGATTTTTTTTCCCCCGATTGATTGTCATAATTAAACTCTAAACCCCTGAAAGCCTGAAATTTGGCACATTTCAAATCTTTATGGAGGGCTAATTGCTATGCCTAGTTAGGATATAGATGATAAAAAATGTCTTAAAATCGACAGAGAGATCAGAGGAGAGATAATATGCTGATGAGAAACATGTTTGCATTTTGTTAACTCAAAAATAGTTTTCTAATTAGGGTTTTGACAGGGAGAGTTAACCTCTGCAGGGCTCTGGGATGGAAGTAGATACCTCGATTTCTAATCATCGACTGTGACCTGGAATGAATGTTGACTGTGAATTCCTGATTAGAGAAGTCAAACCTAAGGTCGTACAGGAATAAAAGCAAAATGTGTCTTCAGCTTCCTGGAAAGTGTGACTACCAGCAAGGGGAACAGTGATGTGAATGGCTTTCCTCCCGGTAGGAGAAAGGAGATTGCTGGGAGTATCTCTAAAAGAATAGCGCTGCAGGAGGCCTGGTGGGGCTTCATCCATTTACTCACCGCGGGAACTCAGAGGGCAGGGACTGTCACCGAAATTGCTGTTGGCAGCCAGGTCCCTTGGGAGAGATGAGGAAGGCGTTTCAGGACTCGGCGTCTTCTGGGAAATGAGGTTACAAAGACTTGAATTTGAAAATGCGCTGAAGTCTCTCTTCTTCCTCTGTTGCTGGAGTCGACATACCCCATTCCGCCTTTCTCCTCTCAACCAAAGTCCTCAGAAGAGCGGTCTAGGTGAGATTCACTGTCTCCATTGGCCTGCTTCCCTGTCACTTCTCAGCCCACTGCTTTCTGATTTCCCTTCCAGCCCCTACAACCGACCCCAACACCCACCCAGCCATGGGGACCCCATCGAGGATGCCCTAAGCGTGGTGGCCGGTGGCCCGCGTGTCAGATAATTCAGGTGCAATTTTTAGTCTCGTTCTCTCTGGTTTGCTCCCCCATCAGCACTTGACATTGGGCCTCCCTCCTTCAAGTTCTCTGTTGCTTCATGTTACACTGCTCTCTGCTCAGGGGATTTCTCCTAATCTGGCCACCCGTTCCCAGGCTTTACGCAAGCTCCCCTTCCTCCGCCCGGCCTCTAAAGGCAGGCCTTCCTAAAAGCGAGCTTCTAGGCCTTCCTGCCATGCCTTCCGCGGGCTAGCTGGGATGCTCACCAGCCGGGCTTCACGCCTGGCCTCTCTTGGGCTTCGGTTCCCTTTATCTGGCTGTCTCGTTGGCCTCTCCACTTGGATGTCTTAATGGTGCCCCAAACTCCACACTTTAACATCGAAATCATCTTTCTCCCCAAACCAGCCACTTGTCTTGTGTCTCTTACCCTAACAACTTACATCACCACTGTCCCCCCAGTAACTTACCTAACCCAGAACCCACATGCCATCCTCGATTCCCCCTTTTTCCTGTTTTTCTATGTCTTAATTGAATATAGTCTACCTCTCAAATCTGCCCAGTGTGCTCTGTCCCATGCCACCAGCAGAGCTCAGGCCACCAACACCTGTAGCCCGCCTCCTACAGCAACGCTCCTAACCCTTTGCCCTCCACCCCTCCTTGCCCCTTTCCAACTGGCTGTGCGCCGCTGCAGCGAGAGCTGTCTTTCCCAATTGCAACCCCGATCGTGTCACTCCCTTGTCTGTATCCCATACACGGCTTCCTGTGACTACATGATAGTCTCAAGTTTTTAGGATGCATTCCAAGGTTCCCCGCCATCCTTTCGGCTCGATGCTCCAGCTCTGCTTAATTTTGTTTTGGTTCAGTTTTGCAAAACTGCCAGGTTCCCTCTTTCTCCTGGACTGTCACACCTGCTATCTGGGGACAATCTCTACCTCCACCCCGCCTCTTCTTCCCCTCCTAGCAAACGCCTTCGTGGTTCATCTGAAGTGCCTTTCACTCCGAGGGGCTCTTATGTTCTACAGCAAAATCTGCTTCCCCCTGCGTAACACGGGCAGCGGTGCCTCGGTTTTTTAATGTGATCCGTTCCAGAAGCCCGTTCGAGCTCGGAAATGTTCACAAACCGAGGGATCCACAGCCAACAGCCGGGCCTCAGGCTCTTACCCTCGGCGGGAGCCGCGGGGCCTGTTTGACTTCCGAGGCGTGTTCGAAAACCGAAGCATTTCCTTCCCGGCTTACAGCGTTCCTAACCCAAAATGCTCGCCCACGGACACGTTCAAAAACCGAGGCCCCACTGTGTTTCGCTTTCCTATAATGACGTGCTTGCTCTTCTGCTAACCTGGAACCTCTCTGAGAGTGGGAACCTCATATGTCTTGGTCATCGATTTATCCCCAGTACCTAGCACACGTGCTCAAAGAGCATTTGGTGGACGATCGATTTATTGTGCGTGGAGGAATTACAGGAAAGGAGGTAGGAGAGATCTCCTTACATATTTGTTACCTTGGCAGAGTGGTTACCAGTCACTGAGAAATGACAGGAGTCACTCAAATACTTCACGGTCCTTTCTAGGGGAAATTGTTCTAGTACTTCGAGAACTACAAGCCTGAAGGAGCAAGTCTACTCTGGGTTGGGGATACAGAGTCACTGTGATAACTGATTAGCCAGGCCACCTAAGGACATTTGAAAATGCCATGGCCAAGTGGTAGAAAGACGCTTCCAGAGAGTAGATCATGGGGGGGGGGGGGTTAAGGGCACCGGTGGGTGCCTCTGTAGCGCGGCAAGGAAGCTGTAGCGGTAGCAGAGAAATCCACGGTGAGCTCGATCAGCGTCAGAAACAGGAATCGCAGATGCTAATGTCAGTGCAGCAGAAACTATAAGCTACTAGGAGCCTTTGGAACAGGGCTGCTGATCTTTAGAGCTGCTTGCATCCTGGAGGGAGAAGTTTGGTTTTGTGGTGGGGAGCAGGAGGAGACTGGAGTAGGGCAGCCTGAGTTCCATTCCACACACACACACACACACACACACCCCGAAAATTGAGGCACCACTGTCCGTGTTATGCAGGGGGAAGCAGATTTTGCTGTAGAATATAAGAGCCCCTCGGAGTGAATGACACTTCAGATGAACCACGAAGGCGTTTGCTAGGAGGGGAAGAGGTGGGGTGGAAGTAGAGATTGTCCCCAGATAGCAGGTGTGACAGTCCAGGAGAAAGAGGGAACCTGGCAATTTTGAAAAACTGAACCAAAAAAAAAATTAAGCAGACCTGGAACATCGAGCCAAAAGGATGGTGGGGAACCTTGGAATGCAAGAGAGGGAGGAAGACGGGAAGCCCTCCTTGCTCGCCTACTCTCCTTCCATTGAGCTGTCACGTATATGCCAGCTGTCACCCACTCCCTTCCCATCCCAGCTTTGCGTCTGTAGCTAACGCCAGCTTTTCAGAGAGAGAACTCCTGCACTACCTCCCCCCCCCCCCCCCCCCCCGATTCAGTAATTCCTCACCTGCTGCTTGCTTTCTGAACTGCAAGTGGAAAAAAAGAAAACAAAACAAAAAAGACCCCTTGGGGTTGCAAAATAGATGCTGAACGTTGTAAAGATACAGGAGAGAAACCAAACTTGGCACCTACAGGTTTCTGACGGAGCGACACATTTTTCCTTCATCTGAAGATATTTGATTTTGGAGCAACAAAGTCCTAGAGAATTCAAACGAGCGTACTGAGCATGTGTGATGCCTCCTGTCTCCTGTACCTTTACAAAGACGTGCTGAGATGTGTGCCTTTGAATATTCACACCTGTGGCTATTTGAATGCGCGATTCCAAGGCAAGAGGAAAGAGAAACAGAAGGGGAAAGACCTGGAAGTGATATTAAGCACCACGAAACAAAATTGATCTCCCTCTACCATATCTTCCAGGATGCTCAGCAACGTCGCCCAGAGCAGAAGCCAAATCACCTACACTTAGCGGTTGGGCTCATCAGCTGCAAAGGCCTCTCCAAAAGTTTCATGAAGAACAAAGTACGTTCAAATAATAACCAAAAGTGGAGGGGAGAGGGACACATTGTAGTTCTGGAGAACTGCAGGGGCAGCCATTTGAGGTTCTGCTTTTAGATTGAATTCAGGAAGAAAGGCTGCCTTGCTTCTCAATACTGTATTATGATTCTGCCCTTAATAATTAAATATATTAATGATGTATCTGTCTACTTTTAGAACTGTAATCAATATTTCCCCTGAAAAACAGCCATTCGTAAGTAGCAAATGTCATCAAGAACGAGCACATGTGGTGCTCATTTCCTATACATCCAGCTTCCCTGCAGCCATGACCTCGTCTTCTGAGAAAGTATACGTATATTGGGCGTTTCATTTCGCCACGATGCCGTGGGGGGGGTTGTAACTGTTTTGTAATGTGGATTTGCATATCCCTCTCTGTGCCTTTTCTGCCTCCTCTGTCTTCTCATAATCTCCCTTTGTTAATGTAACTGTGTGTGTCTCTTTTCCTACTCCCCCTTGTAGCTGTCTCTTCTGTCTTATTCTGAAACTTTCCCTGAGAGTGTATAGCTGTCTCAGTCTTTCTCTGGCTATCTCAGTCTCTTGTCTGCTAGCCTCTACGCATTCATCTTCTTTCTGTCTCTCTTCCTGGGAAATTTCTACTCACCCTTTGAGAACTGAAGGATAGCTCACCTCCTCTGTAAGGCTTTCCATGGCCCTCCCTCCCGGCTCCTCCCTAAACTCCTGCTCCTTTTACTTGCCTCTCTTATAGCCCTTTCACACTGGACTGTAGTTTGCACTGAGAAGGGCAGTGTGGTTGACCCAGGTCTGCTCTCAGAGCCAGTCCCATAAAATGTTTAATGAGGTTGATGTGTACTGGAAGGAACCCCTGATTAAAATAACCTCTACTCCAGTACTTCAATACTCATAGTTTTACCGATGGAGCCTAAGCCCACTGCTACTGAAATGCGAAGGAAGGTGTGTTTCTTTCTGTGCATGGTCTTGAATGATGGCTCTAACCCAGTGGTCCATGTGATGGCATAATAGTTTCTCTGGTAACTTGTTGGGTAGAAGCATATGCCTTTCCCTGAGTACACCCATTCCCTGCTCCCTGACACTGCACTTACATGTTAGAATGATGTGCCTTAAACTTTGCTGTATCAGCATTCCCTGGGGAGGCTTGTTAAAAATACAAATGCCTAGATCCTACCCCAGAATCAAAGTTGGGGAGGGAGATGCTGGGTATTTGTATTTATAATAAGCTCCCCAGGGCATTCCGATGCTCAGTCAAGGTTGAAAATCAATCATTAGAGAAGTATTTCTGTAGGTTAAGCATTGATCTCCTCCTGGACCTCATTTAAAGTAAAAATAAATTCTAGGAGAGCCACACAGTAAGAAACAAATGCCTTGGTATAAATGAGTTTACCACGAGGGTCTTATAGGCATGAAGGAAAGTAATGACATGTATTCAGCACACTCTGTGCTCTGCACTGTGCTCCGCACTGCATCGCCGTTAGAAGAACCTTCCATTCCCATGGCCTTATGGGTAATGCTCCTTCTTACTAGAGCTACACTTCTGAATTCTCTCCCCACCCTTACTCATTTTCATCCCATGGATAGGGTTGCCAGGTAAAATACACGATGCCCCATTCAATTTGAATTTCAGATTAACAATGGATAATGTTAGTAGTATAAGTATATCCCAAACACTGCATGGGACATACTTGTATTAAGTTATTCATTGTCCTGGCCAGTGTGGCTCAGTTGGGTGAGTGTCATCCCACGCACACTAGGGTCCCCGGTTCGATTCCCATTCGGGGCACATACCTGGGTTTCGGGTCAATCCCCGTTCGGGGTGCATGCAGAAGGTAGCCGACCGATGGTTCTCTCTCTCATCAATGTTTCTCTCTCTCCCTCTCCCTCCCTCTCTCAAATCAATAAAAACATATTGTTTCAAAAAGTTATTCATTGTATATCTGAAATTCAAATTTTACTGTGTGTTTTATATTTTCATATGCTAAATTTGACAATCCTACCAGTGGGAGAGGGGGTTAATTATCTGAATAGACACATTGGCCCATGTTTTTCAATTCCGTAGAACTAAGAGGACATTCTGGGTAAATTTGTCTCCAGACCCAAACACTCCTTCAGTTAAACCATCTCAATGGCTGGAGGCAGGGAGGAGAGAACTGTTAAGACCATTTGGCTGCATATCAAAGTTATATCCTTGAGTTCAGCATTATCAGTAATACAGCTGGTATTTTTATCCTCATCTGCCTTAAGCCTGTGCCTTATTTCTCAGTTGGCTTTGTAATCAGATATTATTTCCTCCCCCGACCACCACAATGGTTATTTTATTTACTTTCATCTTAACGGTATCTCTGCAAGGTAGGTGCTGTAATCCCATTTTAAAGTTTTAAAAATGATGGGGCCCTGAAGTAGGAAATGGAAGGAGCGAAATTCACACTTCCCATCACATGATTTGGCCTCAGGCCTTTGATTGGGGCAGGTATTATAGTGAAACATCAAAATCTGTGTCTGATTTGGCCAAATTTCTAATACCCTAGCCTTAAATCCCGAGAAAAAGAAAAACCCTTCAGTACTAATGGCGCCTTTATCCAATTTGACAGAAGGAAAAGTGAAGCATTACCCTTCAACCCTCATCCTATGCTTTATGAATGCACAAATAAGTTTTTTTTACAAACAACAGGGCCACTGACCAAGATAAAAGGCAGCATGCCTGAGGGGGAAAAAATTGCCTCACCTCAAACATCAATTAGAAACATTTATTAGAGGTCTTTGATTGACAGGTCACATTTATTTCCAAGAAAAGACAATGAATCCTCTTTAGGCTAGAATGCTTAAAAGGCTGCAGGTAGGATGTAGTGCTTCAGAGTAATTGCTAAAGACAAGTGACCTTTGGAATCGAGCATTAGTCAGTTTCGGGAAGAGAAAGAGACCATAGGCAAAAGACCTGTTCAAAACTCATCTTTGGATTTGTTCAATGGCCCTTTATTTTAAGCCACAAATAGCGGCTATGCATAAGTATTAGCTTTCTAAATAAATTAAGGGAACCTAAGAATAAGCAGTCACTTGAAAGATGATTGCACATTGACTGTGGAATGTAGATATGGATATGAGTCTGAGGATAGATACCTGGGTCTTTGAATGACAATGCTGTTTGCGTGTGTGTTCAGATGTTCCTATACGTACCTGCTTGTGAGCTCGCTCTCTCGTCTATTACACTACAGATAAAACAAAGACGCCTGATGTCAGGCCTGTCCAGCCTGAGTCACTAATATAAGTTTTCTTCAGGTTCAGCCCAGTCAAATTATTAAGCTAGACCTGAGCCCCAGGGCAGAAAATACAGAACATCAGAAGATAAAGAGAAAGTTTGGGCCATACTAATCGGTGAGGGCCACATGGAGCGCTGATGCCCTGGACCCATTGTCTTTTGTGCCAAGCATGACCTTTGGGCTTTTGGGTGCTGCTTCCCTAGCCCCACCTTTCAGATTAGGCCTCTTCACTGTCAGTTCCTGCTGCATCACACCCAAGGTCACCTTTCCTCCCTGGATGTTTTACATCGGATTCTCAACTATTGTCTTTATGTTACCGGCCAGGAGCAGGTCTGCCTTAGGCCGGCCTATAGCGTGTGGGGCCTTGACTTCGTGTAGGAAAGATTTCACAGTGCGAGTCCAGATGGATTTGAGAGTATGTTTTTTAAAGCTGAGGACAGGGAAACAAAGGAAGGAACTAGGGTAGAAGAGACAACAGGGGAGAACTTAGGAGATGCTCTGCTTTGGCTCCCTAGAAATGTGACAGGAAAGAAGTGAGCCTGGGCAGGGCTGCTTTAGCTCACTGGGAATCAGAGAAAAAGGGGGTCTTGGAGACAAGATCGGGGGTGAGCCCGGGTCGAGCTGCTGCTGCTCACCACTCCCCTGGCTGCAAATCTCAAGGGGACCCTTAGAAATTAGGAAGAAATAAAAAGTTCATGCCTGGGAAGGGGCATGGGTGTGCTCTAGAGGGAGCCTGCACTGAGTCTTTGTCCTGAGGGCTTTTTATCCATTTTTTTCCTGCAGGCGAGATTCTTAGGGGAGGGTTTCAGTAGAATATTCATCAGCTTTCCAGGTGCATTTTAAATATGCTGATGCATTAAAATGAGTGTATAGGGGAGTCTTAGATAATTCTTTGGTCTGTTTTACTGTTTTACTTTTATCTTGGGCCTGTCTGGCATTGGGGGGTTTTTGTTATTTGTTCCCCAACTTCTGTCCTTCAGTGTAGCGGGCACAAATGGCATTAATTGAGCCTTTGTTCCCTATTTTCCCAGGCCAGGGCGATTTAAGCTATGTGTTCTCTGGTTAGGGAGGAGGGTATAAACCATTTGCTCTCAAGTGCCCTTGGTTGGGGACGATAAGTTCTTGCAGTTCACAAGCTGGCTGCAAGCTGCCCAAAGTGTTTGGCCTTGTTTAATTTTCTTGCCTCAGTTTCCCCATTCCACTTGCCCAGGGATTTTCCTAGCTTCTTACTATCCTGCTACATTCAGAGGTAAGCCCTGTACCCTCTGCTTCCATTATCATGTATTTCTTTAGCATCTTGTAGCCGGTCTTCATTTTCTGTGTATTGAATTTCTTTCTAGTTCTTACTAGATGATCATTTGCCAATCCCAGGCCTGTTGATGCTCATTGCAGAGTTCTCACCCTCTCTCCCCACAATGCAAATGTTAGTCCTTAAAGTACATGGGCTTTTTGCCTCAGGTTCAGAAAGCTCACTCGTCATACCTCTGTTGCTCTAGTTACTACATGAATCTGTGTGATGTGAACACTCTGGCTTGAGTAGACCCTGACATGGCATTTGCTGCTATAGTAAGAGAGCTTCTTTTGGTCAGCTGTGGTTTTAAGCAGAAATGAGACTATCACTTCTTGGCTAGGGAAGGTTTTGTCCATGCCCCAGATGTCCTTTTTGTAGGTTGCTTCTAGCCTCCACATAGGCTCGGGGACCCAAGCCATAGTTTTCTTTACTGGTATAGAACATAGCATGACTTGTGTGCAAATTGTGAACTGTCTTTTGGGGTGCTATCCACCCTCCTTCCTGGATAATAACAGACATAAAATAACTAAGTCTGCATTGTTTCCCAGATCCAGCCCCACCATGCTGAGCTTTCCACGTGCATTATCTCATTTGAAGCCTCAGCACAATCCTGACATGTAGAATTTAAGGTCAGGGGTACAGAGACCTTGTCTGGCTTGTTTTCTGTGGGACCCCCAGTGCCAGCACAGAACTTAACACATAAGAGGCCGTCAAATTTGTTAAATGAATCAATGAAGTGGGTTCTGTTATTAACTCCTTGTTTTACAAATGAACGAAGTGAGGGCCAGAGAAGTTAAGTGGCTCTCCCAATGTCACACTATTAAGTGGTAGATCCATCTAACTTCGAAACCCGCATTCTTGGCCACTGTGCTATATGGTGCCCCCTTTTCAGTAAGTCCACTCCCACCCCTTGGGTACTCAACAGCCCCAAGAGTTCCACTAGAGAACCAACTGAAGCAAGGCCCATGTTCCCTTTATGACATTAGAAAGATCTGCGTCGCAAATGCCATCATCCCTGTCAGCTCACTTATGCTGAGGAGTTCCTGGATTAACTGTCCTGTTTGAACCTTAGGGTTTCAATCCAGTCATTTAAGTAAATAGGAGTGACAATTTCCAACAATATGACAAGGCACTGAAGAAATATTTCTGGCCCAGGACATTTCAACAGGACTTTTGGAATCACAACACATGGGGGTCCTTGTACTTAGGGACATTGTAAGGCGCAATCATGGCTTCCCTACATTTAGCTCATTGGTATAGAAATGTGGTGAATGAACCTCTCAGTAGTGTGGGTAAGGTAAGAAGTAATGAATGCACTGTAGTAAATGATCACACGTGACGGGACACCGTGCAGGGGGTAGGGAGGATAGTGGTGCAAAGCCGGATCAGGTAAGGTCCCTACCCTTCATAAGTTTACAATTTAGTTGAAGAGTTAAGGCAATTTAAGAGCAAAATCAATTCCATAATACATGAGCTGTCACAAGGCTGTCTGTGATTAACTTCCAAATGAGTAGTTCAGTCAATGAAGGCTGAGCTCAAAGGCATGAGACTTCAGTGTGGACTGGGAAGGCTTCATTGCTTAGCTGACACCTCAGAAAGTTGCTTCCTTGCCTCCTGGTATCTGGCCCATTATTTTCAAAGCACTTACCACTCAAATAGTATCTTTTTCAAATGGGCTTCAGAATATCTCTTTATTTAAAACAGTAGCCTGTCTCTGGGACAGAGCAATGGAGTAACCTTCAGCTGGCGACTTCTGTCTAGGTTCTACCTTTCTCTGTATTAAGAGGTGAAACAAATGCAGCGGTTGCTAACTTCGTGTATCAGGGTCAGCTATTACAAATCCAGGCTCCTGGGCCCAGTTCCAAACCCAGTGAATCAGTCTCAGGAATTTGTATTTGAAAATATATATATTTCCATTTTGAAATACCTATGGGTAAAATCTACTTTAAAATAATCCAGGAGATGGTTAAATGAGATATAAGTGAAATAAGATTAATTATGGGTGGTTACTTGTGGAATCCTGGTGATGGTGATTTGGGAGTTGTTTTTGATAGTCTCATTTTTTTATATGTTCAATTTTTTCTTAATAGAAATTTTAATAAAATGAAAATAAAAGAGCCTATATTTGTCAAAGGCCTCCTAGGTGATTCATATGTAGCTCGTTTTGCCAACTGATGTTTAGGTCAGATTATCTCTGAAAGCTTTTCCAGATAAGACATGCTGTTTCGTACAAGGAGAATGACACGTGAATGACACGGGAAGTGCCTTCTTGGTTGGGGATATATGTTGGTTTTTCTGGGGATAAATTTAGATGTAACCAACAAACATAGAAGATGACACATGGAAAAGAGTTACATACTGGCTGATATTCTGCACAGAGCTGAAGCCCAATACAGAAAGTGGTTTCTTTTTTTCAGGAGTGGGTTTGAAAAACAGAAGTCTTTCCAATCGAGGTAATTAGTAAGTAAACAGCCAAGAGGCTCCTTTGAAACAACAGCACCATTGGAATAAAAACAAAGAGTAATGATGTCAGTACCTTGTAGCATCTTCCTAAATGCATCTGCGTTGTCCATTTGGAGCTCATACCTCACTCCTGAGCTAGAGGAGGAGCCAAATGAGATAACTTGGGAGAGGCATTTCCAACTTTAATATTCTAGGATTCCAGGGGGTTGTGTTGGCATGGCAGGTTTTATCATTCTCATTTTACAAGTTTGGCCACGAAGGTTCAAAGAAGTTGAGTCCAAGTTTCTTTTAAGCGGCTTTGATTCTTTAGATTAGTTGATCCTATCAGTATTTGCAAAATCTTAAAATAGGTTTCCGAGACTCTTGGTAGTATACAAAAATTTTTTACTGGGTTGGAGGGTGTTGAGTTTGCAAAATCCGCATCAGATATTAGATTCCTTTGGTTAATAAAGATAAAGCTTCTGTGTCTTGGAATAATAACTGCTAGAAGGTTGAGTCTTGGGTACTATCCTAAGAAGTGAGGGAAACGGTGGCACCGATCCAGAACTTAGGGCAGATCTAGCAGAGAGGCATTTTCATCCAGGAGAGGCACATCTAATGAGATCTGAACATACAAAGCATGTTAAAGGCTTCTTTTGAAATATTTGAGAAAAAATATTTCCCATTTGAAGGTTAAGAGTGAAGTGTGGTGTTGAGTGTGGGTTTCCCTCACCGGGGTTTTGAATGACCACACGGTGCCCTTCAACTAATTCCTAGGAGAGCCATTTGGCAATCAAATATTTTATACATATCAACCAGGAGATTTCCCTGTCATCTCACAGAATTGTTGCGAGCCATTCCCACACATAAGACAGCATCATAGCGTTGATCAGTTGATAGCAGCAAGTCTGAAGGACACTATCTCAACTATAAATGAACTTTTCAATTAACTGACGGCTAAAACTTTTCTGATAAGAAGGAAAGTTGGCCTTGCAAGTATCATTTGACTGGGACTGAGGAGACCTGAGTTGTTATCTTAGTTGAGTTCTCTTTGATCTACAGTGACAACTTCAGAAAAATTTGAAAGTTGACCTGTGTGTTAGACACAGGTTACAAAGACACAGGTGGCTCAGCATATCTCAGTTAAGGAAAGTGTATTATAAATAAGCCACGCATGCCTCCCAAAGAACTTGACTATTGTTCATCAGATAACAGTAAGCTCTCCATCTTCTATGGCTCTGCTGTGAGGTTAGCGCAGCTAATGTCTCTACTTCTACTTCCCCTACTAATGACCAATGAATGGACTGAATTTTTTTTTAATTCTCACCTGAGGATATATTTTTATTGATTTGACGGAGGGAGGGAGGGGGAGAGAGAGAGAGAATCATTGATGTGAGAGAAACATCTATCTGTTGCTCCCATACGCGTCCTGACCAGGGATCAAACCTGCAACCTAGGGATGTGCCCTTATTGGAATTGAACCCGCAACCTTTTTGGTGTATGAGATGAAACTCCAACCAACTGAGCCACCACCAGCCAGGGCTGGGCTGACTCTCTTTGAGTCTCAAATTCAAACTCCCCGTGAGTAAGGATCTGGTTACAATCCTTATACCAGTTCACCTCACAGGCCACTGGTCAGCCCATATATACTGCCCTTGGGTCTAGTGTTGATCCACAGTCCAGTTATCACTGTAGCAAAGTCGCTAGATCATATTGTAACTCATCTGATCTCACTTATTACCACACTTTTTTTTTTTTTTTAAATATCTTTATTGATTTCAGAGAGAGGAAAGGAGAGGGAGAGAGAGAGACAGAAACATTAATGATGAGAGAGTCATTGATCGAGCCCACAAGCCGGGCCTGTGCCCTGACCGGGAATCGAACCCCGATCGCCTGGATCCTAGGTCGATGCTCAACCGCTGAGCCCCGCCCGGCCGGGCTATTATTACCACACTTTTAAAAAATCTTCACACATGCTTTCAATGGAAATTGGGGAAAGAGAGTTGGCAAGGAATAATTATACATAGTGGACACTTTCCAAACATTTCCCAAATGAATTTTTAGCAAACAGGGAGATTACTTTGTACAACAGATGGTTTTATTGAGAAACTTAAAATTACATATTGAATAAAAACTTTGAGTATCACCAAAGAAGGACTTTTTCCAATAGGCTTTCTAATCATAGAAACGAATGGCAATATGTACAGAGGATGAGTTAAGATTATCTGAAAAGTATAGCACTTTAACAGGATATTTCCTTTTTACATTTTCAGATTAACCCTACTTTTGTTTGGCTTTTATTCCACTTTCCAGTTGGAACTAAAAAGGAAGTCATAGCACATGCACACACAAGCACACTCATTTGAAAAATCGTTGCATTAAAATGGCTTTGCAAACCCTCCCGAAAGCGACCCAAATTACTCAGGACAACAGGCCCTGCCAAGAGCATCTCAGATGTTGAAGAATATCCCTTCTAGCATCAGTTAAAAGGACAGTTAAAATGGCCACAATTTCAAAAAAATAAAAAATAAAAAAATCCAAATAGCAGAATAGTTGAGCAGATAGGGTAACTGTGAGGCCAGTCACTATTGAGCAACCCCTGTGGTGTGCCTCTTCTCAGCTGGACTACAGGGACAGCTTGTGATATTAGAATGTCTGGAGAATTATGACCAATTACAAAATCATTTGAATTGTCTAGTTGCTCTGCAGTTCAGGTTTTCATGGGCAGAAGTATTAGCATGTTACGCCTGCATTCAGTGCCAGGATTCTATAGGGATTTTACCTCTGCTGAGACTCCTAAGGCAACCCACTGACTCAATCTGAGTTTTTTAAAATCTGAATCTAGGTCTTCAGTGATCCCCTAGCCCAAATGTCCTGAATTTTTGTGTGTCTATGATTTTTCTGGTTCACTCAGAAACCTAGAGATAAGAAGTTAATCATTTTCAACTCTTGGACCTAGATGTGATTTGAGCTGAAGCCTTCCAGGTTGTTAAAGTGGCTCTTCTGTCCAATGCTGGCTCCACTCATGCGAAATGCTGAGTGGCATCTGGTGCAAAGAAATGGCACATAACACACTACACTAGCCACTCATCCTCTCTCCCCATCCCCAGCAGATTCTTGCTACTGCTCCTTAATTTCACTTTTAAGAGCTGTAATTACATACATACCAGAAAGAGTGGGATGGATAACTTAATTGCAATACAGTTGTTCAGTGTAGCAGGCATTTGCTGGTTAAGGTGATAGCTAACAAGAGTTGACCATGCTGAACTGCCACTTAATGAGTTGAACAGGGATCCCGTCGTTACCATCTGATGCCTAGGTGGCTTCGAGGAGCAAGTGAACTGTTTAGTACAGAGGCCTCTAGGCAGGGGCATCCAGTGCCATGCTTGTCTGGTCCCCTGGCTGAGGGAGCTGACCTAAAGCTTAAGGATTGATTGGGGTCTTCCCTCTAGAAGAGTTTGAACTCACGTGACTCACATATTCCTACACACAGAGTCAAGAGAGTGTTGCTTTGGGAGGAAAGTAGAGAAGTTTGGATAGTTGTGGTCTGCACTGGGAAGGAACAGAAGAGATTCATCCTGCCCGTTGACTTAACCCTTTGCGGTCGTTTGTCTGCTCTCAGCCACCACAGCAAGGAACCGTAGGAATCTTAACTCTATTCATTCATGTATCGGTTCATAATTTCTCTTGTTTATCCTTCATAATCTTGCATGTTATGTATCACTGCTCTTTCAATGGAAATTAATTCCGACCAGTATGACACCCATGTCCAAATTTAATACGACCGCAAAGGGTTAAATATTAAGTGCTTACTCTATATGCTGGTCACTACGCTACATGCTGAGGATTTAGTGATATGCTTTGGGCCCCCAGGGAGCTTACAGTCTAGAAGATGAGATGGGCTTTAATAAAACAATTACACCGGTAGCGGTGATTGTATCATCACAAACTGAGACAAGTATTTTGAGGGAAAGAAAACGATTCTCTGAAAGCATCTAGCAAAGGAAACTGACCTAGAGCAGGGAGCTCAGGAGGTTTGTCTGTGGCTGAGACATTTAAGCCAAGACCCAAAGATGAGTAGGGGTTAACTAAGTGTGTGTGTGCGTGGCTGTGTGGGGTGGGAAGGGGATGGATGCTGGGGAGAACATTCTAAATCCATGAAGGAGCATATGCACAGGCTCGGTAGCAGGGGGAAGTGGGGTCTGGTCACAGAACTGGAAGAAAGCTAGTGTGTGTAGAGCACAGAGGGCCGGGGGGGGGGGGGGGGGTCATACGAGATAACGCTGGAGAGCGGGGCAGGGCCAGACCATGCAGAGCCTTGTGGACCCTGATAAGGAGTTTGGTCTCTGTCCTAAGATCAACAGGAAACCATTGAAAGGTTTTACTCAGGCAGGTGATACAACCACAATTTTAGTTCTAAGTCCACACAGGTATATACATGGAGATTGGACTATTATTGGACAGCAGGAGTAGAAGTGGGAAAGCCAGGTAAGAGTCTAGGGCATAATCCAAGTAAGAGAAAATCGTAGATGAGGTCCTGAATGGACTAATCAGGGAACTTTCGGTCCATGAATAAATCAGCAAGGAATTGCTGGGCACCCATCTAAATATGCACGGCCAGCTCTACCCATCATCTTGAAGGGAGATTCATCTGCGGCCTCCCACCTCTCTTTCTGGCAGACTCACTTCTGTCCAATTATCAAGAATTCCAATTTAATGGAGCTGAGTTAATAAGGTGTTACTTTATTAAAAGTAGTAGCATTTAAGGAAATCTGGAGAATTGATTCAAGTGCTGTTAACTAGTGTTCTTGTATCGAATACTATTTCTCAATCTGTGGCCCCAAAAGTGAGTGTCTCAGAGTCCCCTGGGGGTTGGAGGAGTGGGGAGGGGGAGGCCATATAACAAGTCACATTCCTGGGCCCTACCCCAGACCTACAAAAATCAGAATTTGGGGTGAAGTTCAGGAACGGGCATGCTTAACAGGCTCCCCGGGTGTTTCTGATGAACATTCAAGTTTGAGAACTGCTTATGGAGGCTATCCCAGAATCAGCAGATGAGGGGTCTAGGGGATGGCAGATTCAGAATTTTCCTCTCCCATGAAGTGAAGGGAACTCTAATACCATTTATTGGGTACATAGCAACAATAGCCAACTTTGCTGAGTTTGTACTATTTGTCAGGCATTTTGCCAAGTATTTTAAATGCATCACATCATTTAATCCTCACAGTATCCGTATGAGATAGACTGTAATTATCTCCATTTAACAGATGAATAAACTGAGGCCCAGAGAGGTAAAATAACTTGCTTGCAGACATAGCTGGTAAGTGGCTAATTCAGAATTCTAACGATCTTTGAGTCTCTCTCTCAAAGATCGTACCTTTAGTTACAGTGTCGGATCGCTCACATCAGTTCTAACTTATGCTCACAAGGGTTGCTAGCCCTCGATTAAATCAGGGCATAGTCGTTCTTTCAGAAAGTCATCTCCAATCATTACGCATGATAGAGACTTGCCCCTGGGCATGCAAAGGCGATTCAGGCCACAGTAAGGCTTGGCCAAGGCCTGGATACGCACGCGGTCTCGTGCAGGGCTCCACACATCTTGCTTTGCAGACTGATGATGGGCCGTGATGACTTAGGTGTAGCTGTTGAGAGGAAGCATGTGAGAGCCTTACAGCAATTTGTCCGAGTGCTTTTTATATCTGTTGATGCTAGCAAAAAGTAAATAAATGTGGGCTTTTATTTTTCATGCCTTTTTCTTATATTTTTCCAGTAATTTATTTTTATTTTATTTTAATTTTATTATTTTATTTTATTTTATATTTTATTTTATTATTTTATTTTATTTTTCCAGTAATTTATTTTATTTTATTTTATTTTTCCAGTAATTTATTTTGTTTTATTTTATTTTTCCAGTAATTTATTTTGTTTTATTTATATTTTTCCAGTAATTTATTTTATTATATTTTAGCAAAGCATCTATACATTGAAAATTCAAAACAAATCACAACAAAAAGCAAACCGCCGTTCTTCTTCGCTCCAAATGGCTCGCGGTCCAGTGGGTCGGAGGGACGTGTAAACAGCGAGCGTGCAAAGGCATTTTCAAGTTCAGGTGTGGGCGGCGGGCTGACCAGTGGAGCTGATCTGCACCTTTATTTGGACCCGGCGGGCTCTTTTAAGTTACAAAATCGCCCCTCTTGAGGCTTGTTATGACAGATCACGGTGAGAAACCAGCCCTTTTTTCGTAGGCTTGGATTTTTAGAGGTCATGCATTCAATTCCGGGCAATTACTGTCAGTTTAAAACATTCCCGATGAAAGCAGGGCGTGTATAATTAATCAGGCGGCGCACGGAACCTGAGCTGTAAGCTTGGAGGGGGTAATGGACAGAAGGGGGGGAGGGACGGGGGGGGAGCCTTGTCAGTTTCATTGACATTTCACAGAGCCCGATGCGAAAGAATCGGAAACACTTCCAATTTGTCCTTTTGCTAAAAACAGAGCAGGACACCGGGAAGGTTATGCGGCAGCCCGAGTGAGCCGCCTTCCGCCGCCGCTTCCCCGCCCGCTCCCGCACCCAGTGTTGCACCTCCGACCCGTCGCTCCGCTTGGTGCTTAAGGGTACAGAGAACGAGCGGCTCCCACCGCTGCGCTCAAGGAGGCCACAGTCCAGTGGGACAGACGCGGAAACTGTTACAAGTGTAGCAAAGCTTGATACGTAAGTTATAGAGCAGGCTGGGCGCTGCGTGTTCCAGACCCGGGGTGGGCGAGGAATCGTTTGAAAGAAGGGCACAAATAAGCATGTTGGTCTCCTAGGAAGGAAAATAAAGATCAGCAACAACTTGGCTGCTGGTAGACATATAAGATGGTGATGACCCGAACCAAGAGTCCAGGCTCTCGGCTGTGAATGGGGACACCGGCGTCTTTGCAAAGAGCAGGGGAGGGGGGGTGGCAGGGCATGCAGGCCGTTTACCAGAAAGGGGCGAAGGTTTAAAACGTCGAGAAACCCTTTAGAATCCAGGTACAAAGAAAGACGTATGGGGCCCGGCCGGGCGTGGCTCAGTGGTTGAGCATCGGCCTAGGATCCAGGCGATGGGGGTTCGATTCCCGGTCAGGGCACAGGCCCGGGTTGCGGGCTCGATCCCCAGCAGGGGGCGTGCGGGAGGCAGCAGATCAGTGACTCTCTCATCATTGATGTTTCTCTCTCTCTCCCTCTCCTTTTCTCTCTCTCAAATCAATAAAGATATATTTTTAAAAAATAAAAAATTTTAAAAAATTATTTAAAAAAAAAGAAAGACGTATGGGAACCACAGAGGCTAAAATATTACCGGGAGTTGGTGGGAAGACGACAGGTATAGAAACAGTGCATCTTAGGTCACGATCTTTCAGTAAGGAGTCCGAGTGACAAAATAGTGCGCGAGGCCGAGGCAGAAGGGGCCCCTGACACCCGCCTTCCCAGGCGCACGGCCCCCCGCCCCCATCCTCGAGGCCTGGGGTGCAGCACCTTTGGAGCTGGAGGCTCTGGCTTTCAAATGCTGCTTTTCTGCCAACCTCCACGGACCTCCAGGCCTGTTGTGGGCCCCAAGCAAGATGCTAGGTGTGGAAGCCTTTGGCGAGCTCCCCGGGAGCTATGTGCAGTGTGTTCACGCGCTGTGGATCAGGCCTCACGGTTAAGGGAGATGGTGAATGTTGAAGGCACCAAGCCCATCAGAAGGAAGTCGGTGTATGGAAATATTAATACTGGTGACCCACCTCTGCTTTTTGCTGATAATTCCTTTCTCCAGAGGCTCGGCAATCAGGAGAACCCACACAGTCTGCCCTCTCCTCCTGAAAGTGAGCTGCACTGCCTGGTGTTAGCTGCCAAGTACCCAGTTTCCAATTCCAAAGAAATGTGCTCTGTAAACCTCAAGGCTTCTTGCCAAAATCTGGACACAGATACTTTTATAAATGTTGTGTGCACACAATGGTCACCATCTCCCTATTGCTTGAGGCCATAGACTAGACATCAGAACATGGTGAGCTACTGGTCACATCTGGCAGAAGCCTTCAGGAAGGCTTGAGCTTGAACTCAGTGGTGGAGCAGAGCTCCCTGGGTGCAAAAATGAAGCGTGGTTTTTCTGAAAGTAAAATCATGGACCGATCACTCTCTGCCCCATGCCTGGGAATGCTGACGATGGTCCCTTACAACGCAGTTCCACTCTTCTGACTTGAAAGGGCTGCTCCTGTCCCTAGGGTCCACTCCTCTTGATGAATGGCTCACATCTGGGTCATTGAAAAAGCACAAGCAGGCCCGACCCCACCAGTCCCTCCAAGGAGAAGGGTGGGCAACCTCAAAGCAGGCAGGGTGGGCGAAGGGTGCCGGGGGCAAGAAGAAATATTTGGGAGCACCCTAAGTAGCACTGCTCTTCCTAGTCCAGATGCTTCCTGCAGCTGTGTAGCGGTGAATCCGTAGAAAAGTTAGAGGTGGCAGCCAGCAGGACTGCCCTGGGCCATGATCAGAAGGCACTCAACGCTGACCTCTGAGTATCTACCTCAGCTACCGTCCCCCCATCCTGGGCCCTCTCCTGGCCTCACCGGCTGCCCAGGTTGCATCCCATTCCCTCTTCTCCTTCAGATCCCCTTGTCCTGTGTCCTGTGTCCTGAGCGCCTTCCCTAAGCCAGCTCTGGTCTTGTCACTTCACTAGAGCTAAGAAATTAATAGCTGCTAACAACTTTGTTTCTGAACATGGACTTTGTGTTTTAAATGAAAGGAGTAGTGAGCAGAGCAGCAATTAGGTGTTGGGGTGGAGTCAGGAGCTGCTCCTGGGATCTCAGTCCAGCTACTGCGTGGATAACGCCACGCAGAGGAACAATGTAGAACGTGGTGACACGTCTCTCCTTTACCTTGGCCCCGGAGAACGGAGAGCTAGACACCACAACTCAGTAACCAAGATTAAAGCAATTATTGTAAATTAGCTTAATCATTCCTCCCCGTGTCTTCAGAGGCAGTTTTTTTTTTTCCTCTCCTTTTGTCACCACCAAATAAATGGAAGCTTGTAAATACAGATAAACTTAATTTTTAAAGGATTATCTGTCCTCAAACATTCTAATGCTCTTAATTAAAACTTTCCTCCTTATATAAAGGAAAGGGTCTGTGTCGCGGCAGTGCGAGACACCAGGAGAGCATGAAAGAAACGTGGGAAGGAAACTATGGCTCAGGTGTGGCTGTCTTTTCGTTTTACACACATTTTTAAATTTTATTTTATTTTATTCTGAAGACAGGACACTCTACACCCGGCATGGGCTCTGACTGACTCAAATAATTCCCTCCCTTGCAAGCCATAGATTTCAGACGTCTGTTCCTGGCGCACTCCAAGGAATCACTAAGGGGTACTCCCGAAGATGGGGAGCAGTGAGTGCTCCTCCAGCTTTCACGGGCACCCAGATCCCCCGAGAATCTGTTAGAGACGCAGGTTCAGATTCAGGAGGCTGGAGGGATGCCTGGGACGTTTTATTTCCCACAAGTTCTCTGGGGATGCTGGTGCTGCTTGTCCATGGAGCCGATCTTTGAGTCACAAGGGACAGTCTAGGTACAGAGTCTAGACCCTGAGCCCTCTGTCTAGCAAGCAGGGACAGCGTGGGGGGCTCCGTGGGAAAGTGACACCTTTCTATCTGGCCCGAGTGAAGGGCAAAGAAAAGCACAGGGAGGCAGATAAGAGGCCGATGGCTCCTCGGGGGGCCCGGGAGATGGGGTTCACGCAGCACACGCCGGAAAGGGGGGTAATATGCCCAGCGGTTCAGGATATGTGTTCCGGAGTCATATTCCCTGGGTTCCAGGTCCGCCCCCATCGCTTCCCAGTAAAGACCCTGGGCATGTCACCTCGCCACCTTACCCCCGGGCCTCTGCTGCCACTTCTGCGAAGTTGGGATAAGAGAACCTGCCTCAGGATGGTTGTGGGGCTTCAGTGGGATGAAGAGCATACAGCCTTAGAGTGGCACCTGCCACAGAGCGCCAGCGACAACTGGTGCGTGTTGGCGGCTCGCCGTCCCTGAGCTGGTGGCGGCGGCGCGAGGTCCGCTTCCCACGCGCCTCTCCGCGCAGCTTCGGGTCTTTGAGGCTTAAGGAAAGTTGGTGACTTCAGATTTCAATAAACGGGCTTCTGGACAAAAGTGTGAAAATGGGAAGAAAAACTCCCTGGGGGGAGCTACCTGCCTTTGTGCTTTGACCTTTGCCACGGCTTCTGCCTCCTTCTTGGGCTTGAGAGTCACTTGAAAGATGAAACGGTGAGAAAAATAAAAATGGGTTAGAGACGCAAGCCGTCCGCTGTCTCCGGCGGGGGGACGTGTGGCATCTGGGCAATTAGCACCCCGCCTGGGGCAGTCCAGCTGCAAGGGAAGGAAAGGGAGAGGCGGGGCCTGGAGAAAGGCGTTTCCAAGCCCAGGGCGTGCACGGGAGGCGCAGGGCTCCAGGGGCCGGCCCCGGGCAGCGGGGGCGTGGGGCGCGGCCCGTTTCAGGGGCTCCGGGCTAGCTGGGAGACACTGGAGTAAACGGCATGTGCGCGTGCGTGCACGCAAATACACACACACACACACACACACACACACGCACGCACGCACGCACGCACGGACGCACGCACGCACGCACGCACGCACGCACGCTGGCCTGGGGCAGAGCTCCAGCGAGGGCACCTGTTGGTTAAAGCCAAGGACGTGTCTCCGGGGAATAAAGAAGCGTCTAGAAGGCAATGCTGGGTCAGACTGTGAAGGTCCTTCGGTGCGAAACGTGTCCTGCGGGCGATCAGAAGTTAACGATGTTTTGATGGGGGTGATGGATATCATGCGCAAGAGCGTTTTAGGAGGATTCATCTGGTAATAGTTGAAGCAATTCGGTTTAGCCGACATTTACTGAGTAACGAGTAGAGCAGCAGAGTCCAAGGTACAGAGCTATGCAAGTATACAGGAAAAAAAAAAAAAGATAAAATCTACAGGCTCTAAGAATTAAAAGCCTTGTCGGGGAGGCAGGTATGCTTCATGTACTAATATAGACGGTCAAATATAAAAATGTAAGGTAGGACACAGTATGTTTAGTGTGCTGCCATTTGTTTAAAAAGGATGGAGGGAAGAAAGGGATGTTTACATATGTGTTTGTGTGTGTACAGTGTGTCTGTGCGGGTGCACAGAAGTCTAATAACACTGGCCTCCAGGGGAAGGAGTCTCAGTGGCTGGTGGGGGAAGGTATTGCTCGTAGACCCCTTGGTACTCTCTGAGTTTTGAAACAATATGATTGTATCATCTACTCACAAATCTTAAAGATGAATAATGAAGCCGGGCCAGCGTGGCTCAGCGGGTGAGCATCGACCTGGGATCCAGGAGATCGGGGTTCGATTCCCGGTCAGGGCACAGGCCCGGGTTGCCGGCTCGATCCCCAGCAGGGGGCGCGCGGGAGGCAGCCGATCCTTGACTCTCTCATGACTAATGTTTCTCTCTCTCTCTCCCTCTCCCTTCCTCTCTCTGCACTCAATAAAGATATATTAAAAAAAAAAAAAAAGATATATAATAAAATGATGTGTGTGGTAGGATGGAAGAGGGAAAAGATGAGTTTCGGTTGAGGGCCTCTAGAAGACTTTTTAGTGTGTGGGCTGTGAGGCCGGGTCTTTGGAGGAGCATTTCCACAGGCGGGGGCGGGAGTGGGGGGCATTTCAGGCGCAGCACAGAGCTCGCCCTGAGCCACAGGGTGAGGACTGGGCCTGTGCCGTCCGGTGCGGTAGCCGTGAGCTACTGTGGCTCTTGAGCACTGGAAATGTGGCTGGTGCGTGTGAATTAAGACATGCTGTAACTGTAAAATGCTCGTGGGGTTTTGAAGCCATAGTATGAAAAAGAGTGTAGTGTTTCAGTAATAATTTTTATAGTGGTTACATGTTGAAAGGTTAGTATTTTGGATATAGGGGGTTCGATGAAATATATAGCAGGTCCTCAAATAATGTTGTTTTGTTCAATGCCCTTTCGTTATAACATTAAGGAAGAGAAAAAATCGATGCCCAGGTGGGGCTACTTTCTATGTGGAGTTTGCACATCCTGTCCCTCTCTGTGTGGGTTTTCTCCAGGGACTTCTGATTCCCCCCACATCTCAAAGATGTGCCCGTTAGGTGACCTGGCGAGCCTCCATTGTCGCAGCCTGAGTGTGGGGGTGCGTGCGGGTGGCCCTGCGATGGAAGGGCGTCCTGTCCAAGGTGGGTCCTGAGCTGCTGGGAGAGGTTCTGGCCACCTGGGACCCTAAACTGGAATAAGCAGGTTGAAAAACAGTGATCTTCATCTTTCTTAAATGTAGGGATAGCTCACATTTATTTCAGTGTTTAATATTCGAAGTGTTTTGGGTCTTTATTTAGAAGTTTTTGTGACCAGACATATGCCATAGCAACTTTTGTTTATATCAGTTAGCCTAGGGTCAGATTGGTTTTGTTAAGCATCCTTTCACTTGGAGTCGCAGTTTCCAAGAATCTAACGATGGGAAGTGAGGACTTGCCGTATTAAAATTCATGTCACTTGTTTGTATTTATTTTTTCAAATGGAGCTGCTAGATAATTTAAAATTATGTCTGTGGCTTGCATTAGGTTTCTACTGGGCCCTGCTCATCTAGATAATGGGGACTTTCAGAGAAGGGTGAGTGAAGTTTGGACGGCTGCAGGGGAGAGAGTATCGGTAAAAGTGGGACGGAAGGTTGGAACAAGCGGCTCAGGCCAAATTGTGCAGAGTGTTGTCTACTCAGCTGAAGAGTTGGGACTTTAACCTTGTGAGCCACCACAGGGCTTTGAGGGTGGGAATCAGGTGATCCAGTGGCCGCTTTGGACAGGGCTGAAAGTACAGCTGACCCTTGAACAGAAAGAGTAGTAATGACGGTAACCGAGGAGTGAGGTGCTAGGGTCTGGAGTTGGGTGGTGCCTTTGAAATCAGAAAAAGATCTTTGGTGATTAAAAGCATTATCAGTGCCAGTGATAGATGATTGATTGATAGATAGATAGATAGATAGATAGATAGATAGATAGATAGATAGATGATAGATGATAGATAGATAGATAGATGATTGATAGATAGATAGATAGATAGATAGATAGATAGATAGATAGATATAGATAGATGATAGATAGATAGATAGATAGATAGATGATAGATAGATAGATAGATAGATAGATAGATAGATGATAGATAGATAGATAGATAGATAGATAGATAGATAGATAGATAGATAGATAGAGCAAGCCAGCCTGGAGAGGGAGTTGGATGGGAATTACCTAGGAGAGATAATTTTGGTTTTTGACCTGGTGAGGCTGAGGTGACTGGCTGAAATACGGGATTAAGGGTATGAGAGAAACAGATTTTTGGGTTCTAGTAGGGGTGATCATGGTGATCAAATAATTATAATAATGATTTGTATTTGTTTGGCATTATAATAGACAAAAAGGGCTCACATAGATTATTTTACATAATTCTTACAACAGCCTGAGTCTCAAAGAGTAAGTAACTTGCCCAAGGTCACATAGCTACTTAGTGGCCAAGGTAACACGCTAAAACTCTCTATCTTTGTAATTGAAAATTTAAAAAATGCCAAGGGAAAATGTAGAGAAACCTTAGACTCGACTATAAAATTTCAGTTTCCCCATGCTGCTGCCTAAATTGAGGGCTGGACCCAATCCTGGAAAGAAGCATCTCCGGTAATCTTAAACATCGTTTGTAGAGATGAAAGAAACTGAGGCCCTGAGAAGTAAAATGTTAAAAATATCGATCAGTAAGAGAGATAAGGTGGAACTCAGACAAGGGCCTGTGGTCCATTGCATTATTATTTCCAGATATTAATTTTCCCTCCCTGTCGAAGAGCTTGTCCCTGCCTCCTGCCATGAGCCCTGCCAAGTGGACTTGGTCATAGAACTTGCTTTGGCTAATGGAATGTGAGCCAAAGTGACATCTGCCACATATGATCATTAACAGTTAAGAGCCATGGCACAGGGGCAGCCTTTTTGGTCTTTTCCCTGGGTCATAAGAGTGGCATGTCCCAAATAAGGACCCCTCCTTCAGCCAGGGTCCTGGAATGAAGAAGGTATGTGAAACAGAGCCTCAGATGACCTATAGCTGCCACATGGACCTTTACTGTGGTTACTGTGGTTACTGAGGTTTGGGGATTGTCTGTAACCATAGTACAACCTAGCCAAAGCTGACTAATACACTACCCCATCCTACAGGCTTAACTGTATTGTGTTGATTCAACACAAATGCTTGCTTTTCACCTGGTTAACTTCTCATCATTTAGGTCTCCCATTTTTTATCGCTTTTTCAAAGAGGACTTGCTTGATCACCTGGTCTACTTTAGGCCTCCCTCCCCGCCATACACACATACACCGTTACTTTCTACTATAGTATCTGTATTTCCTTCCTAGGCACTTAACGCAGTTGTAGTCATAGACAGATTTCTTGATCACTGACATGCTCCACTTGACTGTAAGCTCACGAAGAGCCGAATCATGTCTATTTCAGCTCACATTAAATGGCACCTGTCACACAGTTGTTGCTCAGTGGTTATTTGTGATGAACAAATGCATAGCTTATTGTTGACATGGTTAAAACCAAAAAGGTAGGGGGAGGCTGCCATTAGGGAGGTAACGCTCCTGAAGAAGCTCCTGAGTGCAAGGATTAAATGCTCTCTTATTCTTTTTGCTCGTCTTTCAAGGAAAATTTGGAAGTAGTGGTGCTTTTCAAAACCCTTAACACATTCACTGGCCAACAGATGTCTGTGGCCCGGCAGATTTCCTGCCTGATGCCAGGGAAGCCTGCAGATAGACCAGAAGGACTCCTTTGGAAGAAAGCAGGACTGTTGCCATTGAACGCTTAGTTATGTGGAGTAAGGGAGACACCTGCCCTTTCCCTCCTGAGCGGCTGGCGCCAAGTGGGGAAAGGGGGGGAGAGGTTACCGGGAAAGGGAATAATGGGCTGGGCGTGGTGAATGCCTTTCTGGTCTAAACCAGAAAAATCGGGCCTACTTGCCCTCCCTTCCACCTGCCAAGAAACCGCTTCACAAGTGGCTCCGGAACCGCCTCCCACCCAGCCGGCGAGCAGGAGTTTGAAGGCTCCGTGCAAAATCGTCAGCTTTCTCGTGACAGAGACACACACGCTCGGGCGATGGGACCGGGAGGGGGGGGGAGCCACAATTCTGTTTTCTAGATCACGAAATGTCCTGTGTAGAGAAACCCACGGGGTCCCACGACCTGAACTGTCGAAACACACAGCGAAGCGTAATGCTGAGTATGTCGTGTCAGTGGGTGGAGTCAACGACCCGGGAGGCCCCTTGGCTGGGAGGGGAGCCCGCTGATCCTGTGACCCTAAAGTGCTTGCCGTCTGTGACTCGGGAACACACGGCCGGGCTAGAGGCTTCTAGGAATAGACTGCACTTTTTACAAAGTAAATGAAATGTTGTAAAAAGCGGCCAGCGTAATTGCCATGACTTACACCCCGTGACATTTGATAATAACAAGGTTGGTACATTACAAATAAGTTCCGCATTTACAACTCTGCCTTGATATTTACACTTATTAAATTGTTTAGGGAGGTGGTTCCTGGATGCTGGAGGCCCATATATAAGACATATTAGCATAATTGGAGCACAGCCAAATCCCTCAGTGTACATTGCAGATACTTGTTAAAAGCTTGACCTTGGAGGAAAACCCTTCCGTCTTGTCTTCGATCAGCCATCGGCTCCCGAAAGCAGGCCCTGGAAGCGGCTCCTGGTCGTGCGCAGCCGGGGGAGCTTGTCCTCGGCGCTGACCTCAGGCCGGCCCTCGGCTCCCGGGACAGTGATGAAGGCCGTGTTCTCACCTGCGTGAGGAAATTAGCTATGATTTTCCATTACCTGTCCCAAACATTCCTTTTCATTTGTTTAATTCACCTCGAGTTGACACTACACATTAATTCATTGAGCAATCGCTTTGTGTAAAGGCCCAGAGATGAATGAGACGGTCACTGCCATCAGGAAACTCACACTTTAGTCAAGGACACAGACAACTAACTCGAGTGGAAGGCAGAATGAAATAAGGGCCATAATAGGAGTGGGAACAAATTGCTGTGGGAGCGGAGATGACACAATTTATTTTAATGAGGGCTAGAGAGTTAAGGCAGGCTTCCGAAAGGCGCCCTGAAGGAGTAATGGGAGGAGAGGAGGGAAGCTGGGCGATGAGGTCATCCCGGGGTAAACTATGTGCGTGAAATGGCATGAGAGGCACATACCTGCTGGGGACGTGATCATGTCTGTTGGTGTATCGTTGGCAAGTTCCAGGGAGAAATCCAGCGCAGCGGGGCTGGGGGGATGGCGAAGAGGCTGGAAAGCTGTGGTTGACTCTGCTCCCGGGACTTCTGAAGCCCACGCTCGTTTTGTTCATTAAGGGCAGTAATGAAAACTTTTGAAGGAAGCCAGGAAAGGCGTTTTGGGAAGCAAGGTCGAGCAGCGTAAGGATGGGTTGACGAGGTAAGGGACTGAAACGGGGGGACCAACTTCCGTGCCCCAACTGGGCATTAGGAGGAAGAGGTAATACAAGATTGCTTCTGTCATTTCTAGCCTTAAAAGCTGGGAAAAGGCCCGGCCAGCGTGGCTCGGAGGTTGAGCATCAACCAAGAATCCAGGAGATTGCGGTTCGATTCCCAGTCAGGGCACAGGCCCGGGTTGCGGGCTCGATCCCCAGCAGGGGGCGTGGAGGAGGCAGTGGATCAATGACTCTCTCATCACTGATGTTTCTCCCTCTCCCTCTCCCTTAAGTTAATGAAAAGATATATTTTTTAAAAAAACCCAACCAAACAAAAAACCAAAAAGCCCAAAAAACAAACCACCACCACCACCAAAAAAACTGGGAAAAAGTGTAGTGCCCATGATGAGACGGACAACCTGGATAAAGGGGTCAGTTTGCTGGAGAACATATTTGGTTGGAAATATACTGAGTTTAGTGGTTCTGGGGTCAGGAGGGATCTCAGAGTCATCTGCAGGTGGGAAATTGTCCAAGCCGTGGAACTGGCTAAGGCGACCTTGGTGGTGGGAACACAAATGAACACAGGAGATACCAGCTGGATTTAGGGGTCATGTGGAGACAGCCACTAATGAGGGGGACCGAGGGACCTTCCGAGTGGCGGGAGCAGACGGGGCTGGGTGTACTTTGGGAAGAGCGGGGGCGAGTCAGCAGGGTGAGGACTCAGAGGGACTGATGGAGTTGGGCCCTTAGGCGGTGGCTGGTTGCCTTGCAAGAGACCCTCACAGGGAGCTCACTGTTGTTTCATCGGGGGGAGGAAATGAGATGATGGAATAATGGATATGAAAAGCGAAAGTTCTTTTGAAAGTACAAAGCGTTGCACCTACGTAAGGTCACAGCAAGTCAGCTTTCTATCCCAGATGCTCTGGGGTCAAAAGGCCATTGACATCTAAAAGGCACTTTCTTTTTTTTTTTAAATATATCTTTATTGATTTCAGAGAGAGGAAGGGAGAGGGACAGAGAGAGAGAGAGAAACATCAATGATGAGAGAGTCACTGATCGGCTGCCTCCCGCACGCCCCCTGCTGGGGATCGAGCCCGCAACCCGGGCCTGTGCCCTGACCGGGAATCGAACCGTGATCGCCTGGATCCTAGGTCGACGCTCAACCGCTGAGCCACCCCGGCCGGGCTAAAAGGCCCTTTCATTTATATCATTATACCGAATCCTGCTCTTTCCCCCATCCCCCAAGTACCAGCCTCCGAGCTACCAATTGCTCAGTCAGGTAAAACACTTCTGTGCTTGGTGTATGTCAGCAAGTCTAGGCCACTCGGCTATTGTATGTCACAGGTCTCCATTCAGATTCACAGGTACACGGCAGCCGAATGCATCGAGAAGGGCGGCCTTATGGCTCTTTAAATAGAAAGGCATTTACCCTAAAGGGACTGGACCGGGGCACAGTCTAGGATTCAGAGAGGTTCCTGGGAAAATCATAAAACTCGAGCATTTGCTCTTCTTCTAGGGAGTAATAATTGCCCAAGAACCTCTTAAATGTATAGCTTAAAATATTAACCAGACACTTAAGAAGTCCTGGCTTTGAACTAATTAGAACGCCCATAAATTACACTTCATCGCAGTGCCCGTCCCGTCGGCGTGAGGCCGACACTGAATGAGGGCATTTAATGCGCGCTCCGTCTCGGGCAGTTTTTTGTTTCTGTGACCAGCCAGCCAATGCCTTGCCTTTCAGCAGCATTAAAAAGGGAAAGGAAGGGAATGGGGAAGGGAGAAAAGGAATGAAGAGGAAAGGAGAGACCAAAGCAAAGCAACCTAGAGCAATGCCCTTTGCCCTCACTGCCGTAATCACCGCAGTGTCACCAAGCAAGTTCTCGTGCAGAGTCATGTTCTGCCTGCTCTGTCTTTAGGACTTGATGTCCCTTGTATATAAAACTCGTATGAACCGTTCAACAGGATAATAGGATCGTACCAAGCGTCAGGGCTGCAGCTGAGCACGCCCGGGGCATCGCCCCTGCAAAGATGAGCTCTTCCCGTGCTCCATGTTTCTGTTCAAAGTAGCCTATCAGTCACTCGGGTCTGACACCTTGGTGTCGCGTTTGCATTCTTCCTCTCTTTATACTCTCAACGTCTAATTGATCGTCAGTTCTTTAGATGCCGCTTGGATCTGGCCCACTGTGTAGGCCCTCATTATTTATCAAGGTATTTTTGCAACAGCCCCCCACAAAGTTGGCCTTTTGTGACCTTCCCCCCTCTCTGTCCTATATATAGAGAGTGTCCGGTGTCGTCCTTCCTGAAGTGCTCCGTATCATTTCTTTCCTCAAAACTCCCCAGCATTTCCCTCCGATTTGTAAAATCAAGCCCAAACCACACGACCGCTGCTGCCTTTCATGGGCCGACACTCCAGTTAAACGGAATTGTTCAGCGGTCCTTGCATCTGCATGTCAGTTTGTCCTTCTGCTCACGCCTTCCTTCCCTCCCTCCCTCAAGATGTAAGCTCCGTGAGAATGGGGACCACATCTGTCTGGTTCACTGTTATGCTCTCAGAGCCTAGCATTGTGGTAAGCACACAGTAGGTGCTCATTAAATATTGACTGAATGAATAAAAGCTTCACATTTCCAAACCAACTAAACCTTTAAAATTCAGTTGAAATGCCACTCCTGCCAAAAAAATCCATGCTGATACCTGCTTCCCATCTTAATGCCTACCTCAGCTCACCTCACCTCTCCAAAGCTAAGTGATGTGTGTGTGTTTTTTCTGCACCCTCATAGGCTTTATCGATACTTCTTTCTCTGCACTTGGAATTGTAATTCTTTTTGTACCTGTGCCATCTCCCTCTAGACCGTGGAATCCCTGAAGGCATGGGCTATGTTTAATTCATAAATGTGTCCTGAAAAACAACCCCCACTCCCTGAATGGACACTCAGTGATTCGAACAGCCACACTGGAGGCTCTAGCAAAGTAGAGGGAGCTGAAGCTTATTACTATTTCTAATCATATGATAATAGCTCTTGTGCTCTGCTCCTAAACATCAAAAGGTGAAAATGTTGTTTGGATCTCAATTAGCCAAAATATAGGTGGAAATGTTGGCTGAGCCTCTGTTAGTCAAGATACAAGGCCATCATGGCTAAAAACTGAACTCTGGCCAATCTCCAAGAACTAGGAACAAAGTCATGATTTGCATAATTCATGAAATTGCAAATTGTTTTTCCCTGCAATGGATGCTAACTGTAATAATATTTTATTTGTGGCTATTGGGACTATAGACATCTAAATAAATTCAGTCTGTAAATGGGATCTTTGGCTATAGCTTTCTTTGTATTATAAATCAAAACTATACTGCATGTTACGTGCATTGCATGTATATCAATTTTCAGATTGCACTTCCCTTCGAGCTCTTGGCTCCTATCTAAGCTCCAATCCCCCTAGTTGTGGACACTAAGGAATGTGCCTACTTGGGTGTCTGGGGGAGAAAAGGCCAGTGCATTTGACTCTTGGAGCAAACCACTGCAAGGGAAACTGTCTTGCCAGGTTGTTTCATTTACAGGCCTGGCAATTCCCTTGTCCAACCCTCCATCTTCGTCAGCACACCTATGAGGAGAGATTCTTTTGAAAGCCCTTCAGAGAATAATTACCTACAATCCTTTATACTCGTTCCAGATTTTTACTCCTCTGAGCATTTGAAGCCCATTTGCTTTCATTCTATAATCAAGACAAAACCAAACCACCCCCCAAACCCTTTCCTGTAGAAAAGGTTGTAAATCACCCTTCTGACTCTTGTATTTCTGTTCAGTTGAAGCTTCTCATTCCAGAATGTTCTTACATCCTGTCTTGATCCTTCAGTTTGTGCCTTTTCACTCGTCCTTAATATCAATGATCACAGGCAACACACATTTGATGCTTATCTGAACTTTATTGAACAAGTAAATATGCATTAACATCTACAATGCAAGTCATTCTTGGTCCTGCAACAAAGAGACAGGTGTTTATTCTGAGGCAAAATGAGCGCATGAATCAACAGATCTACCGCTACTGGGATGCTTCGGGTGCCCTGGTATGGGCACAGTCTCCCTCAATACCATTCAAAGCAGGCTTTGCTGTCACCTCTCCCTTCAGCTGAGTGGTATCTAAACCCTTCTGTATCAGAGGTAGTTTTATGCCTGCGTCATGAATCATAGAAGACATTTGGTCAAAGACTTCGTAAAAGGGATAGAAGAGATACATTAGAGCTGAGTTGGAATCAATTATTTTTCAAGCACATTGGCCATAGTAGCAAAAGTCTCAACCACATTTGAGAATAACCTGGTCAGCCATTTAACATCAAAGCATGCAGTAGCCTGTGTAGACAGCAGCTTTTTGAGACAACCTTGAATTTGGCTTGAGCACCCAGGATGCATTTTAGAAAGTGAAAAGTACTTTTATGTGCAATGACTAGTGTAGTGAGTGGAATGGTGGCTCCCCAAGGGTGTGTCCATGTCCTAATTCTCAGAACCTGTGATGTTACCTTAATTAGAAAAAAGGTCTTTGCAAATGTAATGAAGTTAAGGATCTTGAGACGAGGAGAGTATCATGGATAAACCTGGTGGGCCCTAGATGCCATCATGAGTGTCCTTATGAGAGAGAGGCAGTCGATTAGATACACTGAGTGAAAGACGGAGCCTAGAGTGATTTGGCTACAAGCCGAGGAATGGTGAGTCACAAGAAACTGGAAAAGGTAAGGAACAAATTTCCCCTAGAGCTTCCAGAGGGAGTGCAGCCCTGCCAACACCTCAATTTAGGACTTCTGGCCTCCCAAACAGTAAGATAATAGCTGTTAATTTAAGCTCCCACATTTGCAGTAATCTGTTAGAGCAGCCACAGGAACCTAACACAGATTTTGGTACCAGGGAGTAAGGTCCTGCTATATATCAAATAACTAAAAATGTGAAAGTGGCTTTGGCAATGGATAATGAGTGGAGGCTGGAAAAATTCTGATGCACGTAATAGAAAATGCACAGATTGCCTTAAACAGACTGTTGGTAAAGATATGAATGTTAAAGGTGCTTCTGATAAGGGCTCAGAAGGAACTGAGGAACGTTTTATTGGAAACTAGAGGAACTGTGATCCTTATATATAGCAGTGTAAGTCTTATCTGAATTGTCTCCAACAGTTGCCTGGAAAGTAGGATTTCTAAGTGATGAACATGGGTATTTATTTAACTGAGATTTCCAAGCAAAGCATTGGAGGTATGGCCTAGTTTCTTCTTGAGCTTATATTAAAATATGAGGAAAGAGAGAAAATGAAGAAAGAACTATTAAACAGAAAGGAAACAACATTTGACGATTCAGAAAATTTTGAGCCTATTCAGATGGTAAAAGATGCTAAAATTAAGAGACTCACTGCCAGGATAGTGTGCTCTGGACATAAGGCCAAGGGTGGACAACCTTTGGCTAGTGCTGGAGAGATTAGGCATTGACTCAGCCATCTCAATAGAAACCAGGAGTCGAGATGGGGTTATCTGGCAAAAATCTGTGAGGACTCTTGTCTCACTATTGAATCAATGTGTGACATACATGAGAGGCCCACAGAGGTTTTGAGAATGTTATACCAGCAGAAACACTTCTACGCTGGCCTGACAGAGATAGGACAAAATGAGAGAAGGTTGTCAGACTACCAAAATTTTACGGGCAGCAAACAGGCTGGTAAAACTGCAAACATGTGCTACCCTTCAATGCAAAGGATCAGTCCTAGGGCAGAGCTGCAGGTACCGAGGCAGAGGCCCAAGCATGGGAGGAGCCCCGAGGCCAGGATTATTATCGTCAGGCCTTGAAACCTAAGGGGATTTTGCTGGCTGAATTTTGAAAATCATCAGGACAGATGACTTCCTTCTGCTTTCCATTTCTCCCTTTTGGAATAGCAATGTCCATAACTATTATCTAATGCCTGTCCCCTCACTGTATTTGGAAGCAGATAACTTGTCTTCTTGTTGTACTGATCCATAGACAGAAACTTTGCCCCAGGCATTTAACCTATACCTGCTTTAAACGATCTAAATGAGATTTGGGACTTTTGAACTGATGATGTTTGGATGGAATTTTAGACTTAGACTTGACTCTGTAATGGGTTAAGACTTCGGGTGAAGGTTGAGATGGAGTGAAGGGATTGTGCACATGGGATAGACCTAAATTTGGGGGTTGGACACTGAGTGGACTAAGGGTTGCCTCCAAAAAAATGATATTCATAACCTAACCCGCAGCATCTGTGAATGTTACCTTATTTGGAAAAAAGGTCCTACAGATGTAGTTCAGTTTAGGATCTTCAGATGAAATTATTCTGGATTATCTGAGTGGGCCTTAAATGCCAACCTAAGTGTGTTCTTACAAGAGAGAGGCAGAGGGAGATTAGGTACACAGAGGAGGTGATGTGAAATTGGAGCAGAGAGATGTGGCCAGAAGCTGGGAGAGGCAAGGGAAGGTTTTCCTTTAGAGCCTCTGGAGGGGGCATGGCCCTTGGTTCTAGATATCTGGTCATTAGAACTGTGAGAGAATGAATTTCTGATGGGTTAAGCAACTGAGTTTGTGATGACTTGTTATAATAGTAAAAGGAAACTAATACAACTTGTTAACATTTTAAGGGTTTTGTCATTTTTGAAAACATTCTGAAGAAAATCTTCATAAACTGGTGCTTCTCACATGTAGTGGTGATAAATCCAAAAACAGACTTCGTATAATCTGGTTCTATACTGAAAATGTTATGATGTACTTTTTTGGTGATACTTTTCTATCTAACCCAGCTAGATAGAAAATAGTTAAGAGCAAGACCATTATAAATCTGGGAAGCAATCCCCTGCACTCAATTATTGGAACTTCATGAAAGACCCTGAAAAGGCTTCATAGTATTTGTGAAAAGCATGTGAGATTACTCTAAATACAAATATATACTTTATCAATAACAGTACTTCATTTTTCCCCCACTATAAAATAAGGCAAGTTCACATCTGGAAAAGGTGATATACATCAGTATTTCTACCTGGACCAGCTTGATAATATGGCATGGCAAATGCCCTTACAGTTTAGTCAGGGTTAATTTTTCAAAGTATCATTTCCCTACAGCTTAAAAAGCTATCAAAGGACTCAAAGAAGGCCTACCATGAAGATTTCAGAAATGATCTGGTGCAGTCAAAAATACACACATTAACTATTTACATAAATTAGTAGGACCCATATCTTTGTTGCTGTTGGAAAAAACGGTGTGGAATTGACATGTCCCTTCAATTTGTCAGTGTATGCATATGTGTGTCTCTTTAGATAAAACTGTAACATCTCAGAGACTGTAATTCTTTTTGATCTCTCTATTGGTGCAGCTTCCGAGCTTTTTAAAGTATAATAGCCCAGGAAGAACGCACTGGAGGAAAAGGCAGCAGTTTGAATCATTGCACATCTATATAAAGGAAAGTGTGAGCTACTGGTCACTAGTTTCCTTTCTCTCAGGTGGTGACTTGCCGAGTCGGTCCTTTGTTCTTTCTGACTGTCTGCAGTGCTCTGGAGAACAAACAGGATTCTCCATATAAGATATGTGCACATAGGAAATCTCGTACAATAATCACCTGCATGGATTAGTCTTAAAATTGCACTCCAGCGAAGTTATACATTACTTCAATGCATGTTTTAAAATAATAGACAATTTAAGTATAATCGTTACACTCTCCTGGATTTAAGAAAAACGTAGAGCCTATTTTCCTCCTAGGGTTGTTGATGGAGGTACGATTTTAGTTAGTTAGTATAGGTAAGTAAGTATGATGACTGAGAAGTTCACTTAGTCACTGGGACGTGGAATTACTGTAGAAGATATAAATATATACACATATGTACACGTACATACATAAAAGTATTTTTTCTTTAGACCACCAAGGCAGAACTGGAAAGCAGAGTAGGAAGGCAGATAAAACACTTGACCTTTCAGTTTTCTGCTGCTTCCTGCAGAGAGAAATCTTTTGCCTGTCAGGGCTCCTAGAACTCCCTTCCCTGCTTTCAAGGGGGTCAGGGGTGCAAGAAGCGATAGAAGAAATGAACCACAGAGATTAGGAATCAATATTTACCCTTAAAAATCTAAATCAAGGTCATAGAAGTTTCAGGTTCATCCCTCGCACAAACATTAAAATGTGAAGTTTTTCTCAAAAATAGCCATATAAAGTATTTGTATAAAGTAGATCTATGTGCATCATTAGAAAACACTGCTTTAAATCAAGTGTAAATCGCTTGAACTTCCTGTTGCACTTTGGCTTGTTTTTAGCTAGGAGAGGTGCCTGCAGTCTCAGGCCGAAGCTCTAGCTTAAGGATCAGGCTCAGCCAGAGCAGGTGGGTGGTCGGCCTTCACTTGAGAGAAGAGTGGGAGCCCCTTGCAGGGGTGAAGCGGTACTGAGTTGGGAGCTTCCCAAATGCCTTCTCTTCCAGGCTGTGATCCCTGCCTCTGCAAAGCACCCCCACACAGCTCCTCCCTGGCCTTCCTTTCTAACGTAACAAGAATGAAAAGCAGACACTGGGTCATTCTTTCTACCCTTTCCCGGGGGTGGGGGTGGGGTGGGGTGGGGCGTGACCTGCGCATTAGAGCAACATTGTACATTTTTGACAGAATGTTTAGAAAACCTTAGAACACTTCAAAATTTCTTACAATTTCTTACACTTGTCACCACCGCTGTCAGGTCACACACAACAACAAATAATACACATCTTGACACTGAAATGGAGCACACATTTTATAATCCCGATAACTGTGTTAGTATAACTGTGGGAGGAGTCTTGCAATCGCTTTGCGAATGCAGGCTGGTTCTTCGGCTTAGCGTGATCTTTGCAGAAATGCACTTACTTCCTCTCCACCCCTCGAGTGCATGTTTTGTTCTTCCTCCTCAAAATGGATGATGTTGGTTATCGGGACCTTTTTATATTCTTTGGTATCGGGAATCACTTTGCCGAGATAGCTCCGCTGTGGCGGGAGCGTGACCTTTCCAAAGGCACTCGTCTGGTATCTGGAAGACAAAGAGAAAGACAACCAAAACCGGGTGAGCTTCAGATCTCGGCTCTCGCAGGGTGGCGGGGCGAGAGAGGGTTTCCGAGAGTCCTGAAAAATCACTTGGAATGAATATGGAAATAACCGCCTAGGAGCCGCGATCTGAGGAGTTCGCGCTGCAGCTGCCAGGCCGGGTTCAAGAGTCCTGCGGTCAGCGCCCAGTGACTTTTCTTGGTTAGTGAAGTCAGAGCGATGCAGGAAATGGAAACATTTCCTCAGGCACTATCCCCTTGGAAGTGGCAGGCGACAACAAAACGTCCTGGGCAACATGTTAAACGGAAAGGCTCTATGAACAGGGCCTTTTGCCGGGAAGCTCCTTGGCGCCCGTCGCGTTTTCAGCCTGTGCTGGCCGCCTCTGGCGGGCACCGCGGGCAGAGCAGGCCAGCTGGATTTTGCCCACTGGCTGCAACGTGTGGCAGTCAGACCAGCTGCGAGGCTTCGCCTGGTTGTATGATGTAAACAAATTCAATACATTATATAGTCACAATGGGGGCGAGCAACGAACAGGCCCCATTCCCCTCGACCGTCACAGGAAAAATAATCACGGGTGAGATGCCTGTTGGCACAAAGCTTGAAAAGCAAAGTTTTAAAGTACTGAAAGTGGCAGAAAATAGTTTCAGCTTTAATCGGAAAAAGGTTTACAGCTCTGCACTGAGATGATCACTGCTGTGTTATTATCACCTCTGTTTTATGCTCGGCTTAAATGCAATCGATGTGGGTGAAAATCCCTTTCTGACAAAAGCATAAAATACTTAGATTCTCTATTTAGAATGAGACTAGGTCCCCACAGATAATGACAACCACCAGCACTTACATAAATGCTAACACTTTACACTCGTTAATTTGCTAATTCCCACAACATCCTCGGGAGGTAAGCCCATTTCATTCTATGCTATTATCTCCGCTTTACTGATGAAGGTTACACAGCAAATCAATGGTATGATGGGGGATCATAATGCAAAGTTAATGCCTAAATGTCAGGCCTGCTTTGTTCAGAGGTAAATGTTGGGGCCTCCCAAGCTACCACTCATTTCTTCCCTATGATGATGGTTATGAAAGGAGGACACCCTGCCTGTCCCAGGAGAAGGATGGGCTTTGAGAAGGGCTGAGATTTTGCTAGGGCATAGTTTTCATCTGTGCTGGTGTCTCTTGTCTGGCTCCCAGTGGTCTGTGGTCAGTACACAGAGCAAAGAAAGCTAGCTGGCCTCCATGACCTTGGCCTCATTAACACCCTGTGTGAGTGCAAGGAACCAACCAGCTCTACGCTTAAAGTGCCTTATATGCAATAATATCGCTGAGAGGTGAGAAAGAAAGGGGCATTTTCTCTTTTCAGAGATATATCTGAGTGATGGATTATTTGGGTATCCTTTTAAAGATGATACTATTTAAAAAATCCAATATTTAGTTTGTGATATGGATCACCATTCAGCTAAAAATGTGAAGATAACATTCCTAGATAAAGGGCTTATTACTGAGATGTCACTGCTTTGCATACAGATTGGTTTGGGACTTGTTAGAAAACATTTAAAAGTGAGATTATAATGTAACGGTTACCATTGCGTTGCTAGCATGTAAGCATTCCCTGTTAAAGCCATCAGGTATGAGAATGATGGTACCAATCACAGAGGACTGTCCCAGCTCAAAAAGAGGCTGGCTCCTTGGTGGTCTTACACACTAAAGTCAAACTGGCATTCACACGCACCCCAGGAGTGCCCCTGGCACCCACAACATCACTCACTGACCACTGGATTCAAGGAAAGAACCACATGCAAAACCCAGCCTCGCAACATTAAATGATGTGATGTGAGGATTCATGTCGACCTGAAACCTATTGGTTAGCACTTGGTTTGAGAAAATAAAACTTTCAGGTCAAAGTGAACCGAGGAAAGGACACTGAAGCTTTTGGAAGGCAAGATAAACACTGGTTCAGGGTCCAGATCCAGCTCCTGGCATGCACAAAAGACAAGTATTCTACATTTGCTCCCTTCCTTTCCTTTTTGTCTCTCTCAATTTTTTGGTATCTAATCAGTCTCCTATGTTTATGAGATACTTATAAGAAGCAGCAATTCTGTAAAGGTCACCGCGTGTGTTTTTAAAATGTCAACGTACAACCTTATGAAAAAAATGCCATTAGAAACAATGACAGCAATGACTGATCTAGATTTTGTGATTTACTTACAATTCTCTATGTTAAAACTATTTTAGGTACAAAATACATATTTATACCCTAGAGTTGTATGGATCAAGGCACAGTGTAATTGAGAGGATAGCGTGTTTTATATATACACATGTGTACATATATATGTATATATACACATATATATTTATATATATATTTATACAGACATATGTATATATAAAAACAGGAATATATATATTCACCTCTGTTCACGTTCTAATAGCTTGCAATCTAATGATGAGACCGTTTTATACTTAGATTCATGGCTTCTTTGAAGCACAGACTGTGAGTCACTGACTTGTGAGCTTCTGTATTGATAGTATTAAATGCTAATAAGTAAAAATCAGTGGCCTGGTCCTCGTACGGTCAGGGCACACAGTCGGCATCGCCTTTAGGAGAAAGGAACGAATGTCTGATACTACTGCTGCCAGAGCTACTGGAGTTTGGTGACTGCATCTCTGTTGTGGACACAGAGGTGGAAGGCGCGGGTGTGTGTGCGATGTGAGCGGAGGGCTCCAGGAGACCCAGACTGAACCCAGTTCACTTTTCTAACCAGCCTGATTCTCCCAGCAACACTGAGACTAGGGTGGTTTACGTGGTGAAAACAGAGCCTCTCCTCCAAAGAGTCGATAGACGTGCGTATTTACCTGAGATGATGGGCGGGGCCTTGTTAGTAGCTTTCCTTTCCAATGTGCCTGTTGTCTTTTTGGAAATCAGAGAGCGGAGGATGGGGAGAAGCACCTGCCTGTGTTTGTACACGTGTTGGGGATATTGTGCAGCAAGATATGGGCAGAAACATTTCATGGGGGGGGGCATGATTTGTCAAAATCGCCCTCTGCTTCCATTTTATTAATACATAAGGCAACATATTACGGTGAAGAGAAAGCCTGGAGACTCTAGTATACCCTCAGGGTCTAGGAGTTCTGCTGTTTGCAAACACAGGGATTAACACAGCGGGAAAGCCTGACGCGGCAGTCCCAGGAGTTACCTTCCAAATGCACCGCGGCTGGGATCGCCCGCCACCCTAACAGGTCTCTTAGGTCATCAAAGGCTCGTCTTCATAAAATAGGAAGGGAAGGGCCCGGCCGGGCGGGGCTCAGCGGCTGAGCGTCGACCTGGGATCCAGGCGATCGGGGTTCCATTCCTGGTCAGGGCACAGGCCCGGGTTGCGGGCTCGATCAGTGACTCTCTCATCATTGATGTTTCTCTCTCCGAAATCAATAAAGATATATTAAATATATATATATGAAGGTAAGGGTGAAAGGGCTCTGCTCTGACAGTGGGTGGCCTGGTCAGAGCATGAGGTCGAAGGGAGGGATGTAGTTACATGAAAACACGCGTTCTGTGGAGGGCGGGCGGCTCAATCGGAAACAATGTCCCAATCTGCCACCAAAAGAGACCGTGAGCACACGGCCCGGCCTGAACGTGCTTCTGCGTATTCTGAATACCTGGGTGACCGGCGCAGACCACTGTCAAGGCCTTCCCTCCTTTCTTAGGAGCAAGAAGCTTTAGGCTTTGTCGGAGCACAGACTGATTTGGCATTCATCTCAACATTTCCCCACCCAAGTCCTGCAGTGAATGAATTAAACCCATTATTGTATTGCTCTAAAATTCATTCATTCAATCATTTATTCAGCAACTATATACAAAGCCCATCATCCATGAAATAGCTGAATGTAATGACGTTTCTGACCCATAGCTAAATCGACACCAATTTCCTTCCCACTGAAAACTGTCAAGTGCAGTAACTGAGCGGGGCATGGGCAGGGCTGAAACAAAACGCGCTGCGAGCGAGATCAAAGGACTCAGGCCTGGGGTGTGTAATGTGGGAAAGGGCAATTAATCCTGTAAGAGACTGAGCGTGTCAGGGATGCGAGGCTGCAACTTGTATATGGCGTGAGTAAGTCAGGTGGAAACTGAGAAACAGTGATAAAAAAGGCCACGGCCACACCCATTATTCATTTCCCCCCAGGTTAGGTGTCCGTCTGCTGCCTGTGGAAGAGTTTCCTTCCTGGGGCTCCACAGGCACGCAGACGCGTACCGATGGCCACCTAACACCATGCCTGTACACTCCCAGCAGAGCCACGTAGAACACGCGTGCCTGGTATATGCTGCACATTGTGTTACACAATATCCCATTTTAATGCAAATTAGTTGGCTAGAAAACAAAGTAAAAGAAACCCTCTGTAGTTTACTGTGAGTCTTGTTTTCTCCAAAGCTCTTCAGGACCATCACTGGGTGGGCACTGCTTCCAGTAAACGGAGCAGACAGACAACTGGGTTTAGGCTAAGAAAACCAGGAAAATTTTAGGTTGCTTCAGGAAATGTCTATTGAGTAGCTGTTTGCTTTCCAACACTCACAAAGAAAGATCATTTTAACCATGGCCGGTGTGGCTCAGTGGTAAGAGCGTCGGCCCGTGCACTGAAGGGTCTCGGGTTCGATTCCTGGTCAAGGGCATGTGCCTGGGAAGCAGGTTCATCCTTAGGCCCCAGCTGGGGTGCATGTGGGAGGCAACCAATTGATCTGCCTCTCTCACATTGATTCCCCCCCCCCCCTTCCATTCTCTCTAAAAAGCAATGGAAAAAATGTCCTTGGGTGAGGGTGAAAAAAACAAAAATTATAATGAAATCTTCTCACATGAACTGACACTTTCCCCCTTGTGTCCCGCGATTCCAAAAATGTTTGTTTCTTTTTCTGTGATTTTAGGAAATGACTAGAAGATGGCAGCTGAATTAGGTTTAGGCTAATCCCTGGTGCAGGACAGCCAGCTGCTCTGTTGGTTCACTGTCCTCACTCTTACCAGAACAGTGACTTTTTCAAAGAAAAAAGTATGTTGAGCTCCAACTTCATCAACAACTTGGTGTTCTAATTTTTCATTTAACATTTTGTTGCACAAATTTTCCATCTCTGAAACATGATATTGAAAACATGATTTTTAATGGCCACTTTCTTTTATGTGGTATAAATATACCACAACTTGCTTAACCATCTCTCTTCTGCTGGACATTTAAGTTGCTCCCAATTTTTTCCATTATTAAAAGCCTCACAATGTACATCCTTCCAGTTATATCTTTATATATACCACGTGTGGAAGTGGCTTGTTAAGTATGCAAATGAGTCTTTCTCTAGCCAAGGACATCTGATACACAATTATCTCTCTTCTTCTTTAAGCTTTGATTTTTTTAAATATTAAGTTATTTAGAACTTATTTTGTTGTACAGTGTCAGATTAGTTTCCACTTTGCTTGCTCGCTCACTTGCTTTGTTTTTCTTGCCAAGAGGAAATGGGTTGTCCCAGCACGATTTGTTGAATAATCATGAATATCTACACGGATTCATGACACCTCTTTCATCATAAGTTATCTACACTTGGGCACATTTCTGTTCCATTGACCTAAGTATTTTTCCGACTACTCTTTTGGTGCCAATACCTTCTGACTGCGTTATATCAGCCTCATGATATGTTTTAATATCCGGTGGAGACAATTCTCCATAATTTATATTTTCATTACGAACATGTATTTTTAGGGCACATTTTGGATGTCTACATCATGCTATCATCACAAAATATCCTGGAAAAACACATAAAAACAACACAGCTTGAAAAAGTGTCCTCTGCTCACTTTTTCTACCAGCTGACCACTTTTCTTCTGGAAACAGAGCAGAGGCCAGCACTGAGAAAAAGAGCATCAGCAATCCTACCTAGAGGTTTTATAATACTCGTATTCTCATTGTTTTTGCCTTGTCAAAAATATGAATAACTGGAATTAAATGTACAGTTTTGTTGGTTGATGATAAAGTCTAGTGTTTCTGGCCTGTAAATCTAATTTTCTCGCATGTTTTACAAAATTGGCTTCCACTAGAAACCACGAGTATGAAACTGTATCAAACATTTGATTCCAACAGAACTGCATTCAAGGGTGCTTGCAAAAATGCACGTCTAGAAGCCATTCAGTTACCTCCACCTAACGACCAGCTCTAGCCCTTTTCAAATCTGTGGCATAATATTCTTCAAACTAGAAGCAGGCCATGTTGTATAATCTATACCCTTCATTATCTGCAAATAAATCCATGCAAAGAAAACAGAAACCCAGATTACCGTGGTAGTTCAGGTTGGCAGAAGAGATGAAAGTATTTTAACGAGGATGGTAATGGAAAGCAATAATGTTAAAGTAGTTCAGAGGCTACTGTGACTATAGACACACAACTCCCATTAACTGTAATTGGAGTTAAGCACATGTAATGATAACAAAATAGACCCCTAAATGTCTTTCCAATTGGAAAATAAGCAAATACGTTCCAGGAAACAGCGTGCTTTTGTGTGGAAAATACAATATCGTAATTGAGATGCACAAATTAGTTTCACATTGATACTGCTCAGGGTATGATGTTGGTATTTTTCCTGTGCTTAGGGAAGTAGATCTGCTAGAGGTGATGTCTGTACAAAGGATGCCTTTCCTTTTCTCTTCTTAATGCTCAGCATTCATTATGTTATTAAAGGAAAAATCTCAATAGTTGCGATGGATTTATTAATTCAGTAGCTTGTTATCAGCATGAAACTCTGCTGTGCCAGGGGAAAAACAAATTATATTTGACAAAACTGCAGTAGTGAGATGAAATCACTTTTCTATATTTCACTTTCTTCTTACCCTCCCTGCCAGGTAGTAACTCTACTCTCTATCTCTATTATGAACCTCATATTTTGCGAACTATCAAGTCTTGTAGTAATATAAAGGTACATTATCAAGGAAACTCAATTATAGCAAGTTTAGGAAGATTGAAATACGTGATAAAAGTACAACCACATAGTACAATAATAATATTACTTCAAGGCACTAAAAACTTAATCCATATTAAGCTACAAATGTAGAAAATATGCAATACTTACTTTTATCTATCATAAACATGATATTTTTATAACATGTACAGTCAACCTCTTGGGATTGTAAATGACTAGCATTTACATAATTGGTAACTTGAGTATTTAAAAAAATTTTAGAAAAGCATGGCTCAGGAAAAAACTAAAATCAGTGTATTGTTCAGTATTTCAACTGTCACAGACCTTGCTATTGATTATCTTTGGACACAATGCCAAAGCTAGTGAATAGATTTATTTAAAAATGTCCTTGGTTTTGTGTATTAGCCGTGCACTGTGTTTGCTTCTGTGCTAGGAATGCAATTGGGCCCTAAGACAAATTTTCTCTCTCTGTGGCTGAAAGTCTGATGATGATGCCTGCACATCTGGAAAATATGGAAAAGGCAACAAATAAAAAGATGAATAATGTTAGAAAAGCACTGGAAAGGCTCCCAAGTAAATTATACATGTGAAACTTGCATGAAAGAGCACCGATAGGGAGACCATAGAAACTAGAACAGAGCTGCTAGATGTCTATCACAGTGGGTCACAGGCAGCAGTTTCTCAAAAACTGCCTGCTGATTCACCACCCAGGCAGCAGCAGCGAGTAGGAACCGACCCTCCGATCCACCCGCCGCTGCACTGCTTCCACGCGGAATATAATTTGCCGTGACTTTAAGCAAAGGAAAGGAAACCCATACTTCCTTCCCCTCTCCCTCCTTCCCTTCCATCCTGTCACCCACCCACAGACTTTACTGCACAAAGTGTCTGCGGAGGACCTAACAGGCACCCTCATGAGTTATCAGGGAGGAAAGGGTAAACGTACAAACAACTACAGCGCGAAACCGTGTCTCAGAGCATCACAGCGTAAGATGATGGAGGTTCAGAACAGAGGACAGTCATATCCCTTGAGTGCACGAGTTAGGGGTCAGGAACAACCCCAATTCAGCCTTAAAAGAGAGGTGGAATTTCAACAAGAGAAAATAGAAATATAACTGTTAATTTTTGGTTCAAAAAAGTGAGTTCCTTATATTGCTATTTAATTACCAATTCTCCGCCCCCCCCCCCCATTTGGGGGGCATGAAAAGCAATGGAGACATAAAGGAAGGAGCAGAGTATCTATACATATTTGACCTTTTTTTCTAGGAAAAGAAAGAAAATAATGAAAGGAAATGCACGGGATTTGACCAGATTCATGGTGATTGCTATTTCCATAAACATGTGATTTTAACTTTAATGAGAAATAAAGTCCTGAATGATTTACAGAGAAGACAGCAGTCTGTTTCAGAAAGAAAACAAAGCAAACAAAAAACCACCTAGCAGAGACGGGGCCCTCTGGTTAGGTCCCGTCGCTGAAGCCTGGACAGCGCTGAGGGTGGCAGGAGAACAGCTGATCAGGGCACGAGTAGATCGCAGTGACCTGGGCCAAGAGCACTTGGCAAGATGAGAGCTTGAGCAACCACTTGGGTTGGTGCAGATAAACCAGCTGTTAGATGACAGTGTGGATACAGGGTCAATTCAGTGCTACCACCTGTCATCTCTGTGCCTTTCTACTCTGTAAGTGACATAGATCCCTATGACTAAGAATATTAGGCATCAGCCATTTCTCTAACTTTGATCATATGATGAACAATCCTCTGTCATTTTTCGTGGCAGCTGTTTGTGATCTGCTTGAGCTTTGTTGCTGATATGCTGACCCAGAATATACTCACTTGTCATCTGCTTTTGTTTCTGAATCACTCTAAGACTATAGATCTACTCTTTTTGTTTTCAGCATGTGCAACCCATCTCTTGGGTCTGGGCTACCTAGTTCTTGCTGATTGTGGACGTTTCAGAGTCCTCAGCCCAATTCTACAGCTTCAGTACCCCCAGGTGCTCTGGGTTATAGAAATAAGCTACTTGGTTGTGTAGTAATGCAGAAATGGCAGGCTTTCCCCTGCCTGATGCCTCTGTTCCCCAAAGGACCAGATCACACAAATGTACCCCTGGCTGCGATTTTGAGTAGAGAAGATATTAATCTACACGTTACAATGTGCGAGCCTATAAACAGGTGCTTCCCATTAGTAGCGTTCCCCATGCTGCCCTGTATTTAATGACTTAACCAGTTGTGTGGACAAAGGCAGCCTGTATGGTTAATATCACAGGCACTTTAGCAGCTGCCAGTGCCATTGTTTTAAAGTATAAACTGTCCCTTAAGGTAGGAGCCAGTCAGCAGTTGTTTTAAATATGAGTAATTAGGACGGAGTTAAAACACAGCTTCTCAATGTCATATTCAAAACGGACAGAAGTTCCTTTGTAACATTAGTTTCTAAGGCAAGCTGTGCACAACCTGAGTGCAGGCCAAGCCTATATGTGGGCAAATATAATGGCTACTAACTAGCAACTTATCCATCATATGTCTCCAAAACCTGTCCTGGTTTTTACATCTACTGGAACAGAGTCAGTCCTCACATTATTAGACAAGTGTATCAATATGGATGGCTGTACATTAATGTTCTTTCCGGAGTTCTTTATACTAGTGAAAATTGTAAATAGCTTAGATGCCCATCATGGAATTACATTAATAAAAGATGGGAGCCACATGCACTGGGATACAGTGCAGCGATTCTGAATTATTATATAGATCTACATGTGCTTGACAGAAAGTAAAAAAGGCAAGTTACAAAAGAGTATCATATTCTTATTTTTTTAAATATAATTTTTAGAAGTTTGGAAGGATATATACCAATAAAAACAGTGCTTATCTCTAATGGTAGGGTCATAATTTTTTTCTTTTTTATATTTTTTCATGTCTGAATTTTTGGCATTGAGCATGATTAACTTGGCAAATTAGGGAAACAACCTAGGTAAAAGGTAAAATTTTCTGTCTTCAAATTAAAAGCACTTACAAAATGAAAAGGGAGCCCAAGGTATGGGAGAACATATATGCCAATGACATATCTGATAAGAGGCTAATTTCCAAAATATATAAGGAACTCATACAGCTTAACAAAAGGAAAACAACCCAATTAAAAAATGGGCGAAGGACCTGAATAGACACTTCTCGAAAGAGGACATACAGGTGGCCAAGAGACATATGAAAAAATGCTCAAAGTCACTAATCATCCGAGAGATGCAAATTAAAACCACAATGAGGTATCACTTCACACCAGCCAGGATGGCTGCCATCAACAAGTCAACGAATGACAAGTACTAACAAGTATTATGAGGGTGTGGAGAAAAAGGAGCGATTCCTAGTGTACTGTTGGTGGGATTGCAAACTGGTGCAGCCACTACAGAAAACAGTATGGCGGTTCCTCAAAAAATCAAAAATTAAACTATCCTATGATCCAGCAATCCCACTTCTGGGTATCTATCAGAAGAAATCCAAAACACTAATTCAAAAACATATACACCCCTATGTCCATTGCAGCATTATTTGCAATAGCCAAGATATGGAGGCAACCTAAGTGTCCATTGATAGATGAATGGATTAAGAAGTGGTAGATATTTACAATGGAACATTATTGAGCTATAAAAAAAAGAGTGAAATCTTGCCATTTGCGACAGCATGGACTGACCTAGAGGGTATTATGCTCAGTGAAATAAGTCAGTCAGAGAAAGACAAATACCACATGATTTCACTTATATGTGGAATCTAGAAAACAAAATCAACAAACAAAACAAAGTCATAGATACAAAGAACAAATTGATGGTTGCTAGATGGTAGGGTTTGGAGGAAAAGGGCAAAGGGATTAAGTACAAATTGGCATTTAGAAAAAATAGTCAAGGGGATATAAAGTACAGCATAAGGAATGTAGTCAATAATATTGTATAACTATGTATGGTGTCAGGTAATAGACTTATTGGGGTGATCACTTTGCAAGTTATATAAATGTCTAATCACTGTTGTACACCTGAAACTAATACATATTGTATGAATATTATAATTGAAAAAGAAAAAAGAAAAGAATGCCTTACAAGTTGACTGGTTTTAGAACACAACTAATATTGTCTTCCTATTCTGCTGTCAATTATAACCATATTTCATGCCCGGCTGGGCGTGGCTCAGCGGTTGAGCGTCGACCTGGGATCCAGGAGATCGAGGTTCGATTCCCGGTCAGGGCACAGGCCCGGGTTGTGGGCTCGATCCCCAGCAGGGGGTGTGCAGCCGATCAATGACTCTCTCATCATTGATGTTTCTCTCTCTCTCTCTCTCTCTCTCTCTCTTCCTCTTTCTGAAGTCAATAAAGAAATATATATATTTAAAAGTATTTCATTATTCTTAGATTCTAAATTCTCACAGTTCTAGTCTTACGAAGTGAATCCAGACATTGTCTCTCTCCAAAAAGATGGGTAAAAATTCATAAAGATAAGGAGGTGTGTGTCATGTCATCATCTGGAGAGCTTTACTTCAATGGTAAAAACCTAATGAGACTGAAAAATTGTTTTGCAGCAACATGCTACCTACACATGACAAACAGTCTGTCCTTTGATGGTAAACAATATTGACCCATTTTCAGAAGACACGCATATGGGGTATTCTTCCTGGTTAATGCAGGCGGTGTGGTCACGGAGAGGGGAGTCTTGGCACAAGGCATTATACCTTTTCTTACCACCACTTGTACAAGTGCAACGTTGTGCATGTTTTAGCCACTTTGGGGACAATGGGATTAGATGCTAACATATGTTTATAGAAGTCTTTTACAGATTAGCCTATAAAAACAAAGACTTAGAAAATACGGTTAGGAAATCAGAATTTATCATGTTCTGACTTTTGATTTATTTCACAAGGCATCATGGGCTAGGGTGTTTTTATGCCCTTGGGAAGCAATGAATATCTTTTAGGGAAATTTGTTTATTTTTTCTCATTGTCATCCAGTGGGTAGAGAAATGTTGCCAGGCTGCTTCCTATTATTCCTCTGCTTTAGGATTCCAGTTGTCCAGACATATTTGTTCCTTAGGGTAGGAAGAGATTTCTAGAGATTCTAGCCTGGCTTGAATGATGCATCTAGTAAAACCGGTCACTTTCTTTTCCCCCTCATAGGACAGCAGATTTACCAGGCAGCCCGCTGACCTTGAGTTTGGTTTCCAGCAGACCCATTCTCTGGAAAGAGGAAGCCTTCCTTGAAGTCATAACCGGGGTCTGTTACCATGTCAGGTATATTCCCCTCTGTCCAAAATCCGGCCTGCAATTTATTTCAACAGTCCTTTCAGGAATACCAACTCTGTGCCGCACATAGTACTGGAGATAAAGGAGCCAGTCTCTCCTTGCCAGGCAGGTACTATGTAGTGATTGGGGCCTTTTGGTTAAAGAGATAGTCTGATGAGATGTGTTAGTGCTTCCGCAGTTTGCTACAAAGTCCTCAGTGAGTCCCACTTCTCAAGATATTCTCCCTTGAATGAGGGTAGCATGGAATCAGTGAGAATATAGTCACAGTGAGTACTATGATTAAAGGTATACTCTTCAGGAGCACAGAAAAGGGAGAGTTAGCCAAGCCTTAGGGGAAACAGCTCTGGTTGATTCTCAAAGGGTGCATATGAATTAGCCTGGAGGAAAAGTATATTCCAGATAAAGCAGACACTGACGATGGGGAGACCAGAGACGAGGGAAAAAAGTGTGTGTGGCTATAAGCCAATCAGTGTTGATTAAAAACAGGGGCTCAGATCATGTGTCATTTTCGAGCTCTGGGGCTTTAGATGTTCGCTAGGGAGTGAAGTTGTTAAGATGGTTCAATTTGGTGCTCATGGAGTGGAGGGACTTAAAGGGAGCAAGACAACTGGACCCAGAGGACAGAGAAAGAGTTAACTATAATCTAAACTTACTGGCTTATACATTTGGGAGAATGGAGGCTCCATCAATCAAGACAGAGTTTATAAGAAGAGGAGGAGTTGCATTCACAGAGAAGGGGAGCTCGGTTTGGGATTTTCCAATTTGGAGATACCTTTAAGCTATCCAGGTGGAGCTTTACAGCAGGAAATGAAATATTCCAAGACTGAGGCTCAAGGGAGAGGAGTGGAAAGAGTACGAGGCACGCTGGGGACTTAATCGCACGGACCGTAACCGAGGCCACGATGCAGGCAAGTGTGCAGAGGGGGCAGAGCAGGGGGCTGATGCTCAGTCCTGGGAAGCACTGGCATCCACACGGTGAGCAGAGGACGGGGAGGCCGCCAAGGACACGGACAGACAGACACATTCAGAGAGGCACCGAGTGAAACATTAGGGCGCACGCTGCAGAATTGGGGGAGGAAATATTATGGAAAATGGAATAGGCAAAACCATAGCATCCTATAGAAAGATGTAGTGAAATAAAGACAGAAAACGATCGGCTTTAGAAACATGAAGGTCATCGGAGGCCTTGATGAGAACAATTTCAGTAAAATAAGAGGAGCAGAAGCCAGAGTGCCGAAGGTTGAGGAGTAGGTGGAGGCAATGACTATAACTTATACTTGCATTTCCCATGACCCTGAAAGAGGTGATATTTTCATAGACCGAAAACAGTTATGTCAGGTCACTCTGTCCGGCATGCCCAACACACCGGCAGTTTTTTATTTAGGGAACCAGCACCGAACAGGTCCCCTCCCCTCAGCAGAGGCCACTGGCTGGACTATGATGGTCCTCTGTCCCCCTCAAGGGCAGCCAATTCACAGGCTGGCTGGCAACACATGACGAGCCCCGCAATAGAAGCACTATTCATGGGGTAACAGACCAGCAGAGAGAAATAACAAAGGAGCAGCAGATACACAGAAGGAAGTGAAACCCCTTGTTTCGTACGGTGTCCTGAGTAAGTTTCTGTTCTGAAAGAGCCCAGTATAACAAAGGCATGAATTACATGATTCAGTTCCTAAGGTCGGAGCCAACTGCACTGAAAATAGTCAATGAAGCTCACTATGCCATGATTTCTTAAAGCAGGGTATATTTAAAGTTTTGCGCTTTCATTTTTATGCAAAAAATGTTGACATGAGCATAATCTATGTCATCACCTTATAAGTAAATAGTGTATTGCTCACGGATACACACACACACACACACAAAATATGAAAGCCAAGCAGCCAAATAAAATATATGGTGACAGAGGGAGGCTAGACTATGGGTGGTGGGCACACGATGCAGTGTATAGATGATACAATACTGAGTTGTACACTTGGAACGTATACAATCTTATTAACCGATGTAACCCCAATTAATTTAAAACGTCAAGCAACATCTCGGTGTACTGAAATAAAGTTTCATAGTAATGTAAATAAAGAAAAATTTTCGGAGAGTTGAGTCACCCCAGAGTGTGACATCAAGGTGTACTAGAATAAAGACAGTTTCACAGTAAAATAAACAAAGACATTTTTCAGAGTTGAGTCACACCGTAGCATAGGTAAGCTGGACATATAATGACCTGTGACAAAGAAGCCAGTACCATCTGCATGGCGTGAGCAGATGTACAATGAGAAGACAGTCTTTATGGACCAACTTGCAACTGTTCATTAGCTATAAATAGAGGAATAGATATACACTGAATGGGTTTTTTTTGTTCCTGATTCCAGCAACAAATGCATCAGATATCTACATTATGAAGATCTCAATTCCAGCCTTATCTTTATGTAAGCAAGACAACTTTACAAAATTATTGAGGCGATGCCCTATTAAAACTGAAATTTGAGAGCTGCTCAATATCAGAGTTTCCATTCAATGAGGAATCTGATGGCAGTGAGTTAGATGGCAACACCTTGAAGTTGTTAATACCATTTTGTCCAGTCTACTTACACAACAGATTCTCTGCATTAGTATCAATAAGGTCAATATATAACTGGATCCAAAGCTAAGTCTTTCTACTATTAAATCTAGCATTCATAAACACATTACTGTTTTTAAAAGTTTCACTAAAATTGGTAAAGCATAAGGAGTTTATGCCTATTTTTACATTTGTGGATATTTAAGGAACATTATATTGATAATAGTTTAAATCAATGACCAGAGACCCCAAGGAATTAGATTCCCATTAAAATGAATCTGTAGATCCCTTTTACTACCACTAAAATTTGAGCAACAAGGCACTGGCTAGACTAACCACTATGCCTAGAGTTTCCTCCATTCAAGGCATCCTCCAACCTGCCTTCCGAGCAGAGCAGTCTTCCCAAAGAAACCTTATTCCCCAGCTCGAAAGGCTGCAATGGATTTAAAACAAGACTAACTTCCATAGTGGCTGCACTAATTTGCAATCCCACCAACAGTGCAAGAGGGTTCCGGATTCCTCAAAAAATTAAAAATAGGCCCTGGCTGCTGTGTCTCAGTGGATAGAGCATTGATCGGCCCGTGCACCTAAGAGTGGCGGGTTTGATTCCTGGCCCTGGTCGGGGCCTGTGGGGGAGGCAACCAATCGATGTGTCTCTCCCTCTCTCCTCCCCTCTCTCCCTTACACTCTCTCTAAAAATCAGTGGAAAAAAATATCCTGGAGTGAGGAGTAACAACAACAAAAATTAAAAATAGAACTACCATGTGATCCAGCAATTACACTTCTGGGTATTTATCTGGAGAAAACAAAAACACTAATTTGAAAAGATATATGCACCCCTATGTTCAATGTGGCATTATTTACAATAGCCAAGATATGGAAGCAATAGGTGAATGGATAAAAAAGATGTAAATCACGCCCCCCCCCCCCACACACACAGTGGAATATTACTTAGACATAAAAAAATAAAATCTTGCCATTTGTGACAACATGGATGGACCTGGAGCGTATTATGCTAAGTGAAATAAGACAGAGAAAGACAAATGCTATATGATTTCACTTATATGTGGAACTTAAAAGAGCAAAACAAACAAAATGAAACAAAAAGAGACTCAGACACAGAGAACTGATGGTTGCTATGGGGTTGGGAAGATGGGTGAAGAAGGTAAAGGGGAAGAAGTACAAACTTTGTAATAAAATCAGTCAGTCATGGGGGTGCAATGCACAGCACAGGGAATATACTCAATAATGTAACAACTTCGTGTGGTAATAGATGATTATTAGACTTATCATGAGGATCACATGACTCAACTATAATTTCAAGTGGTTAAAAAAAAGAAAACAATAAAAACTGTAATCAGCTAACTTCCAAAAGGACTTTGGAGGGCTCGTAGATTAAAATTCACTGCAAGATAAGGCATATAAAGACAAGTGAACAGATTCAGTGTAAAGGAAGTAGTTCAGGGAGATGAGAATATATGTGTAATAAATTTGGCTCTAAAGTTTGTGGCAGCTAAAAAAAGTAAAAGAAATTTATGGATTACCCACTTTGTGTTTTTTTTTTTTTTACACAAACCCCATTCTAGCCAATCAGATTTTCCCTATTCCCTACTACTCACCCTTGAGTCCAGTTACCTTGGCTTCATAACTGTTCCATGAACACACCTATGCGTCTCCCAGAATTTTGCTGTGTGCCCACTTCTGCCTTCTCCCTCACCTTGTCTATTAAAGTCTACTCACCCTTTAGAGTCCAGTTCAAATCCTCCCTCCCTGCCCTCTCTGGCTTTCATTTATCTTTCTCTCCTCTGGAATCCAATAGCACAAACTTAGCTTGCATCACACTATTTAGCTTTTAATTTTAGCCAGTTTCACTATCATTTTATGTATTGCCTTTCTAAGAGAACAGAGAATACACTCTTCTATTTCTTTTTTATAAATATGTCTTTACTGATTTTGGGGGGGGGGAGGAGAGCAACATCAATGATGAGAGAGTCATTGATCGGCTGCCTCCCGCACGCCCCCTGCTGGGGATCGAGCCCGAAACCCAGGCCTGTGCCCTGACCGGGAATTGAACCCTGACCTCCTGGTTCATGGGTCAATGCTCAACCACTGAGCCATGCTGGCTGGGCTATTCTATTTCTTTATTAGCCTTCTCAATACTAAATAGCAATTTAATATATACCTATTGTTTCTCTTTCTATGAACAAAACTTTTCTGAGGATTTATAGACATAACTGTCATTTGTTCCCATATACACATATTGGAACGGGACAATAGTTTACAAACTCTACCCTATCTTTTCAATACTTTCTTTTACTATGGGTCTAAATTGTGAATCTTTGAAATGAGTTCTGGAGATAGCTTTGTGTTTTTAGGGGAATTGAGGGGAAAGGAAAATGTGTATGGTTGGATTGTGAAGTACATTTGTTAGAGTAGTTAGATCGTAAAATGACACTTAGCAGTCCTGAGAGTGCCAATGGTGACCACATAAAAACGGACGATGACTTGAAGGGAACCATACTTCCATAGAAGGCTCTGTTCTGACCAATCATACGACAGTCTCACTCTGAGCACTAGTCACAAAATACAATAACCGTAAATATCAGAATTTCAAGACCAAGGCAAAATTTTGTATGTATTGCTTCCAAAAGGGTCTCTATTAGGATTATTTCACTACGTTGTGATAGTTAAAGAAAAGGATTCACTCCAGTAGTGAATGCTTTCTTATAGAATAAAAAAACTAGATCATGTAAAAAATCCCCACCATTTCTATAAGTAGAAAATGTTATACTGTATAAATATATTCTTTTCTTTTCTCTACTAATACACCAAATGAAATTCTATTAAAAATCAGGGTATGTACCATGGTGATTGTATTTATGAATAGGTCTGTTCTGAATCATTATCACATTCCTGCCTTAAGAATTAGAATTTTTCTATTCTTTTCACTTCTTCTTTTCCTTGACCTCTCTGTAGCACATGATCCTGGTGACAATGATCCTTCTCATGTAACTCTCCCCTCTCCTAGCTTGTATATATTGTCACTCTTTCTTAATTTTCAAGTCACCTCTTTACATGATTCTTCTGTGTGTGTGTTTTTATTAGCCACCATTCTTTTCCTTGCCCCTGATGTGTTAGTAATCTTCAGGGTTTTAGTCTTTGCCCTTTCCCATATTATTCTACATAGTGCATGAACTACTCTCCAGGGGTATATTCATTCAATTGTGAAATTACAACTCCTCTACTTTCCTTTATGCTAATGAATCCCATTTCTACATTTCCTAGGCTCTAGGTACAGCTTCAATCACCTTCTAAATGTTTCTCCTGATTGTTCCAAAGCTACCTCCCATTCAAGATCCTTTCCTTTGCTGCTATTGACTCCTTTTCATGTTTCCTTATTTTGGTGAATGATATGGGTTGAACTGCACTGCACCCCCCCCCCAATTTCTTATGTTGAAGTCCTAACTCCCCATGACCTCAGAAGGTGGCTTTATTTGGAATAGGATCTTTACGGAGGTAATCGACTTAAAATGAAGTCATTAGGATGGGTTCTAATCCAGTATGACTAATGTCAGAAAAAGGTGATGATTCTGGAAACCAAAGAAAGCCAAAGATTGCCAGCGAACCACCGGGAGCTGAGGGACCTGGAGCAGATCACCCCCTAGCACGTTCATCGGGAGCACAGCCCTGCTGATGCCTTGATCTTGGACCTCTATTCTCCAGAACTATGAGGCAATATATTCTACTGTTTAAGCCACTCAGTTTGTGGTACTTGGTTATAGCAGGCCTGGCTAAGGAACACAGCCATCATACACCAAGCCATAAAAGCAAGAGACAAAAAACAAACCATCACCCTAGACTCCTCCCCTTTTTTCACCCTCCCAGCCACTTGCTCAACAAGTTCAGTCAATTCTGACTCCAGAATCACTCTTGGATCTATTTCATCATCATCTCCGCTGCCACTGCTTTAGTGCAGGGCCTTCTGCCACAGCCTAGGCTCTTACAACAGACCCCTATCGACTCTCCTGCTTCTAGCCTCACACCCTCCCAGTCCACCTTCTGTGTTGCTAGAAGAAGCTGGAAATAGCTCATCACCCATGCAGTGAAAAGAATCTAACCTCCTCTTAGCCAAGACCTCTCTCGACAACTCCTTTTACCAGCTTCTCCTACCTATAACGTCAGCAACATTCAAGTCCTTTCTCTTCCTTGACTATCATGCTGTTCCTCCTACTGCGTCCATAAACACCGTTCCCTTTCCAGAAACAGGCTTCTCTTTCTCTTTTCCTACCCAAGAAACTCCTACTCATCTGTTAAGATTCAGCCTGAGCTGTACACTGTGACTGTCCCTGTGCTATGTGTCTCCCCCACTGTACTGTGAGCTCTGGAAAGGCAGAAACTTCCAGTTGCATCTGTTTCCTTGGTGCCTGGAATACAACAGGCACTCAATAAGTGGTTTTTGAATGAATACACAAATGAACACGTCCTGCTGTTTACCCACAAAGAAAGCAAAAACACTAGAGCACAATATTCATGAATAAGTTTGTGTGTATGTATCAACTGTTCTTTAGGTAAGTTCATTAATCCTTGACAGCCTGTTTTGGCAAAGAGAGCTGGCCAGATCTGTCTGTTTTTTAAAAATATATCTTTATTGATTTCAGAGAGAGGAAGAGAGAGGGAGAGAGAGAGAGAAAGAGAAACAATGATGAGAGAGTCATTGATTGGCTGCCTCCTGCATGCCCCCTGCTGGGGATCGAGCCCGCAACCCGGGCCTGTGCCCTGACCGGGAATCGAACCACGATCTCCTGGATCCTAGGCCGACGCTCAACCACTGAGCCACGCCCAGCTGGGCCAGATCTGCCTTTCATAGTCATTCAGGATATACTGCCAATCTTTTAATTTTCCTGGGTGCTTTGAAGCTTCGAATAAGAGCGTTCTATTGAAGATCTGTTAGTTCAGCGGTCATTATAGGGCAGAATTAAATTAATCTTTCCACTCCTTAGATCCTTAAAAAAAACTTTGGGTCTGTCAACTCTCCTTAGATAGCTTATAGGAGAATCAAAAGCAGTGAATTTGCTGTTACAGTTATAAACTCGCACTGTATTTCTACAGAATGCCTAATTGCTACTTTGTACTTCAATAACCGAAATCATGCTTTACACTATATTTTATGAAGGGTTAAGTGATCATTTCTAGTAGGTTGCACAGGTTGTTTAACGCCCCCCACCCCCAATCCAGTGAATTCAGTCATCTCATATATTGACTGCCTCCAGGTGGCAAATGCTCGAGTGCACTTCTGTTATCTTTAAATGGTAAGAAAATCATTCCTAGCTATACATATCTCCCCTTTCTTCCTCTCTGGGTATCTGGGTAGGGACAGGGCACCAACATAAACACACAGAGCTTAGTTAACACATCATAAAAAAACATACTGCTTAAAAAATAGTCGGTGCTTTCTTGTGAAAACAGTAGCAAGTCCCTTTGGAGCACAGCGTTGAAAGTGTTCCACCGAACCTTTAATGTGAATTTGCTCAATGGGACCGTGCGTACAGGTGTAGAACAGTTATTAGATTTGATATCTGAATGAGCTCAGGTTCCCATTAGAGCCTGACTGCTTCAATGACCCCATTATTTTGCTTCCACCGCTCCCAGAACTGATCAACTTAATTATTCTGACTAACGAAACATTTAGGACATGAATTTCTGATTTGTTTTAAACCATATGGGACATCTAAAAGTGCTTCACTTAAAAAAAAATCACAATACAGAAGAAACTGACTACGAGGATGTCAGATGCTTTAGAAAGAAGTAGGGCAGGGCCAAGATCCATGCCAGGCACACAGCTACTGCCTCCCTGGAATGGCTCCTTTGTTTGGATTGCTTCTTGGGACCAGTTACACCCCAGCAATTGCCTCTTTCCTGGAGTCCTAGAAACAGGAGCATTAATTTGGCGGTGGCGTGGGGGTGGGGGTGGGGGCACAGAGGTGGTTGAAGTTAACCCTTGTGCTCCCTGACATAATACATTGAGTCTAAAAACAGTTGATGTTCAGAAGGGCAAACAAGACATTTTGCAGAGCAAGCCAACCATGGAGATCCTTTGGGCAGGTGAGTGAAAACAGGAAGAGTCAGAAAACGGGACTAATATTAGAGCTGATGTGTAAGGAATATGGCCTTTGATAGGTGGAAAGTTAAGGTCAAACTCTATCTCTTAATAAAAAAATGTTTCACTCTTGAAATACTGAATTTTGACATTAAGCCAAAGTGGTACATTAGCAATAGTATATACTTCCATAAGAAAAAGATTCACTACTTTGATATAGAAATATACTGATTCTGTTGAGTCCCAGTTGCTTTATAATTAGCTCCCTTAACAGCAACTCCAACATCACCCATTCTTTCAGTTTATATTAATGACTATTAAAACGTTCTATGTTTACCTACAGGAAAAGCAGGCATGAAAGTATTACTGGTCTGCAGAATTTTAGGGATGCCGGTTTATTTCTCATTAGTGAATGAATCTGTCCTTAAAAAGAATGAAAGTGACATAAAAACAGTCCCCTTTGCCCCTTGTCTCCGCTCACTAACGATACGTAACGGCCACTGAGCCCGCAACAGACGTGTTTGTGTCCAGTCACATTCCCATCATTTTACAATGCAATCTGACTTTTTTTTTTCCCTTGGAAAAAAAAAGGGAGTCACAGGAGACAGAGCAAGTTCCCGCTTCAAGGCATTACCCCGACATCAGCCTTCACTTCACACTGCCACTCTGAGAGCCTGATGTGACAAAGCGCACAGCGAGGCAGGAGACAAGGCCCTTCATCTCCTTGCCCAAACTGCCTGACAGGCGTCAATAATGATTCTTTCACACAGCGACAATCTAACAATTTTAGATGAAAGTCTGAGGGGAAACTTTCTAGCTATTCCTTACAATATTTTATTAAAGAGGGGGTGTACAAATGCATTTGCCTCGGTGGGGCTAGTCTCCTCCTCTGGTTTGACTCAATCCATTTGAACAGTTGGCAGTTTAAGTAACAAGACGCACAGGCTGCCACATGAAAGCAAAGGATTCAGAGATGGAAGCAGCCTCCCTTCTATAAAAGAATTTCTTTAATAACAGCAGCTGGGGAAAATTTCTCCACGCTTGTGTCCTTCCACTGCTTTATATAAAGCAGCTCCCATACTTTTCTTCCTCAGCAACATCTCCTGACAGACTGTCAAAAGCAAACAACTCTCCCCCTTACATTGCAATAATCACCTGCTGTATTTTTAATGCACTCCAAACAAATTCTCTTCCTATACCATCACAGTGACAATGCCCCTGAATTCCCAATGTAAAACGATATCTCTTAAATATGATCATCGTAAAAGCAGCCTATCCATAATTACTATTTTTAGGTTACATAAAATATTAACCTTTTTAATTCATGTTTAGGTTAACATTTGCAATTCAGCTTTTTGTAATATTTAAGTGGAATTGAATATGTTATGGGAAAACCTAAAAGAAAAAGAAGAAAAAAAAGAGCAAACTTGAAGACTGGTTCTTTGCTGAGTGGGTTGTCATCTTTACTGCTCATCCATGACCTTCATCATGTAACAGCAAAGAAAAACTCAGCCTTGACGTTAGCTGGATGAGCCCATTATTACCTGTTAGCTGTGTCTCTTGTGCCCACTGACTGTGACTTCGTCAATTCTGAACTTTTATATTTAATGATTATTTAGAAAGAAAGGATGGCTATTTTTACCCAATGTGCTGCAATTACAAGATTAATAGATACAACATAATTTACAACCTTCTGACTGTGAATATACTGATTCTGAAGAGTCCCAGTTGCTTTATAATTAGCACCCTTAACAGCAACTCCAACATCACCCATTCTTTCAGTTTATATTAATGACTATTAAAAAGTTCTATGTTTACCTACAGGAAAAGAAAGCATAAAACTATTACATGTCTCTGAAATTTTACAGGTGCAGGTTTGTTTCTCATCAGTGAATGAATCTGTCCTTAAAAAGAATGAAAGTGACAGCAAAATGGTCCCCTTTGCCCCTTGTCTCCTCTCACATTCAGACTGTAAATTAATTCGTGTGGAGGGAGGGGTGGGATCGGGTTCTGTCATTACATCTTGACACATACAAACTTAACTACATATAAATTTGTGCATATAAATTACCTTTGGGTGCAATGATGATGTCTGGATCTTTAAATGCTAATTTTCTATAGCTTAGGTATGAGGTTTTCTCTTACGAAAAATAGCTCAGAAAAATAAGTAATTAAAAAAATAAATATATAAGTAAATATATAACGTGCCTTCTTGTTGCACTGTGAGAAATAGCTCCAGCCCTGCTTCATACCCCTTCATGTTGAGACTCCTTGGATTTAAAGCACACTAGAGAGGAAGTTAGCTGATGTTTTGCATCAAATGGTTCCTTTCTCTAAACCTCTCCAGCTTGTACAGCATTTTTTGACGCACCAATACATCAGCCACTCTGGCATTTGGTAGTTTGTTCCCTCTTAGTCTATCCTTTACCAAGAGAGTGAAAACTCGTCACTGTTTCATCAGAAACCCAAAGACTGATTATCCCCATATCTTCTCTTTTTCGGGACATCTATCTCTCATCATGGATTCAAGCACAAGAGGTTTCTTGTTGCTGTTTCTTAAAAAGGAAATATGGCCTGGCGTGGCTCAGCTGGTTGGAGTGTCGGCCCTCGCACCGGTGTGATTCCCGGGCAGGGAACAAGCCCGGTTTGCTGGTTTAGTCCCCAGCTGGGGTGCATACAGGAGGCAGCCGACCAGTGTTTCTCTCTCATATCCATGCTTCTCTCTCTCTCTTTCTCTCTCCTTTTCCCTTCCTCTCTCTCTAAAATCAATAAAAGCAAAATAAAAAAAATTAAATATGTTTGATATATAACATTATGTAAGTTTAAGGTGTACAACATGTTGATTTGATACATTTATATATTGCCATATGGTTGCCATTATAGCCTTAGCTAGCATCTCTATCAAGTCACAAAATTATATTTCTTGTCTCTTAGCAAGTTTGAAGTTTATAATACAGTATTGTTGACTATAATCACTATGCTGTGCATTAGATCTCCAGGACTTATCTACTAGTCACAAGTCTGTACCTTTAAACAACATCTCTCCTATCCCCATCCCCCCATCCCCTGGTAACCACCATTTCACTCTGTTTTCATGAGTTCAGTTTTCTTTAGATTCCACATATAATTGATATCACAAAGTATTTGTTTTATGCAGAAAGGACTTTTGATACCACATCAGATCTCAATTCATGCAGGTCAAGAAAGTGTTTTATAAAAGATACCTATTTTTAAAAAGAGACCTATGAACCTGTATAATAGTTTGGGCATAGTCGATGGAACATAGATTTTTAGAGCTGGAAGAGAATTTATGGATTACTTAATTGAAATCTAACCCTTCTTTTTATAGATGATGATACTGACTTCCACAGAGGAGAATTGATTTATCATAAATACCCTACACAATAAAGATATGAAACGGAGAGGCTTAAAGCAGGGAGTGGGATATAAGGTAATAAACCATATAACCGTAACTGTTCCATTGTTCATTTAGTGGATAATATATGAGTGAGTTTTTATAAAATGTATATTCATAATGAAAGATAGCAATAACATGACAGACTATGATCTTCTGAAGATCCCGTATAAAAACTAATCCAACGTAATTAGAGAGTAATAATATGCTTAAAACTCCTATAATTCTATAATACAACATTCAGTAATTCAGCTATTTGGTAAGGAAAAGTTCACTGTAAAAAATATCTCCTATATTCTGCATTTTGGTGGACCTAAAACATATTTACATCGCGCACTGTCCACAAGTCCTTAAGTACACATTTATACAAAGACCTGAGAACACAGTCATCTGGGCTAGTGCCTTGGTGAGATGCACTCTGCGATGAATAGACGGCAATGGACACACACACAGAAATGTAGCTATATGACGTTTGGCACCATGTCTTTATTAAAAGGCACTAGGCTTATGCATAGTTAAGACTGAAAAAGTCCTTAAGGACTTCTAGTTGTGAGTGCAAGTCAGAAAAGTCACTGCACTGCTGTTTCTGGTAATTTCATCATGTTCCACATTGATGATGGAAGGAGCTCAAAGCTACTGGTATCACATGCACGTTCACTGTCATTGTTTTTGTCAATCTTTGTCCCGAGCTTAATGTTATTTACATAGAGGATGTGTTTTAGTATTTGAGATACTATCTGTGGGGTTTTGCTATGAGCTGGGTATTTTCATTTATACATTGATTGGTACTAAAACACAATTTGAAGCCAACTGCTAGGTGAACGAGTTAAATGAGAGCCCTCTTTCATAAAGTCCCTGTTTCCAATTATTCCCCAGAATCTGAATGAGCTGTGCATTGCCAATAGAGATGTTTAGAACTTGACTAGAAAGCAACATCTGTTTTTGCATTCACTCTTCATGCCACTTAGTATTGTATATTTGTTTTTAACATGCTATCAAATGCTGTTCCTCTCACCGATTCCAACTCTAATTCTCTTTCTGAACACTCACCTCCGCGAGGCTCCTCGCTCCTGCAAGCCACAAATGTAGTGACTGGAGCAAAAGGAGGCGGCTGCTTGTGAATATGTGGTGCATGTACAGGGCGGGGCCAAAGGAGGGTTACAGTTGTGAGTACGAGAAACCGAGTTTATACTGTATTATTATTTATTATTTACTGTGTTATTTTCCATATAAACTGTAAACCTACTTTTGCCCCAGTCTGTATATGAACCTCGTTACATCACAGCCACATTCCCTATTTCTAAACTCTTTACCTTTCCTGCCAGACTCCTCCTTTCCTTCTGCTAAACAAGACAATTTTCCCAATTCATCTTTTTACAGGACTCATACCAGCCCCCACTCCAGTTGCCATCTTAACATATCGGTTATCATCTGGTGTGTATTTCCACTCTCGATAGTATTCCAGCAGTAACCCAGAAGCTAGCACTTCAGTCATCCCAAAGCAGTCTTAATAATGTTATACGATGAGTCAGAAAACAGTCTCATAGTTAATACACTGCACTGTAGCGATCAGCACTTGGTGCTTCTGTTTAGCCCTAGTTTGTTTATGATTTTCCTCACTTTCCTTCAACACTTGCCTGGCTCGCATTCTGTACTGCATTATGTAATGCTATGCTAATTTCCTGTTATAACTGGTCAGCATGCCAACCTCATGCACTTCTTTAAATAAAACTTCGTTTTTTATCAGCTCATACATTTTATTTAATTGAAATCATTAAAGTAGTAGAGAATCTTGCTTCATGTTTGGGTTCCACTTAAGTTGCTGGTATCATTTGGAATTGCTCTGTATTAAATTTTCCAAATGCCCTTATAAAGGAATTTTATAGTGAAAGTATACATTTTCTTAAATGAGGAAAAGCACCACACTTTTAAAAAATATAGATCTTCTGCCTGGCCAGCATGGATCAGTGGTTGAGTGTCGACCTATGAACAGGAGGTCAGGGTTCGATTCCCGGTCAGGGCACAGGCCTGGGATGCGGGCTGGATCCCCAGCAGGGGGTGTGCGGGAGGCAGCCCATCAATGCCTCTCTCATCATTGATGTTTCTCTCTCCCTTCCTCTCTCTGAAATCAATAAAAATATATTTAAAAAAATAAAAATATAAATAATAAATAGATCTTTTAAAATATGCTGTTCTCTAAAAAGTTACTGTACATGTTAAAACTATACCACGAGCCATAACATACAGTGTGCCTTCTTTCTGTTGGGAAGTAGCCACTTAAAAAGTCTGCATGGCAGAAAAGAGCGAGCGCTGACCTAGGCTCTGAAGAGAACCACCTACTGAACTGAGGCCTACTTTTTGTCATGCAAGAATAGAGAAAATAATTCAGACCTCAGACGCTTCCTATCAAGATTAAGTGAAATCTTCTCTATAGAGTGCTGGGCAACAACGGGTGGCACATGGTAGGCATCAAATCCATTCAGTTTCTTAGGTGAATGTAAATCTGATCGTTGGCTGTGTGTGTTTAGTGAACACATTTCAATGTATCAACCTTGGAGAGGAAAAACAGCTATCAACTGGCAGGTAAAGGCTAAGAATGAGCTCCTGAGCACTGAGAGGAAGGCAGAATGAGCTATACTTCCTGTATTTACTTAGTGGGGGCAAAGCATTCATATTGTGAAAGGATTTAAAATGCAGATTGTCAGGATTTATGAGGAAAAGATTTCCTTTTCCTTGTTGCTATAATAAACAGTGATAAAAAAAATGCCTCATCAGACTTATGGTAGATAACGAAGGAACTACAGCTTCAATTACATCCCTGATTTGTAGATAATGTTGCAACATCACAAACAATGAACATCATATTTGTGAAGATGTGTGTATGTGTACGTGTTTTAGGAGTGTGATGGGGAATCATTTTTCATCCCACTTTTCAAATTAGAATGCACTTAAATAACTGTACTAGAAAGAAAATGCAAATGAACATTAAACTACTTACATTCCTTCAAATTCTCTTGCAATATGTGTCAACATACACACATTATTATAGATATAATCAGTATTTATATACTCTCTTGCGACCTAATTCTTTCACTTAACATTGTTTCGTGTATATACTTCTTGGAGTTGTCATGCAATGGCGCCACCATCAAACTGTACCAGTTTCCCTACACCACCTCCAACACCTTACTTTGTGCCTGGACCTTCTGGTAGCTATATGTTGCTACCTACTGTTATCTTAATTTGAATTTCTTTACTTGCTGGTGGTGAAAAGCGTGTGTTTCCATGTGATGACTTACTGGGTATGTTTTTTTACATGTAACCTTTCTCTTTTTACCTCGTATCCTTCCTATGTGAACTGCCTTGTGAACTTTATCTGCAGGCCCCTCACATATCCTGTCCAATAGCAACATAACCAAATTTCTGGATGACTCCTCCAAACCTGTCTGACTAAACAGTATAAACCTAATCATTGTCAATCCTATGCTTTGAAACCTAATATCCTAATGGTCTCAATTCCTCTGAAAACTCTCTAAAATGTTTCAATCTATTCTTCTGTCTCCTCACAGTTATTTTTACAAATCAACTGAGAAAGAACTGAAATGCAAAACTGTTTCCAGTTAATAAATCTGTCTTTATTGCTTACAGGATAAAAACAAACTTTTTGTGCATAGCCTATAAGTCCTTCGCAATCTGGTCTAACCTCACTTACAGCCCAGCCTCGTTTTCCCATAGTTCCGATAAATTCTACGTGACATGGAAATGCACTGATGACTCCTTGTTCCTGAATATCCTTCTCACTTTTCTTCTTCCAGGCCTTTGCTCATGCGATTTGCTCTCCTGTAGGCTCTGGTTCCCTTTCTCACTACTCTGCTTGCTCTAAATACCTGGGAATAGGTTACAGATCTTTCAGGTTCCATCTCAAATGTCATTGCCTTCCTGAAGGCCTTTCTGATGTTCCTCAACTGGACATGGCTTCTCCTGTCTGTGAAACCCCAGAACAGTTTATGGTGTTCTTAAGTTTCCTTAGGTGTACGAATTATTTGTATATTTGTTTGAACCCCCTGGAATAGCTTGCAAGCTATTGGGGACAGGGGCTGCAACTCACATCTCTCTCTCTTAATGCTTTGCACATAGTAGGTGTTCCATACATTTTGCTTGAACCGAATATTCTCCAAGGTCTGAACATTCCTATAATAGCAATAACCATGTCTTCTGCATATTTGGATCATCCCAGCACTTAACATGAGGAATGAATAAAAATAAGAAACTTGAGTGCTTTTAAAGCCATGTAATTGGGTAAATCTTTCAAAAAATTTTTTATTCCTATTTTCCTAAATGTGACGCATCCCTCCCTACTCCCAGTTATGTCTTAGGAAAAAAGGAAACTGTCTAATGTTCAAGTCATTACAAATTCTTTCATTATAAAGGGCCTTTTCTAAATTATTTTAAATATTGCTTTTAAGGTACTCTTTGGAGAACACAAATTAGTCTGGAATAACCTCAATAAATATGAGTTTTGGGTGATTATGGAGGTAAATTTACAGAATTGGGGGAAGGGGTTGGAGACAAAGAAATGTAGCACAGACCTAAGAATTATTTACAGGGTATGACCGCACAGTATCAAGTATAAAAAAGCCTTTGAAAGATTACTTAAAATTGCAATGCAGTAAATACCTAGAGACAACAAAAAATATATACATTTAGCAAAGGGGGGGATGGAGAACATCTGCCATAGTGTAAACATTAAAAAAAATTTTTAAATAAAAAATATATATTTAAAATAAATAATCAACTGACCTAGTGTTATGCAGATGGATATTTATGGCTTGGGATAAAGTGACAGTCATGCTATCATACACCAGTTAAAGTGTTGTAACTCTAACAACTGAGAAGGATATGAATGCAATGTGTTCCAGAAAACTGTTAGGGAACTCAAAGCTTGGCCCTCATGGTTATAGAAACACTGATGTCAGAGATACATGTGAAGATGTTGAATAAAATTGTTTTTCAAAATGAGATAGTGGGAGGGGGAGCTATATTTCTGCAGGAAGATATTATTTCATACCATATGCTACTTGAATACATCTGTATAATCAAATAAATTTGATCTCATAGACATTTTATTCTTTCACCTGTATTTCTAAAAGAATATCTATATCCAAAATGGTAAAAAAAAAACTTTTCAAAAAGCATATTACGAAAATTGGGGGCACATGTTATCCATCATATTTGTTATAAGCTTTTTTTTCTTTTAAATATGTTTTTATTGATTTCTGAGAGGAAGGGAGAGGGGAGAGAGAAACATCAATGATGAGTCATTGATTGGCTGCTTCCTGCACACCCCCACTGGGGATCGAGCTTGCAACCCGGGCATGTGCCCTGACCGGTAATCGAACCTTGATCTCCTGGATCTTAGGTCGATGCTCAACCACTGGGCCACGTCGGCCGGGCTGTTACAAACTTTCGACTCCAGGGTGGCACACATGGCTCGTTTGGCCCACAATAGTACTAAGAGCTGCCATTTACTTCTTTAGCACTTGCTGGGTACCTCGTAAGTGACTTGCATATATTATATGTCAACGATTCTTCAAACAATCCTATAGGATAGGTATTATGAAGCCATTTTGCAAATGAGGAGAGTGTGCTTCCAGGAATTTAAAAACCCTGCTCAAGATCACACAGTTCATAAGTGGTGGACATCTGTGAAGTTTTGAAGTCCATAACCTGAACCCCCACACTGTATGACTCCACAAGCACTGAGCCTGGATTTCTAGGTCCATGACTCTGACAGGATGATGCTTTATATACACAAAGGGGAAGTCAAAAGTAGGGCAAGAACAAGCAGCTTTGTAATCCATAAATGCATTACCATCTTCAATAGTAACCCTTTTAAAACCTTTTTTATTTTTAATACATTTTTCAACTAAAAACCCAAAGAACACCACATTCATGATCTATTTAGCCTCACGATTCTATTTCTGGTGAGAGGCACCAAGGGATGCCCTATAGAAAGACATGGCTTGTCCTCTTTTGCTTCTCTAACCTTCTCTTTACTAACCATGTATCTACAGTGATTAACTGACCTGGATCACTGTACTTTTTAAAAGTTCTTTATAGCTTCTGGGGTAACCTATTCCACCATTCACCTCCCATACTCCTTATTTCCAATCTTCTTGGGTTTAGTAGACAGTTTTGCATATATCCCATCCAAACCTAGTAAGGTTTCATGATTTGCTGGGCTCTGAGCACAGCTTCACTCAACTGTTTTCTAACGGAAGAGCCCTAATTGTTTTAGCGGTTCATAACCAGGAATGCTCACCATTAGCTGGTTCATTATAAATGCCTTCTCTGGTTGGATGCAGCAGCAGCAGCTTTTTAAAAAGGAGCAGCAACCAGAATTATTCGCAATCTTTCATGAAGTACTAGTCTTGTACTAAGGGGGTCAAACATCTTCTGTTTGGATGCTATGTCTCTTTCCTTGGAGGTTGATCAGCAGAATGTTGACCTTTGTGGCAACAGCACCTTCCTGAGCGAAATTTTTCAGGCAACAGTTACTCACTCCTTGGTCCCTTTTCAAGACTGGAACTGAGAAGTCAGAGTCTGGCAGCTGGTGAATGCAGCCTGGCTTATTTTACCTTCATTTCCCCCCCCCCAAATGCATTACCTTACCCACACGGAAGCTCATCTGCCACTTCTCTGCCCACTCATGAGCCTCAAGAGAGCTCCCTGCAGTTTATCCCTGGCAGCTTGGCATTTCACTTTCACTGAACTCAGAACAACTGCAAACCCTCCTACCTCAGGTTCCTGAACTTTTCATAGAATAAACTACTTCCTCAAAGCAAAGCGATAATGTTTGAAACCGAAGGAGAAATGTTAAGTGTAAAATTATCCCCCAATTTAAAAAATTGCTTCACACAGTAATAGTTGCTTTAAAAAAAAAAAAAAAAAAAAAAAAAAAGTTCACCTTTCTCCACATTGATGATGAAAAGTAGATTGTAATAAAAGCCTAGATTTAGACATGCTACTGGCCTCATATTTTGGAAGGCATAAAACCAAAGGATTAATCTGCCAAATATCCTAAAATGCATCTGCTTTCATTGTCATAAATCCTTCCAGTTGGCTCCCCCAGGTTGCTTGGTAATTCTGTATGCCTCTTACATATTTAAAAAGCTTAATGTTTATCATTACTTCATTTTAAAAACTTTTATTTCCTACTCTGGGAAGCCTTATTAATTTTTATAATACTCCCTTTCAGATTGTAAGATAAATAAAATAGATTTCTAGTCTTCTCAGATATGCCTCAATTGTAGGAGGGCTTATTAGGAATTTAAAAAATCAATTAGCAGAATTCTAATTTTCCCACAGACATTTCAACAGAAAAGAATGCAGACAAGATTTCTTTAAAAATCTTCTGTTGCAGTTAATTTAGTACATGAAGGAAACATTATTCTAAGGTTTGGTTTTTTTTGGGGAGGGGGGAATATAAAATTAATTTGCATAATTGAACATACTTGCTTTTGGGGGCGTTTGTGTGAATGTATACTACAAAATGGTAGTGTTGGAGTAGGTAACCGTAACCTAGGTGTTCCCCTCAACTGCAATCTCAACAAACATGAACTGAATAATCATAGAGGTGTCTTAATATCTGCCTTAGTTTTATGTTCTGTCATGAACACAGATTGCTTTGTATTACAGTTTCTGAACGAGCTGCCCCAATCCCATGCTATATAAGTCCACACAGCATGATATAGAGAAAAAGCAGGGAATTTGGACTGAGAGATCCTAGGCTCAAATTTTTATTTTTTTAAAACATATCGGCCGAGGATATGTTTTTATTGATTTTTTATTTTTTATTGGAGAGAGAGAGAGAAAGAGAGAGAAACATCAATTGGTTGCCTCCCATACTCCAACTGGGGATCAAACTCATGACCTGAGTATGTGTCCTGACTGGGATTCAAACCCGCAACATTTCTGTGTACAGGATGCCGCTCCAACCAACTGAGCCACCTGCCCAGGACTACAGGCTCTAATTTTGCTCAGCTTTGTTCAAGCCAAGAAACTAGGAGTCAGTCACTTAACCTTTCTAACGCTGTTTCCTCGCCTGCAAGCAAGGGAAGTAACCCTATCTTACTACGTTCACACGTTTCTTGTGATGATGACACAAGGTACTGTGACATTAAAGCACTTACTAAACAAGAGCTTACCCGGCAACCGTAAAGCGTAACTACACTGGGCTTTATGAACTGCAAGGCCTCTCTAAAGACAGACTCTTTCAAATGGTTCACTCTGAATCTTTTCTACTGTTGGCTCTCTATTTTATATAATGATCCTTGGAAAACATTCATGGTTTTACTAATGTATTCATAATGAAAAAAAAAAATCCAAATATTTTCCAAACCATCTCACCAAGCTCAGCAGCAGCAGCCTTGCTGTTTTTATTTTACCATTTTCTTTTTAGTTCAGGTTCTTCAGCAGGAGCCGCTCTGATGATGTTTAAAACCAAGATATCAAATGACACTGTCAGGATCTGGAAATGTCTGCTAAGTCCAATGGGAAGTCTCAGCAAATGTCAGAGCCCCTCTAAGGCAAGGCAGATCCTCAGGACGGATAACGATCCGAGAGTTCAGTACTGCACTGAGATGCGGCTGGGTGCTGGCAAAGGCCTGCTTTAGGCTCAAAGGTCAAGCGGCACGAGTTTAATGCCAAGTACAGTAAAAGGTCACTTAACATCGTGATTAGCGACGCCGAATGGGTGCAGGGTGATGTCACGGATAGTCAACTAACACTTCCATTTCAGAAGGTGTCAGACCAGGTATTTTCATCCATTCCCCTGCCTCTCTGACAAGTAATTACTTAGAAAAGCCAACAAATGAACACACATCGTAGGCAGCAGTCAACTGTTCGGTAGTCAGTAGTCTTCTGTGACCGAGTCGCATTTAAAAGGCATCATAGTACAGAATAACTTACAGACTTTAGGAAAGAGAAATTATCTTTACACAGCCATTAAGAATGGTGTGCCTATCACTGGCAATTCAATGGCTCATTTTTCTTTTACAGCTAAACAAATACACTCATCAAGGCAATGCAGAAAACTGGGAGAGGAAGTGATCCAAGTCAGTGATACTAAATGACCATGCGTATCATCAAATATGGAAGTTGCATAGTAATAAGCACTAAAAGAAGGTGGCCAAAAATATCCCATAATGCCCGGCCGGCGTGGCTCAGCGGCTGAGCACTGACCTAGGATCCAGGAGATCACGGTTCGATTCCCGGTCAGGGCACAGGCCCCAGTTGCGGGCTCGACTCCCAGCAGGGGGCTCGAAGGAGGTAGCCGATCAATGACTCATCATTGATGTTTCTCTCTCTCTCTCTCCCCCTTCTCCCTTCCCCTCTCTGAAATCAATAAAGATCTATTTAAAAAAAAAATCTTCCATAACAATATCCCAATACCACCACCACCAAAATATTCCCAGAAATAGAAAATGAAAGGGCTTTCTCCCCCTCATCTGCTTCAAATACCTATAAGGAATGCCAAGATATGATGGTGTGGGAAAGTTAGGCCTACGCATTCATAATAAAAAGCGCTGGTTGCAATGGATGGCATCATGAAATCCTTTAGTGTAATGATCTACTCTAGTATATAAGGTGTAACTGGAGTTGGATCTAAGGGTTTATCATAGGGCATCATCAAGGTCTCAAAAAGAAGGAGAAATTGAAAATGACACATTTGAAAAAGAGAATATACCTTTTAATTAATTGTGGATTATTAAGTCAAGTCTAACCCTTCATTTAATAGATGATATCATTCATTTCTATATGTTCTAGCATATCATTTTCTGTGAGTATAATTAGTCTGGTCAGAGCATTGGAAGATTTAGCCTCACAGCTAGCTGGATATTCATGCCCATGATAGAGGGGCCCTCTGGGGTTCATCCAGGTTAGACCGCAGGCTACTTGGGGACTGTCTACATCTTTGTATCTTCGACGCCTAGCATAGCGCCTGCCACAAAACTTGTGGCCAACAAAAGTATGTTGATTTTTATGTATAGAACCTTTGTTCTCATGGGCCTTAGAGTCCTGTATGTAGAAAAAATAATAATACCAAGTGAGAGAAAATAAGACGCTAGAATAGACTCTTTGTCATGTTTGCATCTGTGGCACCCAGTGCTGTTCCTGGCATGTGGGCAAGTCGGGGCAAGTCCTCAGCCAACGCTGAGATATCAACGTCTCATCCAGGTGAAATCTGATCTAGGTCTTGAGAGGTGGGTAGGATTTGAAAAGGTTTGTTGCCAACCCTTCTTAGCAGCAGTTTCTAATAAAACTAGAGAGGGATGCCCCTTCTCTAACCCCATACAAATTTGTATGAATCTCGTCTGTCCTAAAGCATGACCTCTTTTCCATGAAGGGAAACCTACCCCAATTTTCTGGTAGGTCAGGATTGCATAAATGGGAGTTAGAAGTTGGACCAGATGACAAATACCAGGGAAGATCTGCCTTGCTGTAGGATTAGAGCTCCTTCTGACTTTATAGCCCTGTGGTTTAATTCTATTTATGTATTTTGTTGGTTAAATTTTTACTTTGTTTTTCATCATCTTAATTCAGCAGATATTTACTGTGTCTACCATGCACATGGAAACAAAAAAAGTGAGTACATAAAATAGAGACGTAGGTTTGAGTGCCTATATTTATGGTACAGAATGTGAGCTGTCCTGACTGTTGTTAGGGATTTTTCCCTCATTATCAATCTTTTTTTTTTTTTTTTTTAGTATTTCTAGATCAGCTCAACTAAAGAGTACCCTGACATGACAAGAACAGCTGTTTAAAACTTATTATTGCCAACAACTTATCAGTGCAAATCAGAATTGTCTCTTTACGGTAAAGCACTAAATCAGATGGAATTCTGAAGCTGGATCTGCTGTAACTAACACAGGAGCTGTAATCGGTAACCCCCAATTTCACACTTCTTAGTCTGAAGCAGTCTTTAGTCACTGACCTCATGGTAAATAGATGTTCTACATTTGAACATACACATTTATTCTGATAAAACCCAACTCTCGTCTTTTATCTATCTTGGTTAGAGGTAAGATTTTGTTTGGAAAAGCTTTCTCTGCACAAAAGCAAAAGTGTTTGAAAACCACTGCTCTGGTCTCTTCTCCCAAACTATTCCCAGAGGTCTCTTTCTAAAACCCAAATTTGATCATGGCCCTAGATGGGTGAATTGTATGGTATGTTAGTTATATCTCAATAAAGCTGTTATTAAAAAAAACTCCACAAACCTGTAACATATAAAAAAGTGGATCCTGAAACATAAAAATTCAAATGCCTTGGTATCAGAATTGGCTGCTGTTCAACTCCCTAGACTCGTCTCTCACCTTGCCCTTTCAAAGCTGCGTGCCAAGCCATCTACTTTAATGTCTTGTTCTTCCTTTCTCCCAGCTTGTTAAAGAGCTGAACCCAACACTGGGATACTGACTACGCAGTCTGGACGCCTTGTCTCCCGGGTAAAACACTTTCACCCTTCAGAGCTCAGCCCAACTACAGGCCGCCTCTGACAGCCTGCTTCCCTTCTCCACGAAGAACTGGGCCTTTCTCCTACTTGTATTCGCCCATTACCCAGCTCAAGTTTTAATGTGATTACTTGTTTCCACCTTGGTCTCCCCAACTAGACAGTTAGAGAAGGACACTGATGTGTCCTGTCATGTCTTTGAACCCCGGCTACTTAGAACAAATCTGGTTCAAAGACGTTAAGTAATACATACTTGTTGAATAAACAGTGGCCCAGGAACTAGGGTTGATGTTTACCGTTGTTTAGCAAACTCCTTCCCCATAGATAATCTAAAATTAATAGTATAAATAAGATTATAAGGAGAATATTTAAAATGCTTAAGAGAACAAACTTTTCAAATCCCCTCAAGTACTTTATAAGCACCAATCTCCACAGAAGCAATTGATATGCTAATTACAATTTAGCCATATTAGTTCATTAAAACCGGGTCCTTAAGGACCTCTACGAGGCAATGGTTTGAATGACTGAATCTTGTTAACTTAGTTGGAGTTCCTGAACATACTCAGAGATAAATAAAAATGCATTTCCATAACATTATTCTGTAATTCAAATAATTTTCTCTGAGTCAGAATGGGTTTTCCAATTTTGCAAGATGCTTTTATTAACTACTGTTTCATATCATTTTATGATACTTAAATCCATTCTTTCTTACTTTAATGATTTAAAAAAAATATCCACAAGGGTATTGGTAGAGGCTTTCCATTATATACTATTATAAAGGTCAAATTCTTTGGCATGAAACAGAAGGCCACCCTACTCGTTTTCTCTTGTGCATTCTACCCCCCCCCCCCCCCCCGACACAACCTGTAGTCCAATTACACCAACTCTTTGCTTTCCTTTAGGATGCTAGCTAGGTCTTTTCATGACATCATATTTTTATACATATTATTGCTTTTCTCTTGAATGTCCTTCATACTCTCACAACCATGAATTCACTTAAGAACTCCAATATCTTTTATCCTATGCCTCAAAAGACAGCTCTATAATAAAGCTTTTTTGGTCAACTAAGACACTCAGTCACCCCTTTCTGTGTTCCCGTACCATTTTGTTGAGACATATATTACTTATGACACTGTATTATAATGATACACTTATGTCTACCCCCAGAGTGAAGTCTTTTCTATCCCCAGCATCTAGCATCACATCTGGTAAAAAGAAGGAACCTATTGTGGGTTGAACTGTGACCTCTAAAATGATATGCTGTTGTCCTAACCTGTAGTACCTTTGAATGTGACCCGATTTGGAAATCAATTCTCTGCAGATGTAATCAAATCAGGATGAGGTCATACTGGATGTGAGTGGGTCTTAAATCCAATGGCTGGTGTCCTTATTAGGAGAGATTTAGTGACACAGAGGACAGAGAGAGGGAAGAAGGTCATGGGACAAGAGAGGCAGAAATACAGCTGCAAGCCAAGGAATGCTGGCAACCACCAAACATGGAACAGATTCTCCCTCAAAGCCCCCAAAGGAACCAACTCTGCTGATGCCCCGATTTCAAACTTCTAGCCTCTAGCGAGAATGAATTTCTGTAGTTTTAAGCAACCCAGTTTATGGTAATATATTATGCCAGCCCTAGAAGACTAGTACAGCATCCAATACATTTTTATTGAATGAATAAATAAATGGATGATGAATGACTTAACATTCATCCTCTTAATGAGATATTTTTACTTGGAAAAAGATCTATGTCCAATGAATTCTCCAAAACATCTATCCTTTTCTGCCAAGGAAGACTCTCAGTCAGTATATGAAGTCTCTTTACAGCTTCCATACATGTTAAATTCCAAGATGATTCTGGCTAGAGGGACGGGGGCAGACATAAACTCATGGGAAAATCACTGCTTCTCTCTCTCATCATTGCCACTGGGAACAGAGCAGAGATCTCAAAGCCACAGTTGAAAGATTTAGAATCATGAAGGAACCAATGAAATTGCTTGTCCATGGTGAGAAACTGCCTTGGAAGTTTCAGCTGGTGTTTTGTGCTCTAAAATGTGCAATATAATGCAGGAACCCACATATAAATGTCCCTGAGTCTATGGTAGAATGGTAGAGTAAGGGGGATTGTTATTATTACTGCTGTTGCTTACAAAACCTATTTTAGGGTAAGTTTCCAACAAACTTACAGTAATGCACAGTGGATCCATACATAAACCCAGGTAAGATATTACTTCTCTAGTCATTTCATTAACATGGCCTTTGCCATACAAACATAATCGCTTGCAGTCATTTAAAATTTTATCGTTTATGACACACTTTGGTATGTGGTCTTATTTGAAATCAAAATAAAATGACCTTTTATTCATGTTTATCATTAAAAAATTCCTTTCCTCCCTTACTGACTTATTCCGACACTGACATTGATTTGCTAGTTTTTTACCTGAAGTCATTTCTTCATCTGTTTGTCATTTTCTTAATAAGGCGTTCTCCTGCTCACCCTATTTAAAATAGGTCTATCACATTCATTATAATAGCTTTTCCTAAACATATTTCAACTCTCATGTTTGTAGTTAGCTCTCTCTTCTTATCTCCCTTACTTAAGAACTGTAGAGTGAAATAAAACAAAATTGAAGGTAAAGGAAGACTGCATTTGCTTTTCTTATTTATTAAAGTACAGTTGACTATATTAGTTTTAGGTGTACAACACAGTGATTTCATATTTATATACCTTACAAAATAATCATGATAAGTCTAATTATCTGTCACCATACAAAGTTACTACACTATTATTGACTATATTCCTTATGCTGTACATTACACATCCCCATGGCTTATTATTTTATAACTGGAACTTTGTACCTCTTAATCCCCTTTACTTATTTCACCCTTCACCCACTCCCCCCCTCCCTTCTGGCACTTAACAGTTTGTCCTCTGTGTCTATGAGTCTGTTTCTATTTTGTTTTCTTGTTTATTTGTTTTGTTTTTTAGATTCCACATAGAAGTGAAATCATGCAGCATTTGCTTTCTCTGTCTGACTTATCTCACTTAGCGTAACACCCTTTAGGTCCATCCATGTTGCCACAAATGGCAAGATTTCACCCTTTTTCACGGCTGAGTAATACTCCATTGCATGTACTTAATAGATCATTCTATCCAAAACCAGTAGAATACAGGTTGTTTTCAAGTGCACGTGAACCACTCTCCAGAATAGATCACACGTTGGACCACAAAACACATCTCAAGAAATTTAAGAAGACTGAAATCTTATCAGGCATGATTTTTGCTGTGAAATTAGAAATCAATTACAAGAAGAAAACACATACATGTAAAGTTAAACAACATGCTACTAAACAACCAGTGGGTCAACAGAGAAATCAAAGAAGAAATCAAGAAATCCCTTCAGACAGTAAAAATGGAAACACTACATCCCGAAATCTATGGGATGTGTCAAAAGCAGTTATAAGAGATAAGTTTACAGTGATAGAGGCCTACCTCAAGACACAAGAAAAATCTCAAATAAATCCTCTAACCTTACATCTAGAGGAACTAGAAAAAGAACCACCACCAAAGGACAAGAAAGACGGAAATTTAAAGATCAGAGTGAAAAGAAATAAAAGAGAGACCAAAAACAGAATGGAAAGATCTTTGCTGAAGAATTCAGATCCAATGGACATGCGGCGATTTCCTTGTTGGCTAAGGAATGACCCTAAAGCTAGGAGCATAAAGCAGCCCTGGGACTCAAGGGGACCCACATTCCTCCTCTCTTCCATTGACAAGTTTAAGTCAGAACAGACAGAGATGAGTAATGACAAGAGTGTAAGCCCAGGAAGAGGCATACATTAGTGATGTAGACACTAGAAACACAGATTGTAAAGCATCAAAGAAACACATACCAAATGTCCCACCAGTCTGTTTTGTAAGCCTCTTCAGGAAAATTTTGGCTGATAATACTCTGGTCATGAACCCCAACAAAAATGCTAAAAAATCTACAGCGGCCTTGTCGGGGGATCTCAACTAGGTTTACAGCAGCTCTTGATCTGGAAGACCTGTGTGGGATACACTAGTTTTGGGATTACTGTTTTAAGGAGCTGGGAGATGCCAAACATTTGATTTTATTTATGTCACATACACTTAAGAGTAAGTGCTATCACTTACTTTGTGCCAGGAACTAAGTTAAGCATGTTGCAAATATAAATGTACTTAACTTCATAACTTTATGAAATAGATTATCTCTTTTTTTAATAAGAAAATGTGGCACAGAGAAGTCAACTTGCCCAAGTCATATGATTATTAAATTGCAGAGCTAGGATTCAAACCCAGGTGGCCTGTTCCCTGTAGGCCATGTAAAAACCACTATTCTATCCTGCCTTTCAGTGATTTCTTGAGCCTTTTAGACTAATGTGTGTCCAGAGTAAGGAACATCTTACCCTTCCTCAGTTTCCTGATTTATGGGTTAGTGTCAGGTTCCTATTAGACTTCTTAATTCCCTCAGTGTCTACGGTGTGAGAAACCTTATAGCAGGTACTGTTGAAGTTGTATAAGGAAGGTATATAGGCTTTGCCTTCTGAGAGCTTAAAAATGAGTTAAATATAAGGGTCATATGTAGACCAAAGAAAAACTTAGGGACATTTACATAGCTTCATACGTATCAAAGGATTGCTCAAGTACTGAGAGAAGCAGAAGGAAGGGATTTGGATTCTGTGCAATGATTCCCCCATAGGTTAGAAGTAGTGTCTGTGAGGCAATTAGTCACTAGACATGCCGCTATGGACCCTGTATGGCTAATTACAGAAAGATGCTCCATTTGAGACTGATTTCACCAGCTGCCTAGGTCTCTGCTAGTTTTCCACTATGAAAAGAGAACTAGCCCTTAGTTGGACTATGTACCACCTAGTAGTGTGCCAAAGGGAGTCTGGAGAATATACAGATTTAAATATGTATACATATTATGCATGTGCATACATAATATATATACATACACTAATACGTAACTAGAAATTGTTGAAAATTTACTATAGGCAGGCTCTGCGCTCAATGCCTTATATAAATTATGTTATTAATCATCACATCAAGAATGTAATAAAGATATCATTATTCACCCCCTTTTACAGATGAGAAAACTGAGGTACAAAAAAGTATGGTAAGCTAGTTAGTGGGAATTGTCAAGATACAAAGCCAGGCTGTCTGGCACCAGAGCCATATAATATACTTACTTTCTTAAAACTCGTTTACTTCTACATCTTCCCAACCATTTTATTTCTAAAAATATATTTTTATTGATTTCAGAGAGGAAGGGAGAGGGAGAGAGAGAGAAACATCAATGATGAGAGTCATTGATCAGCTTCCTCCTGCGCGCCCCCTGCTGGGCATTGAGCCCGAAACCCGGGCCTGTGCCCTGACTGGGAATCGAATTGTGACCTCCTGGATCCTAGGTCGATGCTCACCCGCTGAGCCACACCTGGCTGGGCCCAACCATTTTTTTTAACTTACTCATTACATAAAATATTTTAAAGTCATCCAGAAAGTAGAATCAAGGATTTGGTGCAACGCCGAAACTTGCAATTTTGTATTTCAGTACTGGGCCACAATGGACTTGAATCCTTTCCCTCTCAGGATTTTTATTTTAGCTTCAAACCCTGCTGCATGTATAATGTGACTAGTAAAAAGGCCACTGTGTTCGTATTTAAGGGCGTCTTTGAATTAAAGGCAACACAATGTATCAGTGCCATGTCCCGCCCCCCAAATCCTTATCTGCGCCGAGTATGATAAAAACGTCTGGGTTATTGGCTGATCTGTAATATCTGAACAACATCCAATTCTCTGTTATGTTTAACGAGGAAAAAAAAATCAAATGCTATGAAAATGTTGTGAATATTTAATTATCTTAATTAGGCTATATTTTGAAGCAATAAATTTCGCATCCTTGGCACACTGTGATAAGCTGACACATGTGACAGGCAACTGTACAATAAAAATGAAATTATTCAGTGCACAAAACAGTGGTAAGAATAACATAAGTCCGTGTTAATTATTACACAAATAAGCCCAGAGTTATGAGCTGAATTGTGCTCCTTCAAATTCCTATGTTAAAGCCCTGACCCCAAGTATCCCAGAATGAGGCTCTATTTAGAGACAGGGCCTTCCAAGAAGTAATTAAATGAAAATGAGGTTTTTAGGGTGGGCCCTAAGCCAGATTGACTGGTTTCTTATCAGAAGAGGAAATTAGGACACAGGCAACACAGGCCATACAGGACAAGCAGTGACCATGTGAGGACACAGCAAGAAGGCGACCATTGGAAAGCCAAGGAGAGAGTCAATGGAAGAACCCACACCCGCCAACACCCTGATCTTGGACTCTACGCCTCCAGAATTTTGAGGAAGCACATTTCTGTTGTTTACACTACGCAGTCTGTGCTTTTGTTATGGCAACCTCGCCAAACTAATACACATAAGAATGATTATAAATAAAGTCAACCACTATTTCTAGCCTTTCGAAATTCCATGACTTCGAAGCTGTTTTTCTTTCGGGTTCAGGTAGGAACTTACACGCTGCTTTTCCATGTGGAGCTGCATTACCATTAAAACAAACAAACTCTAGCCTTCTTGAGATTCCCTTGTACTTTCAAAAAGAAAATCGTAATGAGTAAGGACTGAAATGGATTAGATGCCATATTTAGAGGTGGTAATAGGTCTTTATGCTCTGGAACTAAGAGTAGTAATTCTCCAATATAATTTAACCCTGAATGCTATGATTCCATCCATTTGGAAGTCCACTGTTCAACTACGGATTCCATTTATTAACTATTTATTTCCAGTGTTGACTTCCGGATTTGACGTGTAAATGTCTCATTCTTTTCTCTAGATATGTACAAACAAAAGACCTTGGTAGGGTTAAGGGTTCCAGCTTTTGCATTTCTATGGAATGTGGTATATGGTAGGAACTCAATAAATATTTCATCAATAAATGAATGACATTTTTTCCCATTAAGTGGCTTTGTAAATTCCTGTACAGTAGTTTCCCCTTAGGGAGGACACGTTTCAAGACCCCAGTGGATGCTGAAACCGTGGATAGTACCGAACCTTATAAACATGCTTACGCATTACATTGAGATTTTCTTCCTTCTTAAGAAAATTAAAAAAGAAAATATGCATATGTACTTCCTTGGAGAGGTACCACAGCTTATAAAACTGTACTGTCTGAAGAGCACAGGTAAATCATCTTGCAGGATGTGGATTTGTTTGCTGTCTCCTCATGATTAGATTCAAGTTATGCACTTTGGGCCTGGAAACTGTTCTATATTAAAGCAGGTTAAAAAGACATAACAAACTACAACGTGTGCTCTTGGATGTTTTCTTTTGCTATAAAGGATATTAATGGAATAACTGATGAAATTTGAATAAAGTCTATAAATTAGATAGGATTTTATCAATGTTAACTTCCTGATGTTAATAAATTTACTGATGTTATATAAAAGGATGTTTTAATTTTTGAGAAATACACACTTAAGTGCTTAGGGATAGAGTGGCATCATGTTGCAACTTACTTTCAAACGTTCCGAAAAAATAACCCATGCGAGCATGTGTGTGCACAGAGAGAAAGAACCATAAAGCAAATGTGATCGAATATTAAATTTGGGGAATCTGGGTAAAGGGCATATAAAAATCTTTGGACTATTTTTGTAACTATTTTGTAAGTCTAAACTTATTTCAAAATGAAAAAATTAAAAGCTTTAGAATATTTTGAATGTGTTTATGCATGTTATTTTCTCATTTACATATATACTTAGGCAAGAGGACCTGAAAGGCAAGTTTTAACTTGAAACTTCAATTTCTAAGATCTACTTTATAGTAAATTAAACTCAAATACTGAAGGCATTGAGCAAACTAGCCTATCAACAAATTGGATCCTAGTAAGGTGACTAGAAGCAAACAAATGGGATAAAAAGCAAGTTAAAAATCACAAAATATAATGTTAGACGTCGTTTTCAATGAGTGTCTTTTCTTTTTCTTTTAAAATTTAGATAATTTCTCAGCACTTAGGGAAATCTCTACCTATCATTTTATAAGTTGGCAGGTTTCTTGATATAGGCTTTAATGTACAAATAACTCAGCAAATTTCCAAAATAGATTCCCTTTAAAAATAACAAACATGAATTTACTTGATTTCAGGTGCAGGTAAGTTAGTACTTTGCTTGGGAATGTTTCAAGTTCTTATTGTAACAAGAAAAACCTTCCAAAGCAACATAAAGGTTTAGAGTCATTGTGGTTAATTAAATCAGACCACATTCCAGAAGACTAAGTTACAGTCATCTTTTTCTCAGATATTTCTTCTTTTTAAGAAATCATCTTGCATAGAGACTACAAGCAAAATTCTACATGGCAGACAGAAAAAACCATCCACAAGAAATGAGCAAAATATTATCACTTTGCTTTAAAGGCATGTGAACTTTGGACAGCAGGACTTGTCTTTAATTCCCAACGCCCATACCAGTGTACATTCAATTAAATTGGCTTAGAAAACTGGGCCATGCTACTAAGTAGTGATGCCTTTTCATGATTAAGAAAAGCACCGTGGCTCACAGAGCCCTCTGGACATGCCATGATTTCTAGCCACAGGCCATCCCTGCTCATTAGAGTGTATTCCAAAAGGCCCAAAAATAAGAATTCACAACAAACGGGCTCAGGAAGAGGCCCGCAGAGTGAGTCCTACTGTTGCGGGCAGGTTGTATCACCATGTAATCAGGAAAGGAGAAACAAGTTTTCCAGATTAACAATGAACTTAAAATTGTGTATCCACCAAAAACTGTGGGAGGGGGGAAGAGGGAGAGAGAGAGAAAGAGGCTATGAATGAATGAATGAATGAATGAATGAATGAATGACTAGGGAGTTTGGCTTTGGATTGCACAAAGCACTCTGGCGGCTTCAGGTGGGTTCTTTTTCCTGGAAGAGAGTGGTTTCTGCGGTCAGGTACTAGGGCGTGGGTTTGAATTTAGAGCTATTGCAGCAGCTACTTGAACATTTCCAGCAGCAGTTTAGCCGAGACCCATTCACAAGAATTGACGGTAAACTTACTGCAACTTCAATCAAATAGGATAAACATTTGTGAAGGACAATTATATAAATAAGATTCCTAAATAGGGAGACGACATAGAGCTCATCAGACAAAAGGATTCAGAGTTAGGCAGATCTGGGGCCAACTCCTAACTATAACTGAGCAGCTGTATGACCTTAGGCAACTTACTTAACTTCTCTGGGCCTCTATATTGCTTCGCCTGTAAAATGGGGGTAAGGCTATCTAACCTGAAAAGATTCTTTGAGGATTCAATGAGGGACAGTTCTTGCCCACATTGGTACAGACATGTTAGTTGTGTGGGTGCAAAGGTTTCAATGCTGCAAATTGACGTGAGGCCTGGAAAAACCGAAGCCCCCTCAAGGGCGGTGCTGGAGTTGGCGTTACGTCTAAGAAAAAAAGGGTTGTCGGCATCCAATCTGAAGGCAGACTTTAAGCATAGGCTTGGGGAGAATTCCTCGAATCAGCAGCACCTATACAGAGTCAGAGCTTGCTGGTCACGCTTCAACATCTTTTGAAGTAAAAGCTTAGAAATTTGCGAAGAGCTCTCAATTATTCGCAGGTGATTTTCTAGATTTTGGCCTACCCTCCCTGGCTTCTTTCTACTTGCTACACTAAACTCATTCTGCTTGTTGACATTTGTACTGTCTTGTTCTCAGACAGCAAAATCTAGAACAGTTAAGTCTATTCAACTTAACCAGAGAAAAGTAATGATCTTAGCTAGAAAGAAGACAATTTCTTGTAAAGGTTTACCAGGGGTGAGAGGTGATACTGATCCCCAGGAGAGCAGGGGGAGCAGGGAGAAAGAGTGAGGCGCCCACAGGCATCTGGCTCTTTCACATGGAGCAGAATGACTGTCATGAACCTGAGCCATATCTACATGCAAATGCCTAGCATGGAGCGGAGTTGCGGACAGAAAGAATTTGGAGTTGTGTGCGTTACTATTTCCTCTTAACTAGCATGAACAAACAGTTAACTTCAAGCAAACTGCTACCGGGTATTTGAAAAAAAGTGAAAGTGAGTGACACGCACGAGGTCATAGTCACATTACAGACAGAAATACATTCGCCTTATTGCCTTGCTGAGATTGTGTCTATGATTCTGTACTGCCTAATGGATGGGCATCTGTCAGCAGCCTTATGACACCTAAATCTACCGCTGGATGGTACATGATACAACCTGGGTTAGGAAAAAAGTGGCTGGAGGGAAAAAAAAATAAAACCCACAAGCCTATTTATCAATGTCTCTCAACCTTTTGTAATTGTAATGAACTTTCAGTCTAAGGTCAGGTACAGACATGTGTAGCTGAAACTAAAAATTAAGAGCTCTATTTTATTAGTTTGATGTATATTAGCATTTGGGTGACGATAACAGCGCAGTTTGCTTTTAGAGACTGAATTGTGACTTCAATAATTGTTAGTACCAGTATTTGACAATAAAATTCATTTGAGGGGGTAGGAGAGGGATGCATTGCTTTTAGAAAAACACTATTTAAATCTTATGCAAATCAATTTCTGTGTTATTGTACTGAAATTTTCTTTGATTTTCAGAGGATCACCTCATAGACTTAGCTATATAGATTGCCCATACAGTAAGTCTCATTCAAATTTGAGAAACCTCTCTAAAATGAGTGAAAATAGATTTCCCCCACCACTGAGAAAGAACTATACCTTTTCATTTTAACTCAGCTAAAAAGGGGAGGAAATATTAAAAAGAAAAAAACCCAGCTTCTGAATTCAATTTATTATTTTTTCCTATTAAGACTAAGTTGAAAATTGGATATCCAATTTACCACTGAGAGAGTAGTCAAATATTTCTGCTCAATCCCTCATTGCTTCTAAATTCACTCAAAGGCAAGATTATTAATTCCTCCTGACAGAAAATCAAGATTTAATGAGTAGCTGACAGCCCTTAGGAATTACTGGGAAAATTTAATACAATAGTGTTGACTAAATAATGTGCTTTTACATATATGAGAAACACATTATGCAGAGTAATGAACATATGATAAATATTAGTTTAGCTGTTAAATTCTGGACAAGTGATTAATTTTATGGGAATATATATTTTTATCAAATTTCCAAGGAAAAAGCTACTTTTACTCCAACATTGTTACACATTTTGGCAGATGACTACAGTATTTTCTTGCCTTCATTTTTAATTCAACTGCACAGCTATTTTGCCCTTACTAAGTACTAGGTACTGGAGGAGATAGAGCAAAACAGTGTTTCCACTTTCAGGATTTCAAATCCAGTAGGTGATTGAGATAGGATACAGACAACTGTTACACAAAGAACTGAGTACAATGACAGAGGGACCAGGAGATAAAAGGAGAGGAACATCTGATTTGGGGGGGAGTGGGTGGTAGCCGTGTGTGTGTTTGGGAAGAAAGTCTTCATGAAGGAATTTGTGTTTGACATGAGCCTTAAAGAGTGAGTAGGTAGGGTGAAAATGATGGTGGGAAAGGTAAGGTATAGTCAGGGAGAAAGGAATCATTTAGTTGGGCTGGAGTACAGGGTCGATGAGGGAAGTAGTGGCAGACAGACAGAAAAGGTCCTTTGAAGGCTATAGCATGGAAGGCCTTGAATACCAAGTTGAGTGCCATAATTAAGTGCCCATGTTTGTCTCACCAGTAGATTCTAAGCACCTCAGGTGCAGAAAATGTTTCAGTGTGTCTTTGCTGTTCCCATAGCAGGCAGGTACAGAGTAGGTCTGCATGAAATCCTCAGGGAATTGAATGGGTTGTAAAATTAGTTTTCAATGGATTTTCAAATTTTACTGTTTCTGAAGTCTTCTTTTTAAACCTACTTTTAAAAAATAGACTTGAAATTGCTTTTCTAAGATGAAAACACGAACAGAATGTTAGGCCAATGATTCACACAGCTATTTGAGTCCCACCTAAAAGAATGCTGCTGCTGAAGCTCAGGGCATGTGCACAGCCTGGTGCCCCTTGAACCAGAACCATTAAAGTAATAACTTGTGGTACATTTTATAGGAAAACGGACTTCTAGTCAGTAAAAATGACACAGCCTAAGTGATTTTTACTTAAGATTTTAGCTTTCAGATAGCCTCCATAGGGAAATAACATCAACGCTAAAATTGGTGTGGAAAATGGAGATACAGAAACCGTGCATTTTGTACACTGATTTTATTTCTGCTCTCCTTTCTCCTCAGAGGAACACTCTACAGCAAACCGAAAAGAAACTTGTAACAACCCGTTTGTAAATTTCATCTTGCCAACTGTAATGACAATAGAATCGCTTTGGTTTTAAACACTACATAATCATTAACTATCACATAAAAATATTCATTTAAGTGTGCATATGATTGATTTAATATTCTACTAGCTTTCATTTCCTGGGAAGAGGATATGTTTTATATACCCGGAATGCACACTGAATAAGCCTGGCTAGTTTTCTTCCCTTCCCTTCCAGTTATAATTTCATGTGATCCTATTAGAATCTCTGGGACGGTAGAGGGGTGAAAACTGAAGTTGTTCCATAGGGAAGGGTAGGGACCTCTTATGTTCTTGATGAGTTATTATAATATGAATTAATCTTTTTTCTATCAATGGTCAGCAAAGCACTTACAAAGAAAGTTCAACAATTATGATGATAAAGCAGCAAAGAATCAATTTTCATCTAAGGCTGCTGAGAAATCTGAGAGTGACAGATAAATCAGAGTGCCGGACACCAACAGGCACTCAATGTTTATTGAATGAGTAAAAGAAAAATATTTCTCAGGACTATTAGCTTTCAAGAGATTCAAGAATAAAATATGTAGAGATGTTTAAAACATGTTAAACAGAGGCTCCACGAGAAGTACTGTAAAATAGTGGACATTAAAAATGATTCCACTTCAGAATACACTAGACTCCCCACGATGTTTATTTTCATAGTCCTTTAAATCCTGTGATAGATTAAATGCGGACACTTATTATGTGCAGCTTCTTTCAGCTAGAGGAGGGATCTTTCCCCACCCCTTCGATCTCGGCTGGCTCTGTGACTGGCTTTGACCATCAGAATGCAGTACAAGTCATACTGTGGGACTTCTGAGCCAGGCCTCCTGAGACTGTGTCGTTTGCATTCTCAGTCTCTTGGAACACTGCATTGGCCATGGAAGAAGCCTGAACTTCCTTCTGGAGAGTCCACGGCATTATAAGTGCTGGGCGCTGACAGCCCCAACTAACCACCAGGCATGAGAGTCCACCCTGGACCATCTAGCCCCAGCAGAGCCTTGCGATAAGTGCAGCTGCCTGAGTGACCTTGGGTGAGACTCACGGCGGATACGCGAGACCGTGTGGAAAGGGCAACGGGCTGAGCTGTCAGCTTTGAATGTAAAACACAGTAACATCAAGAAAGACGCACCACCCTGGCCGGTGTTGCTCAGTGGTTAGAGCATCGTCCGCCTGTATACCGAAGGGTCAAGGGTTCCATTCCCGGTCAAGGGCATGTACCTGGGTTGTAACTTTGATCCCTGGCCCCAGTTGGGGCACATGCAGGAGGCAACTAATCGATGTGTCTGTCTCACATCGATGTCTCTCTCCCCCTCCCTCCCCCCATCCCTTCTGCTCTCTGTAGAAATCAATGGAAAAAATATCCTCGCGTGCGGATTCACAAAAAGAAAACAGAAAAAAAGAAAAAAAAGAAAGATCCACTGAGGAGGCCTCTGTTTCTTCACACTCACCAGATAAAAGTGAATCACCCTTTTCTGAGCTGATACCCAGAAAGAACTGCCTTTGCTTAGAACCAAATCAGAACATGGGATTAATTAAGCTACCAAACCCATGTCTATATTTACTGACCTATAACATAAGTAAAATATCCATAATACACTGGGGTCCTCCACACACACGATTTAGCCGGATATTCTGGGCCTCTAGCACCCACCACTAATTAAATTATCACATAAACCTCAGTGAGGGTCTAGTCTTCCCCTTCCCCAACCCTCTACTTGGAGCCTGAAAAACTTGCTGAGGGCCTTCCGACTGGGAGGCTGGCATAACTAGTTACCATATGACTATGTTAAAAATTGATAATGCCGTGGCAGCAGCTCCAAGATGCCTAGCAATCTGCTTAATCTCATGCCTATCAGATAAAAGAACACATTTCTAATCAGCTCTCTGCTGATTTGGATGAAGTCATTTAGGCCCACATCATGCTTCCCAGTCAGCTTACGTGCCAGAACTACCAGAAAAAGCCATCACCAACTATTGTCTCGACACGTTCTAGGGGACTTCACAATCTCCCCTTGCAACCCCCTTTCGCAGTCCTTATAGAGCAAAACAATGTTTAAAGCCCAACATGATCTTAACTGGCAATTTAAACATGATGCAATTTCTTTCTCCTAAGAGGAAACAGAAAAACACCCCCTCTTTAAAATTACAGAACCACATTTATCTTTGTTTTTGTGATTATGTTCCTTGTCTGCCTTCTAGTCCAGGGCATATAATGGAGAGAAGATTCCCCAAAGCAACCAGTGAAGCCCGGTCGTCTGGGCGTGTGCACATGTGTGCACACATGTGCACACAAGCCTGTATGGACATAGGAAAAGGGGACCATCGCTCGGGGACTGTCCTCCCCCTCCCAGCTCAAGTGTATCATGGCACATTTGCATTCCCTCGGGATACGGGAGAAATGCACAGAATTATATCTAGAGTTGCAAAAAATTATTTTAGATCATTATGTCTTCCTGTTGAGCACTCACTTCAGTGATCTGCCCCAGTTTTCACACTGCATGTGACAGGAAGGCAACGTTCACTGGCAAGATGACTTGAGAGAAAGAAAGTTTGCTTTCCTCTGTGTCAGACTCGCCTTCCCTTCCCCCAGCTTCAGTTATGGCATTCCCGCACTTCTCTGTGACCTCACGATGACTCCTCCAGCGTCTACACAACCCACTTCATCCCGATTTCCAAAGTGCTAAACGCAAATGCCCCAGTGAAGGGTGCTGAGTACCCTGCTAAATGTCTAAATGGATTGGGACCCTGGCTAAATATAATTAATTCTCTTCTCGTCTCTTTACCTTCTTGACTCAATTTTTCTTTAATTTCCTTTGCTTCACAAACAGAATTCTAGTTGGGCATTTCATATTTGGGAGGACATGTCACGGTCATTTGGGGAGTGAGGAATGCAATTTTTACTATGCCTATGAGGTAGTTTATTTTTCCTACCACCCTGCTCATGTTCTTTCAAGAGTGACACAGGAACATATGTATATATCTGCTCTAGTAAGTTCAATGCAGCTGTCTGAACAATTACTAACAAAGTTACAGAATTGTAATAAATATAAAACTTTAAGTATCTGTGACTGACAGTTAGCGAAGGCTCTGAAGGTCATGCATCTTCACTTCTACAGAAAAGTTTGCAACCAGGCTGCTAAAGCACTACTTTGCTTCTAGATTATTTTTACAGCTAATTATAATTTGTCAAGCACTCGCCTCCACAGCTTTCATATTCTGTAGTGCCTATCATTTTATACATGATGGGTTTAAATATTTATATCTTCTAATCAGTTGCATAATGATGATCAATTCTCTATTAATAACTTGGTGATATTGTTATTTAAATTTTTCTTTGTATCTTTAACACCTTATTTTTTAAAACATGCAAAAGAATGAAATATGTTCCATTAAACCATTCTGAAGTTGACTATTGTTTCACTTAATCTCAGCAAGGTGCTAATTACCAGAAAATTCTTCTGCAGATTTTACAAATCAATTAAAAACCGTTCAAATCTGGTTTGCATTTTTGCACAAGGGTAAAGGATAGGCTATTTTATCTCAACTCCTGAAAAGGTGTCCATTTCCAGTTGACATTTCCAACTTCTAGAACTCTTTGTTTAATGACACAGACACACAGACACACACACAGGCACACACACACAGACACACACACACACACACACACACGGGAGTGGGAGACAGGACAAAGATAAACAAAAGAATAGGAAATTGTGTCCATTCGTCTAAGCCTTAAAGAAATGTAAAGATTTTTCACTCAGATCCTATCAGTGATGCATTGCAGTTCATATATTTCTCTCTTCTGGATGCTGAGTTAAGCCATTTGGGGCAAATATTTGTTAATGCCAACAGTGTACTGAGTATGACAAGGACAGAAGACAAGCATTGTCTTTAGGGATCTTTCACTGCTAGAGCAGATGGATAATCATGGGCCAATTGCTTAAATTAATGCTTTTGGAAAGCAAAATACTTTGTATCCAGTGGCATTTCTTTGCTCATTTTTTTTTTTCATCTGTAAATTCAGCATAATCCTAAATATCTATAATAGAGTCAACATGTAGTCCACTTCTCAATGAATGAATATTGTATCCTTATAATATGGTGGGGATACTGTATGAAGTACAAATTCCTGTATATTTTTTCTATTTTGTTTTCTCATCTTCCATAGTCCCACCCACTAGAATAGGGTGTTAAACTAAAATTCAGTTGTTTCAAAAAATAAAGAAAATTACCTTTCTTATGTACCCGAGTTTGTGAATTTCAGACTCATACATACAAAAAAATGTATATAGAGAGGGTATCCCCCCAAATGTATTACACACACTTTGAATGATTATAAAGGCGGTGTTTATTAAACTACATTTCATTTTCAAAGTTGAGCTATCAGCTGTTAAAGTGTGTATAGATTTTTTGGGACACCCTACACAACTACATACACACACACACACACACACACACACACACACACACACACACACACACTCTATGATTTCTGGGCTCTTTTTAAAGCAAGTGCCAAAATTCAAGGAATAAATAAATGAAATAACCTAGCAAAAGAAGCGATGGCATATGCCTGTCCATACCAAAGAAGTCAATGTGCCTGCCAGGTCACCTGTTCCTTCTTCTGAGGCAATTGCTTTAAATCTAAATTATTCTGTTTTCGGAAAAATCCCACAGACTGGTGTGTGTGGCTCAAACCTAATGAAACTCAAAGCAAATTCCAATTTGGAACCTGCAAATTCTTCCAGGATTTGGCTTTTAAAAACCCCAATACATGTGAAGGGCAGTATCAAGAAAGGAGGAGAAGAACTATATTGTCTTAGGTCAGAACTCAGTCGCTCCTTTTACCCTTTAGGACACCTTGCACCTTCTGCAGAGACCTCTCTGGAAGATCTACTCCAATCATAATTGAAAATCGGCTGGCGTTCCTCCCAGGCTCCAGCGCCACAGAGGGTGGGCAGGGCTGGCATCGCTCTGACTGTTGACAAACAGTTCTGACCATTGTTAGATTTTTCGGGTAACATATATAAAGCTATTGGATCTTTTTAATTGGGTTACAAAACCAGGTGTCTTAATGCAATGAGCAAGGTAGTATTTCTCTCTCTCTCGTTTTTTCTAAGTATGTTCAGCATTGAGAAAATGAACATGGTCAGTGGGGGTAATAAATGCAAACAAACCCAAAAGGCCAAAACTAGAGACAGACTGATGGGATATGGTGTAGGATCTTCGTGGAGGCTGGAATCTATGCAGAGGTGCAACTTCCTTTATTGTGCTTTAGAGACAGATCTCCTCAGATAGGAACCAACCACAAAGGAAAAGCCAATTTAGTTTATCTTCGTTTTGACTTGCGTAGGAGTTTCTGGCTAGCACAGCATCCTTTCAATTTGTTTCAGTATAATGTGCAGCAGATACCCTTGATTAATGAACTGATTAGCAACTTCTGTAATTATTTCCAGTAGGTTCCCCCCCCCATTATCAAAGCTGCAGTGAATAAAGTTGCTGTCCTCTAACGATGGTACTCTAAAAACTTTAGAAACAAATTTGTGTCCCTAAAAGGGATGAACAGAAAATATGAGAAATGTCTAATTTCAAAATAGGTTCCTAAGACCTCTTTTCCATATAAATCCTGTATCTTTCATTTCTCAAAAAGCTGTAATTGTCAAGGGGGGGAGGAGGGGCTGGACTTTCTCAGCAAATAGTTAAGATTATACAAAGCAATATGGAGAATATTCTGGATGTCAATAACCCAGTAATCTTTAAGGTATACTAAGTATATAAATTAGAGAAATGAAATGTTTGATAATTTAGCACAAAAACAAGAGAGGCTAGATATTGGATTTGACCTACTACTGCTTCCTAACAAATTATTCCAAAATTTAGTAGCACAAAATAAACAGTTATTATCTAGTTTCACAGTTTCCTATGTTGAGAATCTGGGCTTAGTTCAGGTGGTGCCTCCAGCACAAGCCCTTTCATGCGGCTGCAGTCAAGCCAGTGGCCAGGGCTTTGATTTTATCTGAAGGCTCAACCAGGGCGAGAGAGTGAGGCAGGATATTCTTCCAAATTCACTCACACGGTTGCTGGCAGCCAGCGATCCCTGGACATGTGGACCTCTCCTTAGACTGCCCAGCTGTCTTCACAACATGGCAGCTGGTGACCCGTGAAATAGCATCCAGGATGGAAGCCAGGTCGTTTTGTAACGTCATCTTAGAAGTGACATCCCATCAGAAGCAAGACACGAGGCCCAACCCACAATCAATGGGCATGAACACGAGAAGGAGGGACCTTGAGGGACCATCTCAGAGGCTGCTTATCACACACATTAACCTGTTAAAATCAAGCTAAGAACTCTACTTAAATAAACTGGAGCCTTATTATTACATTGCCTAAGTGGTCTCTGTCCCTTCCAATCAATCCTTCATATTATTGCCGATAGATCATTCAAATACAGGTGTGATTTTGAAATTCTACTGCTCAGAAACCTTTAATGGTTCCCTCCTGCATACAGAATGCTGTTCAAACTCCCCAGGCATCTACTTGGTCTTCCATGATCTGGCTTCTTGCTCTAGTCTCACTGCAAACACTGGACACTTTTTCACTTTCATGGTCCCTCTGAAACACCCCCCACCAGCACTTGCTTCTCTCTCCAATTCTATTTTTACCTGTCGAAGTTTAACCCATTCATTCAGGACCCATTCCAAATACGTTTTCTGCCACGAATGCTTCCTAATAAAATTCAAGCCCTTCCTCCACATTTCCATATAATTTAGATTTTTCCTCTATTATAGAATTATGAATATGTTCCGTATTTGTCTCCTCCAATGAACGGTATGCTCCTTGAAGACAGGGATCATGGCTTGTTCAGCTTTATGTGTCAACCTCTGCAGCATCTCACATAGTGTATCAGCAGTAAATACAAGTATTTTAGACTGAATCACGTGTGGATAATTTCGTATAATTAAAAAACAATTTTATATGTTTTTATTGATTTCAGAGAGAGGGAGGGAGAGGGAGAGAGAGAGAGAGAAACATCAGTGATGAGAGTCATTGATTGGCTGCCTCCTGCACGCCCCCTACTGGGGATCAAGCCCACAACCTGGGCATGTGCCCTGACCCCAAATTGAACTGTGATCTCCTGGTTCATGGGTTGATGCTCAACCACTGAGCCATGCTGGCTGGGCCTTTAAAAAATTTTTAAATTTAATTTTGTATAATTTTTGTGTAATGCAGGCCTCGATTGGATACCACTCAATCTGATGACATATTCTTTGGCAACAGTATTTTATGAGGTTGCAGAGTATATGATTCTCTACCCAATATTGAAACATACTTGAAAAGAGTGCAGCTAGGCCATTGGATTTATGGGGCAGAGGGTGTGGAGCCAAAATGCCATTGAAAGACAATGTAACTAATCCAGTGGAGAAACTCTACAAATAGGTATGAGTGTGAAATATTTGAAGGCCTTGGCAACTGAATATACTCTGGTGGTACAAATATTAAATGGCTATTTACCTTATAGGATATCTGTCATACCTCCACAATATCCTATATAAAAACAGCTTATCAAAATGTTGAAGATAATTTTCATGGAGTTATAATGTGTTAAGATTAGTCCAAGATAATTAAAAAAAAAAATTAAAAGCTGACTCATAAAATGTTTTCATTCTAAAGAGCCGGAAGAGCTAGTGTGGCTTCATATGGTCAATATTACATCTGAGTAATCTGATTGCTGGGGTTCTTATTCATTGAAAATTTTACATTGAGTAATCAAGGTAAAAAAGGGTACTACGTTTTCAAAGAAATTCATTTTGTTTTTGTCCTTAAAATGCCACATATTCTAATAGCTGAGCCTGAGTTTCCACTGATACATTCCAAAACTTATGCTCTTTATGATTCACTTAACTGCATTTTCCTCTCATTTCTCATTTAGTGAACTCCTTGAAATTCTTAGAATTCCTTGGTACTACAGGTGTTTTGTTTGTATGGCATCTCCATGAAGTATAAAGCAATTATCTCACTGAGATAGTGCTTTCCCTAAGGATGCACAAGAGACTGGGATGAACACTCTGTTCTCTGTTGTGTGTATAATTTATGTTCACCTATATTGCTATGTACAGGGACCATAGTCTTTTAATCATTTTCTATTATTTTCACATTTTCTGAAACATATAAAACTTGAAATTCTGATTAATAATAATTGCTGTATCAGCAACTGTCAAATTAAATTTGCACACTTTGTTATTTTAAAACAGGGATAGGGAACGTCTGGCCCGTGGGCCTTGAAATCATTTGGTCTGGCCCTGCCAAGGCAACCACAGGTGGGACTCAAAATTCAATAAATCCAGGACTTTTATTTATAGCTAAATTTTAAGTTGATAATTTTGTATGGCCTGTGAATGATGTTATAAATATCCAAATGGCACTTGGCAGGAAAAAGGTTCCCCACCCCCTGTTTAAAATATAAAGCTAGATGGTAGTGACCTTGGGTAATATCTATTCTTTATCAAGTATAAAAAACATATCTATAGCATTTTATATATTCGGGAACTTTCTGTTGATTTTAGAATTTCTAACTTCACATCTTATATCAAATAGGAACCTATTTTTTACATAAACTGTTTAGAATAACTTGATTTACAGAAAAATTGCAAAGATAGTACAGAGTTTCCATAGACCCCGTGTCCACTTTGCCCTATTGTTACTATGTCACATTAGTGTGGTATGGTTGTCACAACTAATGACCCAACACTGATACTTTAACATTAGGTAAAATTCATATTTTGTTTGGATTTCCTTACTTGTTATTTAATGTCCTCCTGTCCCAGGATCTCATTCAGGATACCACATCCCATTTAGTCTTCATATCTTTTTAAGTCCTCTAGACTGTGCCAATTACTCAGACTTTGTTTTGGATCACTGTGACAGTATTCAGGAGTAAGGCCAAGTAGAATTTCCTTCAATTTGAGATTGTCTTGTGTTTTCCTCATGATTAGACTGGGTCGTGTGTTTTGGGGAATATATTATCTACATGTCTCATCACTAATGATGTTGACTTTGATCATCTGGTTGAGGTATCCAATGAACCTAATTTTCATCATTTTTACTTATCCAAAATGTATCAGAGACTTAAGGAAGGAACTAGAAAGTTGTCAGGTAAATAATTTAATTTACCTATTTCAATCACATATGTATATACTAAGTAGTCAGGGTTCATGGGGATGTTGAAATTGTTTTTCATTGTAACACTAAAACTGCTGCATATTTATGGGGAATGCTAAATAGAAAAAATTAAAATTTTAAATAAATTTGATATTAAAAAATTTAAATTAGAGTTGATACACTGAATAGAATTTGCCTTTTGTACAGTTCCCTAAATATACAAAACACCAATTAGCAACTATTATATAACCATTTTATAATATAATATTGATATAACTTTAACCTCTTTCACTGTGATGCCTGAAAGGTCTCCCATCCAATTGTAGAACATGACCAAAATATTCATTAAATAAATGATATGCATAATTTATAAGAATAGGTATCAATTAAAAACAGGTTGAAAATTTAAGTAGGATCAACCACAAAGGCTTTAGGGCAGAAGGAAGCGAGAATAAAAATACATTAATTCGATGATGGAGTATGACTAAAGGGATGAGGTGATAATTTTGGAAAAGCAAAGGCTGAACATTTGAAAAGTACATAAAACAAATTCTAGAAAAACTAAGGTAGTTGGAAATCACAGAGTTCTGCCAATAAATCAATTAAAAACGCTTTCTTTCAAGAAGCAATAAAATTGTGTTCATATATACCTGGAGTACACTTTTAGGAGAGATTATTTTTGGTAAGCATATATATATTTATATTAATTCTAAAACACAACTCATCTGGTTTTAATTTCTGCTCATTTTAACTGAGTCAGGCTGAACAGACTACTCTGAGACTCCATAAAGAGCAACAGCCTATATTAGAACATTGTCAAAAGAAATCAATTGGGTTCTTCTAAAAATTTGTTTTTTTTCTTGTTGCAGAAGAAATTCACACAAGATGAGTTATAACCATTGTGGTAAAGCCTGGTTCAGGCTATACCTTGATGAGTATATATTGATAATAATTCATCAATAGTTATTAAATCTAGTGGTCTTGAACTGTCTCCCCATTAAATGCTTATTAGTTGAAACGAGAAAACGAATACCTACTAAGCAGAGACACCAGGTAATACGTTGACCAGCAAATAATGAGCATCACCAGTGAGGAGCAGAGAGACACTGTGTGCCTCCAGGAGGGAAGCCCGAAGCAGGACACGCCTGGCGTGTGTAGCATCCCGCCTGGGACCGCATCACCGGTCATCACGAGAGACACCCAAGCTGAGGAGCGCTCTATACGCTAACACCGGTGTGCCTCCTACTCAACGAGGTGATGCGATGTCATGAGGGACTGTTCCCACAGTAAAGGGGACGAAAAAGACGAGACAACTAAATGCAATATGTGATCCTGGACTGGAGGGGAAAGGCTACAAAAAGATATAATTGGGACGCATGACACAACTGGAATATAGACTCTGGGCTGTTCATCACATGAAAGTATTATATTAATGATACATTTCCTGAGTTTGATAATTTTACTGTGGTTACCTAAAAGAATCACCTTGTTTTTATTTTTGATTTGATTTTTTAAAAATAGGTTTTTATTGATTTCAGAGGTGAAGGGGGGGAGAAAGAGAGAGAGAGAGAAACACCAATGATGAGAGTCATTGATCGGCTGCCTCCCACATGCCCCTTGCTGGGGGTCAAGCCTGCAACCCGGGCCTGCGCCCTGACTGGGAATCGAACCCCGATCTCCTGGGTCCTGGGTCAATGCTCAACCACTGAGCCACACCAGCCAGGCAATAATCTTGTTTTTAGAAAACAGAGTAGTCTATTCAATCTGACTCAGTTAAAATGAGCAGAAATGAAAACCAGATGAGTTGTGTTTTAGAATTAATACAAATGTATATATGCTTACCAACAAGTTATAGAATAATCTCTCCTGAAAGTGTACAGCCTTTTCCATGTCACTTTCAAGTCACTGGGCTAGCTCACTCTGCAGTGAGGAGGAACTAATGTCTTAAGATGCATTTTATTTTATGCTAAGCAAGGGGAAGGGATAGATACCAGTTCAAGATTGTTGCTACAGTATGCTAGCAAGTTTTACTTTACTTGTAATAAATTGATATATTTCTTCAAACAGGATCACAAGAGAAAAACTGCAGAGTGAAAGCTGCCTATATTTTTGGATTTTAGATGTACTTTTTGGATTTTGCTAACCTATTTCGAACTGTTTCTCAATCTTAACATTTGCCTGTTGGCAAAGCCACTTCCTTTGTTTCAAACTGCCCACTTGCCCAGTGTGGGGGAGGAAAACCTCTTTCTGGAGATGAAACTGGGCCATCATTCAAGATAGAATCAGATTTAGCGACACTTAAGATTTGGCCTAGAGTGGAATGCAAAATGAATTGTGGAACTTTTACAACTCACCAAACTGCCTCTGCATTCACCCAGAAAAAGTGTTCAGGCTGGATTTTCAGAAATATTGCAGTTGTAAAATCTGTGACACCAGTAATCGCTGTGCCAAGCATGGGTTTTATTTTAGTAAGTTGTTTACCTATGCCAATGTTTAAGTGTACTTCTGTGCAAAAAGATGTGGATAATAGTTCTCTTTATAGAAAAATCAATGCACCCAAATAGTAATAAAATATAACAGTGTGCACATGTACATGTATTATGCAAGTACAAATAGATCTACATTGGGCCAGCTGTGATCTAATCACTCTGGAAGTTCTGTTTAGGTACAGGATATTCAAAAATGCTGAATGGGCTTTTTCCCTCCGAGTGAAGCCATACATTTCACGTTACTACTAGCAAATTATATCTGACATGTAATTTTAAAATGAAGTTACTCTAATCTAAAGTAATACCGCAACAACAGGGATAAGCACTGAAGCCCTTCCTAAGATAAAATGGACTTTAAAATTCTGGAGAGATTTTGTTACCAGTAATTAGAAATGTAATTTAGAACACTTAAAATGTATTTCTTTCAATGGTTAATTACATTAGAACAGCTATTGTTGCAAATGATGGTGATGGACTAATAAATTGTAATAATCACCTCCCTAAAAATTGGATTGCGATGTTTTAATAAGCAGTCTATATGACTAGAGAAGTCTACTTTTTTTTCCAACCCTGGAAATTTACTTCATTGAAGTACTGGGCTGGCATATACATGGATGCATATAGATTCATACACATAACAGATAAATAGTATTGACATGTACAGGGGTGGGCAAAAGTAGGTTTACAGATGTGAGTATGCAAAACACAGTGTATTCCTATTTATTAATTACTGTATTATTTTCCATACAAACAACTGTAAACCTCCTTTTGTCCCACTCTGTGTCATTATGGTCTTATAAAACTGAATGAGACTCTAAAAGGCATTTTAATTGTAATGGATGCTACGTCTGTAAAACTTCAGGTATGGCAGATTTTACTAGATTTTACTAAAATACACATCACTTCTAAAAACCATCTCAGATTTGTATGGCATGGTTTGGGTCTAAGTAGGTCCCTGTATACAGGTTCCCTTCTCTCAGCCTATAAAATTTATCATTATTTCCACTATTAGAAACAAAGAAATGAAGGAAAGCGCCAGGCTGGTGTGGCTCAGTGTTTGACCGTTGCCCTATGAACCAGGACGTCACAGTTCGATTCCCGTCATTGCCGGCTGGATCCCCAGCAGGGGGCACGCAGGACTCTCTCATCATTGATCGGCTGCCTCCTGCACACCCCCTGCTGGGGATCGAGCCCGCAACCCGGGCCTGTGCCCTGACTGGGAATTTAACCGTGATCTCCTGGGTCCTAGGTCGATGCTCAACCGCTGAGCCACGCCCAGCCGGGCAATGAAATCTAAATGAATATTTTATATTTCTGGAGAATTTTTTCTACTTGTATGGTCAATACCCCACACAGCCTCCATGGTTATTCCTTACCCATGGATGTTGTGAACGTTAATTGCTATTTCTTCAGTAACTACGAAACGAGGGGAAACTCTACTTTGCCTTTCAGCTACTTTCTGCTCAATCAGACTTTCTCACGCCAGGAACAGCTTAAGAATTTGGCAAGTGACTAGAGATAAAAAAGTACTGAGTACCAAGTTCACCTCTTTACTCATCCCTTCTCGTCAAGATTCTGGCCCCTCTAGTGCTAGCTGCATGGACAGTACCCACTTTTTCTCTGTCCCCAGCCCTATGGGACAGCTGAGACCTCTGATGACTACTTTTTATCACACACTTAAAACTGGCAAAGGACCCAGAGGGAAATACGGCTACCTTTGCTCTAGTTTTCCTTACTCAAGATTTTAAAAAATTTTATTGATTTCAGAGAGAGGAAGGGAGAGGGGGAGAGAGAGAGAGAAACATCAGTGATGAGAGTCATGGATCGGCTGCCTCCCGCACGCCCCCTGCTGGGGATCGAGCCCGCAACCCTGCATGTGCCCCGCAACCCTGCATGTGCCCTGACCGGGAATCGAACCGCGACCTCCTGGTTCATGGGTGGATGCTCGACCGCTGAGCCACGCCAGCTGGGCCCTTATTCAAGATTTTAACTTAAGTCCTGGCTCCCTTGGCAGCTTTTCCATGCTTTCAAGTAGAACGTTTGTCTTTCAGCTGGCTTATAGAGATGTTCTTGGTAGAGCACTGTTCTGGCTCAAGTTACTACATCATTGCCAGAGGTGGAAATCTTTCTTTGGCTTTTTTTTAAGTCCCCTCTCCAGACTCCTTGCCATAGGATGGAGTCTTAAATGTTATTTCTTCTGCCAGGAACATCTGTCTGTCATCTCCTCTTTTCCTGTTTCACCGCTATTCATCTTTTAGGTATCATCTTAGAATGCTCTAGGAAGTGCTTCCTAACTGTCAAATCTGAGATCACCCTTCTATATACGTCCTTAATGCAATTCGTTCTAGTTTCCTATGTGAGGGCAGAGACAATGTCATATTTATCACCGTGTTCTCAGAGCTTTTTCCATTGTACCTCCAAATGTGCAGCGCAGTGCCCAGCACATAGCACAACAAAGATTTGTCGAATGAAACATCTGCCAATCAGCTGCTGAGCAGCACAGAGAACTACGTGGCCCGATGTCCCTCCTTTATCACCTTTGCTCTCTCTCCTCAGATTAATCATGCTATGGGGAGCTCCTCATCTCCTTTTCCTCACCGACAGCTCAATTAATGAGATTTCGGGAAATCTATCACACTTGTATAATTTAAATAAAGCCAAGCTACCCCACCTTTCCCTATTGGCATGGAGCTGCATGCAAGTAAAAGTCAATCAGAATAAAACATGATCGGAAAACAATGTAAATAGTTCCTGAATTTTCCTCAAGGACACCAAAGGAGGGTTCCATTTATAATGTGCAACAAGAGTGAAAAGAAATTCTCTCTCTCTCACTCCACATTTGACAGTAAAGGCAGCACATTCCCAAAGTTTCCTCCCCCATTCCAACATGTATCCTATAAAGCTGGGAAAAAAAAAAAAAGTCAAACAAATAGCTCTCTCCCTACCCCAGATCTCTTCCTATATCATCTCTTCATGATGTGGGCCAACCCAACTTAGCCTCTCAAACATACTTCAACTTGTCTGTCCATCTATCAGCACATATATAAAGGATGGCCTGAGAACTGACCACACAGCAAGAACAGGTCAATGCTAAACCATAAGTCACACTGGCCGGGCAAAAGTATATAGTTTTCTTTTTATCTTATGTATTTCTATGTGTCTCCTCTTTCAAAATTTTCCTGTGGCACCATACCTCCATTCTGCCCCCCTTGGTGTGATCTCTAGTCAGTCACTGACCTCAATCACAGTACAGTAATCTTAGTATCAAACTCCTATAACCTAAAAAAAGGGGGAAGCAAAAGTTCACAAGTTTTAAATTCAATTAGGCTTGCTGAAGAACACGCATCATTTAAGGTCTTCAAAAATGCTCCTGAGGCCTCTTCTGAGACTTCACACAGTCTCGATCCACTTCATCAGCTTATGAGGAAACCCGTTTTTCCTCCAGTAGCACCATTCAAGGCAGAAATATGAAATTCTCTTATTCAGTGCTATTGCTTCTGTTTAATTATTAGTATCACAAATGTGTCTGCTACTGTTCCACTGCGAATGTATAGGATTTCAGTGACATTATTGGTTATCCTGGGGGAGACCAGCCATCATTTATAACACTGCTTCTGTGGGAAAATGTTTTCTGGATTCCAAACAACTGACATCTAAACAAAGTTTTCCCACCTGAGTAATCAGGATTCAAACAATAATATGTCCTACATCTGTGTTCAAGCCATTTGTAAGAACGGGACTGCCTGTATTGGAAAAACACATGCTGGTATGTTGCTCTGAATCAGGGGGAGAAACATTCAGATGATGAGATTCTAGCCCTGAATTTTTCGTCCTAGTTTTCAATTATATTCTTCCATCCTATCCGATTAGATTCATGTAAATCCTAAAGAAAATTTTGTCAGTATAACAGGTGCTCTGGTTTTCATCTTTTCAGAATAATTTTTAGCATGTAAAACACTAGTTAGGCATGCAGGTTACAGAAACCTCCCAATAATTACAGGAATCACAGTTTTGCAGAACCAAGTAGATATACTAAGATGTTTTGTTTTTCAAAATTCTATCTAATGGATTTACAATTTTCTTTCATGAGCAATGGGCCCCATCAACATACTACCATTGAATGTTATTGCCTACAGCATAAATCCGTCTGGGGGCAAGAGAAAATGGTGAAGGGATATTTCCAGGCTGGGGACTGTAAGGCCAGTAGCAACTGAAGAATTGGGTAGGGAGTGAATGAGGAGTGCTCTTGAGGTAAAGTGGCTGACAACAGTTATAGTTGGGTAGATGCAGAAGTGAGGAGAAACTGAAATGGGACGGAGGCTTGAAGAAAATCCCATGGAGAAGCACAGGTGCAGTGGGTTTGATGGACTAGGAAAGGTGGAAGGACAAAGTGGCTGTGTTCAAATAAGAGAAATTTAGGGTAGCTAGAGGCACAACAGTTTCAAGGGACAAAATCCAAATTGCTGATCACTAGATCTAGGGGATCAGTGAAATAAAGGCGAGTCAAAGTTGATTCCAAGGGTTGGACGCTAGGTGACTGGTTCATCAACGTTAGAGATGGAGCAGGTAGAGGAGTACTGTGCTTTGGAGGGAAGACACATTCAGCACTGCACTGGGATAGATACTAAAACTGGTACAATATCAAATGCCTATTTGTAGCTTTTTGTTAATGAGGGACAAATGGCTATGACAACACCGATTGCTGCTTTGGATTCCTTCTCAAATGGCCATTCAGATCCCTCATGCTCAGTGTCACAATCATCTGTATAAAGCAACCTCTGCGTGACTGCTTCAAAGACATTTGTGGAGGCTACAATCTGCTCAGGGGAAGAAAAGCTTCCACAGAAAAAACTACACACTCCTGCTTGAGGTCATTTTTGTTAAGAAACAGGTCTGACAAGGCTCCACTGATACTAACTCAAACTGCCACGCCAGGGTATAGTCATCTAAAGATGACGATGAACTTCTCAGGACAGTCAAAACTGTGAAGTGATTGCCAGAGGCCTGGTTTGCTGACACTGATCAAGGTCAGAGTTATGTGTTGGAAGTAGGAACTATGAAACATTTTTTCATTTACATCAGTCATGCAAATTGGTCTACAGTCAAGGCGCTTACATGGAGCCGAGCCATGGGCAAAAGAGTTTCTATCAAAATATTCAACATATATTTGAGAGCACTAGCGGTTTCTGCAGGCCCCGGCCTTCCCTGTAACATCAGTCTCAAAAAGGCCAAGTCAGATGAAACAGTAGTGAGTATAAAGAAGGTATGTCTCAAATTCTGGTAGATTCTAGCCCTTTTAATGTTTGCATTTTTCCTGACCAATTTTCAAGACTGATGTCTAAAGTAGAAAGAATGTAACTTTATATTCTTTCACATCCTAATATTGCACCTCAAAGCCACTCTTCGTTTGCCTGTTCGCTCTTTTGTTCATTCATTCTTCATTTATTCAAACACTTCCGAAGGGCCTATTAAGTCCCAAGTGACATGCTTACCCGCTGGATCTACAAAAAAGGAATAAGACACTGTATCCCCAAAGAGCTCACACTCTAATAAGAGAGACAGGTAGGGAAGGGAACCAACATCCAGCAGCGTGGGAGTTCAGTGAGGGCAATGTGATGGAAGTATCATGGAAAGGCTGAGGAGGTATATTCAGCCCTCCTGGTGGCAGGGCCAAACTGGATTTTAGCAGATGAACAGGGGTAAATCAGGTGGAAAAAATGAGGGAAGGCAGTCTAGGCAGAGGGCACACACACTGAGCAAAGTTACGAAAGGAGGGGTGGGAGAAGCAGTGCACGAGACTGAAAGCTGAAATGCCACTTAGAAGATCGCTGCAGTAGCCTCGGCAGAAAGTGGTGAGAGGTGGAAACAGGGCAATGGCAGTTAGGATGGCATGGGGGTGACACATTTAGGAGGAAAAACAGGCAGGATGTGGCAATATGGAAGCTTACAGAAAAGGAGTCAGGCTCATGCCCAGTTCCTAGCCAGAGAGACTGGCTAGATGGTGGTGCTGCCAATGAAGAATCACAGAAGAATGATATTTTAGAGGAAAAAGCAGAATTAAGATTTTGACATGTTGAAATGGACTATTACTCGGCCATAAAAAGAATGAACTCTTACTATCTGCAACAGCATGGATGGACCTAGGGAGTATTACGCTAAGTGAAATAAATCAGTCAGAGAAAGCCAACTACCATATGATTTCACCTACATATGGAATCCAAAGAACAAAATAAACAAAACTGAAAGACACTCACAGATACACAGAACTGATGGTTGCAGAGGTGAGGGGGTTGGGAGCTGGGTGGAAAAGGTGAAGGGATTAAGAAGTACAAATTGGTAGTTTCAGAACAGTCATAGGGATGTAAAATAGATCACAGGGAATATAGTCAATAATATTTTGATAATTATGTATGGTGCCAGGTGGGTACTAGACTTATCATGGGATCACTTCTTAGATTATATAAATGTCTAATCACTATGCTGTACACCTAAAACATAAAATATACCGAACATGAACTGTAACTGAAAAAAGTAAAATAAAATAAAAATACTTAAAATAAAATAAACTACATGTAGGAAAAAAAAAGAAAAAGATTTTGACATGTTGAATTGAAGGTGTCTGTGAGACACCCAGGCAGAATTGCCCAACAGGCATCTGGCTACGCACGTCTGCAGTTCCAGGGAGAACTGTGGGCTACAGCTCCAGAGCTGGGAGCCATGTGCATGGGGGTGGGTAGGGCCACCAGAGAGACATGTAGAGTAAGAGGAGCGAGGACTGAGGGTAGAAACTTAGACACCGAGGGCATTTAACATGCAGGAAGCAAAGGAAACGTGGGTGATGGAGGAGCCATAGAAAGATATAAGGGAAAGGGTGGTGTCGCAAAAACAACACTCACATACAATTTTGTGGAGAAATCCACAAACAACTGTGGAGATGGCAGGGATTCTGAAAAATTGTCCTGGGGTTGTGGTCTAAAGGAGTTACAGCAAGGGTGCAGTATTTTTATGACCTGCGTGTGTGTCTTTCCGGGCGAGTGTCTGGCTCACTGTAAGTTCTCAATGAATATTTATTGAATGAATGAAGGAAGGAATGTCTGTTAATGTGAAGACTGTATATTGTTACAAGAAATAGAAAGGCACAGGGACAAGGAAAGCACGTGAGCCATTTTTATGGCACCTGGGGTTACTAACTTGTTGGCCACTGAGTGGCAATTGAAGATCATGGTAAGGATCCAGTCTGGGGGCAGATTCCTCAGGAGCGGGAGATGTTCATCACCAAGCTTGCAGTGAACAAGCTGTACAGCTCAGGCACTAATTCAACAAATATTAGAAAACCAATATAAATATTTACCAGACACTGTTCTAGGCACTGGGGAGTCTTTGGATAACGGGAACTTACAGTGCAGCGGGGGAGGAAGAGACAGTGAACAAATAACTAGACGGCAGGTGACGAGAAACACCACTAAGAGAAATGAATAGGCTAAGGGGGTGAAGAGCGGGGCCAATAGCTGTTGCTTATTTCCAACATAAAGATGATCAGAAATGTTATGGAAAACTCTGGAAAATGAATTTAAGAACCAAATAATGTCTGGGAAATTGTAACACCAGTAGTAGTTTAAAATGTTTGTGACTTAGAAAACAGAAATGAGATGGGTCATAAAAAAACTGCAAAAGGTAACACCACCTATCTCTTTCAAGTTAAATATTTTTTCATATATATATGTATATATATATAAAATCCTCACCTGAGGACGTGCTTTTATTGATTTTAGAGAGAGAGAAAGAGAGAGACAGAGAGAAACATCCATGTGAGAGAGAAACATTAACTGGTTGCCTCCCATATGCGCCCCAACCAGAGATCAAACGCACAACCTGGGTATGTACCTTGACCGGGAATTGAACCCGCAACTTTTCAGTGTACAGGATAATGCTCCAACCAATTCAGCCACACTGGCCAGGGCTCAAGTAATAATTTTAATGAGGAAATCTGGTTTTGAAATTGCTCTACATCGCCTGGATGGTGTGGCTCAGTGGTTGAGCATCAACCTAGGAGCCAGGAGATCTCGGTTCGATTCCGGGTGAGGGCACAGGCCCGGGTTGCGGGCTCGATCCTCAGAAGTGGGCATGCAGGAGGCAGCCGCTCAATGACTCTCTCATCATTGATGTTTCTCTCTCTCTCTCCCTCTCCCTTCCTCTCTCTGCAATCAATAAAGACACACTTTAAAAAAAAAAAAAAAAAAAGGAATTGCTCAGATTTTACTTGAATGAGCTCTCCCCTTCCCCAGATTTTTTCCTTTTTTTCTCCTAAATATTCCTTGAGAGGTGAGGGGTGGGCGAGAGCTAGTATGTCAAGACACAGCTTCCCCAGAGTGAACCCTGGGGGTTGGGGAAGCAGAGGGGAGAATTTCCCTTGGCAGGCTGTATTATCATCAGCACTGGCATCCTTTGGCTAATTGGAATTCCAAAGGACTAAGACAGCCACTTAAATAAAACAGGATTATGAATTGGTATTGATATGAATGAGATGTTCAGCCCATTTAATCTGGCTCATTATCTCAGGCTTGTTTCGAGGTTAGTTAGAATTCTTTCAAATGCATTTCTATGCGTCTTAAGAAGGGAGAGCTTCTAGAGAGGAGTCAAGGACAAAGGAATCCCTCATCAATCTATTGGCCTTCATCTGGTCTCAAAAATTCGGGGGAAGGGCATGTTGTATGGAGGTGCATAGGGACAAAGAAAGGAAAACATTCCAATTTTCCACTAATTTGATTTCAAAGTATATGGGCAGTAAGAACAAAAGTCTTATAAGAATAGACATCCTCTTAGCCTCTAGGCTGTAGAGAGTTGCCATTGTTTGTGGAAGCCCTCCTCAACTCAGGCCCTTTTTCTGGGCTCTCCAGAGGCATGAAAGGGAACTGCACCGCCTTAGAAAATAAAGCAGGGAAGTCCTGCCTGAATCTGCTCTGTAAAGGGTTAAAAAGCCTTTCCTCCGGTGCTTGAGATCACCAGGGTCACTTTCCAGGGCCTTCAGGTCAGCACTGCTGATGGTGAATGGACAGCCCCCAGGGGGGCCTTTAAGTAGGAGCGATGAAAATCTTCATCTCGTCCCCCAAATAGGGCACGGAGGGGTCACAGGGTCATAGGAGGGGGGGAAATGTATTTAGTGTTTGTGGGAATGTGGCCACTGTGCTCCTTCTAGTGAAAACAAGAGCCCTCAGAATATTAACATTGAACATAAGTGCAAAAAGTCAGGGTTCCATTTGCCTAAAAGGCATATTGTCAATCAACTATCAGTAAAACCCAGTTCCTAGCTTTGCCTCTCGGAATTACAAAATTAGGCTAATTAAAGTGCTCATGAAAGCAGTCCCAATTTTTTAACCAAATGGACCTCAAATTGTAAACTACATAGTCTATTTGTAGACTGAATGGACCAAAGATTAATTATTCTGCTATATAAACAATTCCATTATGAAACTTAGAAACTGAGAGTCTACATACTAATCAGGGATGTAAGTGCTCTACAGAGAGTGGAAAGAACGATACGAGGCTCAGGTTTGTCACATGTAGGGATGCATATCTAATCCTGCAATTCTATGTCATAGTATGGGAGAAAAGGTGCTGGATGAGTCGACCAGAGGATATGAGTTCTAGGGTCAGCTTTTCTACTAAGGAGGTGCGTGAAGCTGCACAAGTCTTTTCCTTTATGTGAAAGGAAGGGATTAGTAAATGTACTTGAAGATCATTTCCACCTTTACATTTCTATGATTCTAGGACCTATATGCAAATAACTTCTATGGACAAATATGCAAATAGTTATCAATCACAAACTTCTTCCATAAAGGCTGTTTGGCTAAATGCTTCTACTGTTAACGTTTCTCGTACATTTGAACTGGCTTGCAACTTGAAAAAGGAGAGATGCCCAAAGTTGGTGCTCAATAAATGCTTGCAAGTGGAATTAAGATTTTATAACTTCTTACAAATAAATGAAGTTTTTCCTGTCCCAGAACTATGACCAGTCACATGACTTTGGGGGTGAGGAAAGGTAAGGAATGTGTATATGGGGAAAGAGTGAGGAGGACTTGTTATAGAATAAGTACTTTCTACAACATCTTTCAAATATATTCCACAAATGCAAAGACATTTAATTGTGCTTCGTAAGTGAATAGTCAAAGGTAGTACGAAAGTGGCTTGCAGATGAAACAAATGACCATGAAGAACACTTTGCTACCATGTCTATTTTAGAGATGATTTTGTGTCCCGTCTCTAGTTTGTATCTCTAACTGCTACTGAAGACAACGTTGCTCTTTGTTTTCCATTTGAAATTTTTTCATTTTGTCATAATGAGATCTATAAGACATATCCTGCTTTTCTTTCTGTCTTGGCTTCTAGGAAGCTAAGAGATAAATTTGGGGCTCAATAATAGTAACCATCCTTAGTTTAGGTATCTGGAGTAATTGTCTAAAAGTTTCCTTCTAACTTTTAATGTTATTTTAATTGACTTTTGTTGTAAACTACCTGAAATCTTTCTGGGAAGTAGATGAGGGATAAATACATTAATGCATACAGAAAAGGAAGGGAGGAAGGAAGGTCAATTTAGATGGGAGGAGGGAGGATGAGTAACTAGACCTTCTAGAGTTTAAATCCCAGATAGTTACTTGGCAAAATGGACCAAAGGTAGCTACCTGCTTAGGATGCAATCAACATGTATCCCCGTTGTATCCAGAGGGGGAAAACACTTATATATGTGGAAATTCAAGTATGCTTTAAAATCACGGTCTGAAAAAATTCATTAGAAATAAATCAGCTTTGAGTAATTAATTCCATAAAAGCACTGCGATAACTGCTAACTAGATGTGGAACACAGAGACGGATATAGAATGTAAAATGCAATGCCTTCAGCCATCACTGGGACCACACAAAGCAACAGGAAGTTTAAAAAAAAACCGGATAAAACATTTTTGAAAATGCAACATTTGGCAATGCTTTGAAGTTGTACAATTTTAACAGTTTCCCTTAAAAATAGAAAAAAAAAGAAAAAAAAGAAAAACCATTAGTTCCTACATACATCAAAACTCCTTTTTATTTCAATTGGAGGTCTAAGGATAGCTCAGATTAAAGTAAAACTAAATAACATTCTTGTTATCCACATTGGGTAGGTGAATTTCTTGATTTGCTTTTAGCCTGGAACACTGGGGAAAGGGGGAGGAGGAATGTGTGGAAAGAAGAAAAACAACCTAAAGGGCTGAAGAAAAATGAGTAACAAACTATCTGACAAAGATTGACAGATGGATATCTGGGCCACCTTTTAAACAGTAACCTCTGTTGAAAATTACTGGCAGCCTTATCAATCACAGTCACAAGTATACTTCATCTTCTTAGGTTCACAGAGGGCTATATGCACAGGCTACTATTCCCTTAAACATTTAAAAACCATTTTAAAGGCATCTAAGCAGTTTTAAAGAACATTTAGCTGGTGAGAGGTACGTAGCAAATGACTATCCCGTTGCAAGTTCTTGCACATCCAGGTAACTTACAATATGCTTGTTTCAGGAAAGTTAGACATCAATTACTTTTTTCTTTCTTTAAAACAGAGATGTTTTAAATGCAATCAAGGAAATCACTGACTAAAGTAACCCTACAGTGAATCTTTCTTTTATTGTTTTTGTTTCTTTTTATTTTTTTCCATCACCATTTTTCCCCCCTATACCCTCCTTCCACCTCCCCCCATTCCCCTCCCCACCCTGCAATCACCACATACGATGAATCTCTTTTTAAAGTAAGAAATCCCTGAAGGAAAATCACCTTAGCTTATCAATTTTGTAAAATAATATTTTCATTTATTGAGCTTGCTTAAACAAGGACACATCTGTATACTGCTGTGAGCAAAAATGAAGTAGCCATTAAAATGCACTGTTCAGAATGCTCAGTTCTTGTTATAGGTATCAGGCAATCTATAGCCAACTCTCAATTATCTAGGCTAATGGAGAGGAACAGAGGCATGGCTAATTGAGAACAGCAAATAATCTAGAAATTACTTAGGTAGATTTAGAAAGCTGCCTTACTTCCCAAATTGCCTTTGAGGTATGAGTCACCATTCAGAAAGACTAGATACTGAGCTGCCGTCAGGAATCCTGAGGGCTGAGCGAGCCTTCTCTGTGGCTCCTCAGGGCTTTCTTACTCCTGCTTCTAGAAGTGGGGGGGCTAGAGGGTGTGTAGCTATTATGCTCGGCTACAGAGAAAAGCTCAATAATAGGAAGGGTCCTAGAAGACGAAAGCAAAAAACAAGTTTCTTGGAAAATTGCGTATTTTCTCATGTGGGAGGTTACCTAGCTCAGCTGAGGACGGAAGCTGGTTTCACGGGTCCTCTAATACATAGAATCTAAAGCATGGTGAGATCCTGACTTGGGAAATAAGCCTGATGAAATGGACACGACTGAGAGAAAACCAAATGGAACATATACATATACATATACATATACATATACATATACATATACATATATGACTTCGAAACAACTGGAATGACGTTTGATTAAATTCTGCACATTTTCCAGCGAGAATGAATAAAATGTGAAGCTGTTCTGGGGATTAGCCCCCATCCTGTAAATAAGCTACTGACTTTAGATGTGTGAGAGAAATAAATATGAGAACCAAGAACTCGCCGTTTATGTAGGTTCAGCTCTGACTGCCAGTCCTGCTTACCAAAAATAAGACAGAACAGAATGAAACAAAAGAAAACTGCCCACCGGGCCCTTAGAATCCATGCCAGTTCCCAGGGCAATGAGCAGGTCTCCGCATCCATCTGAAGTTTAGGAAGAGCTTCTGCTCATTAGACTTGCCGCACAAGGCTGCACTCCCCGTGCCAGGGTCAGCGGGCAGTGGCCCCACACTGCAGCGCCGCTCATCTTCCCAGCTACCTGATTTCGCAGGTGAGCAGTTCTGTCTCCACTGAGTTCCACTTCTGTGGCTAACATTTGCTAACCTTGTAACACGCACCTACTATTCAGGGGTCTGCCTGATGAGCATCAGCACTGGGAGTCTTAATTCAGCACTTGCCGCTATATAACATTATTTTGCCAGTTCTGACACTGGCCATATGTCCAACCTTGGAAAAATTACATTTTTGCCTGTAGAGTTTCCTTTAATAAAAACAGAGCTAGAAGAGTGTGGAGATGATGTTCGTAAATAGATTTTTTAAAAAATCATAAAAGATACTGGTTTGTGAGAATCTAAGACTAGGTCTGACTAAAGCCTTAGCCGTTCGAATTTTTATTAGCGTTACATTTTAATAACAATTTATAAAAATGCTATTATCCCCCCCCAAAAATAAAATTCTTGCATATACATTTTTTTGAAAATGCTAGAGAAAACTAGCATCACTTTATCTAGAAAGTTGTCCTTTTTTCCCCTTCCGTTTGGTCCTGTCAGTGATGCTCAGCCTTACAGATGAAAGATACATAAATTATACATCACTGCTGTGCTTTCTGAAAGTTGTGAGGGAGATGGTTTTTGAATCGCTCGTTTTTACTATTTCATTGGAAAGCAACAAAAAAACCCCCAAAAAACCCCCCCACAAAAAATCGAGATAAACTGCCCAGGTCTTTTAAGTAATTTTCTTCTTCAAACCATGGAACAAACGTTTTTCAAATGACAACAGAATTGGCCTCGCCGCCTGACCACAATGAATGGGTTCGAATGCTGCGTTTACTGAGTCTGAACGCTCTGCAAGAATGTCCTGCATGTCACTGTGAGCTAGCACAGGGAACTGTGTCTGAATGGGGACTCTGGGGGCAGCGGCGCTGAAATGACATACGAATTAATCCGAAAGATATGGTACTGCTTCCAATTTTGGGTTACTACGAATGAGTGAAAAGGAAGACAAAAGAGAAACAATCTAGTAGTGAGAAATTCAAGGGCAAATAGCAAAATGTTTAATTAGAAAATGATCTGAAAAGAAAGGACGTGATATTTGTAAGATAAATTGCCCTGCCTCCTCTGTGAAGCCGCCTTGGGATATTTCAAACTGTAGTGATCTTGTCCTTCCCTGAGGTCCTACTGCCTTAGTGGCTATTTCTTTGCGCTAAAAATGTATGTGAACACAGGATGTGATAATGAATTGAGATGCTTTTGGAAAATCTAGGATATACCAGAACCTATACAAAACATTTTACTACGCGTTTATTAATGTGTATACTTGTGTGTTTTTTTGGGAAGTCTTCATTCCCCAGGAAAGGGAACATACCTTCTACTTTTATACCTCCCACAATACTAAGTGCATAATATTTCCTCATTAAATACCATTGATTGAATACATTCATGGTCTGATGGGTGATTTTAAATGCACGAGTATGACCCTTTAGGAGCAGAGTTCAACGATCTAGAACCTTTCCAGAGAGGTCCCTTCTTTGTTTTGCTACATGAGGGAATCAAATTAAAATTGGTATTCAATGAAAGGCTGCTTGGCACAGACACAAGTTCTGTGCCCAAACTGGATTGAACAAATGTTGCTTTTCCATCATTATCCAGCATTCTAGCCCCCTCCAAAGGAAGTTTAAGCTCCCTTAATTATAAAATGTGCTGGGTATGAGCTATCTGCATTTAGAGAACAAATCTATGGTTTCCTGTTTTGTTACCTCACAACGTAATGACTTCATATGTGTTAACCACAGATACGAGAAGACAGGGCGGGCCGGTGGTGGGGAGCAGTAGGTGTGATTGCAGCGACAGCACATGCCGGGCTGCCGCAGGACTCTCCGTTTCACTGAATTCCTAACAGTGCAAATTAGGCAGTCTATCACAATTTTTATCCATTCTCTCTACCAGAGATGTAATCTCATTAGTCTTGACTAAGGTTAAGAAACTAAAAGTAAATCAGTACATCCAGTAGTATGCTTCAATTTCATTTATAATTAAGATTCCCCATTAGAGCATTTTAAACTCTTATTTTGTCAACTCTAAATCTATGCAAGGAATGAGCAATTTCTTCATAAAGCAAAGTATTTAGATTTACAGTAGCGTGGTTCTAAGAGGAACTGTGCAGTATACTAGGAGTAAGAGCAGTTCAGATTAAAGAGCCAATGGGAGTCAAGATTTATATAAGAGGTCATGAGATTTCTTTTTTGATCTGGTACCTTATCTACTTTTGAAGTGTTTAAAAGACAGAGGAGAGGACAGGAAATTACTTGGGGTAGTGATGGTTTGGGGTGGGGGTAGGTGGGTGTTACAACAGGTAACTGATCACATGGGGGCACTGGGATGGAGAAATGGTGCTGAGTGGAAAACTTGGCCGTGAAGGGCAGGAAAAGGCAGTTACATAATCCCTTCAGCCATCAAATTATCTGCTGGAGCCACAAATCCCACCCTTTCCACGTCCGGCTTCCTTTCACCAGCTCTTTTGTCCCCTCCTCTCACCTCTCAGCACTCAGCTCATCCCCAGGATCCAACCTTTGGTTTCTAAGGGCTGCGCGCTCTGTTAGAGAAGCAGTGGCATCTCTAGCCCAGCTTTATGAAAAGTTGCTGTAATATTAGTCAACTCTGAATCAAAAGCAAGTGATTGTCTTTTTTAATGTGAAGTAAAATGGTTTCATCTGAATTCCAGCTCTGTGATACCACAAACTTGAAGATTTTAAGGCTAGAGACTCCCTGGAAGATGAACTCATTGTTTTAACTGTCACGTATACAAAATGATCTCTTATGAAACAGCCACCATTTTAGAAAGCTTTCAGAATCAAATATAATTATGATTACCTTTCATAAGAAGGCTAGATAATCAGGGCCTCATCAGGAATAATAGTTACATTAAGATGGGAGACCATTTTATTAAGTACCAGAATAAAATGTCTTTGACAAGGAAGTAATGTTTCAGTTTTTTTTTTCTTCTAAAAACTATCTAGAAAAAGACTCTTACTATAAAGACTGTAAAAAATACATTTAATTACATTATATAGAAATGTTTATCTCTATTTGTCTGTGTCAGAGGAGAGATTCCATGTATGCCTCACTCATTCATTTCATAAATATTCACTGAGTATGTATTACCACTGACCCTTGAACAATGTGGGGGTTAGGGGCGCAGAACTGCCCCCACATAGTAAAAAATCTGCATGTAGCTTTTGATTCTCCCAAAACTTGTCTTCCTTCAGTATCCACTGGGGAGTGGCTCCAAGACCCCCTGCAGAGAGCAAAATCTGAAGATGCTCAAGTCCCTTATGTAAAATGGTGTAGAACAAAGCATATAGTCAGCCCTCTGTATCCACGTGGATTCCCAACTACAGATACAAAACACTACAGGTATTTATTTTTTTTAAAAACCCACATATAAGTTGACCCATTGACCCGTGTAGTTCAAAGTTATGTTGTTCAGGTGTCAACTGTATATGTAAGTACTGCAGAGATAACAAAGACACGTAAAATAGATGCATAAATAGAATTTAGGCTCCCTGAAAGTAGGAATTTTTCGTCTGATTTTTTTTTTTTTCATTTTTGTATCCCCAGCACCAAGATCAAGGGCCAGCAACACAGCAAGCTTTTCCTTCTAAAGGGCCAGACAGTAAATATTCTAGGCTTTGCTAGCTACAGATGGTCTCTACCGCATATTCTTGTTTGTTTGTAAATGGGTCATAAAGTGTAAAAGTACAAAAATCATTCTTAACTCTGGTCCCAGAGTCTGGATTTGGCCCACTAACTATAGTTTGCCGACCTCTGGTGTCAGATCATTGCTCAGCACTAGCAAGAGCACGTAGAGTATTTGTTAAAAAAATGAATGAATGTATTCAATGAATGACTTATAGGCAAAGGAAAAATGACAAACATCGTATGGTTGATGCCCTTCAAGAGCTAATGGGTAAGGAAAAGGGACACTGGACAGAAATCTATACAGAACTAATGACAGTCGGGGTTAGAAGCCTGGGTGGAGGAGAGCTGGAATGACCGAAGAACGTGACATGTGAACGGACCCTTGAATAGGATTTCAGTGAAAATGAACTCAGATGTGTTCTAGGTGTAAATCACTTCTGATGCTTTTGGAAGTCATGGATGAAGACACAGAATCATTTCTGCACCTCAGAAAGTGTGAACCAGGAGTTATGGCACATGCTGGGGTTACAATTTTATTCCTTTCTAGTTCGCCACCTGCAAACACTGCCACTGGGTAGCCAGAACCATTGTGCTGAAAATACAGGAAGCTTTTTTTTGGGGGAGGACAAGGAATTCAATATTGTACTTTGGGTAACATCCGAACGCCGCTGCTAATGCTCCGAGGTGAACAAAGCACTGTAGTCACAGCAAACCCGGCCCGGCTGCTTGTTAACTATAATCAAAGCAGTACCTTCCGTAAAATAAGAGACAATCAGCAGATACACAGAGCCACACCAACTTAGCAATCCAGAGTCCGGTAACAGGAAGGACAGTGACAAATCAGAGACCCCGTTAGTGAAACTGCACATCGGTATTTACATACAAATTATTTGACATTTTTAATATGGTAGCACAGGCATGGAGTTGGCTTTAAACGGCTGTTCGTTCTGGTTATAATGGTTGCAGGAGATTTTTTTAAAAAGCAGCAAGTTCCTAAAAAGATAAGTTTGAATGTTCTAGGATTGATGAGTTAAAAAGGAAAAAACCCCGTACCTCATTTGCTGCATTATGCTTCGGTGAGCACTAGGGCAGGATTGACCTTTCTTTATTAAGTACTGCATATGTTCATTCTTTACATGGCATCCGAATGGGTTCCAAATGCAGCGAGGCTATTGGCACGACGACTGCCAACTCCGGGATGCTCATTTACACAAAGGAGGCCATTAGATTCCCATTTTCCCTCAATCCCGGGCAAATCTGCACAACCCAGGATGTTTGTAGACTTCCTCAGGTGGTCCCTTGCATCCGGTTGTCTTTGCTAATCCTGCTTCTGAGTCTTGGGTTTTCACCCTATGCTGCATGATGATGGATGGCTTTTCCCTGACTACTTGTCCCCATTGGAAGTCACCACTGTCAGCCGCTTGGCCTAACATGACTAGTGTCTTACTCCACAATGACTATGAATCCAAAGCAGACATGAAACAGGAAAGAAAGAACAGCAGCAGCCACCGAACAGGAGGCCTATTCTGCAATGTAGGCATCGCAAGCTGCTTAACTGCAAAATATAACTAGGACTTGTGAAGACATAATTGTCCTTTGAGATGCTTTAAGTGATGAGGCTGACCATTTCATACCCGATCGTCTACGTTTCCAATTAGGAAAGACTATAGGAAAAGATTCCTAGTGTTTGACTAAATGAACTGCAATTCTGATCTATGTTTATATTATTTATTACTATTATTATTTAATTAATTTTTAAAAAAATATGTCTTTATTGATCTCAGAGAAAGGAAGAGAGAGGGAGAGAGAAATAGAAACTTCAATGATGAGAGAGTCATTGATCGGCTGCCTCCTGCACGCCCGACTGGGGATCGCATCTGCAACCTGGGTATGTGCCCTGACCAGGAATTGAGCAGTGATCTCCTGGTCCTAGGTCGATGCTCAACTGATGAGCCACGCCCAGCCGGCCATATTTTTTATTATTTTTATTTTTTTTAATTCTCACCAGAGAACATGCTTAGAGAGAGGAAGAGAGAGAGAAGAAGAAGGAGAGAGAGAGAGAGAGAGAGAGAGAGAGAGAGAGAGAGAGAGAGAGAGAAGAAACATTGATCGGTTGCCTTCCGTACATGCCCTGACCAGGGAGCAAATCCAAGAACCAGGCATGTGGCCTGATTGGGAATTGAATGGGCAACCCTTCAGTGCATAGGATGATGCTCAACCAACTCAACCACACCAGCCAGGCCTGACCTACATCTATTATAGTCACGGGATACATTTTATACTACGTCAATGTACCTATTAGTGATTTACTCTCAGAGATCCACATAATCTGATTAAGGGTGGATCTCAAGCTCATTTTGGGGGAACACTACTCCCTGCAAAACTTCACATCAGTGTAGTTTTTTTTGTTACTAAATCTGCCTGGGTTTCAACAGAAATGCATTGAATTTGGATTTCTCTTTTCTATTTTACCTGGCATCACTTCCGACACAGAAACTGACCAAGTAATAGTCAATTAGGTTGACTGCTGTCATTGTGTATGTGAAAGAAACAGTAAGTGCAGCATCAGCTCCACAAAGGCAGCTCTGGTGAGCAATGACTTATTTAGCACAGCCATTAAGATGGAAGCTAGAAAACAGATCCAGGTTGCTTGCCTGGAAGCTGACTTACATGAAAAGGACATGTGAGAGCCAATGAAAACATTACAGTCTTCCTTTACTACCATACAAAAAGATTTGTAAGGAAGGGGAAAGTAAAATCATCTATTTACACAATATCGTCTTTCAAAAGCATCATTGGATCTAGATGGACAACAATGGGCCAGGGCATCCTAAAATTGTTACAGGTTATATATTCCGCATTTCTTCAGAAAAGGAGCAAGGAAAGTAAAAAAAGATCAAAAGCCTAAGAAAAAACACCTGGGAAGACAAGTCGGCCAACACAGGCTCTTGCTCATTCCAGTAAAAGCTCTATGTGGCTTAGCTAAGATATGAAGGGCTGTGATGAACTTAAGATGATTGCGCAGATAGTTACCGGAGATATTAACATAAACATATTCCCCATTTTCCAAGAATTTAAATATAAGGTGTAGTTAACAATGAAAGTAGGCTGAACATAACAGAAATAGATTTTTTTGATGGTTCAAAAGGTACTCTGGGGCATGACACTGCCTCGGGTCATCATTATGCACATCCGTCATCACTATTCTGCAGCTGTACAAACGTGCTGGGTAAAGAGAGCTCTTCGGTTTAATAAGAGGCTACCAAACTTAGCTGGCTCTATTTATTTTCAAAAAGGAAACATTTGGAAGCAGACTGAATGAATAAAAATAGACCTATGACAGTTTAGCCTGTTTTTCCAGAAAAATAATTGCTAATAGAGAATTATTTCAATCCTTTCTTTGTGATTTTCTTGCTCTTGCTGTTGGGTTTCTCTTAATTTTCTTTCTGCTCTGTATTTGTTCCTTACTTCCTTTATGAAATATATATATATATATATATATATATATATATATATCTTTATTGATTACAGAGAGTAAGGGAGAGAGAGAGAAACATCAATGATGAGAGAGAGTCATTGACTGGCTACCTCCTGTGTGTCCCCAAATGGGGATCGAGCCCGCAACCCGGGCCTGTGCCCTGACCTGGAATTGAACTGCGATCTCCTGGATCCTAGGTCGATGCTCAACTGCTGAGCCACACCCAGCATCCTTATCTTCTTTTAAACAATTTTTCACCCTGTTTTCCAATTTCTTAGTTGACCTCATGAGCATTCTACCAAAGGCTTCTTTCCTTATTTGAGGAATTTCGCTTCTCCATATACTTAAGCCATTGCTTTTACCATTAAAGTAAAGGGGAGAGTGCGAGAGAGTGAAAAGCAAAAAGGGTTTGTCCCCTCTTGAAAGACTGGACTGAGAAGCAAGAGACCTGAGTTGTAGTTGCCACCGTCATTAATTTGCTGTGTGACCTGGAGCAGATCACTTCTCCGGAGCTCTCTGGGCCTAGTTTGCCTCCTCTGAAAATGAGAGATTTGGACTAGCTGATCTCCAAGAGCCCTTCCGGCTCTACCATTCCCCATGTGAATTTATCAGCAATTACACAGGATAACACAGTTAGGCAGGGGCAGCTCAAATACAGAGACTTTGCCCATAGACCTCAGTCTGAAGTAGATCTGCTTAGACCATTAATATGTCAACTCCTTGTCAATTCCTTCCCTGTTGGCCCTTTGGAGTGTTTCTACTCAATGTATACTTTCTTGAGGAAAGGGGACACTTCTTACTCCTGGCAGTATCCTTAGCACTTAGATCAGTGCTGGATCCTCAGTAACTAAGACTTAATAAATATTCCCTCTGTTCCAACAAAATGGGCTAACAAGCAAAACTGAGACAGACACATAGGGAGCAGGCTGACAGCTGTTGGGAAGGGGCAGAGGGACTGAACAAAAAAGTGTGGTGACTGCTGGGAGGGGGGAGGGTATGGGGGGGATTGATGGTGATGGATGGAGACTTGACTTGGGGTAGTGAACACACAATACAGTGCACAGATGATGTGTTGTAGAACTGTGCCCCTGAAACCTGTATAATTTTGTTAACCAGTGTCACCCCAATAAATTCAATAAAAAGTAAAAAAAAATATTCCTTCTATTTGGTGTTTCCTTATTTTACAGCATTTTCTGTCCATAAATGTTTGCATTAGTTTATCACAATTAACTTAAACTATTCAGTGTCTATGTTTTCTGTCTACTTAGTTACCAACATCCAGTTCTTTGGAATATAACATTTTCCTGTAAAATGGCAGGGCTAATGGGAATAACACTATTTTCTGAAAGAGACTGGACTGACTCATAAGGGAATCAGTGTTCACCTCCTAAATAATTCACTAAAACTTACTGCTAGGACTCTGCCCTGGGATACTACTTATGTTCCTAGAATTTCAGTTCCTACTTGAAATTGTGATTTTCAGAATAAAAAGCTTAAAAACCTTCATGACTTTTGGAAATGCATTTGAAAAGGCAGCTCCAGAAATAATAAAAAGTTTTAATAACACGTTTCTGCTGCTCCGATTCTAGAAGTAAGCCTAAAGTGCTATGATAAAAATTACTGTCATAACTTACACTTAACATCAATAATAGGATTTTTGTGAGGGAACTCTATCAAAAGAAGTTCTCAGAGTCATTCGTTGATCTTGTAAAAAGAGGATAGAAAAATCTGTAGACCAGTTATAGGTGTCAAGTTTAAATACTGGTATTTGTTTGGACCGCTTTGTTTCAAAAGTATGCTTTCTTTGCATCTTAAATCTTACATTTCTAACATTTAACAATGATTAATTGTAAAGGACACATGTAAGACTGTAATGCAGCTAAATGATGCATTTGTAATTCATGTGAAACAACATAATTAGTTCTCCAAGGGTTCATCAATATATTATTCTACTAAACAGAATACTTGAAAGTCCCACTTGAGTTTTAAATGCAATATGAAGCCTTTATTTTAAGCACGGCTTCCTCTGTGTAATATTCTCATAATTATTTTCCAGTAACAAGAAATATTAGGTTGGTTGTTTTTATTCTAGCTGTTAGCCCCTCATGCTGCGAAGAAAGCAACTCCATGCATTCATTTATTTCTATACAAAACTGACAGATTTGGGGAGCTTTACAATAAGAAAAAGAAGAAAAGATCTCAGCTCAAAAATGTTATGTTATAAAAGGCAAACCGTTGAACTAAAATAATTATTTTATAAACCAACATTTATTAAAAGCCAGAAAACATTTCTATTGCTTCCCCCACAAGAAAAACCTCTATCGCACAACACAATATAAATAAATAGAAGTCAGCTTTAAGTACAGAATTTGATTCATGGAAATAAATTACCATCTTCCAACATATAACAACATTTTCGTATATACTAAGAAAAACCCCAAAAGGCCACATACTTCATTTTGATATGTGTCCCTATGTACAAGACAAACTCCTTAACACATATTTGCCTTTTAAAAACAATGTATGTTGCCTAAACTTTTAGGTATGCGTGAACACAGGTCATACAGCTTCCACATCTCATGAAAGTTCTGCTTTTTCTTGCAACTACCATCTGCTAATTGTCTCTACAAACCCTGAAACTTGAAAACTAGACAGCGCTTTTGAAAAGGGGCTGAATGAAGTCATTCAATAACTCTTCCTTCTAGGCTTCCAGGTAATCTGAGTTTCAGCCGCTGTTCTCAGTTTATTTAGAAAATCCACAACTCCAAAGAATAGTATTCGTCTTTGTACAGTGGCCTGTCAATGCGCCTTGCTCTACAGAAGGAGAACCCAAATTAACAGGCACAAAGCCATAGGGGAGCAGTCACTTAAGTGCTGCCGAAAGGACCTAGGAGACCTTTTATTTCTGATGCTCGATTTGGGGAGGGGGCGCGGCGGGGGAGTGTCTGCTAAATTAGTTTCAGACAATAGCAGCCTGCAGCATTTCCTGTGCCTCAGCCATTTTCTTTCTTGTAGTAGAAAATAGAAGGTTGGAGTAAAAAGCAGAGGGGAGAAAGGAATAGAAGAGGGGGGTCAAGGAGACCTGGCATATGCGCAAGAGTGGAAGGAGGGCCTTTAGGAACACTTGTCCCGGGATCCCCAGAAGGCACCTGCAAGGACTGACTTACTGACCTCACCAAGGGGCTCATGCAGGCCACTGCAGTCACCTGCAAACTGTTTAACAGGACTTTAATCCTAGTCTGCCAAAAACATATCATTGAGTGGCCACAATGGAATCCAAGCGCACTTATAGATACTGTTATCTTAGTCTAGAATATGTACAAGTGGTATTAAAATAATGGGTAGAAAGGTGCTGTGTCAAAGAGGAGAGAGCTTTTTTATCATTAAGCTAAGCTCACTGTTCAGCTAGGTAAAGTCCCGGATAATCAGTCTGGCCCTTCAGCTGTGTGGTAAGGACAATATTGGAGACTTGGATTCTTTCCCCCAGAGCATAGCTGAGAGTCTAGTTTGGTCTTAAAAACCAAACTAGTCCCCTTTGGAATTCTTCTCATGAAGTGTCTGGGGCAGTGACACACCTAACTAGGTACTTTGCTATCCTTCTGAGCCAGGCCTGCTCTTGTTCATAGTTTCAAAGGAGTCCCTTTAGGGACTAAGCTTGGGACCAGAGTAGTCTTTTTTTTTTTTTTAAATAGTTTTTTTAAAAAAATATGTCTTTATTGATTTCAGAGAGAGGAAGGGAGAGGGAGAGAGAGAAACATCAATGATGAGAGAGTCATTGATCGCCTGCCTCCTGCATGCCCCCTGCTGGGGATCGAGCCCGCAACCCAGGCCTGTGCCCTGACCGGGAATCGAACCGCGATCTTCTGGACTCTAGGTCGATGCTCAACAGCTGAGCCATACCGTCTGGGAGGGCCCACAGTAGCCTTGAAGCGTATAGGAAACATTAGTTATCTTAGGTATCAGGGTCTCAGAAGGTGAAAGGGGACCCCGAGAGTCCAACCTGAAAATCACACTAACTGTGTTGGGTTAAAACAGCTGTGGAACCAATGAGTGGTACCCAGAGATTCAGCAAGACAGTTCTCAACTCATAATTTAACCAACTTCATTTCATCCAGCATTTTTATCCAATTCTTTTTACACAAGACATGTAGCAACATCTGATAAAAACAAGTGTTCAGGGGAAACACAGCAGGAAATGTGGTCCTAACAAACTGCTGTCTCGCATCTCACATCTCCAGACCCAGAGTAAACGGCTCCCTGAATGCTGTGAAGGTCTCCGGGGAACTCTCTCCTTAGGTAGCCACCCAGTTGGCAGGGGTGCAGGGGGAACCGGGTAAGGACTTTCTCCCATGCTAATCACATTAATGTGAGACTTCGCTCTATTAACTCAGTGGAGACTGAAAGAGAGCCATGTTGATTCATAATTATGATTCCAGCTATATTACCCTCCCAGTAACAAAAAAAGAGTCAACAACTAGAGGTTATTCATTTATGTATTATAATTGTGTGCTTAACTGTCCCTGCCATGCTATTTTAGGCGCCTCACAGCCAAAATACAGCATTTGTTTTACTAAATGACCCTACTTCCAGAGATCTAGTTAATGTATACAAGTTATAAACAAAGGTGCTTTAGAAGACAAAAGAAACAGCTGAATTGCCTGCAGAGTGTAAGTGGGAATTTAAGAGAAACAGACCTCCCTGATGTACCCATGTCGTTTAACAAATGTGGAAACATACTCTTTTCTCCCCTTGGATCTGCCTTCTGATATTTGTCAGATCCTTGACCCAAACCACACTTGGGACCAGTGATTAGCCAGCTCCTCACTTGCAGACAGGTATCTGGCTGTCTCTTCTCTAGACATTACCTTCTGGTCTCCCAGATTTGTGACCTGACTCTTAGCCTTCAGCGTTTACTGCACTCTATGGGTCAATCCTCAGGGACCTACTCTTAAGGCTCACTTAACCCACGTTCACCCCATGACGATCTCAGATACACGATAGACACCTTTTGTAAAACGCACACTTTTTAACAGCTCTGAGACTGGGATGCATCTAACAATGTTGTGCTATGGTTCAATTGGCAGCATTTCTTTCTTAATTGTACCTAAACTAATATATACCTTACAATTGATAATATCTTAGATTCAGTGACAGATGGTATAAGAGTAAAAATCTTATACCCCAAGTCCCCTGCTGAGATGGCTCAATATAGAATATTCTGTACATGATGCCTGTAGGTTACACTGTCTTCAGATATAAATTAGAGGTCCCTTCAAAAAAGGTACCTTACATACAAGGCCACAATGCTTGGTATCACTGTGTAGCAGGACAGTAAGAAGTTAGGAAAATCCCTGGGCAAGTGGAATGGGGAAACTGAGACAGGGAAGTTAAACAAGGCCAAACAGCTTGCAGCCAGCTTGTGAATTGCAAGACCTTACCTTTCCCAACCAAGGACACTTAAGAGCAAATCATTTCTACCTCTCCTGCCCAACTAGAAAATCATAGTTTAAAAATCACCCTGGCCTGGGAAAATAGGGAACAAAGACCCAGTTAATGCCACTTGTGCCTGCTAAACCCAAGGACAGAAGAAGTTGGGGTAGAGATAACAAAAACCCCATTAAAGCCAGGTAGACCCAAGGTAAAAGTAACACAGTAAAACAGACCAAAGAATTATCCAAAACTCCCCTAAACACTCATTTTAATTACATCAGCATATTAAAAATGCACCTGGAAAGCTGATGAATATTCTACTGAAACCCTCCCCTAAGAACCTCACCTGCAGAAAAAAAAAAAAAAAGATAAAAAGCCCTCAGGACAAGGACTCAATGCAGGCTCCCTCTAGAGCACACCCATGCCCCTTCCCAGGCATGAACTTTTTATTTCTTCTAATTTGTAAGGGTCCCCATGAGATTGGCAGCCAGGGAAGCAGTGAGCAGCAGCAGCAGCTCGACCTGGGCTCACATTCTGATCCTGTCTCCGAGACCCCCTTTTTCTCTGATTCCCAGTGAGCTAAAGCAGCCCCACTTTGGCTCACTTCTGTCACTGTGACCCTTACTTCCCAGTGAGCTAAAGCAGCCCTGCCCAGGCTCACTTCTTTCCTATAATGTTTCTAGGGAGCCAAAGCAGAGCACTCACTGCCTAGGCTCTCCCCTGTTGTCTCTTCTACCCTAATGTCTTCCTTTGTTTCCCTGCCCCCAGCATTAATAAACATACTCTCCAACCTATCAGGACTTGTGCTGCGAAATCTTTCCTGCACGAAGTCAAGGCCCCACACGCTACTGGCTGGCCTGAGGCAGACCTGCTCCAGTAACAACATGACCCCAATCAAAGCAGGTTACATGACGGCTAAGTGCCAAAGCAAAGTATCTATAGACGACCGGGAGAGCTCTTTCGGGCAGGAACCCTCTGTTCTGAACCAAACCAACTAAATTCTTCTTGGGGAGATTTAATGAGACAGATGGAGAAAGGAACATAAATGGTAGGCAGCAGTGGAAGCTGACAGACAGAGGACGTTAAGCAAAAGTGACAGGGCAGTAGAAGCCCTGAGTAAGCAGACACCTTGATGCAGGAAGGACAGAGTCCATTCATCGTTGGGGAGCACAAAGAAGAATTAGACAGTAAAACAAAAATGCAGTAGCTGAGTCGCCCTAAAGGCAATGCACGAGAGTGGATGGATTAGTAAGACACGGGTGGAGTTCACACCACACACTCCTGTTCCAAAAGACTTAGCACAGTGGTCATTGTGTCACCAGAGCTGACCGCCAGAGCCACTGCTGTCACTGGGACATTCCAGTTTCTATGAGGTACAGCTGGGCAACCACGGCGTTATTTCTTCCCCATGTTTCCTTAACGTTATATCGCCTAAGAAAACCTCCACATGTCTCTGTTTCTCCCAATATTAAACAACCGCGAGAAAGTAAAAGATGAAGTACAAAGAGAACATGGGAAGGAGAGTGGTAAGGGTTACAAAGTGGCTGGGCCAGCGAAAGGTAGAGGAGGTTGGCCTGGAGGAGCTCGGAAACTTGCGGGGTGCGGGCAGGCCGGCGGTAAAGGGCCAAGTCCATTCTGTCTCTTCTTTTGACTCTCTCAAGGAGCGTGACCACAAGCAACAGTTTCTTTGCAGTGACAGTCTCTTATTGGACCCTGGCCAGATCCTCACATTTGGCGCTCACCCTCCCTCCTTGGCTTGCCTCCCTTCCCCAAATCACCTTGGACTAATCAAACCCAGGCTTCTTTCCAGCCAACTGATCTAACAATATTCCCATGATTATTTGAATGAATCCAGTTAAGCCAACATTGATTAGGGTCTTGTCTTCCTGTCCAACATACCTTAAATGGGTCCGGGCTCTTCAGATTGAGGACCGAAAGAAATGACAATTCAACGTGGCATTTTTAGCTCCATTTTGGGGGTTTTAAATATGAAAAAGTATCAGTTTTAAACTTTCACTTATGGGATACAAATTACGAGAATTATTTTCTCCCTTCCCAGAGAAAACTATCGATTGAAAGCTTCGAATTCGGGGTGGCGAGGAACTAATTACCCAAGGGAATGTACCAATTTGCATGAGGGTTTTGGACACAGAGCTATTTTCATCCATTGTCTTACCGCCTGCGAAGGTTGCGAACCGGAACATGGTTATGCTTTCCTTTCGCTTTACCATGTGAATGCATTTAAGACTGGAAAGGGCAGGGATTCAAACCCAATTTGCTACTCTCAATCTTTGTACAAGTGTAATTCTATTACTGCCTTGATCATCTGAATTCTACCAATAACCTTCTGGGATAGTTTCTGCCTCTTAAAGTCAATGGTTTTCTTGCACTTCTTTGGTTTTGAAAAGACCAGAGCTTGTTTCATTTGGGTGTCTTTGTTGCTGGCTTGTGGTTTGACAATATGGAGTGAGCTGTAATTCTCTACATTTTGGTTACCTAACAGGCAAGGATTTCCTAACATAAGGGAGTGACACTCTTTAGGACTGGTCATCGCTGTGGATATGAATGTGTAGGGGAAGGTATAAAATGAAACAAAATGGTAATCTTGGCTTGGACTTGCATTTGTCACCAGGACAAGAAAGAGTTCAAACTGTATATTTAATATGTGACAGCATTCCTTTGAAAACATGCTTATGAATACTACCCCATCTCTCTCTTTCTTACCATCTCATCATGTTGAATACATTTTTAGTCACTTTCTAAGAACTTAACTTTCCATCAAATTTATTAATAAAACTTAATTGATGCCCTGGCCAGTGTGGCTTAGTTGGTAAGAGCATTGTCCCATGCACCACCGAAGGGTCACAGGTTCAATTCCCGGTCAGGGCATATACCTAGGTTGCAGGCTCAATCCCTAGTCGGGGTGCGTGCAGAAGGCAACCAATTGATGCGTCTCTCTCACATCGATGTTTCTTTCTCTCTCCTTCTCTGTACCTTTCTCTCTAAAATCAGTAAAAACATATCCTTGGGTGAGGATTGAAAACATAAATAAATAAATTCCTGACTCTCATCCCTTAGAATGGTGGCCTATAAGGAGTATGTGGCTTTATATTAGGTCTCATGCTGCCTGCAGGGATCCTGTCAGTTACGTAGGTATCACTTAAAATTTTTTTTGCTTTAACAGTGCCAGAGTGGAGGGGAGAAACAGAGATGGCCTTTGAAAATTTAGTCACGCAAGGGAAAATGCATTCACCCACCTGCATTAAATTGTATTGCTCACCTAAATAAAGGAAGCTGCCCTTCTAAACAACAGTCTGCTGTTTCTGAGGGGGAAAAGTGACTGCCTGCTGGCACTGGGCTAGGCACACATGTGGTATGGGAGTAGGCCAGGCTAAACAGTATATGTAAAATCAAGCTCTACAAATAATCTCCAGTCAATGCTTACAACGGCCACAAGCAATGCACCAGGAAATGGCTAGTTTTCCCACAGCCTAGATCAGCGATTTTCACCTTTTTCATCTCCTGGCACACATAAACTAATTACTAAAACTCTGCGGCACACCAAAGAATGTAATTTTTGCCGATCTGGCAAAAAAAAAGGTATAATTTTCATTCATTTTCACCAGACGGCTATTGTGTTGGCTGTTATCATGTTTTTATCTGACAGTCTAAGAGAAAAGAGGTCAGTGCCCCTGACTAAACAGTCAGGTACCACATGTTTTAAAAATTCTTGCGGCACACCAGTTGAAAATTGCTGACTTCGATAATTTTATAAGCCTGTTGTAATATACATACTGTTCAGGTAACAGTTAAGCTATACGTTGAGCTTAGCTTCATTTCTTATAACTCTCTCACTTTGTTCTAGTTCTAGAATCCAAAAAGGACCCAGAGCCTTCCTGGCGTGGCTCAGCGGTTGAGCATCAACCTAGGAGCCAGGAGATCGCGGTTCAATTCCCGGTCAGGGCACAGGCCCGGGTTGCGGGCTCGATCCCCAGCAGGGGGCATGCAGGAGGCAGCCGATCAATGAATCATCATTGATGCTTGATGCTTCTATCTCTCTCTCCCTCTCCCTTCCTCTCTCTGAAATCAATAAAAATATTTTTATTTTTTTAAAAAAAAAGGACCCAGAGAAGACTGGAGCAATGACGGGCATATTCAAACCAAATGTTCCTCTCTTGGTCTAGACTAACTGCAGAGGAGACAGTGTCAGCCAACTAAAAGTATAGCTGTACTGCAAGTTCCATAATTGGCCTTTAATAGCTATTTTCCAATAGTCAAAATTAACTCATTTGCTTAAGTTAAAGGGGATATAACAGTGCAGCAAAACGAGAATTGTGAAAGACATTGCCATTCCCATCAACTTTTTGTTTTAAATTATGCAGAGTGTCTCAGGCATCTCTTTTTTTTTAAAAAAAGCACACATAGATGCAATTTATTTTTCTTGAAAAGAAATGCTGACCTCTATTCAGAGCCTGCTAATAGCATTATTTCTTCTCTTTCTCTACACAGAGGGAAGGAGGGGAGGGGTCTGGGGGGAAGGGAGTGTTATAATAAAGACCTTTCTGTAGAAGTGTTTTCTCGCACCTTCAATTACCTCATGGCAGGTGCAATGACCACTTTGTGCTCTCCTGAGAACAAAAGTGGCCATTTGTACTTACAAATACAGAACCGTATCAGTCAAAATGAGGCCACGCTGAAAGTCTGCTCTGAGATGTTTAAAGGACACTGAGTTTTGACTCAAATTTACACATAAGTCAATGCCAAATGGCACATTTCAAGCTTCACGAGTTCAGACATTGATCAGGGACTTGGAGCTTCGAAGCCACAGAGCTGAAAGCGGTTGGACCAAGGAATATTCAACAGAAGCTGCATAAACAGGCATCAATGAAATTTAATCACCTCAGGCAAAAATCATCGCTTCACAACAAGGGTTTGATGAATGAAGAATTCTAATTTCTTCTATTCTTTGCACTTCCCAGGAAAATGAGAAGGCAATCACTGTCAAATGCCAACGGCATTTTCGAAATGGACTTTCGGGCCATTTGAGAAGGTGTGAAATAATGCCATAAATTTGTATAAAACTTAGTTTATAAATGGTTCTTACATCCATTACCACATTTCCTACCCACTTAGAGGCTCTGAGACAGGGCAAGTAGGATTTACCCTCATTTTATACGCGGAGGCACAGAGGGTAAGAGATTTATCTAAGGTGACAGAGGATTATGAAATGCACGTTTGTGTTACCCCCCTGCAAATTCATAGGTTGCAGCCTAGTCCCCAGTGTGTGGTATCTGGAGCAGAGGCCTTTGCAAACTGATTAGGTCCTAAGAGTGGAGCCCTCAGAAATGGGATTGGTGTCCACATAATGAGATACATGAGAGAGATGATCTCTCTCTGAGTCGTGTGAAGGCACAGCGAGAGAGAGGGTTGCCTACAAGCCAGGAAGTGGATCCCCCCCAGACAGGGGATCTACTGGCACCTTGATCTTGGACTTCTGAGACTCCAGAAATGTGAGAAAGAAGTACAGAAATAAATAATAAATGTTTATTGTTGAAGCCACCCAGTCGATGGTATTTCTGTTAGAGCAGCCCAAACTGACTAAGGTACAGAACTAAATATATATATATATAAATCTCACGATCTTTCCTCTGTTCCAGGCTATGAGGTCAAAGACTGTCTCTATTTAGACACAGTAATATTCGATTATCTCTGGGTGTGAGCCGGGTAATGCTGCTGTCAGACCGTCAATTGCTTTTGGTATTTCCAGTATCACAGCGATACCCTGGGCAGCTTTCCCCCATCAGTAAGTTCAGCACCTTAACGCTCTTTAATTACAAATTGACATATGAACAACGTGTAATTCTAGCTGCCTACATATAGTTGATGTTAATAAGGATATTCTACTCTGAGAATAAACATGTGTGTCGTTATTTGAGCCTAAGATAGTTTTGTTTCCCCACTGGGTAAGATGAAGTGATGGGTTTGATTAATCTTATAAACTCTTTGAGGCATGAAAAAGTACTGTGCAGGAAAATATAATATTGATGTAGAACCTAATATTTACTTTAAGTGGAGACAACAGAAATAACCCATAGAAAATAATCTATTTCTAAATCATAAGAGATAAACAATATTGACTATATTTTGGTATTATAATCACTTGCTACTGTGCTAAGTGTTTTATATTAGTACATTTAATCCTCAGAACCCTATTATTATGTACATTTGATGGGTGAGAAAGCTGAATTTTAGATAAAATTTTATCTAGGTAATCTGCCTAAGTTCACATGACCAGCAAGGGTGGAAAATGGATCAGAACCCAGTTTATCTGATTAAACACTGCTCTTTTTAACCCTTATGTCTCTGGTGTTCGAGTTTTAGTAGTATGCAGAAGAATGATCTTGTGCTCTTGTTAAAATATAGATTCCTGGGCGCCATACACTGTGATTCAGTAGACCTGGGATAGGGTCTGAGAATCTCAATTTTAACAAGCTCCCCAGGTAATTCTCATGCTGATGATTTTTTTTAAACAACTTTGAGAAATACTGACATACATTACACTGACATAGCTAACAGTACTTTCTCCACATTTAATTTCATGAATCTTTTTAAAACAAGTCATATATTTGGGGCTGTTTTTCTTCTTTCTGTGACTCATGCTTACTGTCTCTCTGTAATTGAGAAACTTACCAGGAGAACAGAAATCATGATGTGATGTGAGGGTACTGATGTCTGCATAATGGCTACATATGTATGGAATAGATTTGATCTGATTCATTGAGGCCAGACAACAGGCTTTCACTGTAGGGAGGTAGCTAGGTAAGTAGGAGAGAGAAAGGAGAAATGAAGGGAGACAGGGAAGAAAAGAGAGAAGGGGAGCAAAGTAAAGGACTAAGCTATTTTTGAACCTAAATAATTATATTTCTTTCAAAAGACAAAAAGTTTCTGATTAAAATTTGTGTTTTGACAGATGCGTCTTTTTACCTAGTTTTGCTTAGGTCCTCAAATTGATCACAGGGCACACAATTCAATTGGCAGTTGTGATTAATGGGTCAGGCAGTGAATTCAGTACTTTAAAAAAAATCTCTCACTTGGCCGGGCTTGGCTCAGTGGTTGCGCATCGACCTAGGATCCAGGAGATGGCGGTTCGATTCCCGGCCAGGGCACAGGCCCGGGTTGCGGGCACGGTCCCCAGCAGGGGGCGTGCGGGAGGCAGCCGATCAGTGACTCTCATCACTGATGTTTCTGTATCTCTCTCCCTCTCCCTTCCTCTCTCTGAAATCAATAAAGATATATTAAAAAAAAGAAAAAGAAAGTCCCTCTCTCTCCTCCCCCGCCCCACCCCCTCGGACCTGCGCTTTAGTCTCCTAACTTACATCAGCAGGACACGATGGCCGAGCACCACCCTCCACTCACCCATTGAAGGACAAGCGTCATTATCACCTTTCGCTTCAATGAAGTTGCCATAATCCAGGCGCATATACAGCTTTTCAGTCTCAATTATTGTTTCCTTTCCCTCTTTCTGAACTATTAATCTACTATGAAAAAGCTTAAAAAAATTGAAAGGCCTTTTTAGAAAGGGAATCACTTTTGTCCCTGTACAAAAGAAGAGCAGAAGAGGTACTCCCAAGGACAGAGTCCGTTCAAAATCAGATGATTGCCACCGCACTCCCCTATTATTCACCTGTCAGTGAAATATGTTCTCTCATTGTCTCGGCTTGAATGCCTGTTTTTATCTGAGTGGAGCTATATGGTCATTTATGTATTTGTTACTAAGTTCTTTAGGTTTCCTCTCCATTCTGCTCTCCCCACCCCAGAGCCTGTTTTTCTGTCCTTAAAAACTGGGCCACATGCCTCAAAGGGGAAAGAAGTGCATTATTTCATTCCCACCTTTTCTCCTTTGGCATCTCTGAGGCCTGCTATGCCCAGAAGTGCTTCCACTCAAGCTGGACCATCACATCAATTATCACAGCAGTCTGCTTTCTAAATATGAATGGCAATGAATGACAACGGGGCACAGCAAACTTTCAGCTTTGATTTGTCATTGGTAATGTAAATCTCTCTTTTGTGTGTGTGTGTGCGTGTAGTCCCCTCCTGTCCTTTTCTCTCTGTCACTCAGTTTCTCCCAGTCTCTCCCTCTCAATCTCTCCCTCCCCCACACAAGTTTGAGAGGGTGCAGCCCTGTTGGCCAAACTCTCCCCCCCTGCTGTTTGCAGCTGCATTGTAGCAAATCTTCAAATAAAAAGCTTCACCTTTGTGAGTCAGTCGCAAGAGAAAAATGGTCCTGGGAGGCATTACTGCGATAAAATCTCACCTGGCTCACCTCGGGGCCCACTTACTCCTGCACCCGAGGAGGCGCAACAGTGCTGCTTCATTACTCGTTTGGCCTGTTCAAAATCCCTGCCTGCTCCAGTATCTGAAGCTTCAATTGTTCTGTGCTTCATGTTGCTCATTTCACATCAAGTTCTTGGTTATGTGAAATACTTTAATTTTTAAAATGTTGTTATATACTGGCTGTTTAAAAAGACTGAGAACGCCAGAGAGAGAAAGAGAGAGAGAGACGGGTTCAAGCAAACTATAACTAGCTTTCATAACACGGGATGTGGCCATTAATCCATCACTTTTGTGAGGAGGTCTGCAATTTCTAGAACACTAGAGTGCTTTAGTTTCTCTTCTGAAACTGGCAGCAATTCTTTTCATTGGCCAACGATGCCATACTTTTATCAATGATATTTATAAATATTGCTTTTAAAAATGAGTTCAAAGCAGTAACATAACTTGAAAGTAACAGGCAAGAGAATAAATTATGCCAACCACTGTTAACCAGAAATTCTGTGCCAGACTCTTAGAATATTGATGGTCTTGATTTAGCTAAATAATGATGGGCTGTGTAAGGCTATGCCTAGAACCAGCTAACTGTTGGCTTAAACTGTTGACTCTGTCACAATGAGTCCTCCATAACTGCAAAATGCTCATCACAATTTACTTTATGACCCGCATGCGCTGCTCTTTGTGTATTGCAGATGCAGAGCAGGGATACAGAAGGACACAAATTATAATTCCTATCTTCTAAGAACAACCTCAGTGACTAGAGTCACACACATATAAAAGCAAAACTATAATAAAGGATACCACTTGCTAAGCGTCAAGGGGACTGCATAGAAAGCAAAAATTATGTAATTGTGGGAAGCCAATTACTCCAACATAGGGTGGCCGGCGCGTTCGTGAGGTAGGTGAGACCTGAGCTATGCACGGTGGAAGCAGGGACGGGGTTTGCATAGGTAGTGAGGAGGAGAGACGCGATTCCCAGTGGGCAGGCAAACGGCTGAAACTGATACGGAGCTCAAAGGTCTTCAGTGCCTAACTGTATAAATGGTTAACTAAACACACACAAAGGAAACCTGCATATGGTAGGAAAAGGTCTATCGGCAAGTGGATGCTCACTCCAAGGAACAGTCTTTCTGCAGATTACCCTTAGGCTTGAGGGAATGAAATGCTGGGTCAAAGGTAGCTTCTAAGGGACTGGTAGTAGCTCTAACAAATAGGATTCTAGTTCAGGCTGATTAGAGTTTTTATAAGATAGTTCCTGATTTCTTAAGGAATTCTGAGGTGCTCCAAAGGAGATCATAAAAGTCGATTTCCATTTAGATTTCTAAAGATGTCCTAGGCTGAGGTTGGATGTCCTACAGTGGTTGAGATCTATGACTGGTCCAGGACAGAGCTGTATACCTTACTGACTCTTCCTAGGCTGGTCTCCAAACCTTCTGTGTGAGTTTTCTAGGGCTGTCATAATGAATTACCACAAACTGGGTGGCTTAAAACAACAGAAGTGTGTTCCCTCACAGCTCTGGAGGCTAGACGTATGAAATAAGGTGCTGGTAGGGTTGGTTCTTTCCAGAGGCTTAAAGAGAGAATGGGTCCGGTCCTCTCTCCTGGCTTCTCTTGGTTGCCATCAATCCTCAGCATCCCTTGGCTAGTGGCTAATCACTCCCATCTCTGCTTCCATCATGATATGGCATTCTCCCCAGGGGTCTCTGTGTCCCTGGGTGTCCACATGGCCTTCTTATAAGGATACCAGTCATTAGATTTGGGGCTCACTCTAATTCAGTCCAACCTCATTTTAACTTCACTACATCTACAAAGACCCTATTTTCCAAGAAAATCACGTTTACAGGTACTGGGGGGCTAGGACATCAACATATCTTTTGGGAGGGACACAATTCAACCTACAACCCTTTCATAGCCAATTATTATTATTGTTATTATTGTTGTAATCCTCACCCAAGGACATGCTTTTCACTGATTCTAGAGAGAGGAAGGGGGGGGGCGGGGACGGAGGGAGGGAGGGAGGGAGGGAGGGAGGGAGGGAGGGAGGGAGGGAGGGAGGGAGGGAAGGAGGGAGGTCGATGTGAAAGAGAAACGTCGATCAGTTGCCCCTGTACCAGCCTGGACTGGGGTTTGAACCTGCAACCTGGCTATGAGCCCTGACTGGGAATCAAACCCGGGACCCTCTGGTGCACGGGACAACAATCCAACCAACTGAGCCACACCGGCCAGGGCTCACAGCCAATTATTAAAGTATTAGTCCTTTGAGTGGAATTACATAATCCCATCTCAATGATTCACTTCCCACACTTTCTTCTTTTGAAACATGCAAGTTCATATGACACTTACACCTAATAAATAATGAGACTTTCAATTAAAAAGGAATGTCTGATTTCTAACCTAGTTCAGTACATATTAGAGCTGTCTTCAAAAATCTATTCTCTACTTCACATAACGGGAGCAAGGTAGTGAACTCAGTTACATTAGGCCCTGTGGGGAGATAAAAAAAAAATTGGCTCCTACTCTCATGTAGTTTACAGCCTTGAGGTTTTGCAGCATAGAAGGTTCAAAATGGAAGGGATCATAAAGATCATCTATTCTAAACCTCTCGTTTTATAGATGAGGCCTTTGAGGCCCAGAGAGGTTAACTAACTTGCCCAGGGCTCCCAAAGTTAATTGGGGAAATAGAACATGCAAAGGAAACTAATGAAGGGCACAATTTTAAAGAAACCCTGCAACGGGTAGTATTTTGCTTTCATGTACGAGGTATGCCCTGCGTGCTGATGATGTGCAGGAGAGAGATTAGACAGAAGTTTAGCAGTCAAGCCCAATTCTGGAGCAGATGCTAAGATGCTCCCTTCTCTCCTTTGTCCTGATCTCTGAAGCCTCCCAGAAAGCAAAATGACTCCCTGACCTTTCTTTTCCAGGGGCATGGGTTTAGCTCAAGTTGCAGTTGTCAGGCAAAGAAACACCTTTCCAGGAGAAAGGTTTAAGACAGACAGGCTGTCATCGCTGTGCTCTTCTGCCTGCTGTAATTCTCTGATGACCACAATTTAATCAGGGAGGAGAAGTAGCTCCCAAGGAGGTAGAGGCCAGGAGGAAGGATTCAGGAACTACAGATTTGCCATAGTTAAGAGAGTTTTAATACACGGTTCATTCTTTCCTGCTTCAAAAATGATATAAGCAATATGCTAACTGATTTTGGAAGCAGAAAAAAAGGCTGTGTTACCTACTTTAGATATAAGCAATCGTTGGAATAGCTTGCAAGTCACTTTGTAAGTCAAAGCTCTTCTTCCCTTTCTCCTTTTCCAGAAAAAGTTTGCTATTTAAAAAACGACCACTGGGGCCCTGGCCGGTGCTGCTCAGTTGGCTGAGGTTGAGCGTCATCCTGTGCACCGAAAGGCTACTGGGGTTCGATTCCCGGCCAGGGCACATGCCCGGGTTGCGGGCTCGATCCCCAGTAGGGGGCACGCAGGAGGCAGCCGGTCAATGTTGCACTCTCACATCAATGTGTTTTTTTTCTCCCTCTCTAATTCTCCCTTCCTCTCTCTCTAAAATCAATAGAAAATATTTTTTAAAAAATGACGACTGGGAATGAAATTTAAAACCATTAATCACTGGCATTAAAGAGCAAGGAGGTCCCATGACATTCTATTATAACCTAACTGAAGATTTCACAAAACAAGAAAAATCTGGGGGGGGAAATGATAGGAAATCACAGGGGTGAACCCAGAATTTTCTTAACTTGTTATTTTTTAACCAGCATTAAATCATCATAAATTTAGCCTACTTTCTCTGAATTAATGGCACTAGCATTTAATCTGACTTGCCTAATATAAGGATAAGCTTGCTTCTAATCCATAAAATGTACAAGATTTTTAATTAAAGGAGAAGGGCACCACTTTCCAAGCCGACTATTTGGGGATGCGCGGAAAAATTAACTATGTTTCTACTGATTTATTCAATATTTCACTCAAAATATTTTTTACATAATTGCATTTCTTAGAGCTAACCCTGAGAACTGCAATTTCAAATTAGGTGATTTCAAGTACACCTATACGCCTGCATGTGAATTAAAACAAATGTTAGTACCATCAGCTCGAGAACACAACTGCGGAGAAACCAAGTGATGTGTTACAGATGAGTATAAACAGATTTACATAATCGGATTTACATTTTCTTTGGGATTTTGAAAAAAGAATGAAATTTGACAAATAATGCCTTATAATTAGGATCTCCACGGAAGTGTAACTGTGGAATAGAATTTTGGGCTCAACTAGTAAAAAGTATTACAGATTGAACGCTTTAAGTGTATGCACTCTTCTTCTTAAGTGTATGCATCCTTCTTGGGGATCATGACACAATTGTGACAATACAGCAGATTAACTTTCATGAAATGTTTCTCCTTATAAGAAAGTTACGATACAAGCTAACTTTGGAAAACTGCACAAGTGAGTAAGTAACCAGAAAAGTCACTCTTCCACTTATCGCTGACTTATGCCTAGAGAACTGGGTTTTTGTCATTTATGATGCAGCTGAGATGAGGAGCTTTTTAGTGCTTTTTCATTAGAAACTTCATGAAGATCTGTAATTGGAAAAGTACCCATTATCTCGGCATTAAATCTAAATTCTATAATAGTCCCCACACTTTACTTCAGTGGTCAAATATACACACAAATCAATGCAAGAGTTCAATGAGACATTTATAGGGAAATAAAATTCCACATGATAGTTGAAGTCTGAAAGTACTTCAATTTGGTAATTATTTCATTCACCTTCTGAAAACTATACAGATGAGTCCCTTGCATAACTTCTTCTAACACAATAGATTATTTAATCTGAAAAGGATCTATGTTTTTAAACCAGTACTGCTCATTCAATTGATAAAAAAAAAAACACCAAAAACTTCTACAGCCCAGGTTTTTTGAAGTTGAATTTCAGAGTACAAGTTCTGTACAAAAAGCACTTTTAAGCTCTTAAATATTGGTTGAATTTCAGAATTTCATTTCTCGGACCCAGGAGACATACAGTTTAATTAAGATTAACATGGACTGTACACGACAGTGCCAAAAAGGGACTTTAGCTTAGAGTGTTTATATCATTGCTATTTCACTTCTATCACAAGCCCAAGCTAAACTTTGACAGTTTATGCAAATGCTTGGCTAAGGGGTGTAGTTTAAGTGTAAACATGCTTTCACAATACTAATATGTTAAACCACTACACTTGACTCCATGTGAAAAAGTTACTTTTTCCAAATTAAAAAAAAAAAACAACAGAAAAATTACAGTCACTGTACATACTTCATGACTTAAACCAAAATTTGAACATGCCTTTCTCAGTCTTCGTGTTAATGTGGTATGACTTACCTCTGAACAGACTGAAATTAATGAGAAAATATGGGAGGAAAGACTCAGATGACAAGAAATTCATCTTAAACATTAGTGTGTTGGGTTCTAAGAGCACAAAGTACAGCTACAATTGAGCTGAATTTTACATATACTGTGGTACATCTAGGTGGATTTCTAACCTCTTCCCGATGATGCATGGGTCATGCTGTGCGCTCAGGTTTATAATGCTAATGCTATTTTGTCATCAATTTGGAAAGTCCTACAACCTTTACCAAAATGGCTAAGAGGTACAGCTTGACAACTGTGTTTACTTAGCTAGCATGACGATCAGAATCTAAAACTTGCATTTCAAGACTGCCTATTGCCTATATAGCACTGACAACAGACCATTTTCTTGGCGAACAACTGATTGATGGTTCATTCTTATTTAAAAAAAAATTTTTTTTTAATCCTCGCCCGAGGATATTTTTTCCATTGCTTTTCAGAGAGAGTTGGGGGGGGGGGAGAAACATCAGTGTGAGAGAGACATATTGATTGGCTGCCGCTAGCACACGCCCTGACCTGGGTGGGGATGGAGCCTGCAACCCAGGTACATGTCCTTGGCTGGAATCGAACCTGGGACCCTTCAGTCCACAGGCCTATGTTCTAACCACTGAGCCAAGCCGGCCAGGGCTGATGGCTCATTCATTCTTCACATGCCTGGAGAAACACATTAATAAGATAACCTGTGCCTTTTTTCACTCTTTAACATCTACAGATGATCTCGATCTCAGATGACTCTAAGTAGCTAAACACGAAGAAAAAAGAACACCTTTCTGGCTCATTAAGGCAATTGCTCAAGCTGTCATTAGCATTACCTTTCTGAAAACTCAGTACAGGATGCAGTAGGCCTTGTCTGCTGCAGAAACTAATGGCACACAGCTACCTTTTGACAGCAGGACTAAATTTACATACTTTACATATTCAGTGAGTAAAGGAATAATTTACATTAATCAAATAAGCTATGTTTGGGGGATTCCCCCCTCCCTCATTTGAAATATACCTGCGCACACTGCAGGCCTAGTCATGGACAACTGCATACTAAATGAATTAATCGTGCTGACGCAAAAAGGGGCCTTTTCTACTTATTTAACCCTCCCTGTTTTCTATAGGGCAATTGTAAATTATGCCTCAGAAGATAAATAGCAAGCCAGGCCTGAAAAGATGAGATGCTCGGGTTTTCATCCCGAACCTGCTAGGCTGACTACCTGTCAGATAAGGCTGAAGCCAGGATTATGCCTTGAAAAGCTGACAAACCACAGATTTTTATCACTAAATCAAACCTGCTGGGTTTAAACTCTGTGAACTTTAATTATCTCAGATTTAATTAAAAGAACTAGATTAAACCAAAAGTGGAGGAGTGGGGGCTCTGGCAGAGGAGAGTCAGGGAGTTGGCAGGGATGAGGAGACTTCCTTCTCACAGATCAAAGCTGTCCTTTCTAATAAAGCCGGTTTACACACAGAGGCAGCTCGGGAGCTAGTGGGCTGCGCCTACTAGAGGTCCTCTAGTCCGTCCCAGGATGACAGCCAGCCTCTCTGTCCTTCAGAATCCCTGCAGGAAGAGGTTCTGCACGTGTTGAGAAGGGCACTATTACCCAACATGAAGTAATGCAAACTTCTGTACTTCATCAACTAACAGACAAGAGTGATCTGCGCTCCGAGACCTGCTTTTATTATTATTTTTCTTTTCTTTTTAAGATATTTAAAAGTTGATTTTTAGAGAGAGGAAGAAAAGAGAGAAACATTGATGTGACAGCGAAACATTGATCAGCTGCCTCCTGCACGCCCCCTACTGGGGATCTAGCCCGCAACCTGGGCATGTGCCCTGACTGGGAACTGAACCCACAACCTTTCAGTGCATGCACAGGGTGACACCCAATCAACTGAGCCATACGGGGCATATTATTTTATATATATATATATAATTTTTTACAGTATTACAGATGTTCCCCATTCCCCCACCTCTGTGCCCCTTCTCCCAGCCCCTGCCTCACCCCAGCCCTTCCCCACACAATCATGTGTGTCTATGGGCTATGCATATATATACAATAGTTCTTTGGTTAATCTCTTCCCATTTCCCCAACCCCTTCCCCTTAAGGTAAGATAACAGAATTACCAGTCCTTTCAGAGGGTCTTATTTCATAATGGAATAGTCATAAGATATTGAATTATTTAACCATAAGTACTCCTCATGGATGGTCTATTCCAGCAGTTGCCAAATGTCCCCTATAAAGGGACAGGTAGTAAGCAGTTCAGGCTTTGTGGGGCATAAGGGGCTTTGTCACAACTGCTCAACTCTGCTGCTGCAGCCCCAAAGCAGCCGTGGACAATACATAAATGAATGAACGAGCCTATGTTCCAGAGACCTTTATTTATGAAAGGTAAATTTCATAAAATTTTCTTCTTTAAAAATTTGTTTTATTTATTGACTTTAGAGAGGAAGGAAAAGAGGGAGAGAGGGAGGAAGAGGGGGGAGAGAGGGGGGAGGGGAGAGGGGAGAGGGCGAGAAACATCAATTTGTTGTTCCGCTTACTTATGCGTTCATCCGTGGATTCTTGTATGTGCCCTGACTCGGGATTGAGCCCACAACTTGGGTGCTTCTGAACCTCTCTCTAACCAGCTGAGCCGTCTAGCTGGGGTTCATATAATTTTCATGTCACCAAGCCTTCTTCTTCTTGTGATTGTTTGCAACCATTTAAAAATGTAAAAATCATTCTTAGACTTGGGGCTGGATTTGGCCTGTTAGCCACAGTCCATCATCTTCTGTCCTAGTCTCTACTTAAGTCAGTAAGGAGGGGAAGGGAAACTGTGAAACATGGCCGCTTTTCATAATGGTTGGAGAAACATAATGGTTGGAGAAACATTTTCATAATGGTTGGAGAAACGAGGACAAAAGCATTCCAAGATTGGCAAAAAATATGACCAAAGACTACAATGTGTGGGAAAGCTCACGGGGGCTCAGAGAGTGAGGGTATGGAAGACACGACTGTGTGACAGAACAGGACTAAGTGCACCAAGAAGAACTACCTGGGTTTGCACAGGCAGAGGAGAGAGGGAAAGATAACTCCAGGTGAGAGAAATAATATGAACTGAGACAGAGAAACATGAATTCTCAGGATGCATTTGTGGGGAAGTAGGAGAAAGGCCTGTGTGAGCAGGATCAGCTGGAGAAATTCATTCATTTATTCAGTAGGTAACTATTGATCACTTCTGTGTCAAGCATTAGGCTAAATACCAGAGATGGTGTGATGAGTAAAACACAATTTCTGTCCTCCAATTGCTCACAGTCTTGTTACAAAGGCCAATACGCAAACAGTTACAACGCAGGAGAGGATATGGGATAAGATACTAAAACTACAGAGTAAAGCTATCTGAAAACAACTGGGAAAATCTAACAAATTATGTCAATTCTCAACATTCCACTCATTGCCATTCAAGGTAGAAATCTGTGCTTTAAACCATAAAGAGGATCCAAATGCAAAATGAAAATCTCTCTGTGGCTCACCCAAGGCCTGATCATTTAAATGTTCAGACTTAACTGCCTCTCCTAGAGAAATGGCAAAATCGCATAAACTTCCTGTAAGTAATTTCCAGGGACCCTTTGAAGATTATAATTTTAAAAGGGATTATTATTTTATTGGCTTGATTGGAACTGGGCATTATGTCACTGGCCCTAACAATGTGCACAGGCCCATGTGTAAGCCTCTGTAGTAGTGAGGTAAATTACTGTGGAAGAGCCTGGAGTGTTTTTCACCGGAGATCTTTAAGAAAAGGATTTATATCTACCTGCGTGAGATGGCTCAGGATCAATAACGCCTGGAGCACAGCATGTTTTCCACTCTATGACTTGAAAACTCTTAAAAGTATTCCAGTGAATATTTCCACAAATGAATCACTCATTCTTTTACAATGCAGTGGCCTTACTAGTCTTTTTGGAGCCAAGAACTGAAAATTCAGCTACAAGTGCTCCTAGGAGTATGACCGAGGAAAATCTGAGAGATCTCAGCAATCTTGTGCATGAGCCCCTGAGTGCAAGGCAACATTGCGAGGAAAGAGCAGAGCATGTGGTTTGCAATTAGACAAATTCATGTTCGGATTCCGATTCAACTGCTCACTAGCTGTGACCTTGGCCAAGCTACTTCACTCTCTAGCCCTCCATCCTTTCTCCTGTAATCTTGGGAAAATAAAGGCTGATGTTCAGGAATTTTGTGAAAACGCAGTGAGATGGTTACGATAGGACCTAGGCAGTGCCTAGGCAGAGAGAAAAGGAGACTCAGTAAAATGGATATTTTGTTTCTACTGAAAACTTTCACCGTTTGATTATCTTAAAGAATCATGTTATCCAACCACCCAATCTCGCTTAACACAGCACTCAGGCCATTTATGTAGCTGAACCTGGATTAGCCCTTGCTGCGCAAGGGTGACCTACTATTGCAGAAAAGAAATCAACAGAAAAATGCTTTGAAATGTGCAAATAAATAAATAGGTCTTATACTGCACCCAGAACACTGAATAAAACAGAATCACGCACAGTACATTTATAATATTGGCTCAGGATAAAAATTAGACTCCAGCTTGCTCGCAAACCACATTTGTATTTCATTGGTTATCATGCAGGTCATGATGAATTTTGTGTCACACAATAAAGGAGTGAACTGGTTACTGCGAGCATTCCATCCCAAGCCACACTCTTGCTTCTTTCTTTGGAAAGTAGTAAGTTAATGAATAGATGCTACTTTCTATGATACGGATGTCCTTCACTATTACAATCTATTGAATTCAGCACTGAATACATATTCATGAAGGTGCGCTCTTCTCAAAACAGGGATTCAGACAGTCTACTCCATTAAACATAAGTTTATTTTTCTTCCAGGTGTCAGCCAGGGAATCAACATTTTGGTCAGTGGCCTTTTCATGATGTTTGTCCTAATGGATGCCACCTGGAAATAAAATCAACTCATGTTTAATGGAATAGGTCTTCTAAATCTCCACTCTGAGAAGGGTGTTGTTTCACGAAGAAGTAATTAATTCTGCATATTAGAAATGAGCATGGATTCACAAACACAGCTCTAGCCTAATTTGGTGCTGATTAAAACAAGAGTTAAACAAAAATGACTTAATTTACATTTTATTAGATATTCACATTATATTGTGCTAAGATACTGGGGCTAATGATATGATACAAGTCCCTATCTCCCCACAGTCTTATGGATTTCGAGAACCATTCTACCCTGTTCACCAGAGGTGACCATGATGATTACGAAAAGGACAGCAGCAGCCATCTCATAAGTGATAGTGGCCAGAGGCTGACATTTGAACATTAAAATGGCCTAAGTATTCTACTCCCTGGTGTGGACACTGTGATGGCAGTAGGGATACAATGTGGAAAAATCTTAAGTGGGAAAATGTTGCTTCTATCTTTTTTTTTTCTTCAAAAAAGTATCCCCCTGCCAGCTTGGTCTGACTGACAGCTCTTACAGACTGGCCTAATGAACCCTCAGCCTGGGAGCCTTCGCACTTTCCCTGATAAGCAGTGAACTCGAGTTTTACTGTAGGCGTCATCTCCTAAGCCCCAGTGATCTGACTAAAGTGCCATGGTCTCCAAATACCACCGCCAACGAATATTGACGGCCAATCTCAGCAAGAATGTTGTCAAACTGACTTTTCAGCTTTTATGGTCCCTCTGCAAATCAGCTCAAATGACACTGTTCCAAGTTTAGATGAAGCATCTAATTGTGTCGTACAGTAGAAAAGGCATGGGCTCTGCTAGATTTTCCAAAGGGGTAAAGTTTGGTACATGGAAACCCCAGGCCCCAGTATATAAGTAAATTAACTGCTTATTCCCCTGTATACTGTGAACTATATTTTAAAGTTAAAAAAATCTCCCGTTCATCCTATAGTTATTTTATTTTTGGGTTTCCCCCTTAGCCAACAGAGTCAGCTTACCTGTACAACAGGGAAGATGAGACATAAGGTAGGACAGGACTTAGTCACGACTGCGATTAATACTAAAAACTTGTCCTGCACAAAGGGAGTCTCTGGGTCACATTCAGAAGGATTCTTCTACACTGTGCATCTTAGACCTTAAAGTATATTCCACAGAAAAAGTGTGGAAATCAGGACACTAGTCTATTAGGAGAAAGTGCACTGGCTTCAAATCTTTGTAACAGAAAGGAATTAGCCTAGCTCTGAGTAGTTTTCTAAAAATAACGAGTGATTTACTTTGTAATCAAATGAGGATCATGGGACTTTAGAGCATGGAAGCTGAAACCACATTTATGATGGACTTTGCCTATCAGCTATTCTTAAATTAAGTAAATCTTCTACATCTTAGATAAAGGGTGTGTTCATGAGATCATACTGCTTACATAGAATTCTAATCTTAGCTTTAAAATTGTCTTCTAGTCCTCTTGGGCGTCAGAATAACTGATCTAGAAAGACTTAAAAAAACAGAAATAAACATACTTTAATCCACAGGAAAGGAGAAAAAGATATACTTTTCTCAAATCGCTTCATAAATAAAGTATATTCGACCCAAGGATTCTGAACGTAGCAGCAGAAATACATACAAACATACCTACACACATACACACATACACACACACACACAGCTGCACAGCTGTCACAGTAAGACCGTGCCTAACCACCACCGTGAAGCCAGGCAAGCACCCGCAGATTTCCTAAATCAATTTTGCTCCTCTGGGGCTTTTGCCTGTACCTGTAGCACTGATTTTGCGTAACTATGGCCAAACAACAAACAAACAAGCAAAGGGTGAATTAAACTGGCTGTTTCAGGAGGTCTGTGGCCAAGGATTCTCATTCTCCTGAAAGCACATTTGTCTGCTTAGTTTTCAATGTGTCGAAAGGATTTCGATCTATATTTTTTAATAGGAGGGCCTCAGAAAAGGATACTGATTATGGAGTCAGGGTAGTTGAAGTAAATGGGAGACCATTCTTTTTTTTTTTTTAACACTTCAGTAAGAGTCCAATCAAATTATTTTTAAGTCTCATAATGGCTAACTACAGATTGAACTGGTCATTTGTATTTGGTTATCTTTCTTATAACTTTGATGCCAGAAGTAATGTGAATGATTTGTAAATAACCTACTTGTGTTGGTCAGTGAGATCTAGCCTCATCAATGTAGTCGCTTTCGGGGCTGCAGAATCAAGCAGCGATTCTGTCCTTGTGCGAGACATTTGAGAAGCGTCTCTTTGGTATATCTTTAGAGTCAGTTTCACATTCTTTTGAGTAGTCTCTAATGACAGCAAACCTTCGATCTTTAATAGTAGACTTGAGTTTTGAAAAACAGATAATAATTTCAGAGCCAAATAGAATAAATAAGCTCAGCAATTAAGCTGCGTAATACTAATGTTTGGTTAAAAACTAGGTTCAACTATACAGAAACGATACTAAATTTCTTCTTTAGCTCTAATCATGGGACCCTGAAGAACATTTATTGGGATAAATAAATTCTTGTTGGTTTGGTAATAAAGGCAATATAATCTTTCAATATAAAAAAGTGCATAAATATGTATGTACTCTGTGTGCGTGGCACAATTCTATAGCTGGATAATTAATTTTACAGAAAAAGCAAGGGAGGCCCAGCACCACATATACTCCTAGTAAAACACCTGGTGTACAGTAAAGTGCTTATTATATGGTAAAATATTTTCTATGTAGGCAAAACGATGGTCTATGGAGAAATGTACAATATATTTTAAAACAGTGTTATAGTGCTAGGATTATAGGTGTGGCAAACACCAGTCCATCTGCCTGCCTACCCTACTTCTTCCCCAGAGAATCTGCTCTTCCATAGTTGCCGGAAGAGGCAGCAATCCTGTGCCCCATGTGATACCCCTGCCCTGGCTGACCGGACACAGGCTGGACACCTGACCCAAGGGGAGCACATCCATAGGCTACGCTGGGCTAGTTAGATTCTGTCACAAGAATCTAAACCCAAAGAGACTAGTTGTCACATACAGAGGCACTTGAAGTAAGGGTCATACTGTCTCACAGCTGTCGTGGTCATGTTCAAACAAAGAAAACCAATGAAGAAAAAGAGGGGACAGAACAGAAAGGAGTGAGACCATTCAAGGACAGAGAAAGCGACTTAGATTCTAACTTCTCAGTTTTGGTTCCAGTCCTTGGATATCCAAAAGGTCACCAAGCATATCCCTAAGTCCCCCTTCATTCAAGCCAGCCTGAGTACATTTCCATTCCTTGTAAAGAAGCAAATCCAAAGACAATGTGTTGTCAGGCTTCTATTCTACCTTTTAGCTTTTTAATAAATACATTTTAAAAAGAAGTTTGAAACTCTTCATGGAATAGCTGAATGCCCAGGGAGATTAAGTGAGTCCCTCCAAGTCATTCTCATAGTGGCAGGTCAAGGACTAGCAGCCAGACCTCCCAACTCAGCACACAGCATCCATCAGCAGTTTGCTGGTTCAGAGCACAGACCCAGGTGCTACATGACCTTGGAAATGTTAGTTAACCCTCCTTGCCTCTGCCCTCCCCTCTATAAAAGGGGGTGTGATAACAGTGCTGAATCTAGCCAAAAGGTTGTTGTGAGAATTATATTAGTCACCATAGGACACAAACAGTAACAGCTGATTGAACCTGGGTAGAAACCTGACCAAAAAGGCAGCCATCCTAAGCTCTGGTGCACCTGGGCCTGGTGAAAAATAGGGGGTGGGGCACTAAATAATATTCTTCTGACAGGAATGTGGAATTGGTACCCAAGAGACTTTGTCAGGAGGTAGAGGGGGCCTTGAAAGTAGAACAAAGACCCCATTTTCAGGGATCTAGGTCTAGATCTTTCTTGCCCTAATTTCCCATGAGCCTCCTTGTACCTCTTCAATAAACTCTCAGTTTAAATAGTTTTCTGTTCCTTGGCAATCAAAAGAGATGCAATTAAGTAAAGTGTTTATCAATATTGCCTTAACTTGTAGTATGAACATGAACCTCCATTACAAATACAGGGCTTGGGTGGCAGGGAATGGTCCAGACGCTTCCCATCACCAACAGGTCTCCCCGGCGCTCTCACACTGCTCCCAGCATCATCAGCACGATGCTCTCACTTCTCTCTTTCCGGGTAGAAGTGCTCTATCACCATCTTATCACCAAGAACTAAATGGCACAGGTCTTGGGAATGAGCAATTAATCATCCCATATCCATTTAGCACCATTGGACTCATTTTGTTTAACATGATGGATAACAGTTGAAGCCTACTTTCTTCCAATTAAAATGGGAAAATGTTCTTTGCTGAGGTCCTTGACCCCGACGCGGCTAACCAAACCCGAGAGCGTGTTCTGTAATCGGCACCCTGAAAATATTTTTTAGCACAGCAACCTGAGCACAAAAACAGGACTGCTGCAAATTGTAAACAACTTCCAATGATTTATAGGACGAGAGCTCGACAAAGCTTCCTTAATGTCAGGGTATAAACAGTTTTTACTGCTATTTAGTTAAATGATCATTATAAAACTCATTGAACTGAATGAGAATTAGGATTGTCAGACGAATGCTTGTAAGGGGTTAATTAATTCATCTGAACCGCACAGCTCAGCTGAAAATGGGCTCATTATTCTAAGCCACCAACTTTGTCTGCGCCTTAGTACTGTCCTTCCTCTGTCAGACTCACCCTGTTGCACCCCCACCCCCAGTCGCAAATGTCAGGAGAAAGAAATATTTAAAAGAAAATGTGAGCTACGGGCATTTTGCCAGGGTACGTTCGGGGGGTACAAAGATGTCTGCGGGAACACTGAGTTGGAAAGATCATTTATTAGTACACCATGGTTCATAACATCCCAAAGGGCTCAATATTTTCATTATACACACAAACATACCCCTCCTCCTCTTCAAATGCCTCATTACAGCTACGCCTGCAGCTTTTTTCTTAAAAAGCTTTCCTTTGGAATTATTAATAATTTGAAGTTCCCTACAGGCCAAGGTTATTATTACAGTCAAACTGCATCAATATGTATATATACTTATATACTCTCTTTTATGCTATTTTAAATAACAAAGTATTTAGTGGGAACAGTAAAGAATTTATAAGCTATATACAGAAAAGCCTTGAGGAAGGTGGCAATCTCCCAGACTCGAAGGAAACGGCTCCTGAAGCTTATTAGGTGGGTGTCGGAGGCTGTAATAGGATTATAAGTTTGGGTTTAGCCTGTCCATCATTTCAAAATCCCCATAACTAAAGGGAATATCTTCATAGGGGTCTGAGTTTAATATTGAAGCTGCTTTATTTAATTCTTCCTATTTTTTAATGCTGAGTGCTAATTAGTTCCATCCACTTTCTTCAGGCTTGTCAATACGGCAACTTGGGAGCCAAGAACCTGCTGAATTATGGATTAACCAGTTCCGTAGCAGTGTTCAAGCAACCTAGTTAGCTACTTACTGTTATTATGGGCACGGAAAAGCAGAAAAGATTCTTTTGTTATCTCCCCTATACAGTATAACTCCCTAACAGTAAAAATGCTTTATTTTTGATGTGCTCATGAACATTTTATATACGTAAATGAAAATAAGTAGAATTAACTTTTGTGTGCATCTAACATAGCCTATTTCATCCACATTATCTGCTATAAAAAGTGACAAAGCAATCTGAAACTTTTTTTTGGACACAGAAACAAATTTTAAAGGCAGAAAAGATGGAAAGATTGAGCCTGACTAGCGTGAGTTCCCTCATCTGCCTCCACTTGTACTGACCCTGCATCCCAACCTCCCTGAGCCTTCCCATCACTTCCCTGCTTTTGGCATTTTAATCGATCCCTTTCTTCTACTGCTAGACTCTAGAATCAGCCCCTTAGGGTCACACATTCTGGAGTTAGAAGGAAAGGTAGAGATAAACCGATGTAGCTTTCTCATTTCAAGACAGAATTAACTGAGATGCAAAGGTTAAGTGACCTATTCGAGGGTCATATGAGCAAGGTGATAGTAGAGTTGAGAAATGAATCCCAGCCTCCTGATTTCCTGCTCAATGGTCCTTCACTTCTCTTTACCGTCATAACCATCCCACCCAACCACCAGGTTGCTGAGCTACCCCTGCGATTACCTGGGATGACGCCCTCCCCCGCAACATTCATTTTCTTAGCCTCGAAGAACCGAGCTATGATTGAGGATTGACAAAATGCAACTTGGTTCTGTCTACCATGTGCTCCCTGGCATACTCCCCGAGGGTGTCCAAATTCCCCTTGCCTGCACAGGCTTCCAGCTTGCTCTTTCCCCGCTCCGAAAGAATGATCTCGCTTTCTACTGTGTAAAACTGAGCCTGCCTCCCACGAGTTCTGCCAACCGCCTTTGCCGACATGTCAGTCGGCCTCTATCCCGTCTGTCTGTCCGTCCCTGTGGCGGAAGCCACTCCCCACCCCCCTCTCCCGAAGGCCAGTCTCCTATGTTTATTCCCTTTCTCATCAGCACCTTCGGCCACTCCCTCTTAACTGCTGCCTTCTCTTTAAACCCAAACCATTTAAGATGACTGATAATAATCAATGACAGTAATAACGACTAGCTAGTACATACGAAGTGCTCATTAGGTACCAGGTGCCATGTTAGGCACTCTGCAAGGATTAATTCATTTAATCCTCATAATCACCTATGAGGTAGGTATTACTGTTATGTTCATTGTACAGATCCTGAAACTGAAATTCAGAGGTTAAGTAACTTGCCCAAGACACACAAAATTAGGTCATTTACTGAGAGTGATGGGTGTGAGTTTCAGTTTGGGGGACTGAGGACAGTGGAGTAAATCTGGAACAAACACTGAGGCATGGAATTCAGCGAGGATTGAATGAGGCGACGGCTAGGCAGCAGTGAGGGCTCAGCTAATGCCACCAGTGTACTTCATACATAAAATATGAAGGTAATATTTGAGATTCTTCCACAAGGGCAATGAATTCATTTTTAGTATTTATTTTGTTTTGTTGTTATTGTTTGACTTTTATTTTTTAAGAGGACAGGGCTGAGTAGCAACTGTGCTTCAACTGTAGCACAACTAACAGGGAGAGATGCTTCTAAATACTATATTCTTTAGGTTGTATATTTCTTCTCAGGAAACTCTCCAAATAGCCTGAATAATTTATGACTTGATTTTAATACTCTGCAATAGTTTGGAAATATGTAAATATTTCTTCTCTTACTTTGTGAAAGTCTGCAAAACCAAGGGTCAAGCAACAAGGGCAACGTCGAATCGTAAAAACCTCACATTGGAGGAGAAAAGATATATTTTAACATCTAATTGGGCCATTTACAAAAGAATAAAGATAATCACTTAAATGTTTGTTTCCACGGCCATCTGAAGATAATGCCTCAATGAACAGTTATGGACCCTTAGAAGGGGAAACTTCGATATAATATTGCATGAGTTGAGAGGCCAAATAGCTGTAGAGAAGTTTCATTTTAAAATGCAAAAACCTAAAGTGGAATCTCAGCCACCCAGAAACCTCAGAGAATTAGGTGATTTGGACAGGCAAGAAAATAGATATATTTTAATCCTCACCCAAGGATATGATTTTTATTGATTTTAGAGAGAGAGGGAGAGAGAAACACTGATGTGGGAGAGAAGCATTGATCATCAGCAATGATCAGTTGTCTTCCATACGCACCCCGACCAGGGATCGAACCCGCAACCTAGGTATGTGCCCTGACCTGGAATCGAACCCGCAACCCTTTAGTGTACAGGACGACACTCCAACCAACTGAGCCACTCGGCCAGGGCGAGGGTTTACAATTTTTAAATAGCAACATTTTTTTTAATCTTAGTCCCTTTGTATAGGGAAGTTTCGAAGAGGCATTACACACTTTGCCATCTTCGTAAAGAGAATCTACTGAAAATACATCTGCTGTGTCACATAATTATCATGCCCATCAAATACTGTGCTGTGCTTTAAATCCAACGAGGTCCTCAGGGCACCTCTGAGGTGTGTCTATTTGTTTTTTCTTTAAATAGACCAGAACCACTCTGTGTTTAAAGTTCTTTTCCATCTTAGCAATTTATGTTTAAATTATCATTTTATTTATTCTAATGATATAATCAGCATGTGGTCACAAAAGAATATTAGGACAAGTAGGAAGTGAAAATCATCCATAGTACCATGATAGTGCCACAAACTGTTAATATTTTGAAGTATTTCATTCTGATTTTTTAAGCAACTATATATAGGTATTTTCCATAGCTCAGATCAGTTATAACCAGTTTTGTATCTTGTGCTTTTGCTCTGTAAGATGCTACCTGCTTCGAGAATTAGTTCATCTCCACTGGTGCAGCATATTAGCTATGTCACTTCTTATTGCTGCCAGTGGGCCCTAACATATCCACCCCTACCAATACTACTACACTGTTTCCCACTTGCTGGGGTGGGGGTGCGGGTGGGGGACAGAAAACCAAATTTGACAGAACTGTGTCTAACAGAAGAGGAGACAGATCTGAGTGAGGGATAGGGAAGGCTCTCTTCAGATGAATCCCATGAGCTGTTTTTCAGGGACTTTCCATCTTTTGCCTATTCTGAGATATTTTGGGTTTTGCATACTTAACAGGCTTATGGCAATATTTTGAAGAGATAGGTGGCATTTCCAGGTAGGCATGATTGCTCGAAAAGCTGACTTCCAGAGAAGTGAGGTGTTACTTTGTGCTGCAACGCTATCAAATACCATAAATCGGATGCATGAGTCTACCCTAGCACCTTTTCAGCACACACCTACACAGACAAGATGGCCCCTCCTCCCTTAAATTCATTCCTGCTGAAGAAGTACCAACAATGTGTATTGTCGCTTGTCAGAAGAACAAACAGCTTACAAATCTGTGTCCCCAGGCCATCGTGTACTTGTTAGCATATTAACCCTTATTATATTGCATTACACCAGGAAGAAGCATGTGAAATTGACAAAAATTGAGAATTTCATATGGCTCAACATAATAGTTAATTTCATGTCTCTCTTTTCCACAGTAGATAGTAAATGCCTTTGGGGGAAGGTCCATCTTTGTGTCCTCAGGGTCTGACTATAATAAATATTGAAAATGTTTAAAGAATATGAACAATATATAGATTTAGATTTAGACAGCTAGATCTATCTATCTATCCAAAATCAGCAATTACAGATTTGATTTGACCCAGGTAAACAATGTTTTCTTTGGATGTGGGAAGTAATAAAGATTTCTCATTTCACTTAATTTACTTTTTCAGACAATGTGGTAGCTCAACTTTACTCCTCCGTCTAATCCCTTGTTTTCATGTCTACTGCCTGGAGCTGTTCTTCTCATAAACCTCCCCCCCCCCCCAGCTTTACTGAGATATAACTGACCTAAAACATGATGTAAGTTTGAGGTGTACATGATGATTTGATATGTGTATATATTGTGAAATGATCCATCAACTCATATAGTTACATTTTTTGTGGAAACATTTAAGATTCAGTCTCTTAACAATTTTCAAGTACACCATACAGTATTGTTAACTACAGTCAATACGCTGTACATTAGATCCACAGAACTTATTCATCTTCTAAATGAAAGTGTTTACTCTTTGACCAATATCTCTCCACTTCTGCCACTCCCTCTCCCTAGACCCTGGCAAACACCAATCTACTCTTTGTTTCTATGAGTTCAGCTTTTTAATATTCCTCCTATAAGTGAGATCATACAGTATTTGTCTTTCTCTGACTTATTTCACTTAGTATAATGTCCTCCATTTGGTCTATAGTGTTATTCAGGTCCACTATTTCCTTATTGATTTTCTGTCCAGATAATCTATTCGATGTTGAAAGTGGGGTATTGTAGTCCCCTACTATTATTGTATTGCTGTCTACATCTTCCCTTAGTTATGTTAATATTTACTTTAAATACTTAGGTGCTCTAATGTTAGATGCATATATATTTACACTTGTTAATATCCTCTTGATAAGTTGACCCCTTTATCACTATATAGTGGCCTTGTCTCTTGTGACTGATTTTGATCGAAAGTCTGTTTTATCCGATATAAATATAGTTACTCCTGCTCTCCTTTAGATACCATTTACATTGCATGGAATACCTTTTCCATCCCTTCATTTTCAGCCTATGTGCGTCCTTCAAGCTAAAGTGAGTCTCACAAACACAGCATACTGTTGGATATTTTCTATCCATTAAGCCACTCTGTACCTTTTAACTGGAAAATTTAATCCATTTATGTTTAAAGTAATTACTGATAAGACCTTACTTACCACCCCAGGCATGGGTGGGCGTGACTCCTCCCAGGTCCCTTGGTACCTAGTGCTGGTGGCAGACCCAGGCCATATGGGGCTGTAGATGAATCTTCTGGGGTACAGAGCTATTTCTGGGTCTGTAGCTAGGACCACAGTCAGTGAGTCAGCCACCCAGGTGCAAGCCTGCCTCCTTTAAACAGCCTTCCTTGGTCTTAGACTTAACCAGGGTTTCACAATCTCCTACCTGAATCCAAAGCTCCCACCAGGGCACTTTTGTCTGTAGACAGATGCCAAATTATTGTTACTGAGGGGGAAAGACAAGCAAAGGACCTCCTATTCCACAATCTTGCTGATGTCACTCCTCTGCATTTACTTTCTGAATCCCTTCTAGGATAAAGTTGTGCTGATTTCTAAGTATATGCACTATATGTAGAAAAATGTTTACTACAGCATTATTTATAGCAGCAAAAAATAGAAACAAGTTCAGCATCCAACTTAAGGGACTGAATAAATGAATAAATACATATCCGGATACTTTAATATGCAACTATTAAAAGGTGAATTATTGCCCTGGTTGGTGTGGCACAGTTGGTTGGGCATCGCCTCATGCACTGAAGGGTTGCCAGGTTGATTCCCAATCAGGGCACATGCTCAGATTGCGTGCTTGATCCCTGGCAGGGGGTGTGCAGGAGGCAGCCAATTGATGTTTCTCTCTCATCATTGATGTTTCTATCTCTTTCCCCCTCTCCCTTCCTCTCTCTAAAAATCAATAAAAAATGTTTTTTTAAAAGAGGTGAATTATTAAAGAGATGTTATTATATGAAAATGCTTACATAGTTAAGTGAAAAAGTAAAACACACAACTGTGTATAAAGTATAATATGAATAATATAAAATATACATAGAAATGTAAGATAGAAAGAAATATACCAAATGTTAATGGTGGTTCCTTCTGGATATTAAGACTGTAGATGAAATTTTCTTTGTCTTTATATATTACGTATTTCCAGGTTTTGTACAAAGAGCAAATATTATCTTTTATATTATAAAACACTTTAATAGAGAAAAAATATGATGATACATATTTGAAATTTGATAAAGTTTGGAAAGAGAAAAGGCAAAAGGGAAATATAATAAATTAAAACAGAGCATATATTTATTTAAATAATTTATTCATTCATTCAATAAATCTGTGTTAACATACTATGTGCCAGGAACATAAACAATCTTAGCCATTACTTTTCATATGAATGACTCAGAATACTGCAGAAGTCCATTTCCATTCTGTTTTGTGTTTTATCTCTTTGAAAATAGAACCAAATCATATCATTTTAGTCAGACGATTCTGAAATACTGGCAAGGGGACACTGACCAATTTGTAATTCTGTAAGTGATGTCCCTCTTTATGTAGCATCATTCCTTTTCACAGTCATATTCTTTACCATCGTAATCAAATATAATAACAGAACAAGAGCCTATAGCGTTTGAGAAGACGTATCCACCCCCAATCATTTCTCAGGATGGCCAAATTCTGGATGACCTCAGCAGGAAATCCTAGTATCACTTTTATAGCCTGCTGAATTTTTAACTTGAAGACAACCCCTAGACACTGATAACTTCTGTGCATAAGTTTCAGGAAAGCAAGTGGAAAGCTAAAATATTATTATGTTTCTGCTTCTGAGAGAGCTATGATGGCTATGGCCCCTCTCATCATGAGACTTAAATATATATCTGTCTCCAGTAATGGCTAAAAATCAGAGTAACAACATAAAAATCTTTAGAGATAGTATTAAAAGTATGAACAAGTTGCCCGGCCAGGCGTGGCTCAGCAGTTGAGCATCAACCTAGGATCCGGGTGATTGCGGTTCAATTCCCGGTCCAATTCCCAATCAGGGCACAGGCCCGGGTTTCGGGCTCGATCCCCAGCAGGGGGCGTGCAGGAGGCAGCCAATCAATGACTCTCATCATTGATGTTTCTTTCTCTCTCTCTCTCTCCCTCTCCCTTCCTCTCTCTAAAATCAATAAATATATAATAAAATAAAAAAATGAACAAGTTGTATTTCTTAGGTGCATATTCAACTATATTGGTTTCTTAGGAAAGAGCTACTACTTTTGCAGTCCACTTATAATTACTATGCTTGAATCTCCAATCTATCAAAGCAAAATATTGGTGCCATATATTTAAATTTTTTTCCTATATTAAAAAATAATAAGAAAAAAATTACAATTTAACTTCTCGAGTTGCCTGTCCTTGATCCAAATAATTTTTCTTTCCAAAATTTTACTGCACTAGAATAGCTTAGCTAAGAAAATAAACCATTTTCAATATTATAAATATAACCACAAAAAGTAAGTCTAAGTTTGAACTATAACGCCTAAGGTACAGGCAATATTTTCATTGCATTGTAAACTTGTAATAGAAGCATTAGGTTTCATTATAATTATTTAGAACCTAGAGTATGAGGTGATGGATACTTTAAAATAAGATTTATTCTAATTGTTCCATTGAGAAAATATGACTTTATATTGAAAGAGTCCAGGAGACAATACAACTGAAAGTTCAATAAAATATATTTCCTGGTATTATTTCAATACCTCATAAATTCTGGCTTACGTTTTAATTGTTCATTACCTCAGTCAATTATAGAGACACATGAGACCAATAATATTTTACCTATTTTCCTAGTAATGACCAAACAATCATAATAAAACTTACCTGCCATCGCAACTTCTGAACCATCAAATTTTACTTAAAAGCCCCAGTTTCTGGGGTGAATACTGGAATATTTCTGCATCCAAAACAATGCTTCTCTTTTTAATACAATAACAGTTCTATAGCTGAGAGCCTCATTTCCTCATAGCCTTGAACTATTTAAGACGAGACAGGTAATATAGGTACAAGTTGGATCACACAGAGCCTTTTGAGCTACTGTAAAAATTTTGGATTTTCTAAGTAAGGGGAAGCCACTGAAATAAATGGCCCTGGCTTAATACCTATAGTAATGATAATAATCTTTAAACACTTTAAAACTTTGTTCAAGTTTTAAATAAAGTCTAAAAATTCCATTAAATTTTCACATCTAGGATCTCATTGTGCCTTCACAACCACTGAAGGAAATAAACAAGGTATTCTCATTTGTGATTGACACTTGGATTAACTTACTAAAGTATAGAAAATGTGCTATCACGATGAAGATTCCCCAAGTTTTAGTGTCAAAACTTTCTCTCTTTGGGGGGGGGGGGGGGGGTGGACTAGCAATGGTAGGTTTTCTGAGAAGTTTTCAATTTTTTTAAATTACAAAATTTCCCTTCTTCCTTCAAAAGAAAAAAAAAAAGGTAGATCACTGCGTAGGAAGCTTATCCTATGACAAGGCTGTCACCCAAAATGGGCAGTACATCGTAATGAATGGCACTAATCGCATTAATATTCTGTACTTCCACAGAAAAGCACAGCATGGAGATACGGTAATAAAAGATACAGGCTGTAATTATAGCACTTTAGTAAATTGTGGGAGAGCTCCCAGATGGAAAGAGAAGAGACAATGCAGTTGAAGGGATCAGGGGAGAAGTCGTGGGGAGGCGAGGGTTGCAGAATGAGAAAAGTCTCAGACCTAAAAAAACAGCTCAAGATGAGTGTGGACAAAAATGCTAGCATGCCACCTAGTTCTTACCAGACACCAAAGGGGCTACATGTTTTATACAGCATACATACAACACAGCTCATTTTACCAAGTCAGATTTTCAAAGAGGCTTTTATAAGTTTAAAATCCATCATCTCCCACCCCACATACTTTAAAAGAAACTACCAAGCTAGTTCAAGGGTGTTGTTGGCTGAAAATTGTATATATTCAAGGTACATGCAGATGATGCCCCTTTGGTTCTAATCACTGTAAAAACTGAGCAATATCACATGATTTTATAATATCTTTGAGGACTTTTACCTCTAGATACCCATGTGTAACATCCATCAACATTAAAGCATAGATTTATAGGTGCTCACCAATGGACATATATATTTAAATTTTATTGAAATAAAAGGGTCTTATAGCCACTATTTATTTCCAGGCAATGTAGAACTTGAAAAATAGCATAAAAGTCTTTTTTTTTTTTTTAAGTTTATTTTTGATTTTTAATTTTTTTCCACTTCTAGGAATTTATCCAAAGAAACCTGAAACACTAAATTTGAAAGAATATATGCATCCCTATGTTCACTGCAGCGTTATTTACAATAGCCAAGATTTGGAAACAGCCCAGGTGCCCATCAGTAGGTAAGTAGATAAAAAAGCTGTGGGACCTTTACACCATGGACTACTACTCGGCCATAAAGGGAAGAAAATTTTACCCTTTGTGACAGCCTGGATGGACCTAGAGAGCATTGTGCTAAGTGAAATAAGCCAGTCAGAGAAAGCCAAGAACCATGATTTCATTCATATGTGGAATTTAATAAACAAACTGAACCATCAAGCAAAATAGAGACAGACTCATAAATAGAGAGCAGGCAGACAGCTCTGGTGGTAGTGGGGGGGGGGGTTTGAGGGGGGTGGAGGGATTGAACAAAAAGAAAAAAAAGAGAGAACTCAGGGACATGGACAACAGTGTGGTGATTGCAGTGGGGGTTAGGGGGGACAGGGGTGGGTGGAGGTGGAAGAGGGCATAGAGGGGATATAAATGATGGAAAAAATAAAATTAAAAAATAAAGAGAACAAAGAAAAAAATTTAAAAATAAATCAATTTTTTAAAAGTTTGTTTTTAAGCCTAATATTTATTTACTACCCTTAATTTAGATGCCACAGGACTCAAGACACTTGAACTTGATTACATTCACACAATACATAACAATTACTTGATCCATTTAAGGAAAAGGGCAGCTGCTTTGTAGGCTTAACCACGCTAACATAATGCTGAGGACAGAACATGGTAAGTACCACAGCCTAATGAAATGGGATAAGCAATTTTAGTAAGAAGAATGTAAGACATACAGCACCAAACAATGCCGGACATTTTCACAAGCAATGGTGAGAGGTGCTAACGCCATGGCATAATGGGTCCTTCTAAAGGGCACCATGGGAGGGGAATCACTCAGATACTGGTCCACCCATCCTTTGTTCCTCTGACTATAGCTCTCAATCCTTGCTTGTCATTTCAGTGGGGATTTAGTCAGATGACATTCTCTAGGATTATAATAGGAATTGTTTTCTTAAAAGCCTGGCAACCAACTGAAAATACTACCTTCTCCCACCCCTCCTCAACAATCTTCTTTTTGAATGACCGGTGGTTGTTTCACAAGATAAAATGCACTTATGTTGTGTAAAGTAGTTTACTTGCTAGTTAGCCAGGAAATATTATTTAGTTTTATTACTTTAATTACAAAAATCATAAAATAAAATGCATATGTAATAAAAACAGATTATGAAACAAATACCTGTTTTCAAATTGCCTTGGGACTGTTTATGGAGCGGTTTGGCCTAAAGCAATTACTAAAACCAGATTTGAATGCTATTATAAATAGGCCTAGGCTTTCCTTACATAACCCATATTTATATTTATCAATAAAAGCTGAGACTTAAAGCCTGGAGTAATAACTTTGTGGAGAAAGCAGGGCAAATTTATTATCTGTGATCCCTTCTTTATCTCTCCCTATTACATCTGGGACAACTCTGTAGTACTTAGGTGATATGACTAAATCTTATTAGTGGAGAGTTTTTCTATTTTAAGTACAAATCTGGCATTTAAAAATCCCAAAGTAAAAAATTAACATACAAAATGTCAGGAAATTAAGCAAATTAAAAGATACTGTCAATAGCATGCAGTACTGTCAAAGGACTAATAACCCCAGTTAAAGAATATCAGGAATGGGTAGTGGATTTTTGAAAAGTAGATACCAAGGCAACAGAGACATTTAATGTCACAGCATAAAAGATATTTAGAGCACAATAGCCATTATATTAAGCCATCAGTCCTTTGATTACTATTTTATCATTTGTACAGTTGACACCAATGGGCACAAAAAGCAGTAAAAAAATCTATGAGGTGTTGAAATTACCAGCTTGCACCAGTGCTAACCATGAATCATAACCAGTGCTAGCATATAAGTAAGCTTCATTTACAACTTAATGTATTCATGTTGCAAAATGAGCTTATTTAGGAAAATATAAACTACCAAAATTCTTAATGATAGATAGTCTTTTCCAAGCAGGCTTATTTCTTTTTATTTTAAAACTGTATTTTTCCTTCCAGTTTAAGTGGCAGGTAGTCAGTAATATAAATTGCTTATGTGGATTCTGTTGTAATTAGCTTAAGAAAAATAATAAGCGCAAGAAGAAAGAATTTTTAACTTTGTTAGTTTTGAAAGGATAACATTTATACCATAACAAAATATTAATCTCCCTGTTCTTCTGATGCAGAATTTTGACATTATTAAAGGCGTTAGAAGAGGAGAGCACTTTGGAGTACATATTGAATTTCTCACTTTAATAATGAAGATGTGGTTCTGTGTAATCTAAAATTAATTTAAAGCTAGTGAAAGAGAAGTAATATTCTACTATCTCGGTTTTGTTCTCGCCTATTCAAATGTAACAAGTGGTAGCAGCTTTTAGACAGCCTGTGCAAAAGATTCAAATTAGATGTCAAAGTTGAGTAAGTCGAGTTTGCCTCCCATTATTTTAATGGCATTTAACTAATTTGTTCGATAACCCTGTCTATTTTTTTCTTCACAAAATTAGAGCACTGCAAAATGAATTTCAAAAGCAGTGGCCACTCCCTAAACAGTGTGACACTCAAGTTGAAACAAATCAAATGACAAGTGGATGGGGAAGGAAAATGGAAGAATCACATAAAAGAAATGCTTTGGAGGCAGGGGCTTATTTAACAAGGCAACCCTCAGCAAAATCCTCTGCTTCTCTGCCCCAAATGCAACTCAGATAAGACCTTTTCATTTGGCGACAATGTATTCCGATGACCAAAGCACCATAAAAAATGTACCAGTGGCTTGTTTTCATTTTAGCTGTATTTTTGGACGTTTTATGGCCTGTGGAGATGATCCCCGCCTGTATCACACACACAGGTACCAATCTCTAAAGGTCAACTCGCTGTGACCATACCCCTAGAGTCCTTGCTTTGGGTTGTTTTTTTCTAATAGGAAAGATTGACTTGTAAATACTCATTTATACTCTCTTGCCCAGTCCCCACAATTTCTACACGCTGCAGAGGCGACTGATGTGAAATAAGCTGACAAAGGAACCATGTGCTTTCACATTCTTCAGCCAAGGAAACGCCCAGAAAGGAAAGAGCTTGGGTCTACCTTACAGCAGGGACTTCCCTGCAGACCTGGGAAGAAGCAAGGGCAGGTAACCACTGCAGCTGCAGTATTTCAGAAGTAGGACACGCAGAAAAGGGCACAAGGTATTCATGTTTCTAGAAACATTCCATTCCACTCCTCTGCCAAAGATTTAGCAGCTAAGTGGCAAGAAGCAGCACAGAAAAACAAAACAAAACCAAGCCCCAGCCATGAAAGAAGAGTCAGCACTGCAAGGAAATTTGCTTAAACTAATATTAGAAAGAAAAGATTTCAGAAACAGTTGCCTCTAATAATCTCATACCCTAAGGCTAGAATAAAAGGTCATTGCTAATTGGTACACGAGCAGCTTTGGACACACAATTAGGAAGTGAAATTCTGTGATGAATTCAACCCAACCACTACCCTTTTTACCTTCAATTATGCCAGGACACGTACCACATATTCTAGAGCCGAGAAAAGACACCAAAGGAAGCCATAATTCAAAATTAAGCTTCTTTTCCATTTACAAAAATGCCACATTTAACTTTTATAGCCAAATCAACTAGGGGAACAAAACCTATTTGATGGTCAAGAATGGAAGCTAAATAGTAGTTTAAAAAGTGATGCATAATGCATAATAAAAATGTTTTTGCATGATTTGATTAAAAAAATCACTACAGATGAAAGAGGCTACTTTCCTAGGGCCATGCTTCAGTTTTAGTAAACAGAAAAGGGCAAACACTGCAGAGTCTCACTTTGACTGGAGGTAGCCTGCAAGGTGGGTTCTAGAAATATTGAGGGGAGCACTATGTAAATTATATGATTGTCTAACCACAAAGCTGTACATTTGAAACCAGCGCAAAAAACAAACAAAACTATTTTAGGAGGAAGAGTGATTAACAAAGAGGCAAAATAAAGAAATAAAAGGAGTTTTAAAAATAAATAAAATTAAAAATTAAAAGATGGTGAATGAAAGCTCGCCGGTTCAATTCCCAGTCAGGGCACAAGCCTAGGTTGCAGGCTCGATTCCCAGTGGCGGGCGAGCAGGAGGCAGCTGATGGATGTTCCACTCTCACACTGATGTTTCTCTTTCTCTCTCCCTCTCCCTTCCACTCTAAAAATCAATGAAAAAAATATTTTAAAATACTGAATGAACAGAGGTGTATGTTTTCAAAATATTAGAGAAAAAATAACCTACCAATTAGATTATAAAAAAGGTGCTTTTTTAAAAAAAATTTGTTTTACATGCCTTAGTAATAAAGAACTCTCCTAATTATGGCCTATTCTTGAACGACCTAATATTTTACTTGAATGAATTTAGAAAGACAAATTTTAAAAATGTTAAACCTGCCAAACTACTGTACCTACTGAATCGGGAATTTTTTCCTTTCCATTGAATTCGTTCTGGCCTGTAAAGCTTTAAATAACTATTTGTTGTGGTTTGAAGAACTTTTTTTTAAAAAAAAAAAATGTTTTTATTGATTTCAGAGAGAGGAAAGGAGAGGGGGGGAGAGAGAGAGAAACATCAATGATGAGAGTCATCGATACGCCCCTCCTGCGCGCCCCCTGCTGAGGATCGAGCCCGCGCAACCTGGGCATGTGCCCCGACTGGGAATCGAACGGTGACCTCCTGGTTCATAGGCCGATGCCCAACCACTGAGCCAAGCCGGCTGGGAAAGGAACTCTTATGAAGAGGTATTTTCTCCTTTAAGTTTTTTTTAGAGTGTATACTTTCTGAGAGCAAAAAAAACCACACCCCTACTAATTGCTAAAATAATTTATGTAGCTATACAACAGGTTTATCATCTATGTGCTGCTTCACTCATGACTAGGAGCACCTAGAAATGCCAGCAGTGATAACATTGTAATTCCAAAGAGGCTGGGAGCCCAGGGTCCATCTAGGAAGTGTCCTCTGTCTCTCTGAAATGTCTTTAATTGCCCCCCTCCCTGCCACCAAGACCAGAAGAATTTTGCTTAAAGCAAGAGAGGTGTCATTGGGAGCAGTAAGTAGTATCAGTCTTATTGTTTGTTTGTTTCCCTAAAAGAGAATGCTGAGTTTAAGAGAAGTCTATGAAGTCTATTAAGAAAATGGACTTCATGCTGGGCCGGCGTGGCTCAGCGGTTGAGCATCGAGCTATGATCCGAGAGATCGAGGTTCGATTCCCGGTCAGGGCACATGCCCAGGTTGGGGGCTCGATCCCCAGCAGGGGGCGTGTGGGAGGCAGCCGATCAATGCCTCTCTCACCATTGATGCTTCTCTCTCTCCCCCCGCCCCTCCTTTCCTCTCTCTGAGATCAGTAAAGACATATTAAAAAAAGAAAGAAAAGACTTCAGACAATGCTCACACAGTATATTTCCCTATTTTTTCTTTCCCACAGCTAACGTGAGGAATACCAGATTGGGACAATGGAGGTGGGCAACAGTGCTGTGAGGGAGCTAAACAGAGGACTCTTCTGAAAGAACAGAACGGATAGAGGAAAGTGGTGCACAAAGGGCCCCAGGACCACAGAGCACGGTAAGCAGGAAGCAGTTAAGAAACTGGAAGCCTAAGGATCTCTGTAATGCACAGAATGTGTGTGGATAGCATTCAACTGGACCAGAACCCCTCTTTCAGCGCTCTGCATCTCCCTCTGCCAGCAAGTTTCAGCTCTAAATGAGCCATGCACGCTGATCGATATTATTTCTGGCAACTGAAAAAAGTATTTAAATTGCTAGATGTGATATTTTTCTTCCCATTTGTCTTTCCCTATCTGATCCCACCTGAATTCAACGTTTAAAACATCCTCTAATAATTTCCTAGAAACCCATTATGTTGGAACTTCATTTCTCTATTCATTTCTGCCCAAGACCATTGCACCCCCGTCACTAACAATGGTAATCATCTTGGTGCCTCCATGTTGTAGGTTTTGGGGACTATTAACTGAACTTGTTTTAATGCTCTCTATAGGTACATGGGAGTTCATTTAAATGTGAACCATAAAATAAAAACTACATACTAGAAAAAAAATTTTTTTTAAAGTCCTTTTTCCTTTCAGTTCAAGAATGTTTCATTCCGATTATCTGTTGATACGACAAAATGAAACCCACACATATGTAGCAAGCACAGTCATCTCTCATTATCTCTGCCCTTAAAGGAGTACTAACAAAAATACCCAAGACAATGTCACAGACGGAACTAAAACAAGCACCATAATATTCATACAGAGTCATACTGCGTATCCCTCCAGGTACAAACTTCCCTTCACAGGTTAGCTCCAAATATTTGAAGATAATTTATCAGTTTATTAGGAAATAAGATAAACACATACACTTCTGATTAATGGCTCTAAGGCTGCTAAAAATCTAACAGGTACTATAACTGGGCACTAAAGACGAATCCATGTATAATAATATTAACTTTCCAAACAACAATATGAAAATAATATCCTTGTTCTGGCGTTTTTTCATTTCTTTGTGTCCAGGATATACATTGACTTTCTGAAACTACTGCAGGGATGTGAATAATGTATGAAATAAAATAAAAAAATCTCTGTTCATTGCCCAGGGAGAACTGTACTGCTTGCTGTATGGTACATCTACGCAAGACAAACAATAGAACAGGCTGGTAAACCCAGAAATCTCAAGCTAAAACCTTCCCAAGTGGAAAGGGAAAATATCATCCCGGATTCTAGAAGTCCCTCAACCAAACAGTTCAAATCCTCAGAATACTCCTCTGTACTAGATAAAAGCCCTTGAACTTCAGAAAGATCTGTTCTCCTGGGTGAATCTGTGAGAAAGCTGGAAAAGCAATTAATTACTTAATGTTATTCTAAAGAGATTCACCAACTCCTGTCTACTTCCCATCTTACAGCACATATTTGCAAAGACTGATGAGAAGATAAGCAGAACTCCAGCCATAGGCTGCTACTGCCAATCTCTTTTTTCCTGTATTTTCTGTAGCAGTGTTTCGGAATTTTCCCCTTTAAGTGGTAGGAGAAGAAGGAATTGAGATTTGAGCTGAGAATGACAAAGCGGTAGCAGTCAAATGCAAGCACAATAGACACAAGAATAGGAGTAATGGCATATAGTTATATTTTGTTTTTTATATAAATTCGGTATTTTTCTTCACTTGTCAAGCAAGCCTAAACACGACTGTGTGGAAAGGTCATGTGAAGGTAACATACATAGGACATTCAAGTTTGCCCACAGAAAAAACTCAACTTTAATGGAATTCCATGTACAGTGATGTCAAATGAAATTTCTACTTCCTTCAGCCCCCAAATTTCAAACCTGAGAAATAGCTTTAGGCACAACATATTGAAAAGGCTTTCGTGTAGATTCCATTTCTTTTGATAATTGCAAAGTATCCAACAAGTAGTTATCAAGAGCATATACTATATTATACTGAGCTACGGCCTAGGCGCTAAAAAGAAATCACAATCTTTTAGTAGTGAAATACATTTATAAGCCTTGCAGTATTTTAACAGTTTGTATTATCTTTGTCTTTAAGAGAGCTGACACTGAGCATAACCTTAACAGGCTTCCTGGGTTAGGTGAAGCACTGTATTAGGTGCAAGGCATCCGGGCTCATGTTTTTGCAAAAGCAAAAAATACCAACAAATAAGACAAGAAATTGAATTTCAGAAGGGTACTGTGGAGCTGAAGATGCCCACTGCCCTCTTCCTTCCTTCCATCACCTTCCACTCCTCTCAATTTAATTGACACAGGAAAGGAACTACCAGGAGCAAGGTTCAAATTGTAATACAGAGGAGAGGTGTGTACAAAGATGGGAGGCAGTACATTCATACGGTGTCTGCTCACATTAGAGTGGACTCATGCAACTGACATACAGGGTCCCAGCCATTTATTCCTGAATTGAAGGTTTGTAAATAAGCAGGTGGTTGTGAGCTCAGCTACCGACATTAGCATGTCTGTGAATGTTTGACATGGAATTAAAACTACCAAGAGGAATTTATTGCTGCATAATAATTGCTTGTCTTAACTTCTCCCATATTCCAATATCTGAAGGAAGCCTGCTCAATTCATATTCTTATAAAAATCAACTGAAATTGACCTTATCTCCTACTGGCCTGCAGCGATCACCAATGAAGAAATGTGCAGCCGAGCTGATTATATTGTGTAGGAGAAGAGACAAGCCAAAGTGATTGAAATTTCTATAGAGCACATCAACAGTGCTTGCTTAGAACAATTTTGCATATAAATAGGGCATAAATGGTCTGTGTGCAATTTGTTCTCTAGTTGTCAAAAAAAATAATCAAGGACAGACTACATAGCAATCTTCTGTTTTTAGCTTCCCTAATGCAAACCTAGATCTTGTTAATCAATACATGTATGTGCCTGTCCCAAAAGTAAAATTTAATTTCCATAAATAAAAAGAAAAAACAAACAAAAATTATGTAACTAATATAGGTACATACTTCATCATAATATTCATATGAAGTGATGAAGAAAACAGACCCTAAATTAAGCAGTCTTAAAAATTTATCACATTTGAGAACTCAGTACAATCTAGCTTCTACCCCACTCTCACACCCCTCCAAACACTCTCCTAAAATTGTCTTTGCTAAAGTCACAGTGAGTTCTTAATAGTTAAATCCAGTGGATTCTTTCCAATCTTGACTTTATTGGTCCTCTCAGCTACATCTGATGCTATTCAGCACTTTCGCTCTGAAAAGCTCTATTCCTTTGGCCTCTGTGATACCACACTAGCTTTTTTTCCTCCCACATCTCCCTAACCAACCCCTTCATGCTTTCCTTCACGAGCTCCACCGCCCAAGCTAGTCCCATCAACTGGTGGTTCTCAATTTATGTGGCACATTAAAATCACCTAAATCACTTTTTTAAAATGTTAGCTGTTTTCATTCAGTACCATTTACAGACAGTAAGTTGAAATGTCTGGTTCAATTCACTTTGAAGAATATACGATTGTCCAGGCTCTGACTCCATAGATTTGGATTTGATTGGTTCAGAGAGGAACCAGACGTAGGTATTTCATAGACATACCTCAAAGTGATTCCAATGTGCAGGTAGAGCTGAGAGAACCACAAATGTCTGTTTTCTCCTTTGCCCACTGCTCTATTAATGTTCCCCAGGTTATCTTACCCACTCTTGTATTTTTAACTGTCCCATGAATGATGATCGATTCTCCAAGATTCCCAATATTCACCCTCTAGTTATTGCCCAGAGGTAACCAGGCTAAACTAACGCCACTGAGAACACTAGTGGCTGGCCTAAGGAGTATCTGATTTGCTTCGTCCGAATCACCTCGTCCCCTCCTCTCCAAGGAATCACACATATCCTATGACCCACCCACCCCTGACTCTCAGCCCCTGCATACTGGTTAATTCTGAAGTTGACAAAGATTTTCTGAAAATGGCCCCTTTCTTTTTCTCTTCCCCCAACTCTCCCCCTGCTTCTACCCAATTAACTCAAGAATGTCTCTCCTCCACCCCCAGTCCATTCTCTCTCTGTATGAGTCACAAATGTCCTTCATTTTAACTTGTGAGAATAGAACTCAGCATTAGATGGCTATGAATCACGTATCACACAATAGATGAGAAAGTGCTTTGTTAACTGCAAAGAACTAGGCAGGCGAAAGGATTTTAACTATATCACGAAGTACATGCTTAATAAACAACTGAATTAAGAGGGGGGAAAAAGGCACACGCGTGGAAGTAAAACCAGGCATACTAATATCTGATTGGCGACGCCATTCAAGACACTTGAAAGTGTCTAGAGTTCCCTGTCAAAATCTCTGGAAGAGACACAATTTATCTTTTATTCTCTAACTCCCTTTCCTTCAAGCCCCAATATGTAAGGGACAAAAGATATTCCTTCTTTAATCCATTAGAACCTGGCTCTTGGCCCTTGCTATTCTACTAAAACTGCTCAGGGAAAGGTCAACTGTTACCTGCTAGCTGACAAAGCCACTCGTCTACTCTCAGTTGGCATTCTACTCAACTTTCGGCAGGGTGTCAGCCTGTTGGCTTTCTCCATTCTGAAATCTCCTCTACCCTCAGTCTTCCAGGTACTTCTCCCTTTCTGACCATTTTTATCCTCAGTGTCCTTTGCTGATTCTTCCATTGCCTCTTAAATATTATAATCTCCAAGCTCACTAATCTTGGCTTCTTTGCCTCTCATTGGACATACTCTTCCTGGGTGATCCCAAGGTTTCTATAACCATATACATGCAGATGTCTCCAGAATCTCAACCCCTCTTGCTTGTGTATGTGTAATTATATAATCCTCCACTCAAAAACCGCTGCTGGCCCCTTGCTGCTACAACAAATTTGTCGTCACTGCCACTGTACCCTCCCGCATCTCCATTGCATGTATTTGCCATTTCCTTTACCTGAAATGCCTATTTCTCCTGTTCTCCAGACAAAACTGCTATTCATCCTTCAAAACACTGCTCAAATGCCATTTTCATCATGAAATCTTTCTTGAATTATCTGGGCAGTTAGCTGCTCTTTTAGCTCTTCGTTCATACTTATACTGTAGTGTTTCCACTGTGTATATACCTGTCGTCACCATGAGACTCTGAGTTCTTTGCACTCCAGGGCCCTAGCACTGTTGCCTGGACCCTGCTGTCTAATCAATAAGTATTATTTGGATGGTTGCCATGTTTTTCTTTGTTTGCTTCCATTATGCTATTTTTTACTAGATTTGAATTACACATGAAATTGTAGTAACTGTAATATATACAAAATGGAATCTAGTTGGCCAATCTAAGATTCTAACACTCACAAAACAAAGTCCGAGGAACCTCATGGAAAAGAACCCATCCTGAGGGAGAAATAAGTAAGTAAAAAACTTGGAATGAATGGCCCACTTGACCTACTAATAATACAACAAAAATAAACATAAAAGCCCAACAGACCTTGGTCATCGAAAAAGGAAGGTAATATCGAGTACTTCGTGCACTGCTGTGGGCTTGTCTCTGGGCCTTGCTGTATGAGATCCAATCCCATGGAGAGCAAGAGAGCTAATAAACCTGAAGGCTGTTTCTCTAAAGGTGTCTGGAAGACTCTGAGACATAAGTAGTGCTGCTTGGTACACTGGTAGAATGCCACCCTGAAGGAAGAGAGCTGCGTTCCCCCCACTCCGCCACTGACCACTGTCAAGCTCTGGCCTTCTACAGCCAACAGCAGGTGCAGAAATGCCTGGTGTTCTAGGCGAAGGCAGAGGAACAGTAGGAGGTGACTGTGTTTGTGAACTGGCCCCTGAGAACTTCTAGAAATGCTTCAGATCCCTTATGGGCAGCTGAGGTCCTGAATGTGTATGTGGAGACAAGAGCCGGGAAAGTTTGTGTTTTATCACTGATGTGAGGTAGGCAGGCCTAAGAAAATGTGCCTTTTGTTTTGCTGTAAAGATCTTTCCCTAATACTTAGAGTTTGCCTTTGTTCTCTGTTGAATATCATTGTTTCTTGTCCCCTATCTGCTCTCAAATGGTAAATCACACCTTCTCATTTATATTGTTATCTTGCTGATCCATAAAACTAGGGTCATTATCTCCTGAGTTTCTCCTGTTTTTTCAAATGTAGTTTTCTTGGTTGCCCTGTGTGGTTCTAAAACCAAATTACATTTATTCTGTTTCCTGGTTTCATTTCGTTCTAATGCTTCTCTTGTGTGTTTTTTTAATGTCTAGAACTATATATCAAAATCTAGTCACAGCCAGAATAGCGAAGTTAGATATCTACCTATTGCTGAGAAGCCTGCAGTGGACAAAGAAAGAAGGCGGCCAGGTGGTTAAAGGAGGGGAAGCAAGTGCCAAGTACCGATACCTCTTCAGTAATGAAACAGAGGCGGTGCTGTGTACTTATATTTAAGTGTGCTTTTCACTCCTACAAGGTTTTACTCTGTGCGTTTTTCCCCCCCTCCAAAGCTTACCTTTGATCTTATAATGACAAAGTCAGGAATACTGATGGACTATTCGTTACAAAGTGGATTGTAAACGTATGGAACTTAGTACCTCGAGTGTTAATGAAGGCTGTAACAAGAGGGCACAGCCCGGCCTGGCGTGGCTCAGCAGTTGAGCATCGACCTACGATCCAGGAGATCGCGGTTCGAATCCCGGTCAGGGCACATGCCCGGGTTGCGGGCTCGATCCCTGGTCGGGGCCGTGCAGGAGGCAGCCGATCACTGACGCTCACCATTGATGTTTCTCTCTCTCTCCCCCTCTCCCTTCCTCTCTCTGAAATCAATAAAGATATTTTTTTTAAAAAAAATTAAATTTATCCAAAGAGGCTACAGAAAGATTTAGCAAAATTCATAAAGGATAGATCCATGCTAGGTTATTAAGGAAAGCTGAGATGGTCCTTCTACTCGCTAAGCTTCTAGAAAGCACAGTCCACATTCTAGGGATGCAAAGGCTCTCGAGAGGTGAGGGGGTGGGGGAGTTACTCTAAGTCCTGTGCTGCCCGAGCATGCAATTCCTGTCTCATTACGGCACATGTAAGACTGTGTTGCAATTGTATCCCATGGCTTACATTCATGTTTCCCAGACAGTGTGAAACTCCTTGAGGCAAGTGGCCTATTTGGTGCCGCATCCTCAGTACCTAACCCAGTACAGGACACCCAGGAGGCATTCAATAGATGGCTCAATCATTGAATGAATACTATCTATCCCTACAGCCTCACTATCTACTCATTGCTTAGTTCCTGAATTCAGCTCCCAGTTCTGTCTCAATATTGAAAAAACGCTCTTGAAAAGTCACTAGAAAGCTCCCAAGTAGCGAAGCATTAGTCTTCTCCTTTTTGATTCCCCTGTAGTATATGCCATTGTTGAATATGCCCAACTTTCTGCACTCCCCCCCTTTAAAATCGTCACCCAAGGATATGTTTTTTATTGATTTTAAAGAGAGAGGAAAGGGGAGAGAGGGAGGGAAACATCGATGTGAAAGAGAAACATTGATCGGTCGCCTCCCACAGGTGCCCTGACTGGGAGTGGAACCTGCAGCCTTTTGGTGTGTGGGACGACGCTCCAACCTACTGAGGCACCCAGCAGGGCAACTTTCTTGCCTTCTTAACACTTGCCTCTTCCTTTGCTTCTAGAACAATAGTGTCTTTATTCTCCTCCTACCTGCCCAACTGCTCCTTGTCTCTCCTTTGCTAGTTCTATTTTTAGCTCCTAAGTGCAGGCATTTTCAAGGTTCTGGTTTCGGATCGCTTCTCTCTTCATAATCCCACTAACAGTCTCTCTTCCATTTCCAGGAAGCTCACGAACTCAACCACGTTGTGATGAAATCTATCCCCGTATTTTCAAGAAGCTTCCGAACATCTTGACCTCAGTGCATTGCTACCACCTTCAGTTTCACGTACCCCAGTCGGAATTGATCTCCCATCAGCACTCACCTTCCTGATCTTAACAGTTTTTTCTTGTAACCCAACTGTCCTCCCAACTAACCACACCCAAAACCCTGCAATCACCCTGGACTTCTGGTTACTCCTCCTCCCCCTACATTCTCTCCTCTGAGAACCTGACAGCATTGCCCTCGCTCATCACTCGCTCTTCTAGAAATGAGATGTCCTAATAGATAGCTTTGATCATGATCCCCCACTGCTTAAGAGCCTTCAGTATATCCCCGTGGCCCAAAGGCTTATATGCTAACACCTTAGTACCTTATTCAAGCACCCTATGATGTGGCACCAACCTACTTTTCCAGAATCATCTCCAAACTTTTACACTTTATAGAACTACAGGCTGTACTATTTGCCATTCTCCCAAAATATTTTGCATTTTCTTACCTCCGTATTTTTCTTAATGACATTTCATTGGATTGAAATGCTTACTATCCCCACCTCCAACTCCTACTGCTGAAATCCCTTCTCACCCTTCCAAGCCTTTTTTGCCATGATTTTTTCCCCTGATCTATCCATTAAGTCATGATATTTCCCTTCCCTGAACTCACAAAGTGTGTTATTAGCGCCTTTTGCATAATTCCTATTATCGTCTGCCTCGCTCTGCAGTCTTTCCTACAAGACACAAGTGTCTTATAACTAAGGATATCTTATTTTAATTATTTCTGCATCTTTCATCATTTGTAGTATAGTACCTTTCATAGAACAGATGTATGATAAATTAATGAATGTTTCAGGGCTCATTTCCTAATCTCAGAGTTGGACTTCAGCAAAGCTGTAATCCGGGCTGCTATTTGGCCAGTCTGAATTAGTATAACCACTGTGGCCATCTATTGCCTGTGTATATTCTGACTGGTTGGGACCTGCGTTACACCAGTTATTAATATTTAAATATCACTCCTGATATGATAGTCTCCCTTAAAATGTCTTTCGGTGCCCTTAATAGAAACAGCGCACTCAGCTGAATTTGCTGGTGGCAATATTTGGGAGCTCCTTCTGAGTTACCTAATGTGGGTTACTCTTGGGGAGGGGACACAGGCTCAGTGTGGAAGATCTGTAATTTAGGCAACTAATCATCCCATTTATTAACATTTTAATTTTCTAATGAAGAATACAGATTCTCACCTCATTTTGTTTAAATGTGAAAACTGAAAACACTGCAATGAGAAGCAGAACTGTAGAGCTCTGTATTTTATACACCGCTACTCCCATCTGTAAGCGATGCTAACGGAGATGGCAAGAAGTGCCCTACACATCTTTGCTGTCTGTGGTTGACCATGATTTCAGATTTTTGGCTATTTCCCCTTATTTTACTTTGCTTGGAGAAAATAAGCCATTTTTTATAATTTGGTTTTACTGCTTGTATCTCATCAAGTTGAAGCGGTGATTGTTGGATGCACGAGGATGCCAGTGTTGAACAGGAAAACTGTAACAATATAAAGTCAGTGGGATCTTGGAAAGGAACCAAATAAGGTGCCTAAGAAAGTCAACACAAAAAGGGGCCAGCGGGAAAAGATGATCTAGCTAGGAAAGGCAGGAACAAGGAGGAAATCTGGAAGAGTCCTCGGTTCTGTTGCTCATAAAAAGAGGCAAGCAGGCGGGAGAGTTTTTGGCAGACTTGTCCACTCTGTGCCTGCCTTCCCCTCTCCCTCTCTCCAAGCCCTTCCACTGATGTCCAAGATGCTTCACCAATCACTGCCACTGTCTGCCCTCTAGTTTCTTTTTACCGCTGGACACTTGCGTTGGCTGCTGCCACTTGGAATGACTGCCAGGGCTAAATAGGCTGACATTTTTGACTCTATGTGTTCACGGAGGCACTCCAGCTACAAACCAAAGCAGAGCTCAATTTAGATTACTTGGAATCAATACTATACATTTATGCAGTTTCTGAATATATTCTTGGTGTTTCACAGTTGACAACACTGTATTCCCTTGAGTGCCAAACTCACAGAAACCCCATGGAATGATCTCTCCCTCCCAGGAGGCTTTCTAGAGTCAGTCTGAGGTGTGAGACTAATCAGACAGAGGCCTTAGCAAATGTATTTTTAAAATAAACAGACTAGAGGGATGACGGCAGTTCTTTCAAGGAGCAGAATAACTTTTACTTATCAGCCACTTAACAGTGAACTCAATGGATCTAAAAATTATTTCAGTTTGCTTCCCACTGCCTATTCATGTTTTGACAGTTCAAGAAAGAGCAGTGAAGGTTTCTGTTTCCCTGATAGCGTGGCGGGACGCTGTCCCTTCACAAAAACTGAGGCCAGGCGGGCTGCCGCCTCAGTCCCAGAGCAGCAGCGCTCCTGACGTTCTGCCAGGCAGCATCACCTTGAGAAATTACCGGCAACAGCTAACTAGGGAGTTTACAGTTTTTTCCTCCAGGCCCGCACTCTTTCTGCGGGCCATCTTCAACGTCTTCATACGCACGGAGCAGTCTCATGCCCCAGCCAGAATACTTCTCTCCTCTCAACCACATCTTACCTTCAGGCTAAACCACCCATCAGGATTCACCCACATGTGCACAGATGAACAGAGCTTATAGTGCTTTCTGCCATACATCTCACCACTGCCCAGAGCTTCCCGGATAGCTCTGCGCTGGGCTCCATTTCTTTCACGGGTTGGTTATACAATGGTTTTGAGAGCCACCAATTTGCATTCTGATGACATACGATAGTTTACAGTCCAAATACAGAATATTTTTTAAACTGCAGGCTATTCAAGGCCAATCTTATAACTCTAAATGAAGTACAGTTTACATATTTACTATTAATTTTTCCTTTTTTATTTACTTCTCTGTATAGCTTCACAGCCCATGAAGAGGACATTAAAAATCAACACACCTCATTTCTTCCTCTACTTTAAGAAAGATATGAACTAAAAAATATAAGAACTTACTTAGAGGAGGTGGAAAGCTCAGCCTATTTGGATTATCCCGAGGGGACTCCTATTTCCCTTGGCCACAGGGAACAAACAGGGAAAGTGGACAACTGTCTAGTTACCCTTGAGTGAGGGAGGTTCTTTTCACGTTTCTAATTCCCTTGAGATCAGCTTTCATTGTGTGGCTTTGTCACTGATCAAAAACACACACAAACATGTGTCCCAATGCCTGGGACTTTGGGGGATCGTAGGTTATCTGTGCCTCCCCCCTCTCCCTGTTAACATGGAGAATGGACTATACAGCAAAGTGAAAACGGCGTTTAGAAAGAAATGTTATCTCAGTTTACTTACCTGTGAAGAGCTAATGCTCCAGCCTCAGGGCCAATTACTTTAATGATTTAATTACATTTATGGTTTTAAACCACACCTTCCACCCAAACCACATGCTCATAAAATAACAATTAAAATATTTAATATTGAACACAGTGGGAGTCCTTGTTTGATTTTTTTTTTTTTTTTTGGCAAAGTCTACAGTTATTTGAAGATACTTTTACCAGGTTGAAATTTGCAATCATGTAGATGGAGAAGCCTGCTGAGATTTCACACATGAGCTGAGATCAAGTGTTAAAAAATATCTTCGCGGGGAAAGTTTATGTTGTATTTTTTTGGGGGAGGTGGTGTGCCTTGGCTCTGAACATTCAGGTTTTACAGTACCAGTGAGCTGGAAGGGGTCTTACCTGGATTCCTGGGAATCCGCTTTCTGCGGTCTCGGAATGCTGCTCCTGATTGTAGGGCTTCGAGAAGATTATCCATCACGCCAGTCTCATCACCCTCTGGAGGGAAGGAGAAATCGGAATTAATCTTGGAGCAATTAAAGTTAAACTACAGGAAAATAAAGGGAAAAAACTCCTGTCAGATTTACATAATACCCCTAAATTAAAGACATATATCTGTTTTAACATAATGGATCCTGTCAGTTTCTGGCACCACAGACTACTTTGCTTATTACGCACCATTAAGCAAAATTCATGCCAATCCCACTGTTCTTTCAACTTAAAGACCTTGTCTTTTGTATTATTGATGACATGCTCAGTATGCAAATAAACAGTAGCTGATCAGCTACTGCTGCCTTCCTGTTAAGATTCTTATAAGATATTCCTAAGCAAGAACCCACTGACCCGGCTTAATGCAATCAATGCACAGGGTGTGATTTGATGGAGCAGAGTTACACGAGGTTAAATACTGATTGTATTAATACCTTCAGCATTCAGCCGTCATCTGCCATGATCTCAAAGGACACTATCTGTGAAACACATTTGCATTCAATTCCTACCTAACCCGCATCCTATTCCCATTTAGAAATGCTGACATTGTTAAAAAAAAAAAAAAAAAGGTGACCACATCATCTGAAAGGCCACATTTTACATTCGAGAAACATTAGCCAGAGTCTCATCATTGCTTTTAGGATGCTGCTGTGTTTCTAAGCTCTTCCTATGGGAAAGAACTGTTAAGGATCCACAAGCGAGGACTCAATGTTTATGGAGATTCCTAATGGAAACATATAGAACATTTCGCCTCTGAAAACTCTGGCCATCAAAAACACTTTCAGGTTTGTTAGAGCGTCTGTCTCAAGGTGTCAATTGCCAGAAACTCTCTCCTAGACTGTGGGTAAGGCACTGGCCCAGCCGAGGACAAGGGCCCTAACAAGATGGCTAGTGCGAGTGGCAGCTAATGTGTGGGTCTGGGGCAGGGGGCATTTGGAGGCAGGAGGGTGACGGAAAGTCAGAGGGAGGCTTGAGGAAGAGGAAATTGTTTCTAATGCTATTCTCAAGTTAAATTTAAATCCCACTTTGTTTAAAGAATGGACTATGGGGTGTCAGATCACAGAATGAAAATATTCTCTTATGGGGCAAGAACAAGCTAAAATCTTTATGATTACACTATTCATTTGACTTGAGATTTCTCCCACGTTACATTTATTCTAAAATGAATTCTCTAGGAGAGGATACTGAATGATTAAAAAAAAATAATACAGGTAAACAGAGGTCCTCAGGTCTAATGCTTGGTGAAAACAGGAAAAATATAAGGGAAGTAGAACCCTAATGACCAAAGACATAAAGGGGGTTGTGCCCTTTTAGGAACATGAAGGCTGCAGGCATCTGAACAAACACCTGCTCTTTACAACAGAAAGAAAAGAGGAACTGAAAGTCGTTGGGCGTGGCTGGAACGAATCTAGGAAAATTAGATTTCATGCAGGAGGCGCTTGACATTTGTTGTGTCTTTTAATCCGCCCAGCAACACAGCGAAATGGGCATTCTCTGTTTCTCAGCTGGGGATCCTAAAACTTGGAGAGGTTAAGCTTCTTGCTCCAGCTCACACCGCTGGCATGTAGAAGGGCCCAGCAATGAACCCAGATCGATCTGACACCAAGACCAGTCCTCTTGGCAAGATAGCTAGCCGAAGATGAAAAGGACTAGGCATATGGTGGCCAGACGATGAAAGACCATAATTTTATGATACAGTTTGGGCATTATCCTGTAACCCAGCACTGTCCAACAGATCTATGATGCATGCCACAAATGTGAGCCACATGGTTTAAATTTTCTAGTAGCCATATTAAAAAAAAAACCAGATGAAGTTAATTTGAATATATTACATAAATAGTTAATATATACAATTATATATTTTACATTCATTTTATCAGACTAAGTGTTCAAAATGTAACGTTTTTATTTCATCACATTTCACTCCAGATTAGCTACATTTCAAGTGCTCAGCAGCTATATGTGGCCCGTGGCTACTGTATTGGGCAGTGTCGCCATAAGCAATAGGAAGGGACTTGATCAGATTTACTCTATAAAGACTTGTCAAACAGCACTGTGGTGGAAAAGACAGCATGACAGAAGGCAGGGAGGTATTTAGGAGTTTAGGGTAATTGTCTCAGTAAGAGATAAAGGACTGAACTAAGGGGATAGGATAGCAGAGTGAATGGAGAAGATAGATATTGTGAAGTTCTTAATGCTGTCAATAGGACCCGGCTGGGTTGATGAGATCAAGGGGAAGGGAAGGAGTCTAGATGACCAGGGATAAACAAGTTTGAGAAAATGTGATGATTTCTTTGAGATTATTTTTTAAGGAATATCTTAGTAGTGATAGCCAGTAAAAAGTTGGAAATATGAGCCTGGAACCCAGGAGTGAAATCTGGGATGGAACTAAAAAGGTCTGAGTGCTGCTGGAAGATGGATGAGACAGCGTGTGAGAAAAGAGGAGGGGGCAGAACATGCAGTTCCTGGGGACCCCAATTTTAATAGGAAGTCAGGACAAGCAGAACTGCAAAGACGACATGGGAAGAATTTTAGAGTTAGAGAAGTACAACCAGAAGAGAGCCACAATACAACTGAATTTGACGTGTCCTTATAAAAAGTCATTATAAAGATTATGTAGAAAAATGAATATAATGTATACAAGTGAAAACAACAGAATACAAAACAGTATGTATTTATGATTTTACATAAATAATATGCAAAAGTGAAAAAAATCTGTAACATAATGACATCATAGATACCATTTCAATAAAATTCTTTAATGCTGTCATATTGTGTAGATAAAAAGATGGAAAACAAATACAACATAGAGAGGAATCAAAAAATAAATCCCATTTATTTTATAGTGGTTGCCATCTGACAACACTGATCAAAATATTATGTGAGATCATGTTTCTGAACTCTTTCTCTCATTATCATGCCCCCTCCCCGCAAGGAACCTTTTTAGACATCTTTTGCCTAATTTCCCATCATTAAAATTTAATACCACAGATATACTACATGTCTGTTTATGTACTATGGCTCTTCAGAGAGCTGCAAACTATTGTAATATCTAAGATTTTTTTCTGCCCACCTCCCCAAGAGCCAACATTCATCCCCGTGGGGGTGATATTGCCCCTGCTGAGAAGGCGTATGCTACACCCATGTAATCGCCACCACAATCAAGATATTGAACATTTCCATCACCTCCAGTAAGTTCCCTCTTGCCCACACTATTCAGAGGCAACCTCTGCTCTGATTTCTACCACCATATATTAGTTTTGCCTGTTCATACCATATAATTTTGAAAGGGAAAACCATGTTGAGGTCATTTTGAGTCAGTGTAGCTACCTGATATTAAATATGTGTGGTGTGCCTGATAAACCATGAGGAGAGCAACAGAGTTGAAAGCTACAGGAGTTATAGTTGGATAGGTAAGGTCAGAGCAAAGGTCTCTTTAAAGAGACTTGGATATCAAAGAGAGAAGTCTGAACGTGCTTCAAGGGGCTCTAAAAGTCACTGGTAGATCTTCAGCAAGATAGGGACATGATAAAGGTGACATTTCAGATCAGTCTCAAAATGGACCAGGGTGGGAGAGAAATGAATTATACATAGAACACAATTTAATTGGCAGTGACAAATATTATTCTGCCTATAACCCTGGGCAAAATAAAATGGTTAATTGTGGATGTATCCATGACAGAGAACCTAAGACACAACTGGACCAGAGAGGATAGGACCACTGCTGGATTCAATCTTTTCTACGCTGTCTATTATGGTCCAGATTAAGACCATGCTGCAAGATGTATGGATTTGTAGATGAAACAAAGCTAGAAGGCTGCTCAGTTATCAAAGAAGAGGGGGTCAAAATCCCTTCTCTGGGAATTGAAAAAAAATGAAGGCACAGGGCTGACAAATAGCTTTTATAATTCAACATGGAACAATAAATAGTAATAGACCGAGCAAAAGGCAGCCATAATATGATGGAGATAACACATTGTACTGCAGGACCTTAATATCTAAGGGCAATAGTAAACCATAAATGAGTCAGAAATAAATGAAATCAAACCATGAGGCAAAGCACTGTATCAACAGACATGACCAAAACCTGAGCAGCTTGTACTACAGCCCACAAGTATCTAGAAGGCCTCTGCCTGATGGGAGGGTTTTGGCAGTTTGCAGTTTCACTAGATGTGAGTGAAGAATGGAGAAGGACTTGGAAAACCAACTAGTTGCCATCCTAGATGGCAACTAGGATAATAGTCTATGAAGCTATTTATGGCCATGGAAAGTGTTTAAGAAAATCAAGATATTATTCAAAAGAGGCTGAAAGGGGGCCTAAGTATAAAGAGGGTATAAAGTTCAAAGGGAAATAATGAAGGCAGATGCTCCTATTCAAAAGAGGAAAACTTCCAAGAGGGAAACGAGGAAACAGGAACTTAGAAGAAATTACCAGAAACCACAGGATGAGCTAGGGGCAGTGTAGCAATTACATTATGCAGCAGTTAAAAATTTGTAAAACAAAACAGAAAAACATTACACTCCCAGGTTGAGGCCTTGCACAGTGGTGCGCACCAAAAAGCAAAATTAATCTCAGAGCAATCAAAGTTAAAACTATAGGGGGAAATGTTGGTTAGAGAGCTCATTCATCCTGTTATCTCCTTGCCAGAACAGGTAATTAATAGTTTCCTACAGTGAAATAACTCATCAGAACCCTGATAAACTTCATCGTGAATACTACTCCTCCATAATAATTTTAAGGTTAATGTTTTAGGTACATTGTCATGGAAAAGGTACTGTACTAGGGTCACAGGATAAAATGGATATTCCACTCCAAAGTGATGAACAGTGCCGGATAAGGTGGTATCTCCCCAAATATCTACATGATAGGTACTACCTCCAAGTTTGTCAGGGGAACTGAATTGGTGAGTAACTTTCCCTGATGTATTTGCACTTTAAAGAGGAGCTTGCTAACACAAAAGAGTTTTCGTGAAGAAACTTTTTTGGCCAGAGGCACATTTTTGGCAGCTTGCCTATGGTAAGACAGCTTGATAGTAATGGTAGTTAAAAAATAATGTTTATGCGTCTTCATTTTTTTTCTCCCAGTTTATCTATATGCTAGAAGATTGGGACAAGAAATTACACATTCTATAAATAAGCAAACACCCAATAAACCTGAATGCTAACGCTTACCAGAGAACCAGTGTTGATGCCTCTGGTAAAATATCTCACATTCAATATTTTAAGTAATTAATATTTCAAAGAGACCTTTGAAATACTTCGTGTGTCTTATCAGAATCAATCATTTACTAAGGGCATAGAACACTTGTGAAGGGAAAACTAAGCAAAAACAAACTTGGAGAAAGAACAAATTTAACTCAATTCAGAACCATCCACCAAAGTAAATCTAAGTTACTGTCTGAAAAATAAGACAAAGATGTTTTGTAGGAATATTAAGAATATCTGCCATGGCCTGGCCAGTGTTCAGCAGTTGGGCGTCGACCTAGGATCCAGGAGATCATGGTTCGATTCCCGGTCAGGGCACAGGGCCCGGTTGCGGGCTCGATCCCCAGAAGGGGGTGTGCAGGAGGCAGCCGATCAATGACTCTCTCTCATTGATGTTTCTCTCTCCTTCTCCCTTCCTCTCTCTGAAATCAATAACAACATATATATATATATATATATATATATATATATATATATATATATATATATAAAGAATATCTGTCATTTATTGAGAACATACTATTTATGTCAGGCCCTGTCCTAAGAGAAGCCTCACATCAACCTATTTTCTGGGCAAAGAGACTGAGGCATATTTAGGCAAAGCAACTCGCTCAGGGTCACATAGTTGGGAGGTGACAGACCAGCATTAGAACCTAGGGAGCGTATCTCTAGAGCAGGGATTGACAAACTAGAGCCCTAGTGGTTAAATCCAGACCACCACCTGTTTTTGTATGGCCTACGTGCTAACAATGGTTTTCCGATTTCCAAAGGTGTCTAAAACATCGTAAGAATATTGTGTGCTACATGAAAAATTTCACAAAATTCAAATTGCAGTCCATGGAAAAAGTTGGGCTCCTTTACCGAAGGCCTGGTCTGACTGGAACAGGGAGGGCCATGCTCGGTTCATTACGCACTGCCTGTGCCGCTTTCACGCTGCAACGGCAGGGCTGAGGAGTTGCAACAGAGACCTTCTGGCCTCTGAGGCCTACGATACTTACTATCTGACCCTTTACAGAAGAAGTTTGCGGACCCTGATCTAGAGCACACTGTCAATATCAACGTCGCACGAGGTAGGGACACAAGGGAGCTCACCACCTGCCCCTGCCGTGCGGAAGGGCCTAGGCAGCCTCAGTATGGGTAAAGCAAGGGCTCGCCCTGGCAGGTGGCAAAGGACGTGAGCAGTCCCTGCAAGGCCCCTGGAAACTGAGATGCTTCCATTTAGAGGGGCGAAGCCAAGAATGACGAGGCAACGGTTACACAAGCACTTCTACCTGGGTTTACGTTCAGGAGTCCTCGAGGTCCTGTGCCTAAAGAACAGCTACAGAAAGAGTAGAGAGGTTTTTCCAAGGCCAGTGGGGTACCTGCTTTCCAAGCTCAGATTTCCTGCCTGAGAACCAGCCTCCAAGGGGCATGGAGCCAATTCAGCAACTTTGCAGAAGACCTAGCCCCTTCCCCATGGACTTCAACTGCGCTGCCACATCAGAATATAACACCATGGCCTCCCATCTTCATAAGAAACACCAGCACGGCCTAGCGGCGGGGAGGAGAGGGAAAGGGGTGGTTTCGCCTTCTCCTTGTACTTTCCTGGGCGCCCAGCACAGGCCTGGGGTAGGTGTCGGAGCGGAAGCAGCTTTTCAAGAACGGGCCCCACGAGAGTGAAGTCAGGGGGTTTTAGCAACTATCACACACCACAGAAAAAAACGGCAGCCCACCACCAAGTATAAAAATGTAAATCGCAAAACCGGTACTCTAAATGGGCTGATGCTCCGAGTGCAGGAAACAAGTGGGCCGTGCACCATGTGCTAGCCCAGCTGTCACACCCATCAGCGTTTTTTCTGCTCACCGATTCCGCAGTGGGCCAGCTCTCCTCTCGGCGGGCTCCTGCACAACTACAGGCAGGCAGTAACCACCTAACTCCGCTTTCTGCACGGAACTTGACTGCTGTTTATCTATTTTTACAATGCAGAAGTCTCATGTACGCATGCACGCATTACCACCTTATTTATTTTTGTAATCCTCACCCAAGGATATGTTTTGATTGATTTTAGAGAGAGAGGAAGGGGAGAGAGAGAGGGAGGGGGGGGAGAGGAAGGAGAGGGAGAGGGAGAGGGAGAGAGGAGAGAGGAAGGGGAGAGAGAGAGGGAGAGGGGGAAGAGGAAGGAGAGGGAGAGGGAGAGGGAGAGGGAGAGGGAGAGGGAGAGGGAGAGGGAGAGGGAGAGGGAGAGGGAGAGAGGAGAGAGGAAGGGGAGAGAGAGAGGGAGGGAGGGGGGAGAGAGGGAGGGAGGGGGGAGAGGGGAGAGGGAGGGGGGAGAGACATCTATGTGAGATAGAAACATCAATGGGTTGCCTCCCTTATGCACCCAACTGGGGATCGAACCTGCCACCTTTGGGTGCACGGGACAATGCCCAACCAATTGAGCTACACCAGCCAGGGCTGACCACCTTGCTTTTTCAATGTCGAGAAAAGACACACGGCTGCCAACTTATGTATCCTTATTACAGCTACCCCTTTCACATTCCGGAGCATATCTTTCTTTCACCGTGGTGATACTATACGCTTTTGCTTTTTTTGCAAAAGCAGATTGAAAACAAGCATATATAACCAGTTTATTAAGCAGTCTCAACTCAGTAAAGGTATAAACATAAAACTGTTTCTCATTTTCTTCATCACTGCCCTGAGACATGCAATGTCACATGCCCCTTTCATGTCCCTTACTGACATCTTAGGAAGATGCCATAATTTTCTGGTTCTAATTGACATATTAATCTTATCTTTGCTTCAGGGTGTTTCCTTCCCCTGTTGCTGGTTAGTCTTCGGGGCCCACGCACCTGAGGGACACGAGTGGCAGAATCTGATCCCTCATTCACTCCCCCTCCCAGCCCTCTCTCTTGGGGCTCTTAGATAGCCCAGTGGGTTGGGGCACTGAGGGTGGAAAAGGAAAGAGGGAATGTCTGTTAGCTGGCTACTGTTCTAACCCTCTTGATAACCATGGTACATGGCTTGCAAGGAGGTGCGGGTTGAATGTAAGGATGTGTGCAGAAGGAAGGGGGAACAGGCCCCGGGCCCCAGCAGCTGTATGGGACTCACGGAGACCTGAAACACCATTCCAGGTGCAACCGAGACTCCTTCCCTCCAGCTTCAACAGGCCTAGTCATCCACTGACGTTACTACCTTAGTGCTTCGATGTCCATTCTCACCTACCCATGTATTCTACCCAAGCACACCTCCTCTTACTATCTGTTATTTTCCCTCCTGACATCCGCAAACTAATTATCCCTCTTTGAGTCTTCGAGCCCAAAGTCCCCAAGAGAAAGAACCAAACTGATTCAACCAGTAGAGAAGAGCCTTTTGGGAGGAGTGTTCATGACAGGCCATCTCTAACAAAATACGCCAGCCTACGGATGGCTGTCCGTGGGGCAAGAGTAGATTTCTGGCCCAATCTGAACGGAGTGGAGGAGAGCCTGGTACAAAGCATGGTCAGCAGTGTTTAAGAGGCTGCCTGTTGCCACTTGCCTCAGATAAGGAGTCGAAGGCATGTACTTCTGCTAGGCATTATCGTAACTCAATAGTGTAATTTAGATTGATGTTTCAAAATGGGAGAGGGAAGGATTTACCTTTAAGCCTTGATCTAAATCCCTCAGTAATTCCTTCAGAGGAGTTCAATACTCTGCTCCAGGAGAGAGCCAGTTTGACTCTGAACATACCTGGATTCTTTCTCCATCAACTGGAATGGATTTGTCTTCCTAGCAATCTCACTGCTGTCTGCTGATGGAATTGAAACAAGTTGCTGAAAGGTTATTTAGAAAGCTGACCGAAGTGTCCCTGGACAGTCTGTGGCCTTTATTTCTTGGACTCTGGGAAATAATCTCAGTTTCAAGGCTTCTAGTTCCTTCTATGGTTGAGATGCCTTCATTTGCATCCCTGCTATTAACTCCCATTCCTATTTCAGGCCCAAATCATCAGCAGGCCCCGAGTAATGTTATTTACAAAATTTCCTATCATCTCACGACTCCACATGTCTAAGATTGATTTACTCATCCACAGACTTCCCAACCCAACCACACCCCTAATGACTTCTCATCACAATTTTCTCCTATCTGATTATCCCTCTGGCTTGGAAGAAAATGACCTCTGGTATGTTTTCTTCATCTCCAAATTCAAAGAATGACTAAGCTAGCCCACTTCTTCCCCAGGCAATCTGTCACAGAGCCAGTTTCATCCCCAGGTCTATCACTCATCTCTTAATCTGCATTGCCACCACATGACTCAATTGTTGAATTCTCTGTTTCCAGTCTCCTACATTACTAAACTATAACTTTAACCACATCACCCCCTTCTCATCAGATCAAATCCAAACTCCAAAGGTCTCATTAACTGTTTCCAGATTTTTCTTTGGCTCCTCCAACCACACTAACCAGGCTACTTCTCTTTATCATTTTGTGTATTTCCTGAGTGTTCACACCTATATGTCTTCCCTCATGTGCCTAATTAATAAATCAAAGATTAATGTAAATTCTAAAATACAAAAGTAAACAAAAAAGTCAAATACTATAAATACTATACACTTTCAACTTTAAATGGATATAGCTTTTGGAAAGATAGTATTATATAAATATACTTTAGCTCACTAGATCTACTTAAGGGGTCAAATTCCTAGAGTGAGTGCTTTGGAAATACAAATGATCTAAATTCTGGTAATTTAGACAATTTATACAAAGATATATCAACAATATTCTGCTATGTTAAATAATTAAAATTTAGATAGACCTTAATTATACGTTTTATTAAATAAAAGGAAGTTGGTCTCCAATAGAAAAATTTAATTTCAAAATAAATAAATAAATAACTCCCTAAGGCGGATACTCATAATAAATTTAACAGACTGCTACTACCATTTAATTGAATCCAACCTTTAAATTAAAAAAGAAGCCATATTAAAAGTAATATGGTAATTGTATATTAGGTGGTACAGCCTTTTGGTGTTTCAAACAATCAAGGCAACAGTGATTAACCTCTTTGTTACTTTATAATGTTCATCTGGGGAAAGAAATAGCTCCTCTAAGTTCAAATTTTCTAAAATTGAAACCCACAAAGCTCCCAGGAACACAGGGCAATAAAGCATAGGGTGCTTCATTAGAGGAAGTCTATAATTACAGATTATCGAATAAATAATAGGGATGCCATTGAATTACATGGGAGTTGACCAGTTAGTAGAAAATGTTAGAGAATTACAAAATTAGGCACTAATACCTAAGAGATATAATTATGTCAATTTCTGAACATTATGTGGTTCTTTTAATATAAAACCACAAACGATAATTGTGTTTAAATAACCTGCTAAAAGCTGGTAAAACCAGAGAAAATACTTGCACTTAAAGACCCATTCTCAGGAGTGTAACTTCATAAGTGCGTTATTTCAAGTTGATGTGAATGCTTGACCTCAGCATTTCTTTGATTTTTCTTTTTAAAGAGGGATTGAGCAAGAGGGGGGCTGGGGGGGAGAGGGGGGGAGGGAGGGAGACAGAGAACCCATGAACATAGACAACAGTATGGTGATTGCAGGGGGGCTAGAGGTGGAAGAGGGCAGAGAAGGGAAGAAATGGTGATGGGGAAAAAATTTTAATTAATTAAAATAAACTTCCATGGTTTATATCATATATTATTTTATGAAGTAACCATGTCGTTATCTAGCTACTACTGAGTCACTAAGGTTGTAAATATTGTTATGTTTTTATTGAAATGGCTAGAGCTGCAGCAAGAGGCTGACTTGTGAACAGGCACCTAATTTCTGGCTTAGGTTTAAGGAGAAAAGATTTACAATTTCAAATTTGTTCAACAACCTCTCATCTTGGGACAGCAGGCTCCAGAGAGGAAAGCAGGGAGGATTAGACACAGTTAACCAGCACTGCTTTGGCCATACCCTCGGCACATTCCTTACTTAGTTTTTAATTTATCCCTTCAGGCTTTCACCACACAACCACTGGATGATTACTTGGTGGGCAGCATGGTGAGAAACCGAGAACTGTGAGGCATCCTCTAAAGGTTGCATTGCTGCAAAAAAGTAAATTGTGTATTTCTTTCTCTATGTAGTCTAATTTGAAAATGAAGAGACGTTTTCGCTAATAAAAAACCTTGCTGGTCAATCCAAGTAAAAAGAAATACTCTCTGAAAATCTCTACTTGTTTGATATGTAATATATCTGCAGGGCAGAACGAAAAAATACTGCAGATTTTTTGGCTCTTAGAACATCCTACTTTCTATGTTATACTTTGGGAATGGCTTAAGTGTTTGCTGAAGCCCCAAATCTCCCATTTAGAAAAGCAAGTTATTTTTATTGCAGTTGTTTTTTTAAATATATGTTTATTGATTTCAGAGAGAGGAAGAGAAAGGTAGAGAGAGAGAAACATCATTGATGAGAGAGTCATTGATCAGCTGCCTCCCGCACGCCCCCTGCTGGGGATCGAGCCCACAACCCGGGCCTGTGCCATGATTGGGAATCAAACCGCGATCTCCTGGATCCTAGATCAGTGCTCAACCGCTGAGCCATGCCTGGCCACGCTAGAAAAGCAAGTTATTTTTGTACAGTCCATATCCTGATAAATTACCTCAGATAAATATGTTATAAAAGGAGGAACTGCTGATTTTTAATAAATAAAAAGGATGTTGAAGACTATGGTTTTTTGCTTGTCCACTCAACAGCAGTATTTTTTAATATCCTTAATTATTTTTTCCTCCTTTAAAAGGATTATTAAAAACATATTCAAAATCAAATATCTGTTACTCTTCAGAAATGGCGTTAGAAAATGGCATCCGCCAAAAGGGTGGAGCATGAAGAGCTTACTAAACGGTTCTTGGCAAAGATTTAAGATCAGGTAATATTTTGTTCATTTTATGATTTGCTCACCTAAAGCCACCAGTGAAATCTTTGCATACTACCTGATTTCATTTGACTGTTTATTTCCTATTTATAGCCTGTACCAACAAGGGAAACTGCAGTCCACAAAGAGATGGTAAGGACAGGTTTTTCACCGTACTTCTGTGGCAGCCGGTGATTTGCAGTACAAGGGAAATGTGCCCTTATCTTCTGAAGGGATACACTACCTATGCCTTACAATGTACAAAATCTGGGTCTTCAACGGGACTAGGATTTTCTATTTCAGGAAAAGGAATTAAGGAATGTACCATGATTTCTTAAAGCAATTACCTACCTTGGGAGGTGTTATTCTATTTGTTTTAGCAACTAAGCACTCACATCAGCACTGCCTTCAACAGAAAAGGAAAAGTATGTTTAGAGAATCTATTCACTGCTGAAATCTTCTTTGTGGCCAGCCTAGAGGAAGCTATTTAAGATGCACCCTGAACCTGGGAGTAAACTGAGGTAATGGTCACTTCACCTCAGGGTCAGACTTGGATGGACTCACCATCCTTGTTTAGGGAAACTTGCTCAGGGAAACTTGTCAATGTGCAGCTCTGATATGAGACGGTGTCTCTAAATCTCATTAGAATGACCAGGGCATATTCATTTAGAACAAAAACAAACAAAATGAGGCATTAACCAACCACACTGCATTTTCTCTGAAGAAATAGTTGCAAAACAGAACTGTATCTACAGGAGACCAGGCTACTGATTAGGTGACTTCATTAAGGCCTGTTTCCCAGGGAGGCTCTGCATGAACAGGGACAAGGTTTTCCTCTTTGAAATCTTTTTTAATGCCAAATATTCTGCTAGAAAATTCTCTTAAATGTCAAACTTAGCCAGCAAATGATCATCTAAGGAAGAGTTTGAATTTCATACACAACAAAAAATGGTTAAATCATAGTAGGGTATTACCTTTCTGTTTGGGGAATTACATATTTTTTTATTAGATGGAATCACGTGAAGTTACCATTTTTATAAGCTGAAAAGTGGCCTACAGAACAATTTCATATGGTTCCAACTAATATTTAGGGATATAGTGAAGCCATGTGAACTGTTACCAGCTCTCTGAGAAAAAAAATTACTAACTAAATAAAAGAGGGGTTCTTTATATAACACCAATGTGTAATTATAATGTAGTATATCTGAAACTTTCTGTAACATTATAAACCCATGTTACATCAATTAAAAAAATAGAAGAGGGGTAGACAAGAGTGGAGGATTGCACGATGCAGAAAGCTATGCTATTGAAAATATGCATTTGAAAATATTTTCGAAAATGCCCAACTTGAAAGGCACAGTCCTCCTAACAGCGCATACATTCCATAGGCCCAGCCTCCACATTCTCACTCTGTGTGAGTCATCAACACAAGATGAAGACAAGCTAGTGCTTGGCACATAGTTGGCACGTCCTTTTGCCTATTATCTTCTAGATGGAGATGCTGCCAATTTTTCACTGAAGTCAATAATTTGTGCTTGTTTCCCCTAAAGCTTAGGAATGGTTTCGCAAGATCTCCCAGAACTCTGTCCCTTGCCCCCACACTCAGCACAGGAACGCAAGGCAGCTTATCTTGTCGTTTTAATGAAACATCTTTGAGGTATGATTTCACTGGGGAGAGATTTAGAAATCAAAGCTTAAGCAGGACTGGTGAAAGTAAGTTATGCAGTACTGAGCAAAAAGCAATCTCTAGAACTCATTTTTCCCCCCTTGGCAAGCATTAATGAATGTCAAGCCTTTATAGATTAGTTAATATACTGAGAGATAGAGAATACATGTTTGTTTTTCCAAAACCTTGATACAGCCAGTGCCTCACTGAGACTTGAATAAACACATCCACTCATTAGAGTATTTTTCAGAGAAAGCTTCAGCAATATTTGCAAAAATGTCTAATTTATTTAACACATGAAATAATGACGGTTGCTTCAAATATATCTGCCACATTGGCACTTCTTATTAATTGTTATTTTATTTTTGTGCATTAGAATTTATCAGATAAGAAAACCAACCAACTCTGTTCATCCAAATATCTAATTACATTTTTCATGCTCTTTGTCATTTAAGTGGCTTTCTTGAAAGAGAACGCCAGCCTGACTTTTATTAATGTCAGAGAATGCATTTTTTCCTTTTGATAAAAGAAGAAAGAACCTTTCACATTCAAAATTCAATTTTTCTCCTAACATTTCCAATATGACATAAACATACGGTAAATAAAATTATTCTAATAAATTTTAGAGCCAGTGGACCGGTGAGGGGAACTCTGCGCATGCTGTGAATATACTGAATACTAAAGAGCATCCGAAATGTAAAAATCGGTGAACTTTTAAGAAAAACTGCATAATTCTATAGTTTTTCATTAAAAAGGAGAAACATATGCTACAATAACGATTAAACAAGATATGTCTATGTATCGAAAAGGACTGACAAATGAACCAAATGTGATGACAGTTTTCAAGAGTTTTACATGATGGCATATACTGGTTAGAAAAGTATATTTCTGCTTTGTATTTTCTCAACAAGAATATAACTAAGGGTAGGTTTAGAAATAAAACACTTTGCCTGAAGTCAAGAAATAAGACACATCAAATAATTCAAATAAAACGAAGAATAATGATTGTGTTCGAGGACAATGGGGCTGGTGAGGACCACAGGCGCAGCTGGTGTCTCCCTGGACAACCCTCCCCATGTAAGGGTTATTGGTGCTACCACACATGCCCTCTCCTGGGACATTTAGAAACATGCCATCTAACCATCTGTCTCACAGAGTCACGGATGAGCATACCCTGAGGCAGGGAACTGGCCGGGATCATCTCGAGAGCACCCTAATGCTTTACGAAACCCATATGACAGAAAACACATTTCAAAGGACTGCTGTAACTCTAAGTGAACTCAGCATCAGTTGAAAACAGATAATGCTGCAGAATGAAACAGTCTAAGCCCTATTATGTAAACTCTCTGTAGATATGATACCTGAAGCCGCTGGGGATTAAAAAAGAGAAATAGGAAACTCTTCCGCGAAATATGTGAGAAATTTGAAGCTGTTTGCTCAGAGTATGTAAAGTACTCATCAGAGGAAAACGTTCAAATCTCCTTTAAGAGAGATGAGAACTATTTCTTAATATATCAGAAGAGAGCTGAGTAAGATAGTTTCTTGACAGTAGTTCTCGAGGGAGAAGCTCCTCTTTTTATTTGCTACAGAAATCATGCTGGAATTGATGGGAAAAGATAGACATTTTGAAATAAATAAAGGAGGTCACTTGCAGGAAGATATATATATTTTTAGACGTAGATTCCTATTAAGAGATTCTCACTTTTATTCAAGTTAAAACGTTCATTTTGTTCCGTGAAGGAAGGGGTGTGGATTTTGCTTCTTTCATTAACTGTGTCACTTAAGCAAAACACAGGGCTTGTGAGCCGCGCAATCACACAGGGCCCCAGCCCAGAAGGGCACGGGAGTTGGTTTAATGCTCTGCTACTGCCACCTTGAAATTAACAGTCTTTGAACAAGAGGCCCATATTTTCATTTTGCAGTGAGCCCTGCAAATTATGTAGCCAATGCTGGTAAAAATAAAACCCATCTGCAACATAATAAACTGTCTTGATTGCCCATTTGTCACGAGTTTCTTATTAACATTTGAAACAGATTACAATGTCTTCAAATGATGTAGTAGTTACTATTCCTGATAATTTCTTAATGCTCTTTTCTTTTCTTTAACATTCACAAAATTATATCAAAGAAGAATTTCCCAGTGGTTAAGTCGCTTCCTTCAGAGGCTGAGCTAACTTTTTAAATCCACTCAAGCGTGATTTAGTAAGATAATTGTCTCAATGCTCCAATTATCATTGAAAAGAACTGTTTGGCTGTTGAAAATAAAACTGAAAACGTTAAAAAACTGAAACAGTAGCTTTGGATCGCCTTTCCTCTAAGTTCAGGTCCATGAGGGTATGTGGGGCAAAGACATCAAACTGGAACAAATGAAAACTCAGACATGTTGATTTACTATCCGGAGAATATACGAGAACATCCATCCAGAGGGAACAGAAGGCCTTAAAGTACATTCAAGTAAGGGTAATTATAGAACAATTATACTAATAAATAATAACTAATACGAGGTAAACCTGCTGTTCGATAGATGTGTTCCTAACGAGTCATGTAACTCATCACCTACTTCCTCCCCACAAGTAATTCTATTCTATTTTATATATTTCTTTTAAAAAATATTTTTATTGATTTTTAGAGAGAGGAAGGGAGAGGGAGAGAGAGAGAGCGAAACATCAATATTAGAGCGGAACATCGATGGCCTGCCTCCTGCATGCCCCATACCGGGGACTGCGCCCGCAACCCTTTTGGTGCATGGGGCGATGTCCAAACAACTGAGCCACACCAGCCAGGGCAACTAATTCTATTTTAACATACCAGGGACACTGCTCCTTAAGAAATTTTTTGGTAATTCATTTTTACAAACTAAACACAAACACACAGAGTGCAAATGAGCATTCCTTAGTTAATCAGTTGCTTGAGTTCATTTTTGTATGTTGTAGTTTCAAAAACACGGCGATATCCGTCTATCAAAGCCACTCTGGACAACACAAAGACACTGCTGAGTTCCCTGGAAAGTTCCAATGCCAAGGACATCCTACCACCTTGTTGCTGAAAACGACTCGATTCTGACTGACCCCGTCACTGGCAGTAGGTTCAAAAATGATAGGAATACAAAGCTTGGCGCATAAGCCACTTGCTTTCATATGCACAATAATGTGTCATGACCAAATTTGAATGACTGAAAACAAGTTTAAGCACTAGCAATGTGCAGTAGTGTAGTAGAGCAGTGGGCGGAGACAGGCTCTACAATTTAGAATGGAACTTAGCTCCATGCCCTTGAGCAAATGCTATTATTAGTGTCTCAGCTGTAAAAGGTGAGTTGAGTCATTGGACTTTAGGGTTCTTACCTTCAATGTGCATCTAGAATCACCCAGAGAGCATGTTAAAACACGGATTGCTCTCCTTACTCTCACCCAGTTTCTTATTCAGTAGTTATACTGAAGCTGCTGGCCCTGGGGCCACACTTTGAGAACCACTGCCCTAGGAGAACACCACGAATCTGAAGTGCAGGAACCCACCCACCTTGGTAGGGTTTCTGAGGCACCTGCCGCAGTGTCACAAGGTATCTGCAGAGAACAGCAGTGTCCTTCCTAAAGAAGACTCAAGCTGATGATGGCAGTGCATCGGCCTGGCAGGCAGCCACAGGGGCAGGTAGGCACAGGGGCAGGTAGCCATAGGAACAGGGTAGGGGGCAGAGAGGGTGTGTGATTCAGGATAAAATTCAGAAAGTTGTGACCTTAAAGTGAGTCTAAGAAGACTATGTAAAGCCTTAAATCAGAAAATAAAACCAGGTAGAGCACGAAATGCTAATGAAACACTGGCTGGCCATAAACTTGGGGATGGAAATCACAGAGCAATGAGTGTGGCCATAGGAGGAAGAGCTTTGGTGAGATGGAGCTCTAGCAATGAAAGCTCCTGGGAGGTCAGCATGACGGCCAAAGGTCCCACGCCCTGGGGGTAGGGGTGGGACAAGGCTTGATTCTCTCTAGATCCAGAAAGTTCCTAAAGAAGCTTTGCCCAAATCGTTTGCCATCGTCACCCACTGGAAAGTCTAAAGGGTGTATTTCTGGCAGAAAGAGTAATTCTAGATGGGTGGTCTGTAGTGTAATACCTGAGTATGTGTAAATGAACACTGTCTGAAAACACAGTGGTGCCTCGGTTTTCTAATGTGATCCGTTCCAGAAGCCCGTTCGAGTTCGGAAACGTTTGCAAACCGAGGGATCCACAGCCAACAGCTGGGCCTCAGGGATTTTGCTCTGAGCGGAAGCCAAGGGGCATGTTCGACTTCCAAGGCCTGTTCGAAACTGAAGTGTTTCCTCCCAGTTTACGGCGTTCGTAACCTGAAATGCTCGCCCACGGAGACGTTCAAAAACCGAGGCCCCACTGTAGCTGTCGGACTGCCTTGTTCTAAGGTGGATCACGCAAGACCCTGATATCAAAACGATGCAACTTTCTAGCTAGTTTTAAACACTTTACGAAAGTAAACAAATAAGTTATGATAATCAATTGGATTATTACGCAGACATACCAATAGCCATTTACTTGTGGGAGTCCATGTAATAAGAAGTATGCGTGTGTCCGTATGCACATGCACTATACATACACTGTAACCTTTGGTATACTTAAAAGGCATCTTTGCTAATGCGTTCATCTAATAAGACCATACCACACTCACTTTTGAACTGAAGTAAAGTTTCATTGACCTCACATGTATTTCCATACCTCCCAAAGCCCACCAGACACCTCTGAATACATCGTGTCTACATAGCCAAGAATTAAGGTCAAAGTCAGACATATTCTTTCCTATCACTCTTCCTAGAGAAACACTCCTTTACTCTCAGTGAAAATAAAGACATCCCACTGAAGCATTCCTGGACTGCTCCCAGAAAATTAGTAGTTAGTAGCTATCACCGAACAGCAAGCACATTCTGGTGTGACAAAAACATATACGGTAGGAGGGTCTATTATAATGCACGGGGTATTGCAGTTCCAAGTAGATCTTGAATCGACTAAATGGTTTTTTTTTTAGATATGAAGTGAAAGCAAAATGAGGCCCTCCTATAGTGCCTAATATAGTTGTGAAAACACAAAGTAGATGGAAATGTAAGAAAACAGAGAGACTGCTTAATTCCTTTCAAATAGAAACTGAATTGCTGAGGCAGTTCTCACCACCTTATTTATATATCAGATTGCTCACAAACCATGATGTCACCCACCAGGAAGAGTGTGACAGTGCGACAATCCCGAATGGTTTTATGGATAAAATCGCAGGAAAGCATTACCGGGCAATCAGAAACTAGCTTCAGAAACTGCCCACAGGCCAGGAAAAAAGAAGCTTATAACAAAGGACTTACATTTTGTGAACTGAAACTTGGTATTTCTTGCATATCAGAGATTTAGAGATAGTCAGCTTCCCCACACAGATTTGCTTTCCTACCGTATTTGTGAGACAAGCAACTGTGGTAGCTTTATACTCCCCCCTCAAAACAAAGCAAAACCCTGCATATGGCCTTGTTTTCTGTATAAATAACACATTTTTCTTTAAGACATACTACTGTCTGCGTAAATGTTTGCGATGGCGCCTCAAGAGTACAGACTTGTGGTTTTCCCTAGTTGCTTTGTCTTTAAAGAGCCGCATCCTTCAGAAGTGTTAACTACTGAAGTCCAGAGCACAAGATATCTTTTCCTAAGGTTATAATTATCTATGATTTTAAAAGAGAGAACCCATACATTTCCTTATAAAGATGCTTACTTTGTTCCTCTGGGGTTTTAAAATGAGGCAGGGGACAAGGGCAGATAGGCTGGGCACTGCGCTGCAACCCCTCACCACCACCCTCTTGTCTACTAGCAAGGAAAGAGGTACGTTTTGGGGGTTTCATTTCGACTGTAATGGTGGCTCAAGTGAAAATGGCTATTTTTCAACATGCTTGAGCCACAAATAGTTTACCCTAGATTACTTAGAAGTACAGGATGTATATACTGTAGGGGATGGAGTGCAGTTACACTTAAAGCTCAATGTAGCCATAGTCCATCTCTATAGCTCGATTTCCATATCCCCTCAGATACTGCCCTGGCCGGATAGCTCACTTGGTTGGAGCATCATCCTGTGCACCGAGAGGTTGCCAGTTTGATTCCCAGTCAGGGCATACGCCCAGGTTGTGGGCTGGATCCCTAGTAGGGGGCATGCAGGAGGCAGCCGATTGATGTTTCTCACCCTCCCTTTCCCTTCCTCTCTCTGTCTCTAAAATCAAGGAAAAAAAATATTTGAAAAATTATATGATCAGATAGCCCTTAGAACAAGGCTGCACTGACTCTCTGAATGAAAAAAAAAGAGATGCAAAGAAAAATACAACAAGGCCTAACAACATAATGGATCCTGGTTCCGCCAGCTAGAGCTCTGACTCAGAACCCATTGCCTCAAACGAGGAAAGCTTCTTTTTAAGCATGGGGGAAGACACAGGGGAGGCAGTTTCACATACCATACTGAATTTCAGTAGAACTAGGTCGGTTAAACACTCTGTCCTGAGACACACACCTTTCATTTTCAATTGTTTTCAAATAAAAAGAGAAAAAAAAATCCCCTTTTCCAGTTGGATTGTTTAAATGCACCTACAGCTACTCCTGTCTAGCAAAAGCTAGGCAAGCTCTCCCTACTGATGCATTTCAAAAAAGGTTCAATTGGCAAAAGAAAGCAAGTGCAAAGGGTTTTTGACAAAAGAGGACTAGAGGGAACACATTTTCCTTCCACAGAAATACTGTTCTAGAAAATCAAAGGAGGTAACGAATCAAACCAGGAATGCGCAGGTATTGGTGAGATAACCGGGGAATTTGGAAAACTTCCTCAACTTCAGACACTCAACTACATCAATTATTAGCTTAAAAACTGAGATGGGGGTTATGATATAAAAATGCAAGACTAAACATTCAAACAAAACAATGTATTTTGACTTTCAGATTACAACACAGTCTAACACAGCATACTGTGAGAATGCAGTTCTACCACGGAATCATGTGGATCTGAAAAGGGCACCCTAGCACCTGGGCCCACCCAGCAGGGCTGTGCCTGTGGCTCCCTGAGCCTCCCCACCTCCATCCTGTTTATCGATGCTCCAAGTAATTCCTAGGCAGGCCTGCCCAGGGCTCGGCAAACAGAAAAGGCTCAATCAAATTCAAGAGCTCTGAAATATCTCCTCTGATGAAAAGAGAATTTTTTTTTTAACACAATGTGCACTTAAAGTAGATTCCAACACTGGTTCAAACAAATAAAAGTATTATGCCATCCATAGTTAATTGCACATTTAAAAGGATTATTATTTTTTTGCTTCCCAAATGAATCATACCATCATCTTCTGAGCTATTAGGAAATAGCATATGAAATCCAGTGTTCATTTAGATGACAATCAATACTCCAGGATTAGGTTATAATGCTTTTCAAACAGCATTATAACAAAGGCATAACTGCTTACTTAAACTAAGATATGGGATTTTTCCCCCTATTTATTCCCACTGATTAGTCAAGGCAGTCTGTTACAGTTATAGATCATTCATGTGTGAAGGGAGCAACTGAGGATTGACTAGACATAAAAAAAATAAGTTTCATATATAAAAATATGGGGAAAAATTCAAAGATAGATGTTCTATGCTGCACACAGTCCTGTGTGAATGGAAACATGCACACGTACATACATACGCAGCAAGAGCCATTACTTCCCACAAAAGGGACACATAGAGGGGGAGAAAGGCTGGCAGTAACCCCTTAAGTAGGTTAATAGTGCTGAGTTGTCAGACCACAATACTGTGATTAGGGTGTGTCCCCCCTGCTCAGCCGCTGTGGGTACTCAATAAATACGTGTAGAATTAAATTAAAAATCACTGAAAGGTTTTCTTCCATAATAAGCCTTTTGCATATTTAGTGTAACAATAGATTTTGCGCTGATTCTGAAGCAGCCCAGGGGCTCAGGGATTCAATGTGGGTGGAACGAATACAATTTTCTAAAAAAAAAAAAAAAAATCCAAAAAAAAATCATTAGAGACGCAGTTGGGTTCAATGCAGTTTGTTGGTTCTATGAATCCGTTAGGTGTAATTACTGACATGAATCTCAACGCATCTGACTGAGAACGGCGCCAAATTAATTGCGATGTTGGTACATAACAGCTTTGTGTGTTGGTATTTGACATTTCTCTCTAGTAAGAATTAGAATATTAAAATATGGAACCAAAGCATGTTTCTAATAAATGATGAGGCCACCTACAGTGTGTTTTGGCCGTTTCTTATGGAGCTGATTTGATTGTTTTCACCCACCCGCTCCAGTATTTTCACGGGCCTCTCTCTGCCTAGGGAGGTTGCATAAGGCGAGCATGGCGACGAGCCCATTCTGCAGAGGACAGCCCCATCCGGAGCCGCCAGCACCACTCACCCTCCACAGGCGAACTGATGGAACCTTGTTAAATGCTCAACACACCGAAGACGGCTCTGATCGAGCTTGCAAATCTGAGTTTCTGAATTTAGAATGTAAGAACTCTTAATGAGATCTAAAGTGTATTACCTATCTCGTTTCACATATTTATTTTTGTCTCCTATTTAAAAGAATATTTTTAGTCGATGTAGAAAAATGTTTTCCTGCTAATGCAGACAGAGTGAGAGTTTAGCACTTACTTCCAGTGAGCTGATGCCAGAAATTTAATTAATTTCAGTATGAGGTCAGGAAAAGATTACTAGTGGTAAGTGGCTCAAATAGGCTACAGGAAAAAATAACTAGCACCTTCAGTTAACCTAGAGGGCATTCTGGAACTAGTACAGATGACGCCCATATACATCCATATGTAAAGGTGCCTGTGCGCAACCATTGCCGGTGCTCTGAGAATGGTCCAGAGACCATAATAAAGTCCTAGTGATCTACCAGTGATCTATACCCTGTATGCAGGCGATCTGTACACAATTAAATTTAAGCACTATATGCTGCACATTTTCATCTGTGTAAAATGTAAAGCCAGAAATACTGGGAGGGGGTGGGGAAGGTGAGAGGGGGGGGTTCAGACTAATAGAGTTCAGAAAGATTACAGATAATGAAGACTGATATGCACATAGCTTTCTATATAATTACGAAATCCAATTAATCAAAACATCTCTTCCCCAGGCATTCTAGTCAGCCAAGATTTTATTGTAGCGATTATTGCCATTAATAGATTTCCTTGATGTGTTCACTGAAATAACTATTATTATTAATGGGCTAACAACATTTAACACTTAAATGCTAACCATGTGCCAGGCAAGTGCTAAGAGGTTCGTGTGTATTTGCTCATTTAATTCTTATAGAAATCCTAGGAGGCAGGTGTCATTCTTTCCCCTATTTTTATAGACAAAGAAGCTGAGGGTCACAGAGGTTAGGTGAATTGCCCAAAGTTACACAGTTTAGGGTGTAGAGTCAGAATTTGAACTCAGGCTTGTTTGGCTCCAAGAGGAAAAGGGTTGAACTCATCTCAACTGAATGCTAACCCACTGAAAGATGTGTCTGACATAGCATGTCACAGGGGTGATCAGAATCACGCACCAGGATGTGATTTATCACAGATGGCTGCTATTGTGGGAGCTCCTCTTACACCTCAATCCCTTACCCCAGTACTTAACCTCAGAAATTCAAGAAGTGTTTATTGAATGAACTGGCAGCACTATGGCATGATGTTGCCTAAAACAGGCGGGGCAAAGGGTGTTTCATTAAAATAACAAAGCCCCACATTTATACTAAATATCTTAGCTCTAAAGACCTGGGCAAATCCTTACCGTGCTGAATAATTTTATTTGGGAAAAAGCCCCATAAATCCCCACTGAGAAAACAAACCTAGAGAACAAAGAAAAAATTCTGACTGTGAATAAACATATATTTCTTGAAATGTTTGCTAATGTAGGGAGCAAGGCAATTTATTTTTATTTATTTTTTAAAAATATGTTTTTATTGATTTCAGGGAGTGGAAGGGGGGGAGAGGGAGAGGCAGAGGCAGAGGCAGAGGGAGAGGGGGAAGGGGAGAGAAACATCAATGATGAGAGAGTCACTGATCGGCTGCCTCCTGCACACCCCCTGCTGGGGATTGAGCCTGCAACCGGGGCATGTACCCTGACCGGGAATCAAATTGTGACCTCCTGGTTCATAGGTTGATGCTCAACCACTGAGCCACACCGGCTGAGCCAGCAAGGCAATTTAAATAAATGAAATATCAACCAGATATTCTTTTTCCTTCATAGGTAAGGCTTTATTAGGTTAATGGTTCTTTTCTAGGTCCACAAAGCATACACACTTTGTTTAGCTTTTGCAATTGCATCTATGAGCCATTCATAAGCATTTGTGAAATAGGCCAGATTGATGGTGCCTATATTGTCTCAGTAATTTATATTCTCAGGAGAGCTTTAATACCACTGGGATCGATTCCATTAATTATGGGTAGTAATCTATAACTTTGGTTACTGTAATTTAACGTCTGGGGCATGACATTAGGAAACACAGTTTTGACCTATCCAGCTTAAAATAATGTAATGTACAATGAACTCATTTACTTACAAGATGTAATTATTTTAAAACTTAGAAAACAGAGGAAAAAAATTGCTCTCCACCACTAATCATAGTTTAATTATTTAGGTTTATTGGTTAAAATTTGCTAATTCACTCTCAGAAGACAGATTTATCATCAGATCTCACTAAAGTAGATCATTCTTTATCATCACCCTAGAAGTAAATAGGCAATTCTAATTTCCATATAATCTTACAGGAGGAGGAGCAAACCTGTTCCTGATTAAATAATATTTGCATACAAAACACACTGCAGTTTCCAAACTCAAAACAACCTTTTTTAAATGTATTTCTTTTTATTGCTTCTTACCAGTCCTTGTAATTAATTTGCTGACTTCCATAAACATGAAAAGAGATTTACTCACAAATATTACAAATATGTGGTAAGCCTCCTTACTCTACCTACAGAATTAATTAATTTATTTTTGGTAGTCCCTAAGTTAATTATCATCTATACTAACATAATCAAAGGTTGGAGAACATAGATTATACCAAGTACTTTGCATAGTTTATATATTACACACTTTAGAGTACATTTATTGATTTAGCATATTTCTTGCTGCATTTAAATTAGCTTTTTCAATTTTACATTTAAATAAATAGTGTATTACTGTGCATGTTCTAATTATAATTATTTGGGAAATGGTGCAATAAATGCTGGATGAATGAATGAAATAACCTACTATGTCAAAAAACATCAATGCATAATTATATATTGGTAAAACAAGCTGTTCTTTTTTTAAAGTCTTGGCTATTAGTGAACCCGTTGCTTGCAACTCCCTCTGCCTTTCCCTCCATCTCTTTTATGAAAATTTCCTTCCTGTTACTACCTTCTTAAACTGCCTCAGGTTTAAACGCCTTCTTCGAAGACAGAATAAGGTATGAGCTAATTCTTCGTTTTTTTTTCTTCTCACCTTTCACTGTCCTTTTCTGGCTACATCTACCTTGTCTTCACCTCTCCTTTCTGGTGCTTCTGGTTCACTACCCTGGGAACCTTGGAACAGATTCATTCGTACAATCACCTTGGCTCTCCCACCTCATCACCACTGCCCTGTCTGACTTGAAAGGCTCTTCACAGTTTTCCCAATAATCTTCCTACCTTTGCGACAGTTTTCCAATTTAAACCCTTCCCTGCAATGACAATGCAAACAGTGACGATGTCAGAAAATATTTACTGAACATTGAACTATTTATCAGAGACCAAAGACATCAACATAACTGATAGACTAGAGTATAAATAACAACAGTCTCTGTGGATTACCTCATTTCGCCATCACAATAACAAGGAAGGTACTATTATTCCATTTTATAGATGAGGAAATTGAGGCACAGAGTGACGAAATACCTTATTAAAGATTATATGGCTAGTCAGTTGTGCATCTGGGACTTGAACTTAAGACATATCCTCTTAATCATTTTGATGTGCTTTCCTGTGGGCCACTCAACATACCCTGCATCAGGCCTGCTGCCTTACATGCTGATGTGTTACTTGACCGCTTTCACCTCTGCTTAGCCGAATACTGCCCATCCTTCAGTGTCTAGTTCTACTGATAGGCCCTGAGACTGTATTTGGCCTTTTCCATGAAGCCTTACGTTATTTTACCAGACTTCATTGATTTCTCCTTTAAGATAGTTCTAAATAATCTGTTATCTATCAGTACACAGTTTATAGTTCGCGCTGGTTCGGGTTTATTCCACCTGAAGGAGAGCAGAATATGTCACCCCAAATGTGCCACTTTGGCATAAGGATTATTCTAAGCTGAAGGCAATTAAAGAAGGAAATACAAGAAAAGCTCTCTGCACTCCCCCTATTTGCCTACAAGCGGGACATATACTTGTAAAGGTGTCCCTCATCTCCTCTGTACCAGGAAGGACAGAGGTTAATCACGAGAAACAACTCCGATAGACCCTGATTAGTCCAGAGATAGCACCAGAGGCCCTATATACAAAACCTTACTAACTAGCCCTTACCCCCATTAGTTCCCCCATACATTTACCATCTAACGATTTGCCCCTCTAAGAACTCAAAAGCCTTCTCCCTTGTCTTATCTAAAATTTTCTCAAATGAATTGTTCTGTTGTGAAGACGTTACATAAGCTGAAGTTCTCATCACCCCTTTGAGGTACTCATGGCCGAGCGCTCCCACCTGTAGGTATAATGCATGCTTTAAATAAACTTTTCTTTCTGGTTAATCCATCCTTTGTCAGTCTGATTTATAGGCAGTAAACCTAAGACGGGCAGCTGGAAAACAGTGTTCAGCCCCTACGCATCTCTCAGATAAAACTAAACCACATAAGGGTGGGGAGCAGGTCTTGAACTCTCTTGAGATTCTTCAATTGCACAAAATGACTCATTATCAGTAGCTACAAGTATATTCTAGGCCCTGTGTTATACACTGTACTTAATGATCTCCTTTAGTCTTCACGAGAACTGCGTTAGAGGAGGTAAATGCCATTACCCTGCACTACAGGTGAGGAACCGGGGCATGAAGGGATGAAGGAGCAGAACTGGCATAAGGAGAGTAGATGGACAAGCCAGGGCCGATCTTTTTAACATATCATCATGCCTTTTGTCTCCTTTACCATTAAAAATACACTATTTCTTATCCTGGCCTCTGCCTCCTGATCCCCAAGTCTCTCAAAATGGATCCTTGCATGTGGTATTTTTTACAGATTTAAGCTGAAAGATGTAATTCTCCGGCTGCTTGGCTGGCATGATATCTTGACTTAATTCTGAGCTCAGCCGACCACACCTGGATTACATAAATAACCTCTTGTGCTTGCTTCATTCTACTATCCTTCTGAGTAATTAAATTATGAAATAGTTTTCCCTGACGGATGGACATAATTTTGCATGCCAGATAAACATTATCTTACTACTGTTACTTATCAACTATACAGGATCACAGAAGAGATTGTAAACGGGAGAGAGGTTTGCAATTTGCGAAGTTGATCTGAAATTGAAATTTACAGAAAGAGTAGATGTGTTTTTTTAAATTGTAATTTTCAGGGGAACTTTCTTTACCCAAGGGACTCTTTGGTTGAGTTTCTTGGTTAAAGGTAAGATCCTTGGTTCCGATGGTGTGCATCTCTAGTCACATGTGCATGAAATTCTTCTACACTCTACATCAGTGATTTTCAGTCGCTGTACCACAAGAATTTTTACAACATGCAGTACCTGTTTAGTCAGGGGTACTGACCTCTTTCCCCTTAGACTGTCAAATAAAAACATGACAATAGCCAATGCAACAATAGGTGTCCGGTGCCAATGAATCAAAAGTATATCTATTTTTCTGGTGAGATCGGCAAAAAAATATATTTTTGTGTGTACCGCAGAATTTTAGTAATTGGTTTAGGTGTGCCAGGAGATGAAAAAGGTTGAAAATCACTGCTGTACATAATACACATCTCACAATGGCAGTCAAATATTCTCTATCACCTTGCATTCAGTGGGAAGGAAGACTATAGTGTTCCGTCAGTGGAAAGCGGAATACACTGTTCTCATTGGACACACTTAAAGTTCTTTAAATCACTTTCGGACTGCACCTCATTCCCACATCTCCCATGGATTCACACTTTGTGCAGCTCTGCCATGCTTCCTCCCAGGCTCTCAGAATGTCTGTAATTCACTTACACCTAGTTAACAATAGCATCTTTTATGAGACACTGTCTGGAGAGGCTCACTGACACTGAGTTCCACCTTGACATGCAATGCTGTTCCTCTTGTTATTTCCTTTTAGCATCTTTTCACCTTAATTAGGACTACAGGCGACCTCGCCCCGGGATGAGCACCCCAGCGGTGCCACTTGACCTGCAGCTTCCCCTGAGTCACAGGGCCCAGTTCGTGTTCAGAGAGCAAAGAAAACAAAAACTCAAGGAACATCTGTTAAAAATAAAAACTTTTCTTGCATACAAACAGGAAAATCATATATTATCCAGTAGAACCCAGACAGTGATGACATATGAGGGTCAGGGCCAAGAAGAGACAAAAGTTCTAAAACCAAAGACAAAAACAGCTGATAAAGAAAGTGCCCCTACACCTACAAGGAGCAAAAATGATACTATAATGGGAAAAACTGTATTCCTTTAAAATCTTTGAATGAATTAACTGATTCAACTACAGCAATTGATACACATAATTTGGAGAATCATCATCAAACTCTGCAGTTGTCACCAATTAAAGATAAGCCCCAAGCCTGGCCAGCGTGGCTCAGGGGTTGAGCACCAACCTAGGATCCAAGAGATCGTGGTTCGATTCCCGGTCAGGGCACAGGCCCGGGTTGCGGGCTTGATCCCCAGCAGGGGGCGTGCAGGAGGCAGCCGATCAACGACTCTCTCATCTTTGATGTTTCTCTCTCTCTCTCCCTCTCCCTTTCTCTCTCTGAAACCAATAAAGACATATTAAAAAAAAAAAAAGATGAGCCCCAAGGTCAACTTATGACATTAAGCCAAGCGTTTCACATTAAAAACAATCATGAAAAGGAAACAAGTGACCACAGCAAAACCAAAGCAAGATACTAACATGCTCAAGAAACCTATGTTTGGATCTTATCATATCCAAATTGTTCACTGTGAGGTTAGTTCATTTAGAAAACCTGTACATGTCGAAGATGAGAGCTCTGCAATGACAAAGAAACTTTCAACTAGTCTCTCTCACACCGCAAAACCTCAGCTTATAAACACCAGCAGTGAAATGGTGAAGGGTCACAGAGCCTCAAATACAATTACCACTAAATCTGTGAGGACTGCATCTGAGAACGAACAACTTTTGTGTCTTCCTCTTAGACGTCACCACAATAATACCCATAATACCCAAAGACTCCCAGAAACAAGGCATCGGTAGAACCTCTGCCAATGTTACAATTCGGAAAGGGGCTCATGAGAAACAATTATTACAATTAGCTTGGCTGGTGTGGCTCAGCGGCTGAGCATCAACCCAGGAACCAGGAGACAGAGGTTCGATTCCCGGTCAGGGCACAGGCCCGGGTTGCGGGCTCGATCCCCAGCAGGGGGTGTGTAGGAGGCAGCCGATCAATGACTCTCTCATCATTGATGTTTCTAACTCTCTCTCTCTCCCTCTCCCTTCCTGTCTTAAAAAAAAAAAAAAAAAATCAATTAAAAAATATTTAAAAAAACAAAAAACACTGTCTTTATAATTATTCAAAGTGTATGCATACATTTTTTGTGGGATACCCTATATACAAATCTCCCAGTCAAGTTGCTGGTACATGGTAAGTGCTACATGGTTTTTTGTTATTATTATTATTTGACAATGCATTCACAAATGCAAAGATTCCACAGCCAGACTACTTGGATTCTAATCTTGGTGCTAGTATTTTCATTTGTGTGACCTTGAGCAAGCTCCTTAATTTCTATGAGCCTCAGTTTCCTTATCTGTGAAATGAGACAATAATAATACCTACCTCACAGAGATGTTATGAGGATTGACTTCAACCATGGGAAAGTCTTAGACCAGCAGATGCTCAACATTACACAGTGCTTACAATTTTGACTATCGCTATCTTTAGAAACAGGGGGTCCATATTGACCATATTATTTTGTATCTAGTTCTGATTTTGCTTTGTTTTTAAATTCTCTAACCCTCAGTGGCAAAGGCTATGCTTTGTCATTCTTAAATTTTTAGGGGGCAGCTATCTGGTGCCAATCACTTCATTTACCCTCTCTTCTTTAGAAAGAAAACAAACAAAACCAAAGACCCTACCTTTAATCTACGGTCCTTCTTGCTAACCAACAAAACAACTACTCTATACTGCATGGACATACTAGCCTTTTGTTCCTAGGCTCACAGCTGAGCAGGCTGCTTTCCCCCTCATTTTTCCATTTATAATAGTGCTGTCAGTATCCTTTATGGCTTGAAATGTACAAACCCCCAAGGAAGAGTGTTAATTGTGGCTGCTGTGTGTCAACAAAATGAAAATCAGAGCTCTAAGGCTCATCTCCCCAATTCTAGGTTTTCTCTCTTTATCTCGCCCCCTCTTCTTCCCTCGCCACTGCCTCATCCAGAACATAATATAAGTCGGTAAAAACAAAAAACACAAAGAGAAAAAGACTGTTTCAACAACAGATCACCTTGAGCTGGTTACCAAAAAGCCTGAGTGCTCAGTGAAAGGGGACAAGAAATACAGGTAATTTGGTGAATTTGACACAAGTAACTAATAAAATTGTGAAATTTTCTACCAAGAACACAGTTCACTTTATAATTCAAAATTAATTTAGTACAATTGGTTTTTCACTTTAGAGATCATTAAAAAAATCGAAGTACTGCATACCTTTGTTCATATCAATGAGCTGTTTCTTTTTCTTCTGACGTTCCAATTTTTCTTGTTCGGCTTTTTCTTTTGCTAGTTTTGCCCTCTTACTCTTCTCTTCCATTTCTTTTCTTTTATTGTTTTCTTTTACTGCTTCCTGTACATACAAACAAAGTTAAAAACCCTTTCATTACTTATATAGTGGAGAAGCTGTACAATTTTAAAACGACACATGCACGTGGGTGCGTAGATGGAAAAGTATTATAGCAGCTTCAAGGTGCATACATACACTTTTGAGAAAAACCCATCATCCTAAGACATTGAAAACAATTTAGAAATAACTCGGGCTTTAGTTGACATCACCTAGTGCCAGAAAATCTGGGACATGAATGTTTACAGCTTTGATATACAAGAAAAGTTGTAATATGGAAATACAGCTTAGTGAGTATTTTACAACTTTACAGTACCTTTTGCCCTTACTTGCAAAATGGGGATTAAAAAACACGACTATCTCATACGATTTTTGTGAGGAAAAATGAGATAAACTTATAAAGTGCTTAGAACACATAGTCAATGGTGATGATGGTGATGACTGTGGTGGTAACAATTATGGCTCAGTGGTTGAGCATCAACCTATGATCCAGGAGATCTAACAGTGCAAGGCATGAAATAATCAGCCACTTTATCACAGGAAAGAAATACCTGCAAGTTCAATAGCTTAGTACATGTCAAGATCTTTAGAAATGCTGAAACATATTTCAAGCTATTGTCTGTTTTACTTTAGATAGATTTTTTTATGGAACTCAAGTGAATCAAACATTCCAGTAGATGGTATGGGATCAAGTTGAAGAGAACCGGTCAGCTGGAATAATAACATTAACTTCCTCTGTGGTCAGAGAATTCACTAATACAGAGACACATCAACTGCAAGTTTCCTCCATCCAGCTGTTCTGTCTCTTTTTTCCCATTATGATTGATTAGATATACTTCACAGCATGTACCATTTCACAAAAACTATTTTGTTCCCGAAACCCTAAAGAAAAGGACTCAATAACAAGAACACATCTACAAGACTGCCTGGAGGTATCTGTATCGAAATATTTCTCTTCATATTAGAAGACAATAGTTCTTAAAAGCCCTGAAAATATTTTTTTTTTAATTTTATTTTTGTTCAAAATATTACAGATGTCCCTTTTTCTCCCCAATGACCCTTCCACCCTGTCCCATCCCCCTCCTCAGCCCCTCTCGCCACCATTGTCTGTGTCCTTGGGTTGTGCATATACGCATATAAATTCTTTGGTTACTCTCTCCCCCTCCATCCACCCGCCCCCCTCCATCCTTCTGAGATTCCTCAGTCTGATCCATGCTTCCATGTCATTGAGTCTATTCTGTTTATCAGTTTATTAAGTTCTTTAGATGCCACGTATAAGCGAGATCATGTGATGCTTGTCTTTCTCTGCCTGGCTTATTTCACTTAGCATAATATTCTCCAGGTCCATCCAGACTGTCCCAAAGGGTACGAGATCCTTCTTTACAGCTGCGTAGTATTCCATGGTGTGAATGTCCCACAGCTTTTTTTATCCACTCAGCTACTGATGGGCATTTGGGCTGTTTCCAGATCTTAGCTATTGTAAACTGAGCTGCTATGAACATAGGGGGGAATAGATTCTTTCTGATTAGTGAGCCCTGAAAACACTTTCAAAAAAATCTCCTGACTTGCAAGAATTATTGGTACCTCTCCCTTCCGCTGCCCCCGTCAGGCAGGTTATGAGCACAGGATGATCTGGCTCCTGCAGACAGACTCAAAGACTAGCACTGAAAAGAAGCTGGAATAGCAGAAACAGAATTTTAGAGTAGGGTGTCTCCACCTCAGCACTACTGTCATTTTGCTCTGGATGATCTCTGTTGTAGGAGCCGTCCTATGCATTATAATGTGTTTACTGGCACCCCTGACCTCTAATCGCTAGATGCCAGGAGCAACCATACCCAGTTGTGACAACCAGGAATGTCTCCAGACACTGCCAAATGTATGTCACGCTGAGAACTACTAACCTAGGGGGTTTCATAGTGATAATTTATTCACAGAAAATGGCAAAGTGCCTGCTCTGCTGAACCCAGCTTCTTTTCACAGATGTGGAAACTGAGTTCCCAATGAGGTTAAGACCTTGCCTAAGCTCACACATTTCTGTAATTGCAAGGATGGGAGAAGAGCTCATGTCTCTCTACTCCTGGTTTAGTTTGTTTTATTTTTCAAGGAAGAAAAGAGAATGTGATATGATACCAAAAGCACAAGCAACCAAAGAAAAAACAGATAAATAAGACTTCATCAAAACTGAAAACTTGTATCCATCACAGGACACTGTCAAGAAAGTGAAGAGATAGCCCACAGAATGGGAGAAAATATTTGCAAATCATTTTTCCAATAAGAATATATAGAAACTCTTACAGCTCCACAACAAAAAGACAAATAACCCTATTAAATATGGGCAAAGAATTTGAATAGATCTTTCTGCAAGAAAATATACATATAGCCAACAAGTACATGAAAAGATGTTTGATGTCATTAATCACTAGGAAATTGCAAATCAAAATCACAATGAGGTACCACTTCTCACCCTCTTGGATGGCTATAATAATAATACAAGGCAGGTAATAACAAGTGAGGACGTGGAGCAATTGGAACTCTTTGCATTACTGGTGTGAATGTAAAATGGTGAGTCATTTTGGAAAAAGAGTTGCTTAAAATGTTAAAGAGTTACAATATGACCCAGTAATTCTATTCCTAGGTACCGACCCAAGGAAATAACAAACACATGTTCATACAAAAACCTGTACCAGAATATTCGCAGCAGCACTATTTCTAATAGCCAAGAAATGGAAACAACCCAAGTATCCATCAATTGATAAATGGATGAAGTGCTGACATATGCTGCGACACGGATGAACCTTAAAACATTATGCTAAGTGAAAGAAGTCAGGCACAAAAGGCCACATATGGTATGTTTCCACTTATATGTAAGATCCAGAATAGGCAAACCCATAGAGACAGAAAGTAGATTAGTGGCTGCCAGGGCATGGGAGAGGGGGAAATGGGGGTAACTACTAATGAATTTGGGTTCTTCTGGGGCTGGTGAAAATGTTCTGGAATTAGTAATGGTGTTGGTTGTACAACCTTGTGAATATAATAAAAACTACTGAATTGTATATACTTCAAAGTGGGGCATTTTATATGTAAATTATATCCCAATAAAAATTAATAAAAAATTTTAAAAATTGATGATAGAGAAAGGCAGGATTGAAATAAAATTGTGACTTAGCAAAAATATATATATGTATAATGTATAAAAGCCACATATATTCAGGCTCTGAGACTAACAAGTCATATGACCTTTGGTAAGTAACGTAACAGGAAAGTAATAGAAGAGAGGAGGGAGGTTACTGCTTGTGTATATTTTATTACTGGTCAAATCTCAAATCTGGTAAATAGTCATCAACGTCTTGGTGGACTCGTCTATTATTCATTGAATGGGCTGTTGAACTGCTGACTGCTATTAGTTATTATAAAGCTAAAAAAACCTGGTAGCTTCCATTGGTATTTCTTCCTTGTTCTGATAATAATAGCTACTCTTTCACGAAAATCTATTATGTGCCAGGTGTTTTAATTTTCAGGTCTTTACAGAAAGATTGCAAACTATCTATTATTTGTTCTCTTTTTACAGATGATGAAACTTATTTGTTCTCTTTTTAGAGATGATGAAACTTAGGTTCAGGTAGGTTAAGTGAGATGCCCAAGGCGACCCAGTTACTTAAGTACCAGAACCACGTGTGTTCACTTACACTACCACGATGCCTTCCAAGTAGAGTTGCCAAATAAAATACAGGACACTAAGTTAAATTTTACTTTCAGTTAAACCATGAATTTTTTTTTTTTTTTTTTAGCATAAGTATATCCGATACTATACTTACGCCATACTTTAAAAAATTCATGTAATGTTTGGGACACACTTAGGCGAAAACTATTCATTGCACATACAATACTTGGGATATACTTATACTAAAAAATTCATGTAATATTTGGGACACCTTGATACTAAAAAAATATTCATGGTTTATCTGAAATTCAAATTTAAATGGGCATCTATTTTTATTTGCTAAATCTGGCAATCCTATTCCCAAGACTGCTAATTTTTTTACAGGCATCTTTTCACAGACTCAGATCATCTAATGAAAACAGTAGAATGATTACCAAAACACAAAAAGCCCAAACCTAAGCCATATTTTGAGAACAACAGTGTTGATATAGATTACTGATAGGCATTCCGAGGCTCATGGACTTGAATCATGTCATTTCGGTAGCATTCTCCAAATATTCCTTTCCTTTTTATTTCTTGAAAATAGAGTAAACCTAAAAAAAAAACTATTTATATCTATCTAAACTGATACACTTGGGGCAGAAGGAAATAAATCAACCAATATCAAAGACTCGCTAATGAAGAAATCTGGCAGACGTGGATCGGTTAGATTTCTACATGAAATGGAGGCTTGCAACTGATACTACAAAAACAACATAAACCACAGATATAGTAAACGATGAAACAGACCAAGGAATGGGTCCATTAGTTTACATCTTAAATGTTTCAGGAATAGATTGAACTACAAAACAAGCACACGGTTTGAAATGGCCTGTGTGATCCTAAAGAGACGGAAAGAGAAGAGCAAAGTACTTTCTGTGGTTTGGCAGTAATGAACATGAATGAAAGCATCTAAAACGACACATCTTTTTTCAAGCCACACAGACTGCGAAGTATGATTCTGGTCCTGATGTCACCAGCTCTGTCTTCATGAAGAGGCCTCATGCTTAACAGAAAACCCTATTACTCTTGGTGTTTTTACTCTTTGGCTCTGACTTAAAAAAATTAGGGGTGGGAACCACATGCCTGTTTAATTCTCTCTCCTTCAGAAAAAATTTTGAAAGAGAAAGGCAAATCTTAACTACGTTTCAGATCATCAATCTTGACTTTTACTAGAGTATAAGACAGTTCAAAACTTGGTTTAACTCTCCTAAAAATGTGGGATGTGATGGGAGGGAACTCTCTTGAGGGATGAGATATTTTCTTTTTGTCCTAATTCCCATAAACAAAACCCAAATAAAAGCAACAGGAGCAAATTTAAGCTCAGATTTTTTTAAAAAAACAACCTTAAATAGTTGGCTGTGATTAACAACACTTTATATTTGTTGAGCCACACTAAACATTTTTAAACACTAACTTATGAGTACTATTATCCTCAAGTAAGCATTAATCATTATTTCTGAGGCTAGGAATGCCGACTGAGTGGGTCCTGTCAATGTACAGGACTGTGTTCTGTTAAAAGGATGCTAATTGAGAAAGTGTTTTGGTTGTAACCTCAAACAAGATAAGAAATATTTACAGAAAAAAAGCCTCAGTTTTACTGGCATATCTATTTTTCAAGAGCCAGTAAGAAGTACAAAAGGAGCAAAATATAACAGATAATGTCGCTAGGATTTACTTCAAAATATATCATTTAAAATCTCTCACTGACATCTCTCTTGCCTTGCGGAAAAATATGAATAAATTAAAAATCTTATTTCCCTTGCTGTACAGAATTAACAAATGAGAGCTATGGGGACTAAAAATGCCACACACACACACACACACACACACACACACACGTGTTCATGTAAATACTAGGACCTCTCATTTATTCCAATTAAGCTTCAAGAAATGGATGAAACTGGTTCAGAAAACTCCAGCCTCATTCACGCCAGGGCTATGTGAAGGAAGCATCTTCTAACCATAATGTGATTATTTGGAAACAAAAACCACCCCCACCGGAAACCATTCCTTCCTTCCATAGTCTCTATGGCCTACTATCCCAGTGCTGACCACAGAAGCACTTGGCCAGCACTGGGATATTTCTGAGGGATAGAGACGGGGAGAAATTAGTAAGGAAAGTGGATCCTGGAGTCAGGCAAACCTGGTTTCAAATCCAAGCTCCCATCATTTATCCTAAAAGCTGTGCGACCCTGGATAAGTTAGTGATTTCATCTTGTTGAGCTTTGGCCTCCACATCTGCAGAATGGAGACACTCAAAGCACTTGGATGTTAAAGAGATTAAGGGAAACCGTGTTTACATAAAACACTGAAGACAATGCCTGGTACAGAAGAAATGCTCAATACACAGTGATGCTGACTATCGTGTGTAACAGAAACATCTGAAAGTTCCAAGAGCAAGAATTTGGTCATTGAGACACAAATGGCCACATGTTTACTCTGCACAAGCCGCCGCCTCTTGTTTGGAAGTCAGGATGGGATCTCTGGCTGGAAATGTAGCACCTTGTGTGGTCTACCCTCGTAAGAGACTAGAAATGTGTTTGCTTCTCTTTGGGGTTCTAGATCATCCTGGGAACCTGTGTGAAAATACTTGGAAAGACTTGCAATTCATTACAGCATCGGGAGACGTATGAGAGCAGAGTCCCATAACCTTAAAAGAATGTAAATTGGAAATGTCCCGGAGAACACACTGATAGCTCTGGTGCCAGAGGCAAACTGAGCACACTGCTGAGCATTTCTTCATTCATCGAGGCTGGTAGCAGTTGCAAGCGATACCTGGTCAAATCATCTGGCAACAATATAAAGAAACCTGGTATGTATTACATCAGAAATCTTCTTACACACTAAACATGTGTCATCGAGATATTATTTTCAAGACAATTCAAGGAAACAGGTGAAATTCTCTCCACATTTTTAATCCTGAACTGTCCTAGCACCAGACTCTCTCTTAGCTTTAATCAAACTGGGCTTTTAGAGGGATTTTTTTTTTTTTTTTAATTTTCTTTGTTTTATGCTAACCACCTCAGAATTTCAAAATGCTTCTTTTAATCAGCTCTTTTTAAAATAACGTAGAAAACAGAATTTATATTAAAGAACTGCAGACGTGGCTACTGTAAGTTTCTAATTTTCCCAGGTAAGTATGATGACTGCACGGCTGCATTTTTTTATGCATCTCATTGATAAGACTGCTAAAAATTTCTGACCTACAATTTTATGACCAGAGTAAAAATAATGGGAAAAAGGCCCATTTATTTTGTTCCTCTGAAGTCAGGGCCCATAACCCAAACATTCTGAGTAGAACACCACATCCTTGTGAACACAGGATGGCCTTTTGGGGCTGAAGGATCTGGTAAAATGCAGCTGTCTAGTGACTACCAGGCTTTACCCCCTCAGGCCTTTACTTTGCTGAGCTAAGTCTCCTTTCCTGATCTATGAAATACCTGCACTTCAGAGTGCCGGTTTACAATTTAATGAGAAACTGCATATAAAACCATTAAGCACAGTGTCTGGTACACAGAAAGTGTTCAGTGAGTGGTGGTGGGTTACCATTATTACATTATTCCACAGCTGGGCAGTGCCAGTGCCCCATGCAATTCGGGCTCCACATACCATTTCCCTCAACCCAGGCGCGTGCCCACAGATGTGCATGCTCCCTGGGAGGAAGGAAGCAGCAGTCCTTCAGGATATGGCGATTTTGCAGGACCAGGTAAAATACCAACTAACAAAACACATATTCCCTCTCAAAGCTACAAACTTGAAACCAACAATAGGACTTGCCTTCCGGAAGCCATGAGAACAAAGAGAGAGAAGGAACAGAAGTGTGCGGGGAATATTCTTGCTTTAACTTACCACATTGGACAAATCTAAGACACGAAAACACCACTGAATATTTTGTTCTGTGGACCAATAATGAAATTCACACATCATCTTCCTTAAGGTTCAACACACCTCAGGGGACTATCTGTGTGAACCGAGGGATCAAGTTTCCTGGAAGAAGGCGGAGTTTTGTTTTGCGGTTGTTTGTTTTTAAACATCTGGAGTTAGGTTTCTCATCTCCCTGAGAAAATGAAGCTGGGGGGGGAGGGGTGATTTGATTTGGAAATAAGAAGTTTGTTTGTATTTCTTGGGGAGCATTTATCTCAGAATGCAGGATTCACTTGGTGTGCCCTCAAGGTTTATGGAGGGCTCCGGCTCAGTCCTCTGCCCCAGGCCTTGCTAAGCTTTCTTATACTTGCTCTGGCCAGCTTTACCCATAGGAGGCTGCCAGTCTTGCTGGAAAACCATCTACTGAAGGATTTAAAGTAGAACACAACCTGAATGGTACAGGCTTTTTGCTTGTTGGTGGGTTCTCATTTAATTCCAAGCACAAAAGGAGGTAAAACAGATTGAGATGGAAAGGTTGTCCAGACCAGGGAACTAGGCTTACAGCAGCATTGTCCTTGCCCTGTCCCAAGATGTCCTGAGCATGACAATGAATAGAAAAGGCAATTCTATAGATGATGCCTTTTCATCATTCTACCCCAAAACTTCTTTACAAAAAACTCTCCTTCCTCTCCTTCTACTGTTCTTCATACAGAGAGATACCTAACACATTCTTTGTTTGAACTGTTTTGGCAGCTAGTGACATTTTTTTTGCAATTTGCTGCACATGCCTGCAATCAAGAGTAACGAGCTGCTGGGAAACACAGATCCCAATGTATGTTACCACTACCTGATGTGTAACATGGGCTGAGTCCCATATTTCTCGGTGGAAATTGATGAAGAACCTAAAGAATTTCAAAGGCACACCAGGACTCATACACTCTTCCTCACCTTTCTCACGTCCATTTTAGAACGATGGCCTCAAATTACAAATGGGAAGATGTGAGCAGAGATGAATTTTCCAGCATTTGAACAAAGAAATGAACAGCCAGGTGACTTGAGAAAAAACAAACCTACGCAAGATGGTGGCAATAATTCATTATACTTTTCAACTGCAAGTTAGGGACAAATTAAGGCTTTCCATTAAAGAAAGAAAAGAACCCCCTGCTTTAATTAACATCAAACAACATTAGATATTCCTTTTCCATAGTTGACTATGTTTAAAGGACATATTGGATTGAAGGAGTCATGATAAGTGCTCGTGACAAAGACTTTGCAGCTGCAGCAACTACGCTATGAGAATCAGATCCTCTAAAGAATTATCTGCACTTTAATTCTGCTAAACTTTTTCTTTCCCAGAGATTTCCACTTATTATGGTACAAGTGACCTATAAGGTTCCTCTTATGCAAGATCTCATGAATATTTCACCAACCAATCAACTGTGATTGCAAATGAGAGGTAGAACTTTCTCACTGGGGTAATTGAAGCCTTGATTAGCTTGCTCAAGTACTAGACAAGTACTTGCTCAAGTAACAGACACTGAACACATGTGTTGATACTGTAGCCAGATGGGGATTAAAGTTGTGCTTATTAACCTACGAGAACATGGTATGAATCATGGAGGTACAATGGACCACAGGTAACCTGATAAACCAAATCAAACAAAATAACCCATTTCCTGCCCTCTAGATTCCTGAGACACTGAGTCCCTTCCTTTCTATAGACCAGACCGCTCTCTCTCCATCTCCTTTCTTGACTACACTGCCCCCTCCCACCCTTTCATGTCTGCCTTCCCCTCTTACCGCTTTCTCCCCTTTCCTTCTACCTCCTTTCTCTCTGTCTGTCAGGGAATCCATCTATTCCTACTCAGAGCTAAAGAAGAGAAAGCCCCTCCAGTAGCCTACAAGGACTCACATGATCTGGCTCTTACTGCTTCTGTGATGTCATCTTTTTATTTTAATTTAATTTACCTATATTGTTGAAAGTATTACAGATGTCACTTTTCCCCCCACTGATCCCCTCCAACCCCACATCCCCCCTCCAGGCCTTCCCCACACTATTGTCTGTGTCCATGGGCAATGCATATATGCATAGAAATTCTTTAGTTGATCTCTTCCTGCCCCGCCCCCCACTCCCTCTGAAATCCCTCAGTCTGTTCCATGCTTCTGTGTCTCTGGATCTATCTTGTTTGTCAGTTTATTCTGTTCATTAGATTCCACATATGAGTGGGATCATGTGACACTTGTCTTTCTCTGCCTGGCTTCTTTCGCTTAGTGTAATACTCTCCGCTGTGACCTCATCGTCACCATTCTGTCCCAGGCCACTTGTCTCCTTCCCTCAGCGCCTTTATACTAGTGTTCCCTCTGCTCTCAGCTCCAGCAAGTCTCTGCTTAAATGTTCCCTTATCAGTGAGGCCCCCTCTGACCACCTTACAGAAAATAACCACCCACAAACTCCCTAGCTCCTTCCTCCCTACTGTAGTCTCCACAACAGAAAAAGTCCAACTTAATGACACTTCAGACACTCCTTTACATTTTCTGAGCCTTAGCAGCCAGGGCAAGTCCATCCATGTAACAACAGTTTTCAGCTTGGGGACTCTCAAAGCATTAAATTACCAAGAACATCTCGACATATAGTTCCTTGCACACCTCCGATTTCTTCACTGTGAAAAACATTAGAGGCCTCGAAATAAGCATTACTCACCTTTGAATGGCAGGTTTCTGCCTAATCATCATTAGGCCATGGTTCACTGACAATTACAGTTATTTTCTTAAATATGCCAATGCTCAGTGTTTCTGAGGACTGATATCCATGCCATTTGCCCCACTTACAGAGCTCAACACTCTGCAGTGAAAATTCACTAATGCAGAGATTAGTGTTTACAGAGAACCTCCAAGGTCAAAAGGAAAGATGTGTCCCAATTTTGAAAGGGAGTCTGTTTTGAATGAGATATTTTTAGGATCCACAAACATCAGTAGTACATAGCTTTCCCAGTGAGCTTTTGTTTTAAAGACAAAACTGTCTCAGGTTCAGGAGGAAGGTTTATATGAAAATTTCCTTGAGTTTATTTGTATAAATGACTCCCTTTTTGGCAGAAGAAACTGATCGGCTACAGGTAAAGGAGCCAGTTAAGGACATTCTAGTGCATGCTCACTGAAGTAGCCCTCCTGAGTTCAGCCCAACCAGCTTCCCATTCAGCCTCCTCAGGAAACAAAAAATTAATGTCTTTCACATGCTGTACATATCTGCAGGCCTGACAGACAAATAGATCTTTGCACATCATCGTGGTTGTGAAGAGAATCACAAAGGCAAATTATTAAAAGTGAGAAGAAAAAAAGACTGTGTGCAAATCTTTTTGGATATTAAACTTGCAGTTGGTTACAAAGCAGTCATGCACCGATAATGAAGGCTGGTTGTGATCCCCAAGGCCTTCTTTTAAAATTTGCCTTCCAACTGCAAAAACGTGGGATCTGAAGTTAGAGGAAAAACTGCCTCCCCCATCACAGTCTATTAGGATGCTGAACTCTCATTAGCTAGAAGCTAATCTACAATCTGTAGCATGGAGAGGGTTTCAGATGCTGCAGTTTTTCTGCAGACACATTTTTCTTAGCCGGTATCTGAGCATCCCTCTTTCCATCTGGGAAAGCAAAACGATTGAGAACCACATGCCTTTATGGACTTCTACTTGATTCAAGTCTACAAAATGCTTTGAGCGCCTGCAGGAAGTTAATCTATATTAATTTTATCTTGAAACAAAGGCACAGAATGAAACTCTGAAGTGACTAATACAATACTTTAATGGGAAAATGTCTTGGAGAGAGATGGGTCGGGGGAAAGGACAAAACAATGGTTCCTTACGGGTCTGAGAGCTGAGTTCCTGCCTGACTACTGTCACCACCCTAGAAGATGGAAGAGAGGCTGCACGATCAATAAGGTTTTTGATGAGACCAATTTGGGTGGGCTGGGAAGCACCTGGAGACTTGGAAAAGGATATCAAGTTACCTCGACAGATAGAAATGTGGGGTCAGACACGAAGGGCCCTCGAGAAATGCTGGCTCTAGTCTTCTGCCTGTGAACGGGGCTCCCTGACCTCCCGCAGGAACCTGTGCTGATAGTTAATCACCTCTACAAGAAAATACTTCCTGCCCTGGCCGGCTTTCTCAGTGGTTAGAGCATCGGCCCACAGAATGAAGGGTCCCGGGTTCGATACCAGCCAAGGGCACGTACCTTGGTTGCAGGCTCGATCCCTGGCCCCGATCAGGGTGCATACGGGAGGCAACCAATTGATGTGTCTCTCTCACATCGATGTTTCTCTCTCTCTCTCTTTCTCCCTTCCACTCTCTCTGAAAGGCAATGAAAAAAATATCGTCCAGTGAGGATTTAAAAAAAAAAAAAAGAATGAATGTCACATGGAGGGGAATCAAAATCTTAGCAAAGATTTCTTTATCTTGGACTAGAAGTTACCAATTCTTTCACAGAAGTAAGTTAAAACGGTTTCACTCAATTTGCTTTTTACAAAGCCACCCTGATTGCCAGTCAGAACTGTGTGCTCTTCTAAGTAGAAAGTGATTATTTGATGAGTCGTTAGCCTGCCTGCCAGGATATTGACAGCAAGATGTCCTTCCAGTAATTATGGGGTAGCACCTTTCCCTTTATTGATGCTGCATGAACAATCAGAGTCATTTTCATATGTAGAGAAATACATATAACACTAAGCAACTAGTGGAAGGCAGAAACAACACAAATAAAAGGGGAGCACTGCTGACACCTGGGAGAAAATGGCAACAGCCCCTACAGGTGACAGTGGTCCTGAAGTTAATCTGCCACTTCCATGCTATGCTGCTGGTAAGGGAAACGCCATTTTCATTAGTTCGGAGAGAGAGAACACACCTTTAAACCTCTCCTCCCTGAGATTAAATTAGAAACCCCAAGGACTGCTTCACTCACCATCACTACAAGATGCACTCATTCTTTCTTGTATATGATGTTAATATACCTGTTAAATATTTAACATGCATTCAGACATACATATATTTCCTTCATGTGTTTTTGCTTCAGTCTTGGCTCATTTTAACCACCCCTGAAAGGGCAGGTGCTGTGCTGGTTTAGTTTGTATCACGTGTAAGTATGTGTATATTATATTCAGATAGGCGATCCTAAATAGAAGCTGAACACAGCACCTATACAATGGAGATACACAATGGTTATCTCTAAATTAATGGCAGTGATGATGAATTTCATATGAATGCTAGCTAGCTTTTATGTTTTTTAACTTTATTTTTATCATTGACACTATTACAGTGACCCGATTTGCCCACCTCCAATCAGCTCCCACCCTCACTTCCCTCTGGCCATGACGACACTATTGTCTGTGTCCATGGGTTATGCACATATGTTCTTTGGCAACTGTCTTCACCTTCTTTCATCCAGTCCCCCCCTTCTCCCGCCGCTCTGACAACTGTCAGTCTGTTCCCTGTATCCATGCCTCTGTTTCTATTTTGCTTGTCAGTTTATTTTTGTTAGATTCTACATATGAGTGAGATCATATGATACTTGTCTTTCTCTGCCTGGCTTATTTCACTTAGCATAATACTCTCCAGGTCCATCCAGGCTATTGCAAATGGTAAAAGTTCCTTCTTTTTTTCTGGCCTCATAGTATTCCATGGTGTAAATGTGCCACAGCTTTTTTATCCACTCATCTACTGATGGGCACTTGGGCTGCTTCCAGACCTTAGCTACTGTAAATTGCGCTGCTATGAACATAGGGCTGCATAAGTTCTTTCTGATTGGTGTTTCGGGTTTTTTAGGATATATTCCTAGAGGTGGGATCACTGGGACCTCCATACTGTTTTCCATAGTGGCTGCCCCAGTCTGCATTCCCACCAGCAGTGTACTAGGGCTCCCCTTTCTCCACACCCTCGCCGGCACTTGTTTGCTGACTTGTTGATGACAGCCATTCTGGCAGGTGCGAGGTGGTATCTCATTATAGTTTTAATTTGCATCTCTCTGATGCTTAGTGATGTTGAGCATCTTTTCATATGCCTATTGGCCATCTGTATGTCCTCTTTGGAGAAGTGCCTATTCAGGTTGGCCTCTTTTTAAAAGAGCTGTGCTTAATTTATGGCAGAACAACTCTAAGGGCAGAGACAGATTTACCATGAAGCTAACAAAGCAAAGCATCAGGACCCGTCACTTGCATGGGAGGGGCGCTGGCAATGTGTTCACCTGGCCATATATTTTTATAAAATTTGCGGTAGAAAGATATTTTTATATTCCTTTTTTTTAATGGCTCCTCCCCAAATGTATAAATGCAGACCTCCCAAATCTGGATCCTCCTTTGTTGAAGGGATACATAAAAGCCTGAAAAAGAAGTCTGATGAAGAATTAAGACAAGGGCTAAAAGTTTGGGAAATGCCAAACTCTGACCAAAAGATGGGTAATTAAGCTGAGGGAAGGTGGGGCTGAGAAATATAACTATATACATGGACATGAACTGGATACTCATTTACAGGATAAAGCTTATCAGGTATCATCCATATGTCCAGAAGGCAAAATAATAGGGCCTGCATCTGAAATCTAAGAAAAGAAACTCTGAGAATTAAAAAGAACTTTACAGCAAGGATGGGAAAGCAGTGGGAGCAAGTGAAATTATGCAACTGCTTTCTCTACAAATGTACTTGAAAGATTAGCTAGTTAGCTGCTAAAAGGGTCAGGAAAGCATGTCAGGAGCCTGAGCTGTGCGAGAAGTCCACGTGAATTCCTCAGTTTCTATTCTAGGGTATTTTGGCTGTATAGGTAAATGTGTCTGAGTCATTAGTTTAGAAAACTGGACAAAGTGAATATGCAATTTCATGTCTCTCTTGACACCACGAATCTGGGTTGCTATAGCCAGAAAGAGTTGATCTTTGAAAATATCTGAAAACAATATTATAATGTAGATCACTGCAAAATTGGGTTTGGATAGGACAGAGGTTGAAACTAGAGTTATTCTGTGTCAAGATCCCCTTTTCAAAACTAAAAATGATAAGGACTTTGTTATATAGTGGTGATTGCATTCTGGGAAGCGAGCCACTCCATCTGTATGTGAGCACTGCGGCTCCACCCTGCAATGCAGAACCCATCTCGCTTATGACTATATCCTTGATCGTGACCGAGATTTGGTCAAATATCACCGCTTACTTACTGATGGGAATATCCTTTCCTTACAATGCTAATGATCGACTGCCCTCTCCTTTACCTCCTTTCCCCCTGGGTACTCTGCCATTATTTATAGAGGAGTTTTCTGGCTTCATCATGAATCGTCCGTTTAAGTTGCCTTATTTATTGGTATAGAGGGATTTTGCCATTAGGCTTGACATGTTGGACAAATAACTTACTAAGGGATTTAGGGAGTTTACAGACACACCGAATTTTATTTCCTGTACAAAACTCTGCAAAAAGAAACGCCATGTTCCAGATTTGACTTCTTTCAATGCGAACTTCTGTAGAATGCCTTTTTGACTCATAGGTTCTCAAGTATAATGCAATGTTACTTTCTGCATATCGAGTGTTTATACTTAAGTACTTACGAAGGTAAATGACGCAATAATACAATTAACAAATTAATGTGACTCAATTTTACACCATGTATGACTATTTTCTCTTCTTTAAAGTGCAACAGCTCCCCAAAAAGAGAGAAATTAAAGGTTTTTCCTCTCTTCAAAAGGGCTTTGAAGATGGCAAGACTTAGAGAAGGTGGAAAGATCAGGTGTATGTTTGAAGAGGAGTCCTTCTGTAATGATTTTTATCATAAAGAGAAAAAAATCCTAGGCAATACGCAGGGTAGTCGCTGGCTAAGGATAAATAATGAAGATCTAAGGGGTCAGAGTCAGGCACAAGGGAATAGGAAATGAGAAAGTGATGCTGACAAATGACGGGCTGTACACTCACCCAAATGCACAAATAACACGGAGCCAACCCGGTGCTTCCTGTGCCCACTGAAAGCACTACTTAAGAGTTATGCATGGAAAATGGAGTTCATTTTGGGATTTCACAACTCAGAGTGATGTGGCGAATGTAGACAAGTTTAAATACTTTAGTTAAATATTTGCTGAATCAATGTTGATGAACAGTGAAAGGAGTCATTGAAATAATACAAGGTTTCTGAAAAACTGGCTGAGAGAATGGGTAAGGAGGAGAGCGCGCAGCTAGAGGGCTTCAAAATGTTTACTACAAGGCCATTCATTCTTCGATTTCCAGCACAAGAGGAACACAGTTACCAGTTACAAATATGGAGCCCGATCAGTCACTATTTGTTGGCTACTTCTACGTGCCACAAACTCTGCTGTGTGACAAAAATTCGAGATACATTTACTCCACAGGAATGCACCACCCCCCCCCCGACAAGGCAGTGAGTCTGCAAGTCCCCAATGACAATGAGTGGAGAGGTACAGCATCGCATGAGTAAGGTGATATGAGCATACAAAATAGGGAGCACTGGTGGGTGTGGCTCAGCGGCTGAGCATTGACCTAGGATCCAGGAGAACATGGTTCGATTCCCCGTCAGGGCACAGGCCCGGGTTGCGGGCTCGATCCCCAGCAGGGGGCGTGCAGGAGGCAGCCGATCCATGACTCTCTCATCACTGATGTTTCTCTCTCTCTCTCCCTCTCCCTTCGCCTCTCTGAAATCAATAAAGATATATTTAAAAAACAAACTGGAAAAAAAAAACAAAACAAAATAGGGAGCAATGAACTCTCCCTGGGGTTGGGGGAGGAGGTATTGGGAAAGATGCAATGCAGAAAGCAGCCACTGAATGGAGTCTCGAAGGATGGAAATTACTTTGCCGGTGGAAGGAAGATTGTGAGCATGGCTGCATTTCACACAGAGAAAAGTGATAGTAGTTGGGGGTAGCTAGATGGCCAACAGTTTCCAAATGCTAGTCTGGACTTCACTGTCACCCATGGGAGGCCATTCAAAGTTTCTGAGAAGGTAGGTGTCCAAGTGAGATCTATGTTTTAGAAAGAAATACCTGGCAGTGGTATAGGGACAGTTGTGAAGGTGCTAAGCCTGAAGTCGGATGACTGAGAAGATTATTGCAGTAGTCCAGGGGAGAGACACTCGGGCAGCCAAAGTGAGGATGTTTTAGGCAGAATTGACATCAACTTGGGAGTGAACAGATATGAATGGTGAGGAAGATTCCAAGCTGTGTCATTAACCCAAGCAGAGGATGAGGGAGAGAGATGGCAAAAGAGGCCATGGGTTCCATGTTGAATATGCTGAGCCTGAGACAGTTGTGGGAAATACAGTTCAAGGCATCCAACAAGCAATAAACTGGAGTCTAGAACTAAAAAACAAAATCACAACTCAGGAAAGAGTAGAAACCATGAGAAGAGAGATGAATTGCCCAGGAAGAATTTTGTAGGACCAAGGGTAGACCTTTGGGAATGCTCACATTTAAGAATGAAGGGTAGGGATCCAAAGAAAGAGACTGCAGAGCGATTTCTACTGAAAATCAAAGCCAAGAAATCCTTGCCTCATTCTGACAAAGGACTGTCCTCCTGACGAGGCTATGTGTGTATAGACTATAAGGTAGAGTGGGGGGAAGTCTGGGATATAAAGCATACAGTATGTCCCTAATATAATACAGGCACTACGTGTCTTTTGTCTCCAGGCATGTGTAAGTGAGGCCAGGACTACTGGCTAAGCATGACTTGGGTTTCAGGAACTAAGGCTGGGTTCAGCCTCTGCAGGCATCTGGCATAGCATGCAAGAGGAGTGCAATATTTCTGCCCCAGCAACAGTATATAAAGAAGTGAATGTCACCTGGAAAGGAAAGGGGAAATCAACAGCCAAGATGATACCATGTCTCTTCCAATGAAACTCCAAATTCCTGTCTTCTCCGAAGCTATACCCCCTTAAGGAGGGAGTGCATTTGAAAGTTACAAAGCAAGAGACTGTATGTTTTCTGTGATTCCCCAGACAGAACCTCTCTTCGCCTCCCTTGTTTGCATGCTCTATGTGAAAAGTCCACAAGCTCTTTTCATAAAGGGCCAGACAGGAAATATTTTTAGCCTTATGGGTCGTCTGACTGTCTCAACCACTCAGCATTGCTATTTTAGAGTGAAAGCAGCCACAGACAATGTATAAATAGATGAGCATGGCATGTGCCAATACAACTTACTTAAAGAGGCAGAGGGTAGGCTGGATTTGGCCCCTGGGTCCCAGATGGCTGATCCCTGACCTTTATCATGGGGGAGGCCATTACCAGGGGATGCCCATCAGGAAAGCCAAGATCATAAAGCTCGATTATGAGATCGCAAGAGACAGGTTAAGTTGGGGAATGTCCTTGATTGGGGGGGGGGGGGGGGAGTCCTAGAACCAGGAAGACTAGGCAGCCGTGTACGTGATGTTCTTCCATTGGCCCAAGGCTGCCTTTCCCCAAATGTTTCCTCTACCAGCTAACCACGCTGCAAGAAGTTCTTGCCAGTAGAATTGTTCTGCTGGATCAAGGCATTATCCTGAACTTACAGGGCATGTCTGTAGCACAGAATGAGTGACACATTAGTACTGATTTAGTTTATCAGATCAACTAGATGACAGCTAGCAAAGAACAAGGAACGGGGCAAATGGAATCCAAGATGAACTGTCTTTGCAAGTTCCTTATAATTTTTCATATATTTGACACTAAAAATATGCTTTGACTCCACTACGTGATTTGTTCTACATGCCATGTTTTATCAGAGCTTCCTGTCTAGAGACTCATTTTGGAACAGTAACGTCTATCTTCCAAAATAAGGCATCTTGAGTTACCCTTGGGGAAGCAGCAGCCACTGAGGCTGAATTAGTATTTGTCTGAAGTTCTGTTTTGCTCTGGTTTGTTTTCTCTTGAAAAGGGGCAGGTGTTCATTAATAAGGGCAAGAGCCATGGCTTTAGAAATAATACTGGGAAAAGAATAGATATTTTCTCATGAATTTCCTCTTTTAAGTTTTGAATTTGACCTGTGTCTAAAAGTGGTCAAGGTGCCATGCCTCTCGATAGAGATCTCTGTATATCCACCATCTTCCCAAAGATGATGTTACAGTGACTTCACTGAAATGATCAAGCCCTTGGCAAGACTCTTTGTCTCAAGTGGGGCAGAGTTCATTTTTACTTCTCTACTTCATAAGGATACACAACTTATGAAATAGTTACGGTTTGTATGAAAATCATCTAACTGGTTTTCAATTTTTCTCCAATTTACATGCATGATTTAAAAATTTTATAAATCATTACGAACCAGGACATCTTTCAATGATAGAGAAAATATTAGCAACCAAAACAATACCTTACAGTGATCAAGTTGATAGTTGAAATTATCATTATAATGTTAAATTGATGAGACAGATAGATGCATTATTAACTTATCTAGTACAAATTTTGCATACTAATTTGAATCATCTCACATTGTTTCCAAATGAAAATTAAAAAAAAAATCTTTAGCAGATAACTGTAAGCAGGGTTTCTCAGTCCTGGCATATTGGACCAGATATTTCCTTGTTATGGGGGGCTCTCCTGTACACTGTAGGATGTTTAGCAGCATCCCTGGCTTTACCCACTAAGTACTAGAAGCAACCCTTCCTTGGTTGGAGACAACCAAAAATGTCTCTAGACCTTGCCCAATGTCACCTAGGGGGCAAAACCACCCCTAGGTTAGGACCACTGGCCTAAAGTAATATCAGACAAGTCTGTCTAAGCAAGCAATTGACCTTGCCTTAGATGATCTACATCGATTGGCCTGTTGCGAAGGACAGCTGTCAGTCATAAGAAGTAACTGAAGGTAGGTTACTGCTTCTCCAAGCATATGATGTACATCCATTAATCACAATAATGACCTGAGAGCTGCTTCCCTGGCAATGAAAAAGCTGTTTCTCCACTTTGAACTCAGCATACATGGGAAACTAGGAAACAATATATGTTTAGAACTAAACATAAACACCAAATAAGGTGGTAAAGAACAAAAAGGAAAGAACTTTAAATGTGAAAGGCCTTACAGTAGAAAAACAGTGACTGGACCCAGTAGATGTGTCACCTCCTCTTTAAGGCCTTCCTTAAATCCAGAAGGATACCCCCCCCCACCCCCGTGCTCGCAAGCTCTTTGTATATATGTATCATATTTCATTATCAGTATTTGTTCCTTTGACGGCCTTTCCCACAAGAATGTGAGCTCCGGAGGCCAACATTTTTATTTTTTTCATCTTTGAACATTTAATTCATTCACTGTTTTATCAACTCATTAAGTCATTCCTATATGTCCCTAGTGATTAGCACCGTGCTTGACCCAGAAAAGGCTGGGTCACCACGGAGGCTATAAAGATAAACCCACTACACACAGAAAGGTTGCAAGGCCAAAATGGGAGCGTCAGGGGGGCTTCCTAGATGAAGTGGCTTGAACAAGTTGGTAAAGCAACTGGAGAGGAAGCGTGTGGTGAAGGGAGGTGGGAGTGGGCAGAGCAGTCAAAAGGAGCTCCACGGGCAGGGTTCCAGGGAGAGTCCTGCCTCCTACTACCTTGTATGGGGCCTAGGGCGTCTTTTCTGATAAAAAATTGATCAGCAAAAGGACAAACAAATTAGGATGAAGCCAATAAAGGAAAGCTCAGCAAGCTGAGAGGGCGGTACTGGCAGCATTAGCCTCTGGATCTTCCTCGTTCCGGCTGTCACCCGCAGGCTGATGATAACCAACAGCTTGGGCCAATCTCAAGGCCACTGGGAAAGGTCAGCTTGTATACGCCACTGCTTATCGCATGGCTTTTCTACATCCTGGTGTTTGGACATAATTCAACAATAACTTATTTATAGGGAGCACGTCCTTGAAAAATTCTCTTTGAGGTATTGTTGCTAGAACTGAAGATAATGCATTTTGTTTCCTGGTTCTAGTTCTTACTAGACTTTAATAAGAAACTAGGCATTGAACTGATTTTGTTAATATTTTCAGTGTTAACGATTACATTGTCATATATTTTTATTTTTATTTATTCATTTATTTTGAAAATATCTTTCAGACAATTATATTAAAAATAGAAATATATGGTCTAATTTTTAAAAAATGGCTTGCTGGCAATTATCTAGTGCCCCCCCCATGGAACGCCAAATTGTCGTATATTTTAATGTTTTTATTTTTTTATCATATATTTTCAAAGGGCAATATTCAGCTTGCCATAATTCTGACAACTTTTAGAAATATTTTTAGAAACATTTACGACATTTTACAATTTTATAATATTAACCCAAAATGGATACATACTTAAAAACTTCATACCAGTAGGAACTTTTATCATGTTGGTGAATTGGGGTTTTCTTTAAACCACGTATGCTGTTGGTACATATTCTTTTAGTTCCTTATAATGTTTAGCTTTTTTATACAAGGAACAATTGTATCAGAAAAAGGGGACATCTAGTCCTGGCCCCAAGTAAACAGCCAAACAGAGTACAAGAGTTGATAGGTGACATCTTTGTCTAAAGAAGAATCCAGTGATGTCTGCATAACACAGGAACCTCTGTTCCCTGGCACGGCGGGGGATGAAGCATTCTCAGCCAATATTCTGCTTAACAGACTTACCCTGTATTTTATATGAATTGTCTATTTTTCAAAGAGTTGCGATCGATCAAAATAAACCTAAGGCTATGTAGCCTGGGTGGTCCCAGCTGAACTTGAAGGGAATTGTCTGGGTGCCTGTGATTAAATAGAGGAAGCTGGTGGGCCCTTAGGGGCTCTTATTTGCATGAAAGGATTTAAGCTGGCATTTTATTTACCCCTGGCTTCTAGGAAAAGGAAGATACATGCCTAGGTGCCTGAACAAATTAAAGGAAGGGGAGCAATGGTGGGGTTTATGGTCTTAGGATCCCCTTCAGTCTCTAGGACTTGAAAAAAATTTTTTAAGCCTCCAAGGAGAAAAGGGATGAGGAGAGGAGAAAGGAACTGTTCTCATGAAGGGTCTTGTGAAACGTGGCTCCCTCTGCACTGAGCGTAACCCCACCATGGTACTGTGAGGATTGGTGGCAAAATTGGAGCAACAGGAGACTGCAACCTCTGGCCAGATATAGGCGCTTCCATTGAGGGCCACGCAAGCAACTTTGTCTGCAAAAGGCATTTAGCAAAGAGGAGCTAGAGCAACAGAGGGAAAGGAAGGCAGGGCTTTGTCTGTTTTGTTCAATGTTATATTCTCATCACCCCGAAATACCAGGCTCTCAAATATTTGTGGGAAAATACCAGGTGGTGACTATCGATGACATGTTTTTGACACTTTGCAGGGAGCTTAAGTCCTGCCAGTGGGGATAAAGCAGAGATAGTTTGGGATATTTGGATTATTGTTATTAAGGTGAACCTCCCCCCCCCAATCTGAATTCACAGGTGATGAGACCTGGAGATATTTACCTTATAAATAAAAGTATACTACTTAAGAGGCACACTGGGGTCCTTGCAGTTTCTCAAGGCATCGTCATATTAATGACCATGTTATTGGCAAAGCAGAGATGCATCAGTTTATGAGGAACCTAACAGAGATTTTGGATGATGGAATTCTAGATAGCAGAGTTTATATGATTGATTAAGTCTCTTCTTTGTTAAAGAATATATTTGGTTCTTATGTAAGTCCACAATTCTTATAATATTGCACTAAAGTTTCCTTTAAATGTCAAGTGCTTTGTGAATTGAAGGTTTAAAATGTGTCAAAATAGCTTCGTTTTTTTGGATCAGGAATTATATATGCAATCTTTTAATGCAAAAATTCATCCTCATTTCTTAAAAAGCAAATTGCATTCAATGAATGAATAAAATGCTCTGTATATTATCAATTTAGTCTTCTGAGTCTAACTAAACGCAGATGCTCACTTCGGCTTTCCAATTATAGTTTCGATTTAGACATGATTGAGGCCTTATAAAGAGGAAGATGGCTTGAGAGAGATGAGAGTTTCTCAAAATTAAGTACCTCCATAAGCCAATACAAGGAGCTCTCAGGCAAGTTTAGATTTTTAAAAGAACAATTACTTAAGGTGGAAGGAAGCACATCCCTGAGAATTAAGAGTGACCTCGGCTGTCATAACTCCCTACGCCATACTAGCTATGGGAGCAATTAAGGAACAGTGACAATCACAGATTTGCCTTTGAGACGTCACTTAATTTTGGTACCGCGCTCCCAAAGTTTCTCTCTATTCTGAGAGGCTCAAGCCCTCTTGGGCGCTTGCTGCTGTGCTGTTCTGTGGCTTCCACTTTCCATACTTGACTGGTCCCAGTCTGGGAGGCGAGGTCATGCTAAGTGATGATGGCTCATTCAGCCAACCTCAGATGCTCTAGCCTTTAGGTAAGCACAGTTCTCTTGATTCTTGTAAACCACTTTAATTTTAAACAGTTTAGATTTTTATCCTGAGGCTACAGGGAAGTCATTAAAGAATTTTAAATCAAGAAATTAATGTTAACTTATTAGTTTTGTTTTTATTTTTTAAAATTTATTTTTATTGTTGACAGTATTACAGATGTCCCCAATTTTCTCCCCTTTGCCCCCCTCTGCCCAGCCCCTGCCCCCCACAGGCCTTCACTGCACTCTTGTCTGTGTCCATGGGCTATGTGTATATGCATATAAGCTCTGTGGCTAATCTCTTACTCTGACTATAAAATGTGGTGAATGGATCCCAAGTTAGAAATGGTAAGAGAAGTAGACACAGATACCAGTCAGGACACGGTTGTAATAGTTCAGGTGAGAGATGGTGGAGGCCCAGAACTGAAAGAGCGTCCGCGGGCTTGCAGAGAAATGGAGAGATTCCAAGGGTATTTAGGAGGTAAAAGCAACAAGACTGAACAATGGCATAAAATGCCATGATTTATAGATATCCCTTAGCCTCCTAACAGTCAGCCATTTTAATGCTCCTCTTAGAGTAGTTCAAAAATTGTTAAAGTCCCGATGAAAAAATATTAAAGTTGGTCAAATGAACAGTAGCAAATACTTATTTTGTTGAGGGGAAATCATCTAGTATGATTAACAGCAATGGTAACATTTTCTTCTTAAGTGATGCCAATGAATCGAATTCTATAAAGCCTTATTCATATATTTCTAGTGTGTGTGCTATAGAACGAGAACACACACAACGAATATTTATTGAGTGCCTAGGTAACGTATTGCTCTTTAAAAACAAAACAAGCCCTGCTGGGCGTGGCTCAGTGGTTGAGCGTTGACCTGGGATCCAGGAGATCGTAGTTCGATTCCCGGTTAGGGCACATGCCCAGATTGCGGGCTCTATCCCCAGCAGGGGGCGTGTGGGAGTCAGCCGATCCATGACTCTCTCATCATTGATGTTTCTCTCTCTCTCTCTCCCTCTCCCTTCCTCTCTCTGAAATCAATAAAGATATATTTAACAATAAATAAATAAATAAATACATAAATAATAAATACACAGAAGCAGCAGGAAACTTACGGAATTAAAAAAGAAAAAATATATTTTCTATAATTTATTTCGAAGTTATTAAAGCATAATACTTGCCTCGAACACTTTCCCAATAGGTGAAATTAATTTTTACGCCCAAGCAAGATACTGCATGGTGGCAAAACATATAAGGTTCACTGATTCTGAATATTCTATTCAAAATATCTCAAAAGAAGAAAGACTGTGCAGTCAACTATTTGAACTAGTGGAATGACTGAAGCATAAAGAATAGCAAAGAAGATGTTTAAACATTACGTAAGTATGGAATTTTATTTTCTTCCACAAAATATTCAGTCTAAATTTAGGGATTCGTAATTAATCTTGTCTATATTATAAGCAGTTTTTTCAACTCCGATGATCTCAGAGAAGCTAACTGGAAAGAGTGTTAATTCTGAATTGAGAAACGTTTCCAATTAGATATATCTTCATGCCAATATATAGGACATTCATCTTGAGTATCTTTCATATCCTCATTAGTTGAATAATATTAATGATATGAATAATTAATAGAGCAACATCTCATGGAGATCACCCAATTTTGCTTTCATTAATTTGAATGTGATTGTTTTGAAAAAGCTCTTAATCCATCCTGTCAACCCCTTGTGTTCCATTCCATTTCCTCCACTCTTTCGAGGATATTTCTTTGAGGAAGATTTTTTGGTATGTGCATTTTGTTTATGCTATACATGCCAAATAGATCTCCCAAAGTGAAACTCGGAGCTCATTTGGAAGTAATTTTTGGTAGCACATGAATCAGGAACTCTTATTTTCTTCTCAGCACTACTGGCATTTTATTGCTTCCATCTACAGCCCAATATGCTTTTAGCGCTGAGACCCCTGAGGCCAAACACACAAAGCCCTAAGAAAATGGGAACTTCTGACGATTACAATTTTTGTCTCTGTTTCAGGGTTCTGCCCTCCCCTGGGAGAGGGAAATCACTTTAAGCTTACTATGGAACAGGAACATGGTGGGTACAAATGACTGACTGAAGTTGGTGATGTTGATTCAGGAGTGTTCAGCTTATAGGTCAGGTGTAAAGCCCTTAAATCTGCTTGTCAAACTCCTATGGATTGTTCCAGACTATGCCCAAATGTCACTTTCTATGAAGGTTTCCTGGGCCAGCTCAGGCAGGGTTAGGCAGTTCCTCCTTAGTATTACTATAGAGCCCTAACATATTCCTATGGCAGCTCTTATCAAGTTGTATTGCATTTACTTGTCGGTCTCCCTCTACTCATGTACATAGGGAGTCTATTGGCTTCCTTTTATCTCTAGACTAAAGTACTACCAAAATCGGGCTGGTTCTCAATACATAATAATCGACTGGATGGACAGCAAATGGTTAATATTACCCTTCATCTGCACAGCATACGGTACATGGTCTCCTCACATAATGGTGACTAAGCCATGGCAGGAATTATCACCACTGTTTTGTAGATGAGAAAACCGATACCCAGAGAGGTTACATGACCAGCCCAAGTACAAGTTCAAAAACGGCTAATTTGTGCGAGACACACACAGATTGGTTGTCCCCAGCATGTGCTCCAAATGGGGTTGGGGATTGAGCCTGCAACTGAGGTACATGCCCTTGGCTGGACTCAAACCCAGGACCCTTCAGTTCACGGGTGATACTCTAACCACTGAACCAAACCCGCTAGGGCTGCATACCTAGTTCTTACGCAAGCCAGTTAATTAAGATTTGTAGATAGACGTGGCAGCAGTAGTATTCTACCGGAGAGATGGCAATGGCTGGCCAGGACACAGGGTAGGAGCTGCTTAGCTGCTTACCTGCTTTGAAGCTCCGAACTCAATCTTAGCAGGTTCTCAAGAAGTGACATGCACACAGAATGTCAACTTATTTACGAGAACGATCTGTGACAAGTTATATCCTTGTACTCAAGCTACATGCAAAGTGAAGCCAGTAGCTATATATGACACACACACTTGACGCTCTCTCTGAAATTCTGACCAAGACTCATGGACTCCTAAACAAGAGGCAGTTCTTAGAGATAAGTAGTATAATCGCTTCATTTTACTAAAGGAATGAATAAACAAATAAATAAAGAGCTAGAAAGGATAAATGACTTACCTACAGTCACGTAGCTTGCTCCTTACAGCATATGGGCACAGAATCAAGTCTTGTTAACAATGATATCCTTACATTTTTTTAAACAAGTTATGAATGAAAAGTGCTACGGGTATAATTCTTAGCAAGTCGTCTAAGCATCTGGCTAACATGACTAAGAAGACTGTCACACAGAAATCGTCTTCCATCACATGCTGCAACATGGGAGAAACGTACCAAACCCTACTCTGTGCCTGTGCGTTGGGGAGGTACACACAGACAGTGTTTTAAGATTCAATCCATGTTAAAACAAGGCACTTGACAGTATTAATTATATTTAGTTCTCTCCATTCACCCACAGACATTGATGTTATACAAATAATCCATTGGCTTTATTTTTTCAGTGTGTCAGCTGAAGTATCTTTTCTAGTCCCCATTCCTTTGCAACATGCTTTTTCTTTTTGAAAATAATCTATGTAGATATAACCTGGGTGTCCATTTCAAATTTATGACTTTTAAGTTTCGAAAATAGTTTGACCACTCATTACCAGTAGAGCACATTTTATTACTCATTGGCCAGCTAAAGAGTTAAAAATGTGTGTCTATTAAGGGGCAAAGATCAAAGGCCAAAATAAACTAATCTTCTTAGCAAAAAGGAAGACAAATGATCCTACTTATAAAAGTTTTTGGTTTAGCTTCTATTAGCAAAGGTGGGGGAGCTTGGGGTCCAATGTTCTAAGTCAGTAGATGAAAGCAAATGCATTCCACAAACATCTTTGTATTTCACAGGTTGTGCAGGTCACACCAAAATCAAATGATTTCATGGGGCAACACCATCAATTAAGAGAGGAAGCCTTATTTAGCAAAGAACTGTTTTAGAGAAAGAAACATACATTGAACTGCAATAATTGGTTTGCTAATTGGTCTTCCTGCTGGGGATAATTGCTAGAATTCCTTCTTTAAAATAGATGGACCTTTACCTGTGTGATATCCACTGTTGTGCGTAACTTTCTCTACTATCATAATCAGAGTCCGTGAGCTTCTGCTCCTTAGCTGGATGCAGACTAGTTCCACAGCATTTGTAGAGCAAAGCATTTGTTTCCCTCAGGCATCGTAACTGGCACCTTGATCATGCCCCTCCAATTAATGCTAACATTTACTGTTATCCCCAAGTGTTACAGGTGGAAACAACAGCCCACGTTCTGGAAGAAACTTTAGGTATTCAAGGTCATTTATATAGTCCAATCTGGAATCAGTTTCTCATCTAGACTATGAAAGAAACTTGTTCATCAATCACAGCATTTTAATGCATTAAGTGAAAGATTATTTTAGATAGGAATTTTTAAGCTAAGTCAAATGATAATACTATGCTGTAAAAAAATCAGGGTCATTTAAGTATCAATTCATTTATTTTCTATAAAATTTCGGCAGAAAAATTCCCATGTATACCTAAAGTGGAAGATAATTCACTTAGGTTTCCATTAGACATTAAGCCAGCCAACAATTTTCATCCATGTCACAGGTATAAAATAGCTGTCAATTCCTGTTAAAGGGCTATAACATGAAATCAATATGGTCAATAGTTATATAAGATGTCAATAGAAGAAATTATTTAAAAACAAAAGCAGCAGGCCTTGAAATGCTTTAAGATGTATTACTCACCAGAAACAAAGTTCGGAAGTTGTTGAGATCACCAAAAAACTCTTCTATGCTCACTGTCTTAGAGTCAAAGATAAAGTATTCTCCAAGATTCTCGTACAGCTTGACCATGTTGCTGTGCATGGTGGACAGTTTGTCATACTGCTCTCTGGCACTCTTTGTAAAGCTGTGGGTTTCTGTTAAGGAATGTGACCCAATAGTACCTCAAAGGCAATCATTAGATGTTAAGATTGAGTTATACCACCATTTCTATAAATACTTAAGGAATAGTTCGCTAGGGTTGCCATGACAAAATGCCACAGACTGAGTAGCTTAAACTACAGAAATTTATTTTCTCACAATTCCGGAGGCTGGAAGTCCAATATCAAGGTGTTGGCGAGTTTGGTTTCTTCGGTGGCCTCGCTCCTTGGCTTGTTGTAGATAGAGATCTTCTTGCTATCTCGTCACATGGTGGTCCCTCCATGTTGCCTGTGTCCTAATCTCTTCTTATGAAGACACCAGTCACATGGGATTAGGGCCCACCCTTAGAACCTCATTTGAACTAAATGACTTCTTTGAAGGCCTATCTCCAAATAGTCACATTCTGAGGTTCTGGAGATTAGGGCTTCAACATCATATTTCTGGCCAGACACAGTTCAGTCCCTTACAAGTTGCTCATGTCATTATATCAGTTAGTGAGTTTTGAAAATCTATAAATTATGCAGAAGTATTTAATGTAGAATTGTGCAAAACATGTTTGCTAAATCAAAACATATAAATATAAATACCCACAAACTGCCTCATATCTTTTTATGAACAAGGTACAGTAAAAATAAATACCAACAAAAAACAGAAAAAAGTATAGATTACCCTTTATTAATACACATTTTTCATATAGATAGAAAGGTTATAGAATTATATATATGGGTTATGTTATATGTGTGTATGTGTTGTGTGTGTGTATGTGTACAGGGTGCCCCAAAAATGTATACATACTTAACAGCTGATAGCTCAACTGATGCTTCTTTCTCTCTTTCTTTTTTTGAACCAATTGAAATAATTATTCAGTGTGTTCCCAAAAAATGTATATACATTATAAAGGCAGTGTTTATTAAAATACATTTCGGTTTCAAAATGTAATTGAATCTACAGCCATTAGCTGTTAAAGTGTGCATATATGTCCCTCATGAGGAGTGGAAGGGAGAGGGAGTGGGAGCAAGGGGGAGAGAGGGGAGGGAAAATAAGAGAGAGGTTCTGCTGTAGTTCTATAACCTTAACCACTCCAAGGGCTTATTAAAACCCAGCTTGCTGTTTGCTGAGCCTGAGCCCAGGGGCCTGAGCATTATAATCTCTAACAAGTTCCCAGGTGATGCTGAGGCTGCCAGCCCAGGATTACACTCTGAGTAGTACACTCCGGAAAAGCTACTTATCTAGAAATTAATTACATCATCGTTTTACAAATTTCATCAAAAAATGAGAACCACAACCTCTATCAAAGCATTAAAGAAACCATATATTTAAATGTGTCAAACTAAAAGGTATCTCATTATATCTAAATGTATACTTAAAAAAAGAAATTATAATACTTTTTTTCTGATTTTATTTGTAGAAGACGTATTTATAGAAAACTATCTCTTTAGGGGACTTCAAAATACAAAATCATAAATAAGTGAACAAATTTTCAACAACACAGAAGCAAGCACTGTGAACATGCTGGAGCATTTCCTTCTGGTCTTGCTTCTATGGCTAATAACCTTTGAATGTTAACTGGTAGAAGGCTTCGGTGAAAGGCAAGCAGGCTAACCATAAAGAATATAGGAAACCAAATCCACCTTCTAAAATCTGAGTTAAATCTATTGAAAATCAATAGTGATAACAGAAGTGAAACATCTTTAAATGGAAAGGTAATAGACTTGAAATTGCACAAGAAGAACAGCACAGTTTGGGGGCATGCTATTTTAAAAATCCACTGCAGTGTATTAATATTTTGTGCCTGTATTATTTTATCAGGTACTGATGATTGTGTCTTGAAACACTTTATTTTATAAGATTTTCTGAAATTTTCAGTGCGTTTTGTTATAACCTGGGGCCAAATTTACTTTCCATGGGAACAGAGCTCTAGTTTTACAATGGAAGTCAATGGGAAAACCTGACCATTTCTGGAAAATTACTTTGCAGCTGACACTTATGGGCCACCACATGATTTCCAAAGTGAGAGGCCCCCTACCCGGGATCTTTCTTATGCTACTTAAGTCTTAGCATTCACATTAGCAACCCAACAACCTCCCTGCTAAGAAGTGGCATTAAATCTTTCAAGCCTCGAGTCCATTTTGATGTCAACAGGCCTGAAAGAATTAATGCATTTCTGACTTAAGCTACTTCCTTTTGATCAACAAAGGGTTACACGTACGGCAACACACACATTCTGGTTTCACCTCTGAGAATATCACCGTGTATTTTTTCTATTTTTAAGAACGTGTTCAACATCCTCTTTAACAGTTGCAGAGATGACAATACTGGTCATTTCGTAGCACAGAATGAAAATGAGGTTTTTGTTTTCTAGTCTCTCTTTCCTGAATAAAACAGACTCATGCCAGAGACTTTCTACACGGGAACACTTTCCAAAGGTCACTCACTTGTACTCAATTTGCAATGCAAAATACGAAACTATATATCTCAGAAGACTCAACATCTGTACAACACACAGAACAAGCAAAAGATAAAAAAAGGCAAGAAACTGCATGATTCCCATTTATCCTAACACAAGTCTTCACCAGCTAAGGTATGTCCATGTAGTGATACACGATTTCATAAATCTGTTCTCCCGCAACAAAAACTGATTTCAGAAATTCTGTCTGTATACCCAGGTGAGACAATGTGAAAAATCCTAGGAATGGTTTACCTTAGAAATCACATATGGAAAGCAGCCCAGTTTCCAAGTCCTTCACTGATCTTCCAAGTGATGACTTTGTACAAGGGAGAGTGGGCATGAGTCAGCATGGAAGCCTTTCTCAACTGCAACCATCTCACCAAATCCCACTTGGGACACAGCGGAAAAAAGACTAGACACCATTCCTTTCAGCCCTTAGGTCAGTTAGAAATTTTTTATTTCAGTGTCGTTTTTTGAGAAGCCACCAAATACAAGATACTGTTTAGTGCTATGCTAAGCATCATGATGGATACAATGATAAAAGTCTAATCCAGACTCTAAAGAAGTTTATAACCTAACATTACAAATAATTCTACCATCATCAATCTGCATTTGTATAGGACTTTACCATTTAAGATATATTTTTCCTTCTATTATGTCCCATATTCCTGCTAACAACTGTAGTAGGCAGTTAGACAGACATGACCAGAGCAAGGATGGTAGGCCAGGTACAGAAGGTCACCAGGGGAGAAAGCCCCAGGTGCCTAGCAATGGGCAAAACTGGGAAAACTCGCCCCCAAGGTAACCTTTCCTCCCCTACCATAGCACTGGTCATGAGGTTCAGACTCCCTGGCCTTTCCTTCCCTGGCATGTTGCTAGTCATGCGGGTTAGACCCTCTTAGAGGGGAAATGAAAGGAGGGGACAGAGAATAGCCCTTAAGCATTAAGCCCCCAGGACAATGAGGTTCTGACCGATATCAAATACATCTAGGCTTCAGTTGTGTTTCAGCTCCAGGCCCAGAAAAGTAGCAAAACCAAACAACCAACACCACAGCTGACCTCAGGAACAGGTGAACAGACTAATGACTTCCTGCCCTGGTGCCAACCAATCAGTAGAGACCAAGACTCTGAAAGGACACATCTGGATAGCTGATAATATTCTATTGAGACCCTCCCCTGAGACCTCCAGATAAAAGCCCTCAAGACAGAGGACCCAGTGCTGCTCTCTCTGTGGAGGATGCCAAAACCTTTCCCCAGGTCCTCCCCCCAGGGTGTTTTCCTTGCCGCCTCCTTTCTCCTAGGCTCCAAAACCCCTTCTTTTGCTTCTGGGACTTGTTTCCTTATCCCATTTCTTCTACAGCTCACTTCTTCTACCTCTGTAACTTTCTAAATAAACTTTCTCTTACAGTTGGAGTCTTGGCTCTGAATTCTTTCTTAGCCAGAACTCAAGTACCAAGGTTGCTGAACCGAGGTCCAGTCTGACTCCACTGGTCTAACACCTGGTGCCGTTTTGCTGCCAACACACCCTTATCAAAGAGGCAGAAAAATACCACTATTCAGATTTTAGAGTTGGGAAAACTAGATTAAAGGCACTCATCCATCTAGAGTTAGAATGTAGTGAAGTGTTGCAGAATATGCCATCCCCAAATATGCCACTTTGGCAAAGAGTATTTTGAGCTAATTGAGAAACAGCAGAGACAGAAAAATCTCTGAAAAGAGTAAAAGTTACCCCTTTGAAAAGAAGATTTATATTTATAAAGGAAATCTCCATTTGTAAGGGTGTCTCCCTCTCTGTAGGAGGAAGAGAAGTATGAATCAATGGATCAAGAGTATTGATGACAAACTTGCAGATTTAGATCTGTACAACAAACTTGACCCTAGTTTATGGTGCTTTTCCTGGTAACTTCTCTCCCCCCTAAATGGCGTCCTCACACCTCTCTTTTGTCTTTAGTTGAAGACGGTCTTTAAACTAGTAGCTTAGGCCACCTCAGGGAGTTACTCATTCTTATCTGGGTATCTCCCATGTATATATGAGGTATACATGTTAACAAATTTTTGTTTAGTATTGTTTTGTTAATATGGCTTTTATTGCAGGGGTAAAAATAAAATCATCTAAATTAGAAAGGAACATGTAAAACTGTCATTATTTGTGGATGACATGATTTTATATAGAGAAAACCCTATATATTCCACCAAAAAAAACTTGGAAAAAACAAATTCAGCAAATTTGCAAGGTACAAAAATCAATATACAGAAATCCAGTGCATTTTTATACACTAGAGAAATTAAGAAAACAATTCCATTTATAGTTGTATCAAGAAGAATAAAATAACTAGAAATAAATTTAATCAAGGACGCAAAACACCTATACATGAAAAACTATAAGACATTGCTCAAAGAAACTGAAGAAGACACAAATAAATGGAAATATATCTCATGATCATGGACTGGAAGAATATTGTAAAAATATCCGTATTACCTAAAGCAATTCACAGATTCGATGCATTCTCTACCAAAATTCCAATGGCATTTTTCACAAAAATAGAACAATCCTAAACTTTGTATGGAACTGAAGAAATCTTGAGAAAAACGAACAAAGCATCATGCTACCTGATTTTAAACTATATTTCAAAGCTTTAGTAATCCAAACAGTATGAGATTGGCATAAAAATAGCCACACAGATCAATGGAACAGAATAGAGCACCCAGAAATAAACTCACACATATATGGTCAATTAATTTAGCACAAAGAAGGCAAGAGTATACAACGAGAAAAGGACAGCCTATTCAATAAATGGTGGTGGACAGCCACATGCAAAAGAATGGTGGTGGGGAAAACTGGACAGCCACATGCAAAAGAATGAAGCTGGATACTATCTTATGCCATACACAAAACTTAACTAAAAATGGGATAATGACTTCAATTTAAGGCCAGAAAACCATAGTATACTGTATGGAACCAGAATGAGTATCCCCAGAATGTGCCACCACAGAAGGCAAACTATTTCAAGTTGAAAACAATTAAAGCCCAAGGAACTCAGGAAGAGTTTTTGCTGGTTTGTTTGTTTGTTTTTACCTCCTCCTTTCCTACCTAAAGGAATTCAGATAGAAAAGCCTGTTTCAGGACGACAGCCTCAGTATATTCACCTCAGCACATATGAATTAAGTGGCAGACAGGGATCCAAGCAGAACTGTGCTTGTTAGACTGCCTTCTGTGTTCCATTGTTTCTGGGTGGCCCAGCAAGAATTTGTTTACAAAATGTTCGCTTCTTCTCATCTACCTCTGAATGGCCATCATTCCTTCTTAAATCCCAGATCCCTTTCTGCCTCTCCTTAGACTAGAAAGGCACATAAGCCACAAATGACCAATGTATCCTTGGGTTCCATTTTCTTATCAGACTGCTGCATGTACATATGTAATAAATTTGGTTATTTTCTCCTGTTAATCTGTCTCATATTAATTTGGTTATTAAAATACTTTTGTTCTGCCAGAAGAACTTTGAAGGGCTAAAGAAAATTATTTTCCATCCTGACAATTCCTAGAAGAAAACATAAATGGTAAATTTCTTGTCTTCATTTTTGGTGATATTTTTGTTTTGCATCTGACTCCAATGGTAATGACAACAGAAAAAAGCAAGAATAAACAAATGGGACTACATCAAACTAAAAAGCTTCTGCACAGTGAAGGAAACCAGAAACAAAATAAAAAGGCAAACTACTGAATGAAAGACTAGATATTTTTTCCAAAGAAGACATACTGATGGCCACCAAACATATGAAAAGATGCTCAGCATCACCAATCATCACAAATTAAACCTACAGTGAGGTATCACCTCACCCCTGAGGATATAAAGAAAAGTGACCCTTTGTCTACTGTTGGTGGAAATATAAATTGGTGCAGCCACTATGGAAAACAGTATGGCGGTTCCTCAAAAAATTAAAAATAAAACTGCCATATGATCAAGCAATTCTACTTCTGAGTATTTATCCAAAGCAAACAAAAACACTAATTTGAAAGAATGTATGTACCTCTATGTTCACTGCAGCATTATTTACAATAGCTAAGATATGGAAGCAACCCAAGTGCCCATCAGTAGATGAGTAGATAAAGAGTTGTGGTACATATGTACAATGGAATATTACTCAGCCATAAACAAGAATGAAATCTTATCACTTGTCACAACACGGATAAACCTAGAGGGTATTATGCTAAGTGAAATAAGTCAGACAGAGAAAGATAAATACCATATGATTTAATTTATATGTAGAATCTAAAGAGCAAAATAAACAAACAGAACAGAAACAGACTCATAGATACAGAAATCAGACTGATGGTTGCCAGAGCAAAGGGGGATTGAGGGGATGAATGAAAAAGGTAAAGGGATTAAGAAGAACAAATTGGTAGTTACAAAATAGTCATAAGGTTTAAAGTACAGCACAGAGAATAGAGCCAATAATATTGTTGTAACTATGTGTGATGCCAGGTGGGTACTGGAAATATCAGGAGAAACACCTCATAAAGTATATGATTGTCTAACCACTATGCTGCACACCTGAAACTAATACAAAATAATAGTGAATGTAAACTGTAATTAAAAAATTAAAAATTTAAAAAGAAGAGATATATGCACCCCTATGTCCATTGCAACTTTCTTTCCAATAACCAAAATATAGAATCAGTTGAAATGTCCACTGACGAATGAATAAAGATATATATATACACATATGATGTGGTCTGTGTATATATATACACATATAGTATATATGTATATATACATACAATGGAATACTGCTCAGTCATAAACAAGAATGAAAGACTATAATGTATGATCTCATTTATATGTGCTATCTAAAAACAAAATAAATGAACAAACAAAACAAAACTCACAGATACAGAGAATGGAGGGGAAGGGAACTGGGATTGGGTGAAAGAGGTAAAGGGGATCAAGAGGTACAAAGTTCCATATATAAAATAAATAGGTCATAGGGATGTAATGCATAGTATGGTGACTACAGCCAATAATGCTATATTGCAACTTTGAAAGTTGCTGAGAAAGTAAATCTCAAAAGTTCTCACGACCAGAAAGAAATATTTAACTTTGTATGGTGAGAGACGGTGTCTAGACTTATTGTTGTGATCACGTTGCAGTGTATACAAATGTTGAATTAGTATGTTGTACACCTGAAATATAGTGTTATATATATGTCAATTATGCTGCAGTTTTAAAAACCTCAACCTGAGACAGCTATAGGCATGTATTCAAATAGAAACCAAATTATTTCCTTTATACTTTTAGATAAATTAAATATTGTTTTTGACTATTTTTGGTAACTGTACATACCTGTTCACAAATTGGTTGAAGGTAGGATGTAACACTTGCCTTCTAACTGGTAAAACAGCTGATGGGGCTCAGAGCATGGCACCCCCAAATATGGCACTGTGGCATGCTGAATATTTTAAAGTGAAGGAGTTTGAGAGAAGGGAAGCAGCAGGAAGGTCACTCTGACCTTCTCTTGACCCTTCTCTCCTGAAGTCAAGTCATAAGGCCTTCATAGGAGAAGTGGCTTCCTTGTATCGGGAGAAAAGGACCATACTTATCTCCAAGATGGAGAGAAATCCAGAAGAATCCAAATGAACAGGCCTTGCTAAGTTCCCCCCAGTTTACTACACTTACCTCCTATTCTTTGACCTATCTTATCTTTCCATGACTTGCAGCTTTATCAATCCTAGCATAAAAATACACAGGTTTAACCATTTCTTTGGGTCTTAATTTCCTAATAAAGACTACCATGTCACGTGGAAGTTACATTCAATACATTTGTATGTTTTTTTCCTGTTAATCTATCTTTGTCGGTTTAATTTTTAGACCCAGCCAGGGGCCCTAAGAAGGTTGATGAAAATGTTTTCCTCCCCTGCACAGTATTACTTCATCAAATACTAGGCGGAGAAAACTATTTATCGCTGTACTTAATTTTGATGTAAAGAGAAATTGTTATATGTATCTCACAGCTATTTGAGTGAAATCAGTTTTACATTTTCTCATCTTTGTAGACAGTACATTAGCTATGATTTTAATAAAAACGTAAAATTTTAAATATCATTACTGCTGGATTATTGAGAACATGAAAAGAAAAATCAACTTGAGATGCACTTAACCTTCACACAAGCTCTAGTTAGCAACATGGCATAATTATTCATTTAAATAAAAGGAAGTCACAAATACATAATTTATTGAAGAATATAGACAGCATTTCCTCTTTCCATAACCTCTCAGGAAAGATTAAATGCTAAAAACAAAATAGCAATTTTTCCTTTTGAGTATGTCATTTTAGTAAAAAGTTATTGATATTTCAAAAATCTTACCTTAAAAATAAGAGGGTAAATTATAAAGAAGCTGAAACTTACTTATAGTAAGATCACACATTGTGATGAGTAGAAGTTGTTACATATAGGAGGCAACTCATCGACATTTCTCTCTTACATTGATGTTTCTCTCTCTCTCTCTAAAGAAAAACAATGAAAACGTATCCTCGGGTAAGGATTAAAAATAAATAAAATTAATTAAAAATACACACACATACCTACAACATACGCTAACAACAACAACAAAATCCTAGGACTAAGGGAATATAGTATTCTGTCCAAACGATAGTAAGTCTACTTGCTAGTTCCTAACTACTGATAAGAAGAGTATATATTATATAAATATCCAATTAAAGTATATTTGATAAATTAGTAAGAATACAGAATCAAAGGCAGTTAAAAAACAGCAGGTATTAGGCAATACATAACTACTGAGACTGACAGTTGTATTTAGAGTAACAGAAGAGTTAGGACTATAAAATTTCGAGATTGATATCTGTATTTTGGAACATCAGTATTATTATTTAATATTCATGGTATGCACACACAGACGTTAATTAGATCAAGTCCGACTGCCAGCCCTACCTCGCAACAGTTCTCAGCATCATTTATCATGTGGCGACAATGCAGAAGAAACCGAGAGACTAAGTAGAAAGAAAAAAAGTAAAGTGATAAGACATGGCTCCTAACCCTCACTGAATTTATAAACTAGTGTTGGGAGACAGATAAATAATAGCAGAGCAGCAGTAGCGGGAACTAATGTTTACTGAACTCTTACACTGAACCAGACACTGAGCTAAATGCTTTACAAGCCTTGTCTTATTTAACCCTCCCAATGGTCCTATGACACATATATGCTATTAGTAACTCCATTTTACACAGAATGAAATTAGCCTCAGGGAAGTCAACTGACTTTCTCAGTGCCATCTCCATAGTAAGTGGTGGATTCGGGATATGAACCTGGGTACACTTCCCCACTCCTCCACAGTACAAAACCATGCATTTAACCAGCGTGCCATACTCTGTCCTGTTTTAAAAAGTAAGTAAATAGAAGTGCGTGGTAAAATAAAGCAAGCTCCACAAGGGAATTCAAAAAAGGTGTGGACCCACAAAAAAAGAGTGGCTCTGAGATGATCAGGAAAGGCATCAGAAGGAAGTAATTTTCCAGTTCCATCTGGAGGTAGGAAAAGGATCTTTCTACCCACAGAGAAGACACTCCAGGCAATGAAAATAGAAAGAGCAAAGGTGTACATGGATCTGGAGCTATCAAGGGCTGTTTACTCTTCCGGGCTAACATGGTTTGGGTACGCAGGGAGATGCTGAGGATGAGCCTGTGATGGGTGGCAGAATGGACCCCCCTAAAACATGCCTCTTTGGCATGAGGGTTATTTTGAATTGAAGGCACTTGAGAAAACAGCAAATGCGGGCAGAGGCTTTCTCTGAACTCCCCTCATTTGCTTAAAGACAGATCCACCAACAGGAACTCAATGGTCATAAATCTCCTCCCTGGGCGCTTCATCAATCAGCAAAGGTTTGACTCCTGTCAAAGGAGAGGAGACTAGAAGTTGACACCACACCCAGACACTTCATCACACACTATCGTATCTTCATCTGTTCTTCTCGGGGCCCATTCATCTTTCCTAAAAATCCTTTACTCTCTCCTCTGATCGACCTACATCCCCTCTACCCTTTCCCTATTGAGACGGTATCTGAGTTTTCAAATCTCACTGTGTGGCCATTCACTTATTTCCCTGTGATGTCCCCATGCACATATTATTAAAAATGCATAAATCTGCATACTTTTTCTCCTGTTTGCCTGCCTACTGTCAGTTTGTTGCACAGACCCAGCTGCCAAACCTAGGAACACAGAGGGCGAGCCTTTACTTCCCTACACCTGGAAGGCTGTTGAATGCATGTTAAAGTCAAGTTTCCTCTGTAGGCAATGAGTAATCAATGCTTTTTTATACAGAGAGGTGATATGATCTGACCTGTTTGTAGGAATCTAACTCTGGAGACAGTGGGAAGGACGGTGTGGGGAAATGAGACACTGAACCCTGGGAGAGGACCTAGGAAGCTGTTCAATAGAGCTGCACTGTGACTAGAAAGGAAGGGATCAGTGTGACACACAGAAAAAGTCGAGTCCAAGGGACATGGTGACTGACTGGGTATCATCAGTTAGAGAGAGGGAAGAATGTGAGGATGCCACTTGAGTTTTCTAGCCCGTGTGACTCAGAGTATGTTTTGTATATACTTATTTTTTTAACAAAACTTAGGAGACAAGATAGGGAAGATTACTGGGGGGTGGGGACAACAACTAATTCTAAACACACTGAGTCTGAGATATTTATGAAATATCAGGATGGTTGTGTCTAACAGACGGTTGGAAATACGTGGGCTCCTTGATACCCTGGAGAGCAGCTTGGGAGGCAACAGTGAGAACTGCTCCAAGGAATGTCCCCTTTGTCTGAAGATGTTTGGTCTTGATTAGTTCCCCCCAAATATGGAATATTCTGGAAATAAAACTTTAGCTAAGACAACAAAATATCAGATCACACAGCCTGTGATAACAGTTTCCAATGATCATAAAAGATCATTTACTACAAATGCCAGTGAAGGAAAATAGTCAGTGTGAATTTTGCCAAAGGGCATGTCCCTGGGGGATTAGGTTTTATTGTTTTGGGTAGTGGCACAGTTAGGGGATGAAGGCGTTTAAGACATATTACTATATATTCAAGAATAACTGTATACGGTTCTGAAATTAGAAATGTTGATGCCAAGGGTCCGAGAAGCAGTTTCTCATCATTGTGTGCAATCTTTGTCGGTTTTATTTTTTAATTTTTCCTACGCCAGATTCTTCTGCTATGTCTGCTGCTTTGGAATAAATGTCTAGGTATTTGGAATTAATTATTTATTGTAAAATGAGTCTCCACATTCTTTGGGCATGTTATTTCTCTAGGTTTCCTACATTTGTTTTCGAATGCCCATTTCAGGTTTGGGAATTATTACACTGAATTATAGTTTCTGATCATGCATTTTCAATCCAAGTAGTTGTTTCAAATTCTGCTGATGATGCTTCATTGTTTCATGCTTATCACCCCTTAACTAAAAACACCAATGAGATAACAGAAAGGGAACACTCTTCCAAACCAAGTTGACTCATATAACTAAGAGACATACCTGTGTATTCTAATAGCCTATAAACTGAGGCACGAGATTGAATCCCTTTTGGGCGTGGACAGGGTGGTCTGCAGGATTCACTTCTCAGAGAAAAGAAAAACAGAGTAACTAGCATGGAAATTCTGTAAGGTTACTTTTGGCTGTAAAATGCTGGATTTCTACAAGTATTCAGGTCAAACGCAAACTCTAGCATCTCGAGAAACAGAGATGCCAGTGCTCAGATTTCTTTCGTGAAAATACTTGATTGTATGAGCTAGTTGCTTAGTTTTATATTATCTTCCTATTTGAGACCGAAGGTAAAATATATTCTGCGCATTTTCTGTACGCCCTATGAGCTCTAAAACGGGGGGAGGGCCTAGTAAGTACACGGCAACTTCATCCTGAACTTAATCCACAATAAAATATCTCAAAGACAGACACGTTACTCTGAAACAAGTAACAACAACACTGGAACACAACTTTGTATTCCTAACACAACTGCTTATTGAGGACTCATTTGTTTTCAATCTGGGCTGCTGGCCACCCCTGACATTAAGCTTCCAACTGCTAGTTCTCTAAGCTTTCAAGATCTCTGGTCACTTATCAGTATCCATTCATGCCATCACCTTAGGTAAATTTCCTTTAGCTGATCAGGTAACCCGAACCTAATACTAATCTCTTCACTTACTAAAATTTTTTGCAAGGTAGCAAACAGATGCATTTTAGGATATAAAGAATATTGATATCTCAGTCAAGGCAGCCAAACACTGCAGAACACTTCCCCGCGCTTACTCAACATGGTAATAGCTGTTCCAGGCCAACCCCGGGCCAGAATTTCCACTAGGAAAATTTTATTCTTGCTACAGTCAAACTCTGTCTGAAAAACCTGTTCTTTTGCACATTTCTTATGCTTTTTAGCAACTCACCTATTTTTTTAGTTTCTCCAAACACATATGCATTTATGTATGTACCTATGAATATATATACACATATGTATGAATTTATTAATTTTACTGTGTCACTAATGAATGCTGTGTTTTTTCTAGTATCAGTTTAATGTATGTCTTAAATATGAAATTACATTTAATTCTAAAAGACGTTGTTAGGTGCTTTATGTAGAAGAAGTTATTCAAACGCAGTGCCTTCGCTTTCAAATAATGCCTTCTTTTTCCTTCCTTTCCTTTGCTGGAAAGGCAAAACTGTGCCCTGTGAAATTTCTCTGCTTGGGGAAAACAAACAATAACAAAATAGCTTCAGCAGCGTTCAGTGTGTGACATGGATATAAACGAGGACTGTAAATCTATCTTTAATGTGTTGGCTGTCTCTAGGTGTTTCTGACATCTCAAAAAATTACATGATCTTAGGAATCATATATGTTTCAATGTCAATGTGTTATTCAAAGCCAGCGCTTGTACAAAAAGAAAAAAAAACCCACAGAAAAGAAAAAGGTAGGATCTCAAAGAGATATCTGCACTCCCATGTTCACTGCTGCATCATTCACAATAGCCAAGAGGTGGGAAGAAATCTAAGTGTCTGTAGACAGATGAGCGGGTAAAGGAAACGTGGAACATACATACAACAGAATATTATCCAACCACACAGAAGAAGGAAAAGTGTCGTGCTACAACAGGAATGGACATGAAAGATATCACGATAAGTGAAATAAGCCAGGCACAGGACAAACGCTTCATGATACCACTCACATGAGGTGCCTAAAGTAGTCAAACTCATAGAAGCAGAGAGCAGCGTGGCGTCGCCAGGGGCAGGGGGAGGGGGAGGGGAAGTGGCGTGCTGCTGTCCAATGAGTCCGGCTTGAGTCACGCAAGGTGAAAAAATTCCAGAGATACATGGTATTACATTGTGCTTATAGTTAAAAACACTGTATTGTATACATGTAAAAATCTATTAAGAGGGTAGATTTCATATTATGTGGGTTTTTGGAACACAATTTAAAAAAAGGCAACCTTCTATTTAGGTCACTTACTCTACACAAGCATGCGAGCGCAATGAATCCAGATTTCTACTTGTAAGCCTGAGTAGTCTCAGGGTTCTTGCAAGTTCAAGGCAGAGGGGCCAGGGACTTCCTCCTCTCCCTTCTCCCCTGGCTCTGGAGCCCAGAGGGAGTGTGTTGCGTGTGTGTGTGTGTGTGGATGTGTGTGCGTATGTGCGTGTGCAGGAATGGAGGGCAGGAAGAAAAAATGCCAGTGGGTGTGCCTAGACAGACAGATCTTGAGACTTACATTTCAGAGCTGCTCTATGACAACGCCAAGGGAAGGCTTCTAAGTGTTAGTAGAATTACCCAGGGAACAGCAATCGATTAGGGTGCAGCGACAACAGCAGCTTTCTATGATTAAGCTGACCGTAAGTAGAGTGCCTGGCTGGCTCCCTCCTGTGGGTGCTCCCCTTTGTAAAACCCAGGTGCCCTGGAAGATAGGTGGCTGCCTGACAATACTGAAAGAGGTCACTGGCTGATTTAAGGAAATTCAGATATTGAGATAAGCTGCAAACAAGTGATACAACAGGTTACATATACCAGTGCCCAGATTTGTGAAATAGTCTCAAAAAAATCCTAACACTTAAACAATTGCTAACATATTCTTCTATTGTATATCAATACTTGACTCACTCTAAGTTTACTGTTTTCCTTTTTAAAGTGGACACTTTCCTTTTAGCATCTCAATGTATTCTCATTTAACTGGGAGGGGAGTAGGTGGGGGGGATGAATTTCACTTATTTATATGTACAAACAAAAATACATCTCTTTTATCCACAAATGCCCAGGGATTGTCAAGACACAAGAGCAAAGTGTGCCAAAATGTTAGGCTGTTAGTTATTTTGCATAAGACACACATCCAAACACATATTAACTGAACAGCAGATGGCACAGAGAAAAAATCAGTTAGTTTGCAGTGTGGGTGAAACATACTCAATAAGTTCTGTAAAGTTGGAAACCTGGGCTTAAGAGACACCATATTGAGTAAGCAAATGGAATATCCAATCTGGTTCTCTTGTCTTTACTGCTTTTGACTCATCCTGTCTCTATAAATACATTATCATTTTTATCATGATGACTTAAAGCTACAGTTTGATGTAAAAGGGGGGGTGGAAAAAATGTGTTTATATAGTAATACATCTTGAGAAATACTCTAGGAATAAAAGACTTTTAATGACGTACGATGTTTTCTAATATTCATTAGTGGCTAAAAATTAACTTAGATAAAATACTAATGCATTAATGAAAAATGATGCATATATAGTCTAACATATATATATACACACACACACACACACACACACATACAGTCTAACATATAGGGTATCCCCAAAATCTATATGCACACTTTGACTAATTATAAAGGCAGTGTTTATTAAAATACATCTCATTTTCAAAATTGAGCCATCAGCTGTTAAAGTGTGTATACATTTTTTGGGGGGACACCTGTATGAGAGTGTCTTCAGCTCATTTTCAGAATCAAATTAATAGAATGTTAATATATTTTAACATGATTAAGCTTTAAATACAAGTAGAAAATAAAGCTATGTGTCTCAAAAGGGCATGTGGGAAAGAATTAAAATACTTGCACATTTACTACTGACAGGATTTTCAGCAAATAAGAATGACATTTTATTTAAATTAGGTTGAAAGTGAGATTCGTAAAGTAAACAAGAGAAATGAAGGTGCTAGATCTAGAAAAAGCAATAAGATAACCTAATACTTAAGGAGGTACTAGTGTATTTTTAGAGCAAAATAATATGATTAAACTAGACTGCAAAATACTATATACCCACATGTTTTGATATTATTACAAAACAAATACAAACATGCCCTAAGCTAACAACAGCAGGGAAGAAAAGTGATGGCTCCTGGAGGGGCTTCTTTGCTTTCAGATGAATTAAGGAGGAATTAATTCAGTGGATTGCAGGGAATGGGATGAAAACTACTATTTAAAAACGCAATGTAAGTATTAGGGAAATGTCAACTTTGAAAAGGGATTAAATAGCTAACAAAGAAATTTCCTAAGCCTGCGGATGCTTGTCCATAAACACAAGACCTGTTGAACATTTTCTATTTTAGACTGCAGGCACGGAAATTGTTTATAGAATAACTACTGTTTGTAAGTGGTGGGGAATCCTTCTCAACCTGTTTTTCAAACTGTCCAATTAAACAACCCCCTTCTCCTGTTCAATCTGCTCCTGTTTCTCTCTCCTCGAAAGGACCACATACAAATGCCACCGAGACGCCTCCCTACGAAAACACAAAAGCGCCACACACACTGCTCCCCAGGACAGGTGCGCATCAGTTACTAAGGCAGGCTGAGAGCCGAGCTCCACTACTGCGACGCTGAGCTTAATCCACGCACATCTGCCAAGCAGGGGGATATTAATCAGTCGCCGAGAGTCGCCCAGTGCAGCTCGGCACAACGGCAGCCCGCATCTTGCTTCCCTTTGATGCCACTTGGCTGAAACCTTAACTCCAGCAGCAGTGTTGTCCTTTGGGGACTAGGTTTTGTGCCGCTGTGGACAAGCTGAAAATGGTATTGTCACAGCTCATTATAATTTTCATAGCAGCCATCTCGCAGCCCTAGGAAGCAGGTCTGTTTTGTATGCATAAAAGAAAGTCCCAAGTCCCGGGCAGGTGGGTAGGTGGTTATTTCTGGCTGCAATTTTGCTAAGTTTCTAAATCAGTCCTGCTTTAATTAGGAGCTTTTCTTCTGAGTTATTTTGATGCTAATAATATATGGCTGTCGCATTCCTTGTACATGTTCCCAAACAGTGATACAAACATTATTAGATCTAATCAGTGTTTATGGAGTATTCCATATGCTACCCACTGTGAATCTTTTGAAATGTCACTTTATTGGATAATGCGTAAAGAAAGGTTGCTATGTACACTGACATGCTTTTGTTCCTTCAATGATTTATACGAAAAATTTTCTGTGGATGGTAGCTGCTTGCAATTTGTACTGGACCACATTTAAAAAGGAATATTTTACTAGACTTCTATATAATGTGCATTTTAATCCACAAAGCCTTTTCAATTCCAAAGAGTACAATAATTAACTCTCCCTTGAGTAAATTAAACAACAGAAACGACTCTGCAAGGGACTAAAATACCTAAAGTAACATTAGGAAGAAAACCTAAGCAATGGAAAACTTACTCTTGCCTAAGATATCCAAGTGACTGCCCAGCCTGGACCACTGCTGTGCCCTGCAATCTAGCATCCCTCCTGCTCTCTGTGCTTCCAATCAACTACTAATATTCGATGTGGCCATTAAAAAGTAATTCTAACCAGATGCTCCTATATTTCCAAAGATGGGTGTATGTATTTTCTCTCCTTGAACAATGCTATGAAGTACATTACGTCTGCAAGAAGCAGAGTTGCAGAGGCAGATGGTGCACTAGGAGGCATGTTGTCCACCAGAGAAGAGCCTGCCCACTGCTCACACACACGCGGCCGACAGTGGAGATGGTCCGTTTACCTCTCCATCCACAGCCCTGTGCACAAACAGCGATCATCACTAGGGTCACTGTTTTTAAACTCTCAGATGAGTGATATATGTTTAAGAAAAACAATTTACTTTTATAGCTTTCCGGCAGTCTCTTATAAACGGTTATCACTGCCTGAAGAGAGACTACAGAAAGAGCCGATCAGTGCTGCTTTCCTCTGGACATCTATAAATTGGAGTCTTTAGGTGCACACAGGCCTTTTATACTGCACTGCATGGAAGTCCCTCCAGATCTCACACACCTTTGTGTCTGAGTACACACTATCAAAACATGTCAGATCCGACAGAAAAACAGCGAGAACAAACACTGAGACGCCATCATTAAAAAACACAAGAGATGAAAAGCAAAAAAATGTTTTTGTAAAAGACAGATTTTAAAAATTTATTATTTGATGAGTTGATTGTATCTACTGTGAATGTGGGGGTTGGCTGTTTTGTCATTTTACTGATCTTATGATGCCTTCCAATCACTATGGCATTCTTCTCGAAGATGTTACCTTAGAAAACTATAAAGGAAACTAGAAAGGGGTTTCTCTTTTTCTTTTTGCAAATCTATCTTAAAAAGCACTGGAAGTGTGTGATTTCTCTACTGTTTACTTTTATAGTTAAAAGAAGGACATTCAAAGCCTGGCAGGCAGGCATTTTTTTTTTACACCTAATGAAAGGAATTTTATATGAAATGACAGTTGCAGTGTGCACCTGAAAATATTAAGTGGTACATCTGACTTTTAGCTGCATGAGGCATTTATTTGTTCCTCATTTATAGCTTTCTACATAGAAGCAAACAGTGTACCCTTACTCCTGAGTCCCACATCACCCCCTGCTGAAGACTTGCCAGAGCCATTAGAGAAAGCGGCTTCCCAATGGAAAAACCATGGAAGCCTTTGAATTACCAGTAAAACACTAGTTATCTCTTTAAATATGTTTTATTAAAAGCAGAGCTGTATATGATCCTATTAACCAGTGTCATCCCAATACATTTTTAAAAAAGCAGAGTCATCTTTATGCACCAAATGGTGATTGTTTCCCTTAAAGCTGGTTATCAGTAGAGTCAAATGATAGCACTTAGATTCTCAACACACAAATGAGGGCCACATTTTAGAATTAGGTCCCATAAGTTATTTGGTTTGGCCTATAAAGAGCCTCTCTTTTCTGTGCTTGCTTTTGAAAGACGGGGAAAAACTTAGGAATCAATGTTAAAAGATTTCTATTTGCAAAGATGTATTATAGTTTACAGCAAATACTAATGTTGCGAAAGGCCTTCTGCTATCAAGCACCTATTTTTTAGGCAGAAAGAAAATCTCCAAGCACCATCTCTAATCTAACATCAATTTTGAGTGCTGCCACTTTTCAATTAAAAAGTTGTTTTTCCCTCCTTCTGGAAAAACGGATCGAAATCAGTGGATTCCACGGGACTCCCAAACCTGTCCAGCGCCGGCCACATTAAACCAGTGCCTAGGAGTCCGCGATGGTTTGTGGTGTGTTTTGTTTCCATATGCCTTCAGGCGCACACATGTAATTTTGTGCTTCAAGGGGTTAGCACTTCATAAAAACAGGGATGAGCAGTTATAAAACATATACCAGTGCCCTTTGGAAGTAATTAAAAATATGGCCTTTCCCTGCGCTCATTCCCTTCCCTTTTGGCACTGCCCCTCCTACACCCTCTGCGCAGCTTCCCTCTAACTCACGAAATACATCTTTCTTTTGCACTCTGCCCCCAAGAATTGCACCCTTAAACTTAAAAAACGTGTCATGAGTAATGTGATCAGGCTTTGAAATACATTTTATTTTTAATTGCATTAAAACTAATAAGAATAAATTCAGGAGAACATTTGTCTGCCCATCACAAACTATATGTAGGCTATTTTCTGTCCCGAAAGCGTGTTTTTGTTTTTTTTTACTATCTTTAGAGTGAGAAGCATAAACAATGCGTTTTCATTAAATACGCTGGGGCATGTATTTGAGGACTACATTAAAATTTAGTCACCATTAAAATTTCAGCTCTACTGCTGTGGGTTTTTGCATTTGACACTTACATTTGTTTATCCAAATGTTTTAGTAAAATTGTGTCTTTCCAAATTAAACCCCATGCAAGTATATTTCTAAAGATAGAAATTAGCATGGCATTTGTTTAAATATGCCTAAATTCAAAATGATTTCCTGTATGATTTTTAACCAGGATTGGAAGGCAGCTTGAAAGATCTGGCAAATGGCCTTTTAAAACACATATGAATGTGAATGCATGTGATATACGTGCATGCATATATGTATGTGGATATGAGTGTAAAGATACTTAAGTTCATTTAATTTACATTACTTCTTATTCTGCAATGATAATATTCAAAAAGGAAGGAAAACCTTGGGGGGAAAATTACGGTCATGATAACTGAACATGTATGGCTGCACGCTAGGGGCTACGATAATGCCCTTATCGCATTAGTTTGCACTTTTACTGCACAGTAATGCTGTGCTGCACATGGCAAACTTTGATCTCTGACATGTACAAAATGAGTCACGTTATGAAGTTCTACTAAACACTTTATCCGTAAACTTGTTTCCCTACTACAGCAAATAGATTCCTAATTTCCCAGTACATAACTTGATTCCGAGGTTAACTGTCCATCCAGCACTCTCTCTTCCAATTTGCAGCTATTAAAAAATTGCATAATGCTCCTCTCAATAGTTCAACTTATAAATGATGTCATAAAGGGTAACTGACAACCATAGTGGACTCATAAATATTAAATGAATCAGTAATAAAATCTCTACTAATACCAAATGCAATTAAAGATATAGCCTTTAATGAAAATAACTTTTCATACTTTTCCTTTTATTCCTTCTATGCTGAATATAATGTTGCATATTTCAAGTCAAAGCATAGATCCTTTGTTTGCTTCTTAGGTTGTAATGTAAGAAATTATCCAAAAGCTCAGATTTCCCCACATACAATGCAACCTCAACTTCAGAAATAATTTTGAGGGTGACCAATTTGTTCCAATTTGCCTGGGACTTTCACATTTTTAGCATGGAGAGTCCTGTGTCCATGGAAACTCTTTGGTGCTTGGCGAAATCTGCAAGATTGGTTACTCCAGAGGTAATACTCAACATATGGTCCTTAGGCTGTTTAACAATTTATGGTCTGAATATCTCACAAAAACAATAGGCTTTTTTGTTGTTGTTGTTAGAAAGTAATGTGTCTCTAGGCAAAAAAACAACAATAACAATAATAGTAACTTTTAAAGCATATATTTAAATATTTATTACCAATAGCATTTACAATGTCTTGAGTCCCTCCTCAGTACCAAGTGCTACACTAGACACCAATTCCTTTCAGGAACAATGTTATGAAAATTTTATATTACAGATACTTTAAAATTCTGGTGCCCTATAAAAGAGTTAAATCCCTCCAATTAGAATAGAAAAATGATCATTTTCCAAACTTGCTTAATAATTGTTTTTTTGTGTGAATATACCCTAACATTTCTATATTGCCAAGGAGAGGACAATGGACATACAGACTAAAACTTCTTATTTATTGAAGAGGTAGAACACAAAGCATCAGGGAGAGCTAAGCAAATTCCTTATTAATTTCTCTACAATTTTTTTTTTATTGTGTAACCTGTTTACTTATCAATTTTAGGAAATTCTCAAGATTATGAATGGAAAACAGTCATGTGCAACATTCTATGTTTAAATAATGAAAAAAAAAGTCTTCAAGAGTGTATCAAAATACAATATTTCTAATTTGATCTTTGCCTCCGGAAAAAAATACCCATACATTTACTGTTGTTTCTCGAGGATTCTTTTGTGTTTGAGAGCTTATGAGAAAGCATTCTGTATTTCTGATTGTGTTAATAGTATAATTGAGAAGCTTTATCTAGGTTTAATGTTTCTATAGTTTTACCACTATCCTTTCTCCAAATGTGGGTGGTGTTTAACACATTGGCGATGATTTGACATGTTAAAAACTGTAATCAAGTTACAGTGATTATGACTGTAATCACTGACAAAGTCAGGATCTACTTGTTAAAGAAGAAAGGGGAGGGGTAGAGATAATTACTGTTCACTTCAGTCACATGAACGGTAGGACCATCATCACATTCTTTTGCAAATGCAAAGTGTAAGATTCCACAATTCTATGAATTTCTCTCCAGCATTATTAGTCACAAAATAAGCTCTCACAAAAGGGCTCAAATCTTTAGGATCAAGTTCAACATGGTTTGGTGTTAATACTAATATTTCTTCCGTCAAATCAAAGTATGAGTTCTATCATCTGGCTGATTTAACTTGAATTATCATCGGGTAATAATAACTATATGAGCAATGCCTGTTTATAAACTAAACCATGAACAAGTCATTTGTAAGAAAGAAAAACGACATTTCACTTCTGAATTCTGCCTGGCATTCCCTAGGCAAGAGAAGGTAGGCATCGGAAAAAAAAAAAAAAGTCCTTGAACTTCAAATTTTAAAGCATTCTTACAAACTTGTTTGACTTTCAAACAGTTAAGCATAAGAACTACTGACACTGGACAGGACCGGAGAACTTACTTTGCAATCAGAAAAATGGTGGTTGGGCCATCGAACAGATGATGATGTTTTAACATTTTCAGTGTTCACCTGCTTTAGTTCATTTCTTACAGATTGCACCCAGAATGGACACAGTAATCCTCTGGTTCAAGCTCAATATTGAGTCATCCTGAATTTTCAGAAAATAATAGGAGCATTACAATAGTCATCATGCAATTCATATTCCAGGCAATTTGCTTTCTCGTTTTGCCTGGACACCTTGCGCTGGTTTCTATTACCTTCCGCTTCAATCCAGGCTGCTCCCTATTACGGAAGCTAGTGCCCATCTAACTGTTTCATTTGGCTTGGACCCCAACACATAAACACATGGCCTGTCTACACAAGACTGTTGCGAATTTTGCCCGAGGCAAATGGAAAACCAGAGGGAGACTAGTCAACTTGTAAGAACCTATTTTTTTCTTAATGTGTAAATGAAGTTTGTCTAAATAGGGTCTGAGATACAGAAGAAGGGAACTGTCTTCCCTTCATTGAAAGGCCTTTGTTCCCTATCCCTGGTTTATGTGCTTCGTTGGCCTTTATAAATCGGGGGGGGGTTGAAGACAAGAAAGTGAGAAACGGGGAAACAGAGGGAAGGAAGGAAAAGAGAAGGAAAGAGAAGGACCATCTATGCATCTGTACACCATCTCCCTCAAAGAAAGGGTAACCTTTGTGTGGCACCCCAGGGCAAACAGATGAGGATGCTCATGACCTAAGGCACCAGGCTGGAGACCACGGCCACCCCAAGGGCTAAGGGGTCTGATATCTCAGTGCAGCGAGGCGAAAGCACCACCCGATCAAATATAATTGAAGTGCTTATCTGTTTTGTGGGGAGCATAAACAAATACACATATTTCTACCTTAATGGTTGCGAAATATGGTGATTTAGGCAAAATTACATGAAGAAACTTAGAATAGACGTGAAATCAATAATCATCACCTTGATAAATATGTGAAGTAGCTTTTTCCAAGGTTTTAAAATAATACCTTCCCGTTCACATTCTTGTAATTCAATACAAATTACAACTCACAATCTTCTAATGCAACAGGCATGTGTGGTCGGCCCCGGCCATGGGCACTCTACACATCTCTCTCATTTACCCTCACAACTGGGAGACCTCAGGAGAGGGGTGATGGTGATGGTGATGGATGAAGGGAGCATCATCTAAGGGCAGAGCTGGAATTGCAACCCAGCCCACTCTCCAAAGCTTTCTACTAAAGCTGGGATTTAGAAATTTTTTTAAAATCTAAAGAATGCTTTGTGTTCACAAATTCTACCACAATAACTGAATTTGTGAAGCAGATGGAAATGGAGCTGCTCTGTATGAGTATGAGTATGAGTATGAGTATGAGCAGGAGCATAGGGGGTGGAGGTAAGGCTCCCACACCATCAACAATCTCTGATACATCCTGAGGGAAATTGACACCTAGGGTACCTTGGAACACACTTTGAGAAACGACTGCATCGGACGCTATAACGGTAAAATTCACATTGCACATGTTGATCTACAGTAAAAATAGGACTTGAAATACGTGTATCTCTGTTACACCACATCATGCCTCAGGTTCTGTGTGTTTTTTTTTTGTATGCTTGTTTCATCTCCCTTACTCGGTCTCTAACTGCAGAGGGAAGAACACTGGCCTAATAAAAAGACGGGTAATAAACAAAGCTACGTGTGCAGCCGAAAGCCACATATGGAAAGCAGGCTCTTGCTTCTCGCCATCCCGTGCTGTCTCACCAGGAGTATGACTAGGAGAGGACAATGTTATTAACAGGGACCGATTTGCTCCTAAGGGCGATTCAACTGAGACATTTCCCAGAAAAGAAAGCCAGCCTCCCTCCCCAGGACTTGGGGCACCACTGACAACCTGCACAGCACGCGGTCCTGAAAATAGTAGCTGGACTAAACAGCCGTTGTGGTTTCTAAATCTGCGCAAGCTGAATGATACATTTAAGTGGCCTCTGAATCCTCTAACACCTTTTCAGTCCCATTCTAATTTCTCCCTTAGAAATTCAAATGCGGGAGAAGAAATCAGCGCCCACAGAGATGAAGATATGCCTCACTGAGGCTGCAAGTCAGGCAAAAAGATAACGTCAGGCCAACTGATAGACTCTTATCTTTAACTTGTCCTAGAAAAACACTGTGACCCCTTTTAAAAGTATATTATCAGCACTCTCGACAAATAGCTATCAATGTGTGCTAATTTCTGACTTAAATGTAACTCAGCAGTTCAGATTTCCCATAATACTATATTTTACTCTGGTGAACTTGGCTCTTACCTATAGAAAATACATGAACTTACCTATAGAAAATACGCTGTCAAATCTTTTACTTCCACTTTTATGAATATACAACACTCCCGGAATGCTCCTTTTTCCATATATCTCATGACTTACTTCCCTTAAAGCCTTAATTAGGAGTCACCATGTCAATGAAGCTTTAACTGGCTACCCTACCCCAAATACCAACATACCCCCAACTCCCTCGCCTTTGCTTTCTTTTTTCCATGGCCTTTTTCTTTTTTCCATGGCCTTTATCACCTTCTAATATATTTTACAATTAAAAAAAAAAAAATTGTCTCTTTCCCTTACTAGTATATATAGCTACAGAAAATGTTAACTGTTCTGTGTACTGAGGTTGAGTCCTACCAACCTAGTCTTTGATGATGTGTTCTTACAATTAACAGTATGTGCTAATCAAACTTTTACAACCAATGCTTGTTCTATTTTTTAGATGGAATCAGAAATCTATAAAAGCGTAATAAATATTAAGAAAAGGTAAAAGAAAACCTTTACATGGCTTCAAAATCTCCTCAAGCAAAATCGGTTGCTTATAAGTCACATTCAATTATAGCTTTCTTCCAATCAACTGAACCGTCAATTCTCCTAAAAGATCACTATCAGTCTTTCACAGAAGGGATTCCCTCTACAATAAAAGGCAAAGCTCTTTCAGACTTGGGGCAAAGCTGGTTCACCAAATAGACAGAAGGATGAGAGCTGAAGGACAGCTCCTAGCTTTTACACAAATGTGGTTTTCACTTCCCTTTCTCTCTATGGTCAGCTACGACCATTTCTATCTCATAGGAATAAATTTCTAGCTTCCCATAGCAAGGGATTTATAACTGACAGGAACATTCTTGCAATTAGTACTGGCTTTTCCTTCATGTCTGGCCCCCTCACAGTAAGGCCCAGCTCAAAAACCTAATTTACACATACGATAAAAGCGTCTTCCTTAGGCACTCAGGCCTCCGAGGGGGCTGGTCTCAGTGGACACTTCCAACCTTGTCCTATGTCAGACACACTGAATTATCTACCCCATGATCCAATTAAAGCGACCAACCTTCTGCTCTTTAACCATTAGATTTGCCCACCTCTCAGCCTTTCTTAACTGTCCCTCTGGTATGGAAAGTCTTATCTCCATTCCTACTTGAGCTATTTAGTTGAATGTTGGTTTCTTTGAGGTGGGGGGACAAAGTTCCAGGACCAGTGTTTACTACTCAAGTGCCCTGGAAGCTGTGCTGATAAATACAGAAGTACCTAGGGGAAACAGCTTCTGGCTGTATTCCTCCCCAAACACCCAGAAAATCAGAGGGTGTATGTGCACAGAGAGGGGGTGGGGAGTGGTAAGCCCACTGCTGGGAATGGAGGGAGGTGCGTTGTTGCAGGACTCCTGGCCTTGACGCCTTTCCCCGCTCCCATGGTCTTGGTGATGTAGAACTGGTTCAGGGAGAAGGAACGCCCAGTGTGTGGAAACATCCCATTAAATGAGAATGTACAGATTGTAGAAATATTGTAGGAAAGGTAACGACAGGTATGTGTGGAGAAGAGCAGTGGTACAGCAGCACTTGAACTTTCCAGATCTGGTGACAGCCAGCCGGATTGCTACCTATCACTGAGCCTACCCCCACCCCCCCGAGAAAGAGCGATGGAGGGAAAGAGGGAAGGGGAGGGCAAGTCGTGGAGTTGACTGTCCTGCCAGTTCGTACCTGATCTGAAATTCCTTCGGTGACACTCGGCTAGAGCACTGTAAATTAATTACACCAGGTTTCTGGAAGCGCCTTTTTAATATACTTTCCATTCGCCCTTGTTCAATTTATTTTACACACAAACCTCTCTGGGGCCAGACAGCAACACTGAAATGCCACTGGGCATGAGGTTGTTCAAAGCAGCTGCAGGTAAGAAAAACTGCCCAGTCCAACTGGCTGACCTGCCCTGGTGACAGCTCGCTGCCTTCTTGCCACCTATTCTTTGGCTATTTTCTCAGCCTGGGATGTCTGAGCTCCTACCTTGGCTGTGGCATTAGTCGCAGCCTCAGCTCGCCTTAGGAGAGACGATGCCTGTTGTCTTTGGATGTTCTCCACCCGCAACTCCTGGACTAGGGCGAACCCGCTGCGCTCCCGCCTGAGGCCCACACATTTCCCCTCTGCCCACGCCTCTGTAGATCTTCTATCCAGGATGCCTCAGCTACGTCACAATGCCTACCTTGAAAGCGCACACCGCTTACAAACAAACCCGAAGTAAAAATAACCACAGATCCTTTCTCATAATGAAACAACAAAACATGGAAATCGACACATTGAAAAATAGAATCCCACTGTCTCAGAAGCAAAATCCTCACTTTACAACGGTGCGATGACTATGGCAGCATAGAGAATGTCATTTCGGGAAAGCCAGCTTCGTGTCAGTGTTTATATGCAACAGCACCCTTTATTAGAAAGAAAACAGCTATAATAAACACAAATCAGAGCAACAGCAGGAATCACGCTGTCAACAAACCCATCAAAGTGGAATCAGACATCACCGAGATATGTACAAGTGCTTTTCCCGTGCGGGAGCCGCTGCCACTTTAATTTGAAACTACAGAACTAGGGCGACTGTTTCCAGCAGCACATCTATCTGAGCTTGTTCTCGGTGCTGTTCTGTTCTCCGTAATGGTTCACAGAGGGTGCTATCCGATAACATGAGGTCTTTCAGGGGCACAGCTCCACTGCAGCTCCAGGTTTCCAATACTGCTATTCTAAGTATTCAAGTGATTTATTTTCGGATCCGCTAATTCTGCTGTTAAATACCTTTTTAATGCTGTAAGTAACTCACACCGCAAATAATATGGTTACGCATAGAAAATCCTTGGACAGTGTTTATAGTGTGTGGGTGTAAATGGATCCTGTGTTCTAAAAGCAACATCTTTCTTACTAATTAACAATAATCAGGCTTGCACTCATACAGAGCCTTACAACATTCTGACGTCCTAGGTATAATATAACCCATGTTGTTTATTTAGTATCTAAAAGTCTTCTATTACTGCCTATATTCAAACACCAAGGGTATCGCCAATGCATTTTTTAAAGTCATGCTGATTGTTTTTTCTCCTCCTGAACACTTCAATGAGGATTTCCTAATATCAGGAAGCTTTGCTAATAAGCTAATAAATCTAGGCATTTAAGGTATGGTGTATAAGAAAATTTTAGCAACTCTGTCCTGTGTCCATTTTACCTATGCCTTATTCATACAAGAATAAATAGGTAGGCTACTTTTTCCCAAACTGTACACTTGAGATGTTAAAAGGTATTAAATACACACACACACAGCATGGCTAAATAAGTTGGGAAACATTTCACGCCATCGTTCCTCTTAGAAATTTACAATGAAAGTAGTATATTAAGTCGTGAGAAATTCTGGACTAAACAGACTTGTTGATCTTTGTTTAACCTTGTATATTCACAACTTATTTCCCACAGACAATCCCCTGCCTACCACCTCCCACACTTTTCTTTCTAAAATTTATTTTAACATCTCATGGAACAATATTCCATAGAATACAGTTTGGAAGAACCAACCTCAATAAATAAATAATATCCCCCATGTATAATTTAACTGATTTCAGTATCTCAGAACAACGTATCACAACCTTCTTTCTTGAGAATACCAGCTTACCAAGACTGGTATGAAAAGCCCTGGCCGGGTAGCTCAGTTGGTTAGAGCATCATCCCGATACACCAAGGTTGCAGGTTCAATTCCCGGTCAGGGCACATACAAGAATCAACCAATGATGCATAAATAAGTGGAACAACAAATCGATATTTCTCTCTCCCTCCCTCTCTTCCTTCCACTCTCTCTAAAATCAATGAGGACCTATCCTTGCGTGAGTATTAAAAAAAAATAAAAAATAAAGGAACAATCTGATAGTCCTTCACTGACCTCATAGCCCTCCTCCAAGAAGCTCTGAATACTTCGCTTTTTTAAGTTGTTATAAAACTCACTTTTCATGATCAAACTTAGAATATAACATCCTTAAGGTATAATATAACAAATATTTTATTTAAATGTTTAAGCCCTTCACAGAGGGCACAACTCGTATCTAACTGCATAAATATCTTAGCCCTCTGAATACCATGAAGACATCTAATATATGCATTAATTTGATATAAAAGCTACTTATCAAATTACTTAAATTTTTACAGTTGTTATGTTATCAATAAGTATGGGGTAATTCTTCTTGCATATTTTAAAAAAATAAGCTGCCCAGCTGGCATGGCTCAGCCGTTGAGCATCGACCTTGGATCCAGCCGATCAAGGTTCGATTCCCAGTCAGGGCACAGGCCCGGGTTGCGGGCTCTATCTCCAGCAGGGGACACGTGGGAGGCAGCCATCAATGACTCTCTCATCATTGATGTTTCTATCTCTCTCTCTCCCTCTCCCTTCCTCTCTCTGAAATCAATAAAGATATATATTTAAAAATAAATAAATAAATAAAATAAAATAAAATAAAATAAAATAAAATAAAATAAAATGCTAAAATACCAGTTATTAGTATAGTCAGTCATTTTGGCCTTGGTATGGTATAGGTGTTAGGTCATGGTAAAGTTGAAAAGCCTCACTGAATTGTTATCTATATATAACTATCTATAATTATTATAGGTACACATTTCCCTATCAATAGTCTGTATTCAATATCAAAAGAAGAAAATGTTATTTCTCTCTGCAAAAGAGCTGACACTTGAGGTCTTTATTCACGGAATAGGTCTGGAAACAGTCTGATTCTCTGACTTGTGGAATAAGGCATCTTGTCTTAGTCATGTCCCTGAGTCTCAATCTCTACTATTCTCTTGGCAGACATTTTCTTCAGAAACCCGCATGACAAGGTGTCTGACTAACATAAATCTTGGTAGTATGCTCTGGAGTGTGACCATTTGTTAACCAGGAAACGAATCAAGATGCCATTCAAATCCTTTTCACTGTTGGTCATTATCAATCACAATCTGTTACCAAATTCAAATGGAAACTTCACCATTGAATACATCTCTTTGTCTGTATCTTATGAGTCATTAACCACCCTAAAAAGCTATTTCGCCATAGAGACAATGTAGACAGTAACGTACTCTGGGAAGAAAAACTTACAATTTATTCCATGAATCACTGAAAAGACATTCTGCCATTTTTAAAGTCATTCAGGTATCAGAAGACCTCCAAAACAAACATATGAAAGTTCCTAAGAACAGCAAAATATGACATCTCTGCAAACAACAGAAAACTGCAAATTACCTAGTCAACATTCATCCAATGGCTGTCTGTCTAACAACACACAAGTGGGATAGATTCTCTTACATCACTTATATCTATGATCACGCTTTCTTGTTATTTACCAAGCATAATTCTCAAGCTTCTATTGTTCTAAAAGAAAGAGGTACAGTAAACAAATTTCAACTAGTGCTTGAACAAATCGAAACTTGCCATGGCTTTTTAAATTGGAGTACAGTTCAGTCTTGAGGTTTGATTTTGAGTGCATTTCAAATATACGTCACATGGAATGAATTAACTACCAGTGGCATTTATTATGCAGCTTTGATGAAACGATCTTAATTGAAATTTTAAAAGTCTGTTTATTTTGGTCACTACAGTTACATTGACCGCCATGTATAGGCATAACTCTTCATTCTCTAATTGAAATACAAAAAATATTTTGCTTTAGAGTGACATTTACAATATCCATCCTGAATGTCGTCAAGTTGTTTAAATGAAAAGTGCGGCACGCTAACTTCATGTCAGGTGTCCAAGGTTCCAGACCTTGCTGTGCCACTAACAAACGGTGTGACCCTGGACAAATCAGTCAAGCCTCATAGGAGCTCAGAAACGAGGATGACTGCCCTCAGTGATGTTTTGAGTCCTGACATTCAAACATATGAGTTAGATCTTCCTAAAGTGTTTCTCCATCAATGCGCTTTATAAGATAAAGTTCAAGCAATGTAGTCTGTAACACAGGATCCTCTCACTTACCCTCCTAGCATCTGTGACCAACGCTCTCCAAAATGCAACACTATTCAGATAGGTTGATGGCAACCCTCATTGGCAACTTTGGCATATTAAGCCCGAATCGCTATGCTTTCAGATATACCCCTTGTCACCTCAGAATATATAGTATTAGCAAGACTTGTATCAACATTACTATAATATTATCAACTATTATTAATGCTAATAATTCAAGGCCTCCAGCTTAATTTAGTTCGAGGCCTTATCGACAGTAGTAATGGGCATTATTACTACTATATATAAGGCACTATGGGCTACATTTATATCTCTGTCTCATTTAGTTCTCTCAGTTAGGAACTGACATTTCCCCCTCTTTATAGCTCCTTTTCTGTTCTACCTCAAAAACGTGGTTATCAGATCAAGGGAGGTAGGCCAGCAAATTAACGTTCTTCCTAGTTTATGTGGCAGGCATAAAGCAGGGAGGGAAGAAAAGAACTGAGAGTTCCTTGGGGGTAAATGTGAAAATAACATTCATCCAACCTGTAATTTCCTAGGTTGTTTAAATAACAAAGTCTACATCATGGGTTGCCTGATGATGAATTTCTACACTTCTGAACTTGTTCAAATGATTTTGCAAACATGATTTCTTAAAAGCTTATCATTTAATTTTCATTTCTTTTTCAATGTAACTTGAGTTAGATAAGCTACGTTGTATTTATCATAATAGATTTTACTTCCATATTGACAAAAAGAAGGAAACCGTAAGACTCTGCTGACTGGTCCTTGTTATTAATCAGTGTAGCAATGTCAGATATCATGTCCAATCCACGTTTCCATTTTAGCCATTTCAAAAGAAAATTCATTTTATCATGTTCTCTATTTATTCAAACTTCAACTGCTTATTAAATGCCAAATGCCTAACATCAGGGTCTGAGGATAAAATTAATTTAGTTAGGGGAACAACCAGAGAGTCAAGAAATACATCATTAGTTATCATTGAAGAAACATGCCCCAAGCCCTCAAAATGATGAGAAGTCTATGGGATTTAACACTTGCTCTTGACCTCTGAGATGACCTGAGCTGTGCAAATGTGTTCCATTTCTGTTTGTCTAGGAGACTGACTCCAAAACTTGTTAATTTTCACATCACACCGGTATCTTGGTATCTCTTTATCATGGAAGGGGTAACTGTGGTATACAAACTAAAGGATTTCCCCAAAGTCATGAAATTCAGAAGAGAATCAGAAATAGGCCTTACTTTCCACAAGAAAAACTATCAAATTCTACCCGATATGTTGTAAGATGGAAACCAAATAGAAATAGCGATAGTAATGGTTATTTTGGGGGGAAAAGTCACTCCCATGGTAACCTTTGGCACCTGTCATTTATCCAAACCACCATGACAACATAGCGATCTTCACTGTTCTCTGCTTTCTGTCCAACACCGTAGGAAAAAAAAATAAAAATCACTGAGCTACAAATTACTGAAATCAAGTGGCAGAGTAGTTTGGGGAATTGTGTGGGATACTTTCACTCACCAGCTCATGTTTTCCACCAGTGCTATTTTCATGAATAAAAATCTACAGGAAAATTGACAAAAACATATTACTGACAGGTAGTTAGAGCCCCCATTTCTATATAAATCTGCATCATACAAGAAAGAAAGTAGTATGTCGGGGTGACTTCCTTGCTGTCAATCTCTACAGCTACTGGCATGTTTTTTTAATTCTGAAAACAAGCAACTCTGTGGGATCAAGATCTGGCACAAGCTACTAAATGTGGGTCTCTATTTGGATACATTCTTTAAGAAAATTATTTCCCAACAGGCCGTCTTATAGTTACTTCTGTTTTCTCTTATGATTTTTTGGGGTGTAATTTCTATACGTAAGAGCTAGTTAGCTCATGGTCCTAATGAGGCCACCATGGTCACGGGTTCCTGTATGAGCCAGTTAGCTTTGTAAAGGGAACAAAAAAAAGTTCTGTAGCAAGTACCTGCATGACAGCCAGCCAGGGTGCGAATTCATGTTATTGGTAAAAAGAGGAACCGGAGCCCTGGTTGGTGTGGCTCAGTGGTTAGAGTGTTGGCCCCCGCCCTGGCTGGGGTGTGGGTGCAGGTGTGTGTGGAAGGCAACCAATCCATGAGTTTCTCTCACATCGATGTTTCTCCCTCCCCTTCCACTCTCTCTGAAACAGCAAGGCGAAAAAAATATCCTCGGGAGAGGATTAACAAACAAAAGGAACAAAAGAAAATTTAGACAGGGATGTAAAGACACCCTCAAGCACATCATCCTAAGTGCAGCAAGTGAAGGGATTTTTTTTCACATGCAAACTCCATAATGTTCACATAAACACTGGGGATTATGTTGTAAAACCACAATCATGTCGACTACACATTGGAAACATTTTCGGAATACATCTACAACACGTGCTCATGTATGAGAAAATGTTGAAGGTCTCAGGGGAAACAAGCAGTATATATGATGCCTGTTACAGGATCCGGAGATACACGTACCCAGGACGGTATATAATATGGATAATTACAAAATCTTATACATAAGTGAGAACAAAAAGCTGACAACTTCAATCATATGTCAAGCAATGTTTAAAGATAAGGGTATTTCAGCAAGTGATTAGGTCTGCTTACAGCGCAGGATTCATGAAAGAGGAGAGGGAGAATTCCTGTAAGACCTAGTGAGTTTGGGGTCACTCCTTTTTCCTTTGGGCTGGGGACAGTTAAATGTACCTGGCCACCATGCTTAGGGGAGGTTTATCTCAGGACAGCATATGAAGTAGACTGGGCAGAGGGAGAGTCGAGAAAAACTGGTTCGACCACTACTGCAATAGTCCCAGCGAGAGGTCCCCAGAGCTTGAACTGAGGTATTAACAGCAGGTGACCAGACAGACACAAATCTCTTGTAGAAGCAGAAATTGTAACACGTATCAATTAAGTAAAGGGCCTGCCTAATGCAGTAAATACGAACCTGGATTATGGAGCCAGATTGCGTGGATCTGAATCCCGATTCTTCCATTTACAAGTCTTCTGACCTAAAGAAGCTACCTCGTTTCTCTGCACATGGCTGTTCCCATGCAAAATGGGAATCATGACAACTCAATTCATAGACTGCTCGGGGAATGAAATGTTAAGTGCCTGGCACAGGGCCTGGCACATGGTGTTAAATATGTCAAAATTATCATCATCATTAAATGGATGTGGGAGGCAAGGGAGAGAGAGGAGTGGAAAATACGACTAGTGGCTGAGCCATATAACTAAGGAGGGTGGTGGTAACAGTCAAGGAAAGTTGCCAGAGGGAGGCGGAAAAGTTGAGTAACAATTACACTGAGTTTGCGGGTGGGGATATATATCTAGGTGAAAATATGCAGCTAATCATTAGAAAATTAAGTCTGGAGTGTGGGATGGTGAGCAAAAAAGGGAGATATAAACTGAACAGTTCCGTACGTTAAAGGATTGACTGAGTAAAGCTCTGGGGCTCGCGAACACTTGCCAAGGGATGGTGAGAGGAAAAGGGGAGACAGAGAAATGATAAAAGCGGATGAAGTGTTTCATACACAACGGCAAGACCTACTGTGATAAAGGAGGAAATAAAATACAAAATAATGTCATGTACTTAGGACTTCATAGACATTAGTTGGAGATTTCCTAAATTACAAAACTACTCTCAATTTTATAATTCAATTCTATGACCTACATATTTCCTGGAGAAAATAATATAATGATGAGAGGGTATAACAAATAGTTTCAAGGTTCAATAGAAAATGATGGATCTAAATTGTTAAGTACTATCGATTTTTTTTCTCTCCTGCTTGCTCTACATCCCTATAATTATCTATGTGAAAAAATATAACAAAAACTAGTCTGCCTTCTGTAACTAACATGCACATATACAACTTGAACTAAAGGAAAATATAATTCCTTATAAAACTCCACAAAGCTCTACCGAAATAACCTCTATGTTCAGAATCCAATAAAGAGGTTACAAAATATTATTTAATGCAGACATAAGTCACCTCTTCTTTCTGAGTCTCAGCTTCCTCATCCATAAATGAAGAACAATGGACTAGAATATTTCTGAATTACTTTCCAATCCTAATAAAGAAAGATATAATCTTTATAAAAATCTTGTTGGATTGTCTGGCACTGGGTAGTGAAAGAAAACAGGAGGCAGGCCAGGTCACCATCAGATAATTTATGAGTCAAAGTCAGGGCCTGTCTGTGACTTGAGAGGTCAAGTCCAGGGCTGCTGTGTGACAAGATCAACTGTGAGCCTACCGAGGATAAGAAAACAAGGAATCCATTCGGGTATAGGGGTGGCTGGTAGACTACAGATCAGATCCAGCCAATAAATTCTGCTAAATAGCTTCCTTTAAGCTGTTTTTATAGGATCTCCTATGTACACAGAAGCTTGCATTTTACTTGGTCACAGACGCTAAAATATTACCTTATATACTCCTAACATATTATCATAAAAGGAATAAAGTAGTTTTTGAAATTCAAATATTATCTCTTGTAGTAGCCACTGTGAATTATAGTCACTATTTATGTACAAATTAGGAACAAACTAAAAAAGATCAGAAAATCAAGAAAATGTGAAACCAAGACTATTAAAAGAATGTTGTTTTTCCCTGGGGTGTAATTAAGTCCAACTGCTTAAATTATAACAAAGAAACAAATTCCTAAAACAACCCAAACATAGTGATTCTTGAAAAATACTCAAATATTTGTAAAACATACATTTCCAAAATTTAATTGTTTTACCTACTATGAAAGAGGAGATTTTCCAATGCACAAAAGAAAGAAAGAGATGGCAACGAAAGAGAGAGCAAAAATAAAATTTCTAAGCTCTGGGCATGAGAGACTATCAAACACTGAGAGATGTTGGGTAGGACATGGAACTACTGGAATTTATAGTGACATTATACAATCTCTAAGAGTAGATGTGCTGGCCTAAGGCATTCGTAGGTTCACAGGAGCGTTTTACCTCTCCTGCCATCACTCAATCTTCCCTCTCATTTAATTAGGGAATGCCTGTCTGATTCGTGGGCCGCTTCCTGCCTTAACAAGCTTGAACCAGTACGTCCACGGACCACTGCTCAGCCACTTAAACATTCCTTTGAGTTCTTTTTGCATACATTTCTAAATGGTTTTTATTTCATTTATTAAGTATGGATTTATATCCTCTCTGCTTCCAAATGTATTTGAAATGACTTATAAAATTTAATATAAAAATTTTTAATATAATGTGAAAATAGCATTGGCAAGGATAAAAAGAGTGGAAGCCATCTAGAGGGAGTTGAGAGACTGGATAAGCTAATTTTGAAAACTGTGGGTGTTGAATTTGAAAATAAGTTCCCCGACAGCTAGGCTAAAGACTCGGGCATGTAACATTTAAAAAACTAAAAATTAAAAAATATATATATTTATATTTATATATTTATTGATTTTTTTAGATAGAGAGGAAGGGAGAGGGAGAGATAGAAACATTGATGAGAAACAAACGTGGACAGGCTGCCTCCTGCACGCCCCCCACTGGGGATCGAGCCTACAACCCCGGCAAGTGCCCTGACTGGAATCGAACTGGTGCACGAGATGACTCTCAATCCACTGAGCAACACCAGCTGGGCTGCAACATTTTTTAAAGTCTGATCAAAAGAAAACAGACACCTTTCTACAAAAAAAAATCTCACTGGCATTCAACTAAAGACTCCATCATGTGGAACTTTGTATGAGGGGCTTTGAAAACACAGTAGACAATGACTTCAACTAAAAATTAATAAAATCCACCGCAATACTGTATAAATGATGCTTTAAAATGGCTTTTACAAATAGCTATTAATAATAAAACTAGCAGTGTTAATAGAGTAGAAATAGAAGTGTAAATGTCAGAAGGGCTGATTCAAATCCTTTATACATCAATCACCAGTCACATAATTTTGGGCAAGTCACTGACTGTTTTCTGGTCTATAAACCAAGGATGACAACATATGCCTTGCCTGACACCAGATGGCTGAAGGATCAAATGACAATATTGTGTATGACAGGGTTTAAGTGCTGTACTAATGGAAGCTATTACTCGTACCATCACTACTATCACACATAAGAGTTAAACATCACAGGAAAAATATGGAGATAGACACACAAGGTTTCATAAAAGCCATTGGTAGTACCTTGTCTCTCGGCTCAACAATCCATTTTTCTACCTGGAGGTCAGAACCTTCTTTATAATAAACCTTAAGTCATTCCTTTGCCTAAATCTTTCCCATCCCCCACTGCCTTCAGGATAAAGTTAAACTCAGGGCCAGCTTCTTGGGAATGAGACCTGCACAGTCACACAGGGGCTCACGCTTAGAAGGGCTCTGTGCTTGATCTAACGCTCTCCAGCTGCCACCTTGAAATCCTTACTAATTTATGAACAGGGCCCCCGCACTGCCATTTTGCACTAGTCCCACAAATTATGTACAGCCATGCCTCATTTTATTGCGCTCCGCTTTATTGCACTTCATAGACGCTGCATTTAAATTTTTTTTTTTTTTTACAAATTGAAGGCAAGACCCTCCAAAAAGATTATGACTCACTTTATTGTGAGGTTTGCTTTATTGCAGTGGTCTGGAACCGAACCTGCAATATCTCTGAGGTCTGCCTGTAGCTGGTCCTGATCAAATCCCTTGAGATGAGATCCAAAGTCCTCAGGAAAATGTTTCCTACTTATATCATCAGCTATTGTAAGATTCAGTCATAGTAACTGTTCACTCCCCACATCTCCCCTGCCCTTTCAGTGTCCACTGTCTCTGCTTGCCCTTCTACCTGTAATACAGTATCATGAGTGCCAGCCAATGGATCTCCTTTAAAATCTACAAGTACAATCTTACTCCTAGAGTCCTCCTGCATTGTGCAATGACATCTGCAGCAGGTGGAGAAATACAAAGCTCTGATAACCTGTGAATGTGATGGTACCTTATAATATTTATAAAAAAGCTACTGCCAAATGAAAAACAATATAAATAGAAGGGGGGAGGTAGAGAGCTGGCCTGTTGTTGCTTTCATTGCCTCAACTTCACACTGAACAGTCGAACAGTGTTCTGAGTGGCATTGGTCAGAGAACTATCGCCATGGTTCTCAGAGCTCCAGCCCTCAGAGATTCTGATTTAATTGGTCTGGGATGGTGCCCAGGCATCAGTATTTTTTAAATGTTCCCCAGGTGATTCTAACGTGTACCCAGGGTTGAGAACCACTGAGTTACAAGAACTTTAAAGAGCAATAAGTTAAATGAGATGTAGCAGCTCAAGGTGTTGAGGTATAAATAAGCCAACTAATTACCAGAGCAGGACTGCTGGGGAAGTCTATTAAATGGGCGATGTAAATGAAGACATAACAGATCACCATCGAAAGCAATTCAAATCGAAAAGATTAGAGACATTACAGCATGTATCCTGTACTTGGCTGATAGACGCCACCATTCAATTGTACAAAAACTAATATGTTCAGCTACGAAATAACCATGAGAGCTGTAGCACCCTGGACAAAACAGGTTGTTATGCTCAGAAAATATCTGGGAAGAATCCTTCAATATAAAAACATAGAGAGGATAAACGATGATGGAAAAAATAAAACTAAAAACTATATTTAAAAAAAGGGGAAAACCCCAAAACATTAGGTAACCAAGTAGATGAAATAATAAAGTTATTACAAGAAGAAATGTTGCTCACAATCGACCTCAAGGAAATGCCTTGTTAAGTATGTGGGGGTGATAAGTAATTGAGGACAGAGAGATTAGCCAGTTTCAACTGGTTGGCTTTCCAATGCTGCAGGAAAATGCTCCCAGAGCACAAGATGTTCTTAAAAAGAGAGAACGATGGTTATAGGGAAAGAGCATGGTGTCCTGGAAAGAACAAAGGCTTTGAAGAGACATAGATCTGAGTTAGAGTTGACAGTCTCTTATAGACTAACCATGAAATCGTGGGCAAATCACTTAAACTCTGGATTTCAGTTTTCCCCAAATGAAAAAGTGATTAATTGGTAAACCATTAATGATCACATGGGCGCATGATGTCATTTTCTCTACTATTGTGTATGCTCAATATTTTCCATAATGAACAAGTTAAAAATAATATGTATCTTGCTGGGTTAGGGTAAAGATTAAAAATAAAGGTGAGGAGCCCGATCCATTGTAGACAATAAACAAACTGGTATTTTTCCCCCATTGCTTCCATTCTCTCACTACTCCACTCTCATTCTTGTTTCTTATGGCCTACGCTTTAAGTAACACCACTCTGCTATCATCACATTAATGCTACCTACACGAAACTTAACCCTGCTTCATTACTTGGGTCTTTGGGACAGGACAGCAAATCCTACCAAAATTATTCTGTGTGACTTCAGTAGTTTTCCTTTCTCTCACCACCACGTATTGGTATTTTGCCATCACCTGGATGACAAGTAAATGTTTATTCCACCTCTGAAATATTTTTTAAAATTTTTATCAATGGGTAGCTGGTATACAATATTGTATTAAGTTTCAGGTGTACGACACAGTGATTCAACATTTATATACCTTACGATATGATCACCACCTTACTAAAGTTATTATGGTGTTATTGACAATATCCCCTGTGCTGTACCCTACACATCCCCTCATCAGGAAAATGCAAATCAAAACCACCATGAGATGTCACCTCACATCTGTCAGAATGGCTGTTATCAAAAAGCCAACACACACCACCTTTTGGTGAAGATGTGGAGAAAAGAGAACCCTCATGCCCTGTTGGTGAGAATGCAGATTGGTGCAGCAGACACCGTTGTGATAAGCTGGTTATTATTTAACAGGAAAGGGGGACAGGGAAGGCTAGATAATACAGGCATGACATTTCCACAGTTTGGCCAGAAAGCTGCACTGAACACTGTCCAAGTCTGTCTGTTCCCCGCTGACTGATGGAGGAAGGGACTGGACAAAGGCAGTTTAGACACATGCCCAGTAAGGTCTGAGTGTCACAGAAAGGTACCTGCTTGTCAGCCAATCACACCTGGGAACAAATTAGTGGCCAGGATGGGCGTAGCCACTGCAAATATGCAAAACCTGAACATTTAAACTTTTAGACAAAGAAACGCGCTCTCTTGGTCTTTAGTCTCTAGCACGCGGGCTCCTGGGAGCCCCACTGCAGGGGCTGTGCTCCCCTACGCCCGTGTGGCCAGTGGCCATGTGGGGCACCCACAATGGACTGATGGATTTTAACTCGTTTGCATGCCAACCACCCCTGGCTGCAACATGAAACGGAAGCTCTGGACACTGGCCTTGCTTCTGGATCTGCTGGATCCTCAGCTGCAACTTTTCCAGGACTGGCTTAAGGGGCAGGGGACTTTGCCACCTGAGAAACATTAACTTCAAGCAAATAAAGCCTTTTTCCACATCCCATCCTCCTGTGGGGGTTTCTGGAAATTCTTATTTCAGCGGCACCCCAAAGAATCTCGCTCCCACCAGTGACAAAGAAGGTTGATTCTCGGGTAACACAGCCACCGTGGAAAATAGTACGGAGGTTCCTCAAAACATTAAAAACAGAACTGCCATATGACATAGCAGGTCCACCTCAGAAATCTTAAACTCAAAATCCCCCCTCTACGACAGAGTCTCAAGACCTTCTACCCTCATGTGCACTCTTTCTCCACAACATCCTTCATTTAATTTTACAGAGAATTTCCGCCCCTTGTTAAATTCACCCACGTTATCTGACTACTTAGAAATCTCCAAGCACAACGTCCTATTTTGTGATTGCAACCGCACAGCCATTGAGCCAGCTCATTCCCAGTATGCCTGCTCGTCACCTGCAGAGATCCTTTCAGTTAAGCCATCTATTAGCTGGCTCCCGGCCTCCCGGCCCTCACTACCCAGCATGGCCCCTTGGCTTATCACTTAAACTATGCGATCACTAGCCCTGTCAATTTCCTTTCTGCTTCCTTAGCTGCCAAGCAAAGCCCCAACTCTGGACCAACACAACAGGTACCAGCTCTGCTGTGATACTAGGGGGACTGCCAGAGACTAAAGTCACACAACTACAAAGTAGCAACAATACAAATTCATAATCTCCAATGTCAGCCAAGCCCTCAGCATCATCTATGAGCCACTTTTGTTTGTATGTGTTCAGCGTTTCGTCCTATTCTGCACAGCTAATGTTCCAAACCAACCACCTTCCTGAAGTCCCATAACTAGACTCTAGCGGCCAAGTAGAAATCTTAGATATGCTAAATTAAGTCTTCCTGCCCACAGACAAGATGTTCAGCTTTTTGAAGGTAGATTGACTTTCTGAACCTCTTTTGACAAAGGTCAGGTAGCAACTTCAAAAGAGGAGAGCTTGCCCAGCTGGCGTGGCTTAGTGGTTGAGCATCAACCAAGGATCCAGGAGACCACGGTTCGATTCCTGGTCAGGGCACATGCCTGGTTTCAGGTTCGATCCCCAGCAGGGGGCATGCAGGAGGCAGCCTATCAATGACACTCTCATCATTGATGTCTCCCCCTCTCCCTTCCTCTCTCTGAAATCAATAAAGAGGAGAATCAAAAAAGAGGAGAGCTTAATTTTGCACACTGAACACTGTCATCTACACTTGGATTGTGGCGATCTGCATGCTTGTGATGGCGAGTGAAAAAAGCACCACATGCCACAAGTACAGAAATGCCTTTCACAACCTCATATGGCCTATAGGCCTGTGAAGCCTTAGGGTGTAAGAAAACAACAAAATATCCCTTACGGGTACCCAGATACTGAAACTGGACTCTTCTTTTCCCATTTTTGACTGATATGCTAATGTCAGATAAACATTAGATAGAAAAATATCTATACACTTTCATATGCAGAATTTTCAGAAAAATTTCTTAAAATCGGTTTCATGACTTTCATATTCCCTCTGGTTGGGGGCCACCTACCACCCAGTTCACAAACATAAAAGGGTCAATACAGTGGAGGAGAAAAGAATTTGTAAGAGATTCTTTGGAAAATGCTGTTGCCGTGATGTAAGACACCTGCCGGCTATGTGTATGTGCCTGGAGATGCTGCATCCTTCAATTCAAACTTAGCGAGAGGGCTCCCATCAGACTATTCAGAACATGAATGTGTTCCCTGAAGTAAGGGGACACAGTAGAGGGATACCTGACTCATTTCTGCAGAAGCTAAAGAGGTGTGGGCTGGTGACATCGAGACAGCTAGGTCTCAATCCCTATGCTCATCGAGTTTTTCAGGGCAAAATCCTGCATGAGGGTTTTCCGTGGACTAGAAGTGAGCCCTGTGGAAGAGAGATGATCTGGGGCCCTTACTGAAGTCCTCTCCAAGAGGAACATCTGAGAGAGTGAGGGTGCACAGAGAATTCCTGCTGTAATATTTGTGGCATGGAGCTCTGAGAAAGGAAGGAAGAGGGGCCCTGGCCGGGTGGCTCAGTTGGCCGGAGCATTGTCCATACACCAGGAGGTTGCGGGTTTGATCCCCGTCATGGCGCATATGGGAGGCAATCAATCAATGTTTCTCACATCAATCAATCTCTCTCTCTTAAAAAAAAAAAAAAATTCAAGAAACATATCCTAAGGTGAGAATTTATAGAAGAAGTAGAAAATGGGGGAAGTGGCAGGTTGAAGGAAATGCATTCACCACATCAAGAAAGGTGCAGGCGAGGCTCCCCAAACAGGAGAAGCATCTTGCTCCCTAAGCATTGCAGTAGTCCAGCTTGGGAAGCAGAAAAGATTTTAATTTCAACTTTAAATGTGTCAGTTTAGATTGCTAGCACTGCTAGCATGCTAGAGGCTAGCATTCTAATTTCGGGATTGAGACTGTGTTTGCAATTTCAAGAGACTTTAGAGACCTAAAAGCCATGGGGACTGCCTAAATTTTCCTCTGTGGGCAGGTGCAGGGCAAGGTAATCCCCAGGGAGAAATGTTAAAGGAGGCAGCAGAAGACACACACTTGCATTTTGGCCACTTTCTATGGGTTGTGCTTGCTCAACACCTAGGTTACAAGTTACAAGATGAAAGCAATAACCAAGTTTGTAGTATCTATCCTGACATCTTGATGTACTATTACTAAATGGTGCAACACAGCCTTTGAAGCAACCATACAGAATGCCAGCGTGACCATGAGTCAATCTAACAGGCAGTCTAGAGAGCTGAATTTAAAAGGTTCATGTTACGATGCAATGAATTAATTACAAGGAGGAAGGGGAATAATTAATTTAAATAACTGGGTTCACTTCCGGATTTCTTTCACTGCCAATCTGATCGTTATAAATATTTGCTAGTTTCCTTCACACTTTGTGCAATGAAGATATTGTACTTTTTTCTCTTTTAGAGACAGAGAGGTGATCTTACAGCTAGGTTAATGACTCTGGCAACACTAGTGAGCTTATTTCCTTAATTTATGCCTCCTGATTAGCAATAGAATGGTTTTTCATTAGTGGAGCTCAATGCTTTCATTTGTTCAATAACTGAGCACCTGCTCTGCGCCAAGTCCTGTGCTAGGCATTAGCGGCAGACTAGAGAAAGATAGATGAGTAAGACAGATACGGCACACTGAGTATTCCTGCCCACCCTCCACTTTCTATCGCTGTGATTCCATATATTCAGTCTGAAAATTTCCTGGGGGCTGATGCATGCAGCCTGCCTTTCCGCAAAGCCTCAGGGCATGCTCATTCACTTACCAGGAATCTTGCCACTCTTATGTATTGAACGCAGAAACATCAGTAAGAGATGTCCTTATAAATGTGACAACCACCAGTGTCAACTATCTTGGCCTGTTGGACAACACACTGTGCTGATCGATATTCAGCCATTTTATCCTGGAATGGCCATGCTGGTTATTAAAAAAATTAAAACTACTTTCATACCAGTTGGTAAACACTGCTGCCCTAGCTGCCCTAGTCCCTCATCCCATGATTTCCCAGATAAACCCGTGATCCAGCAACTAAAGGGTAACCTGGTAAAGTATGGGCCTCCTGGGTCCTACTCCGGACTATGATTGCATCCACTCTGATTGGTCAGTTCCTATGACATATCTTTTGTTAAATATTTCCCATGAGTACAAAGAAATGTTAAAATAGGCCAAGTAGATGAGGTCCTCATTTGCGTAAAAATGTACAGAAATGGAATTAGGTGCCAAGACATTCATGTACAGGGCGTAGTCTTTCTCTTAAAATACTCGTTAACCGCTGTTAGAAGCATAAAGCGTTTAAAGAGAGAGTCAGATGGAACTCAGTATGATTCCTAGCTCTACAAATCTATTATCTATGTGACCTTGGACAAATGACTGTACCTCTTTAAACCTGAATAGTGGCTAATGAATAGGCTGATATCATCACTGTCATCATCATGATTATGATCAGACAGGTAGGCCATCCATGAATAGCTTCCCTTATGAGAGGGGCTAAAAGAGTCACCACAAAATAAAAGGGAAATCACTTATATAAAACAAACATAGGCTTCACTATCAATAAGAAGATACATGATAGATAAATGATAGATATTCACACACACGTGCTACCCCTCATTTGGCTATCAACTGGCTTTGTGACCACATGCTAATAAATTACACAGCTGGCTTAGGAACACTCAGTCCTTTTAAATTGGATCTAGAAGGTATCTGTCAGCCACCATGTAGAACTACCCTTCATTCCTAAACCTGTATCTGGACATCCAATTGTACTATGGCATCCTAGTATCTCACCGGGGAAAAATGCCAGGAATGTGATGGAACCTGAAATATGACAGGACATGAAATTTACTGTGTAAATCACAAGTCAGGATTTTTTTATTTTGTTCTGTAATATTGAAAAGAGTATTTTGGGGGAAGGCAGAACAAAACAGATGAAACTCCAAGCATAAATTAATTCAGAGAGCTACTACTATCATGTTCGAATTGTTTCTCACCTCATTTTAGATACACCATGCCTCTGGTTGAAACTATCAAAAGCAAAAACATAAAGCACATCTATCGAGAGGACAATAAAAAGAAAGGATTAAGGATGAATTCAATAAAATACTGTGCTCGTCTTAATTCAATTGGTCTGTTATTTGGATACATTCTTTTAAACATGCACTAAAAGTGGCTACTGGGAATTGCAATTTAATACTTCTGGGTGTGATCAGTTGCAGTGGGAAGGCACAGGCACATTAAGACAAATTACAGATGCCTTCTTCTATATATAAGCCCGGGAGACTTCATCAAGTTTACTGTTGAACTCTGAGGGCATAATTTGACAAATTAGTTTTCCCACTTCCCAAACGTCACAACTGCCACAACTGAGTTCTTAGTAAGTAAAAATTTCATTTCCTCACCAGTGCTGTTTTCTAAAACAAAACATACTAATGTGGGTTATCAATAGACTCCCCTTTTTCTCAGGTAACACTAGAAAAGGCTAGCCTTTCCAGAAGCATAGAGTCAGTGCCCTTATTGCTAAGTGTATTTGATATGAACGCAATGTTTACATTTCGTGCTCTTATACAGCAAGCTGGGAAGCTTTGCATTATACATTTTCCCCACACTTCGATGAATGTTGTTGCAAATATATATATTTACAATGAATCGTTCTTTACCTTAACCTTTCTCATAGGTCTTCTAAAATATTCTTCTACTTCTAGGTAATATATTAACGGCATCCAGAGCCTGAAATGATCTATCCGTGAACTTCACGAAGTTTCAAGAAGTCCTTGAAAAGGGACCAGAGAGATCTGTTCAATCATGAATAGTTATCGATATAGTAAATAGTAAGGGTAGCAAGGGTGCTAATTTATTAAAATCAAATTTCAAAGAAGAACTTGTTCCAGATGGATTATGTTATTGCAATGATGTGTTTATACATAAACATATACCACTTCTCTAAGAAATCCTTTATCTGCATGTTTTGTCCTATATGAGTCTCAATGGCACTATTAAATATAAAACAATCCTAAGAATTTGGCTCTTGGAACACGGTTTAAAACAAATGTATCGGGATACAGAAAAGTGGAACATCTTTCAATTTAAGAACTGACTACAAAGTCAAAACACATTTGTACATTTCGCTTCCCCTTTTAAACTACTGAAGGTATACCTGCAAAACAGTCATTACTTGGTTTAAATTAGTGGTAGCTGAAAGCTATACGAAAGCATCTTGTGGTTGTAATTTCATCCACGTCTCCACCTTGGGGACCTGGGGAAATGCAGATAAGTGCTCTGCATATTTATAAGGCCTCTGGGATCCTAACAAGCTTCCAAATGCCTTGTTTGTTGCAATCTGCTTGTCAAACTATTAAAGAAGTAAAATCCACACTCTATCCCCTATTGTACATGCAGGCTTCCTAAGTTAATTAAATCAAAACTCTATGATTGCAAGGATAAGTGACGGAACGTCGAGCGTCTCACCACCTTTTGAAGGCCACCTGAAAACATAATGGTTTCAGTAAACCGGGCTTATGCTGAAAAAATGTTTTTCATTGACTAACATATTGAACAAATATTTAAACTCTGACTGATTACTAAAAATGTTCACTTAAAACTTTAGTGTTAGCAAATCTACTAAAGTTCTCTCCATTCTAGTCTGTAATTATAGCTATTGTAATGTAATTCTAATCTGGTAGAGACCTATTTACCTCTCCAATCTGACAGGCTCAACATTAAAAAGGACTGAGACAAGCCTGGCCAGTGTGGCTCAGCGGTTGAGCATCGACCTAGGATCCAGGAGATCGAGGTTCGATTCCTGGTCAGGGCACAGGCCCGGGTTTCGGACTCGGTCCCCAGCAGGGGGCGTGCAGGAGGCAACTGATCAATGACTTATCATTGATATTTCTCTCTCTCTCCCCCTAAAATCAAGAAAGACATAAATACACACACACACACACACACACATATATATTTTTTTTTAAAAAAGGACTGAGACTAAGCTAGCTTGTGATTAGGGGAAAAGAAAAGTCCAGGATTTTATTTTGGGTTAGAACTGAAAGCAGGAAAAAAATCCCTTTCTATATGTCAACATCCACATCTCTCTCAATATGATTATGACATAGAGAATGGGCGATTTGGGTCCCTACTTGAACTACAACCAAGTTACTAGAAAGGCCAACTCTTGCTAGTGAACATGGTCATGGGTAATGACAGTGGTATCAGTGTCCCAGCCTGACAGGGACAGTGAAAGACCCCCTGCAAAGTGTATTCTTCCATTGATGTCCACTACTTACAGCCTGCGATGCCATTAGAGATATAAAGAAATATTCAGTATCCTTTTAAATCTGGCATGAGAAGGGGGACCACCACCACCAGTGAGGAAAATGTTATAAAAATTACCCATCTCCAGAACATTATAGAATTACATGGTTTAGAAACAGAAGCCTATGTGGACATTTTCAACAGACAAAGCTCAAAGAAAAACCATTCAGTTCCTCTTAATCTCTCTTTTTTTTAAATTTTTTCCAGCAATTTACTTTATGTAATCAGTGGCTCTAAAACAAGAAAGGCAGGTTTTTACATGAAAAATAAGTAAGCAAAGTGTGAAATGAGAAAAAAAAGAATGCCAGACTGAATCTAGAGATTAAATTTATAGTCCAAGCAGTGCCAATAATTTGTTACATTATCTCCTTTGAATTAGTGATTTCCCTTGTGCTTTCTTTTCTAGCCTTCACAACTGGAAAATGAGACCAGATAATCAGATTTCAGAATTTAGAGGAACCTGAGAGTTCATCGTGTACCTCCTTTGTTTTCTAGATTAGGAAAGCGAAGTCCAGAGAGGTGACCTGCTCTGCTTTCCGCACTCAGCAAGGCGCGAAGCACGAACGTGAACTCCAGGTGCCTGAAAGCCTGGCTTGGATCTTCCTACACATGTAGTTCTGTCCAGCAAACCAAGGCTGCAGACAGAACCCTTCCCCATCTCAGTGGCTGTGATTCTAGGGCTGTGACAGTAGAGTCCACCACGCTGATACACAGCAAAGCCAGATAAGGACATGCCTTGGAAGTGTTTTCCAAAGTCAAGGCTATTTTTAGGCATTCAGACAATGGAATATTATTCAGCAATAAAATGAAATGAGCCAGCAAGCCTTGGAAAGACATGGAGGGACCTTAAATGCAAGTGAAAGAAGCCAATCTGAAAAGGCTGTGTGCTGTACGACTGCGTAGCGAGGTTGCTAGAGGTTCTGGGGGAGGCAGGGGAGAGAACAGGAGGAGCACAGGAGATGGTAGGGCAGCAAAAACATTCTGTATGATACTGTAATGGTGGATGTATGTCTGATAAATTGCTCAGAACCCACACTGTATAAAACAAGAATGAACCTTAATGTAAACTGTGGACTTTAGTTAATAATAATTTATCAGTATTTGTTCATCAATTGCAACAGAAGCACCACACTAACGCCAAATGTTAATTACAGGGCAAAAAAGTGAGGGATGGAGAGGGCATCTGGGAACTCGCTCTACTACCTGCTCAGATTTCTATAAACCTAACACTGCTATAAGATAGAAAAGTCTATAAGTAAAAAAAAAAGGGCTAGTTTTTAAAAAGCTCTTCTTTTCAAGGAGTCAGAATGAGGAATTCTAACAAGAGAGAAGCATGATTCTAAATCCATATTTTTGGAATGGAATTATCCAACCGGCTAAAGTCATTTCTGCAAATCGTTTCCAACTGGGGTGATAGCAAAGTCTCTGACAGGCAGCGTTCAACCTGAGGGGCCGGGGAATGGGTGGGAGGGGAAGGATAGCTCCAAAATCCAGTGGGAGGGATGCTGGGAGAGGGCATAAGTGGATGTTCTGGGTGCTCTTAACTCAGCTGGGGTCTTGGGCTCTACACCATGAGCTTCCTTATCCCGGCTGAAGCCACTCTATCCACTCGAGCCTTCTTTAAAGCTGTTTCCAGGCTCACACTCGCTCTCTCTCCTGCTCTCTGTCTCTTTCTCTCCCTACACACACACACACACACACACCACTAGTTTGATTAGCTGTGAAAGTTTCAAGGTTTCATTTGGTTTAAGTTATTAAAAGGAGACCGAGGATGACCACTTCTACCTCTTGCTGGTAATGATGTCAAGGCCAAGAGTAAATATGTGGAATTATTGCCACAGTGGATCAAGTTTCCAAAGGCCCAAGTATTCATTAAAATGGCCAATGTCAAATTACATGTGAAACAGGGCACTGACTCAGTGGAAACTTAAAATAACTATTATCCTGGCCCCCAGGTGGCCTAATTAGTCAGCAGACCTTTGGGGCCATTTTAAATGTAAAAATTCCCCCTTAAACATAAGCCTAGTGGAAAATATCTGAGTATCACTGAATAGTATATCATTTAGCTGATGGTAAATGTTTCCAAACCTATCTTACACACACACACACACACACACACACACACACACACTTTACATGATCTTTCATATCATTACTGGAAACAGCATAGAAAGATCTAGGTTCAAACCCAGCTCTACACTACGTGGATATGAGATACCGGGAATTTTTCTGTCTCTGAGCCTATAAAATGTGACCAGCTTAAAAAAACAAGGTATTTAAAGTGTCTCAACGAAGTGACTGGCTAATAGTTTGTTTCAAGAAATGTCAGCTTCTCAACAAGCCCTGCCATTCACATGATATAATTATTTTGTTTGTTTCTAAGATACAGAGCTAAAATACTTTTGTGTAGAAATATATTGAGAGAGCCATCACAAACAAAAGCTGTTGCTTCTTTTTTTGTTTTAATCCTCACTTGAGGTTATGTTTCCTTATTGATTGAAGGGAGAGAGGAACATCAATGTGACAAACATTGATTGGTTGCCTCCCACACACACCCCAACTGAGTATCAAACCCACAACCTAGGTACGTGCCCTGACCTGGAATCAAACCCTCAACCTTTTGGTGCATGGGATGACTCTGCAACCAACTGAGCCACCTAGCCAAGGCTGTTGTTGCTTCTTGTAGCCATCATATTGTTAACAACAATACTTATTTCTTTTGTTTTTTTCTTATTTTCTCTACCCCACGAATGCAGGTATTGCCTTTGATTTGTTGGAGTAGGGGATTACATGTGGCCAATGGAATTCCTGTGTTTTTTAAATTCTCTAGTCTATTTGAATTATTTTCATTGGCATTTTCTGCACCTATTAATTTATTATCCATGAACTTAATTAAACTGTTGTTTACTAGTATTCCTTACAGATCATTAATGAAAATGTTAATTAATTACAGGCTTAGTACTATCAAAATTTCTAATGTAATGAAAGAACATCTCCTATCCCATATTTACATCCTAGAGTCATTCCACAGAGGTCCTGTCCGGTACAATATCAATTTATTCATAGAATGATTTAAAAATTATGCTAAAGTTCTCTATCAGTTAATTATCAGTAAGGTAACACAAATAAATACATGATGTTAAGGTTATGCCGAATGAGACAGCAGAAAGGATAATACTTTGTTCACAAACTTATTATTTACAGAATCCTGCCACTCATATGTTTTCATAGGCTACAATGGGAAATACCTTTATCTATATAGTCACATCTGTATTTCTATAGACAGCCCATCTTCCTCAAAAAGCACAGCAAATAGCAATTCTTTGGGGTTCAAAGCCGACCTCAACTTGACTGTTGAGCGGACATGACTTCTGTGATGCTCTATACAAATGCCAGCCGAACGCTCAGAGTGCGTGCTGTACGGTTTTGCTGAATCCTCCACTGTGGGAGCAATGTTAGCCAGACCAACTGGCACCACCGAAGCACCCCGACGGCAACCTAGAAAATGCCTCTACTGAGCTCACACGGTGGCAGAGCGCTCCTCGGATGGTAACGGGGAATGTTTTCAAATACAGCTGAGGCCTGTTCGACACTATTCAAGTCCTCTGCTTCTGGCTCCTGAATCACTTTGCTGTCTTTCAACCATTTCACTCAGACCTTTCTCCCGTGCAGCTTTGCTTCTCTAGCACTGTTATTTAACTTGGCAAGTGAAATTTTGAAAGAAGTTAACACACCGAAGTAAAACTGTCTTCCTATTGTGATTATAGCATGTGAACAGCGTAAGAACAATGATCTGAAGCACAGCGTTGAAGAATACAGCATGACTCACTCGTTTACTCAAAAATATTTCTTGTTCCTTGAATCTACACAAGGCCTGGTGCTAGGCATTGTGGGGAATACAAGGCTGGATTGGCAGTGTCTGCCCTCAAGTCTGCAATCCTGTGTGTAATTAAGGCATGTGTACAGGTGCACCTACAAAAGACGGCTTATTTAAACCCTTACTTCAATAAGTGCAGACAATATTCCTTTTCATCAGTTTGTATATTAAACGATAATTGCAACATCTTGGGTAGAAACTGAACAGCTCAGTGCAGAATACATATTTTGCTATTCATCTCTCTCTCCAATTGGTAACACCTGGTACAACATTTTGCACAAAGTAGGAACACCACATATAAATGCTCAATGAAACAATGGAGTTTGCTAATTACTTTCATCAAATACTTTTTTCTTTAGATGTTGGTGCCCAACAAATGCAAGAGACAATGCAGAATTCAAGCAGGAGGCATGGGAAATGTTTTCCAATATTTCCCCTAACAGTCATCATGTGGAAGAAGGCACAGAATCAGTCTGTGTAGTGTCAGAAAGACATAGGATCAATGGGTGGAAGTTACAGGAAAAGCAGACTTTGGCTCAAATTCAGAACTCTCTAGTAATTACAGCTGTCCAAAAAATGTAGCTAACTATTTCAAGAGCTAGTTAGGTCCTTGTCATTTTCTCTAGGTGCTTAAACAGAGATCAAAATGACCACTTGTCAAAATGTCATAGAAGGGATTCGAGCACAGGATTCAAGAAAAGGTGTCACCTTCTGTGTCAGTGGGTAATGGAGAAGCAGTATAGCAAACCTGATTAAGAGTGCCACCTCTAGCGCCCCACTGCTTGGGTTCAAAATCAGCTCGGCCACTTAGTTACTAGGTAACCTTGGGAAATTTAGCCCCTGTGTACCAATACTCTCCTGAACACTGAAGTTAGTAACATCTACCTCACTGAGGTTGCTCAAAGGATTAAATGATTTATTACTGTAAAATATTTATACCCTGCCAGCATGGTTCAGTGGTCTGAGCCTTGACCCATGAACCAGGAGGTCACGGGTCGATTCCCAGTCAGGGCACAGGCCTGGGTTGTGGGCTCAATCCCCAGCAGGGGGTGTGCAGGAGGCAGCTGATCAATGACTCTCTCATCATTGATGTTTCTCTCTCTCTCTCCCCCTCTCCCTTCCTCTCTCTGAAATCAATAAAAACATTAAAAAAAACAGAACATATACATCAGTGTCCGGCATACAGCAAATACTATATAAATTTCTGTTCAACAAATGACATTGATAATAAGATTGTGTCTTAGTATCTACAAAGAATTTTTGAAGGAATTTCCCACACATTTTCTTTTATCATAATTTTTCACCTATCCTCCAAACCCCTGATCTGAGTTCATTACTTCAACTTCCTGCCAGCTACGATACTTTTATGTACCTTACTTGCAGCACTGATTCCATCAGGAATTTTATCAGAATTGTTATACGCTTGGCTCACCCCCACACACAATGCAAATTACTAAGTGCAGGCTCCCTGTCTCACCACCTCTCCCCTCCAGTTGCCTGAACACATGGGAGATGCTTGATAATTTCAATTCAACTGATAGTTATTCTACTTGCTACTAACAATGGGAGAAACATGGGACTTAAACACTTTATCTGCAATTGATATCTATTGCATTGATTATTATAACCTTTTAAGGTTGGAGGGGTAAACATTAACCATTACTTTTAAAACTGAGTAACTCTGAGCAATAAAAGGTCACATAATTGGTAGAACTAGGCATAGAACTCTAACCTAAGTTTCTTGTTTTTCCCCAATAGACAATACCACCTCAAAAGAAGTGATCTTAAACCCTAGGCACACCGTTTTGTTAATATAGCCAATTTAAGTGGACAAATGCTACAACCTCGACGTATCACCATAGCACAGTAAATGTGACATAATGGATGACGACACAGTCCTCTTTAGTGTAGGACTTGGGGAAATAAATACTCGGTTGATTTGAATTAGAGTGATGTGAAAATAGGCCAGTACACATTGTTCTGGAAGTAGGTAGACTGTAAATAACAAATGAAATGAAGTTCTTTGTAAATGAAATGAAATTACTCGAGCATATGTAATAGCACAATTTGAGGGTCAGTAATTTGTTTCCTTTTACAAATTAGTAACAAGGGGAGGGAGAGAAGAGGAGGCGACTCCAACCAGCAGCACTGCGCAAACTCAAATTGGCTAGAAATCAGAACCTGTATATTTCCTGCTGGAACTCTGCGATTATGGTAACTTGCCAGGCCCAAAACGGCTTAACTTTTTCAGGCCACAGTGGTTCATCTGGTAAATGGCTCTAAATGACGTGCAAGTTCCTCTACTTCGGTGGCCTGAGAGCACCACGCCAGGAGGGTGCAAAGAGTTCACTTTCTCATTCGAGGGAGGAGACCATTGGGAGTCAGACCCTCCCAGGTGCTTAAACTATTTTGGGGGTCAAAGTTGGACAGCTCGGTGGTACATGAAGTCTTTTAAGTCACATGGGTGCTCTTCTGCATGCTGAGGTCACAAGAAAATCAATGGGGTCCAGGTGACCTAAAAGAGCTATGTCTGTAAGGTGCCTAATTAATGCCCTGGTGAATATCTTTATTTACTAAGCAGCAACTGACACGCTGTGACACGAGTCTTCCATCCCACTAAGCGAAACCAAGTCCTAAGTTCATTCCATCACGGCTCCTGAGAGCGAGTCGTTTCAGAAACTATCTCATGGCCGAGTTTAGCTCTTGTCTGAGAAGTTGAGAAGTTAAGAAGTGAATGGGGCTTACTAGTTGTCAGCAGTGCAACTGGGAGCTTGGCATGTTCTATTTCTAGGGATTGCCACTCTACCTTATTGAGGGCACAAGGACCAAAAACAATGTCCCACAAAAAAATCTTAGGACCCTGGGAAGGTCAGTGGTCAGAGACTAGTTCTTAAAGGTTTTTCGCCATAACTTCAGTAGGTTAATGTTTTAAAAGAACAAAAAGACATTTTAATGGATTAAAATATTATGAAAAAAGGATATGCGACAGATGGTAACGCTGAGCAACATTTACTGCAATATCTCACTGGGATCCAGCTGACGCACCCCATTACATTTCATACACAGCACTCTTATTATTGATAACGCGGAAACTCTTTGCAGATTCTTAATGTGTACGAAGTCAGATGGAACGATCGATAATTGGAGAGTTAATTTATATTACAAATCAACTCTATGTATAGTCCAAGGGGCAGCATCCTGTGTAAGAAAATCATTTCTTTTCTATGTGCACATTTTCCGTGCAACACATCATTTCTTGGTTTGATAGCAGATATTAGAAATCTTATCCTTGTACTGTACAACCTCCAAACAGCAGTTTGTTCTATGCCATGGGAATCTTAACCACAGCAAAGGATGTTTCAAAAAAGAAGCTGTGCTACACTCCAGAAAATCAACAAAAATCATATTTCACATACATGGCTTTGGCTCAAAGAATGAGCCTGTCATTTCTGACAAATACACAAAACATGTGTTGATAAAAAAAAAATTCCTATAGCATGAGTAATAAAAACAAAATTTGATTTATAATGTGTATATATGTGTGTGTGTGTGTGTGTGTGTGTGTGTGTATATATATATATATATACACTTTACCGACACAACACAAAGTGAGACTTGAAATGCTTTAGCAGGATAAAGGGTTGATGTGTTATATTTCTTTCTAAATTTTCCCATTTTCTCCCACTCCACTTTACAAATGAGATTATAGCAGACAATTACATAAGCAAAGAAGTTACAAGATCTCCAACCACCAAAGCAGCACTGGTTTGGAGGGAGACAGCATAGCTGCTTTATATCAGACATTTGGGCCAGGCATGCTGGCACTGATCCAACAGGCACAATGACAGTCACTGCCCTCATTCTCGGGCACTGCACATTAAGCTAACAGTGTCCAAACAGAGTGAATGCAACTCACACTCTCCAAGTCCATCAGCAAAATAAATGCTGGGAACAGGGTTTTAGGAGACAAAATCATTTGTATAGAATGAAAAAAGAAAATAACCAGCATCTGTTCTCCCAAAGTTGTAGGCAAAATTCTTGTTTTTCTAAGTCAAAAGAACAGATGATTTATATTGTAAACTCCTTATGAGTCATTCCCCATGAGATCTCGAGCACCAAGCTAAGGTTAATCCTCAGTACTAACTCATTTAGAGGACTGGTTAGTTGAAATCCAGCTCAATAGCAATAATATTACACAGCACCTAGATTGGTAAGGTTATGTCCAAACTTCTTATCCTGGCCAAGGAAGACCTACGTGATAGATTTCCTACCTATTTCTCAGTTTTCATCTTACATCAACGTTCCCTTTGTTAAACAGCCATATTAGCTTTCTTTCTGTTCCTTGAGTATTCTAAACTTATGTTCCTTTTCACAATTTTGAGCATGCCCTTCTCCATCCCCAAATGCTATTACCCAGATTTTCGCATGGCTGGAACCTTTGTATATTTCAAGCCTTGGTTCAAATGTCACCTTGACAGAAAGGCGTTGTCTGCCCTCCCAATTTAAAGTAGCATCCCAGTCACTACTGCATAACTTTTATTTCCTTCAGTAGCACTTAGCACTACATAGCACTGAATCCCCAATCTCCCCTCCAGCTCCACCCCAACAAAAAGTGAAGCCTCATGAAAACGGGAACCTTGTCTGTCTCATTAATATCTCTACCTGAGGGTCCCAGACAGTGCCTGGCACACAGGAAATATTTCACTTTCTTAACTGATATTCCTGTTTTCAGTCTCTCCCTTTTCTTAATCATTCTACATGCCACTGGCAGATGGATCTTATCAAAAAGTACCACTGTTCTCTAGGCACGCAATGCCCCAGCTCTCTACCAAGAGACTGGAGCAGGTTTTGAGTGTGTCTCTCATCTCTACTACTGTCAGCTGCCTCCAGCTTTGATGTTCTTACTCTGTAATGATCTAGACTGATGAGGAACCGGAACAAAATAATGGTAGAATGCCCTGGCAGGTGCGGCTCAGTTGGTTGAGTGTCTTCCTACACACCAAAAGGTCAGGGCACATTCCCAGGTGGCGGGCTCAATCCCCAGTAGGGGGTGTGGAGGAGAGAGTCAACTTATGTTTCTCTCTCTCATCAATGCTTCTCTCTCTCTCTCTCTCCCTCTCCCTTCCTCTGTAATATCAAAACAACATATTAAAAAATGGTAGAATAACACTTACAGAAATCAAGATCACTAACAGAGGTAGTATACACTGACAACAGAGAGTAAAGTCATTTCTCAAGAGACAGAAGACTGACCATCCCTGAATTCCTGGAGGGTAGGAGCTGAGGAAGACAAAAAGCAACATAGCCCAGAAGCCAGGGAACTGCTCTAAAATGTATGTAACCACCTGACCAGGTTGCCCCAATGGCATCAAAGTCTTGTGCGCATGTGTGCATAAGCGAGCAGGACATCAATAGCCACTTTTGCTTCAACATGGTGCCTTTAAATGTGGCACATTCTCTGTGTGTGTGTATTTCTGAGACACACGTGCATGCAGAGAAACTGAAAACGTTAAGACACAGACATAAGTGCATGTATTCACATGCAAGGTGGCAACGATCTATGTCTCAAAAACAACGTGGCATTGGTAAAGCAACAAATGAAATAAAGTTTCAGACCTAAGGTGGGTGGAGAAATAGGAAGCAGCATCACCAGGACAAACACAGGGTGTCCCAAAAAAATGTAGACACCCTTTAACCAACAGCTGATAACATTTAGCAGATAGCACAATTCTGAAAATGAAATGTATTTTAATAAACACTGCCTTTATAAATATTCAAAGTGTTTGTCTACATTTTTGGGGATACCCTTTATTTCTAAAGCACTTCGCAAGAATTGACAATCCAAGATCATTAGGATGTGGTTCAAGTGTGGTTGGAACACTGTTTATGAAGGCAGATAAGAGTAGTTACTGTGCCTAATAAAATGCCTAGCACATGGCTGGTGCCCAATATAGGGGAGGGGGTTAGATTCCAGCATTCAAATGGTTAATGCTCAAACTTGAGAAATCCTGGTTATTTATAAAGGGATATACACTGCTGGAATTCCAGATAACTGAGATTCCACTGAATACTTGGTCAAAGCATTTCATAGCCTTTAATGCAGCGGATCCTAAAAACACGAAATGAACGGCTTATAGCAATTATTTGTGATTTGACTGACAAGTTAATGGGGGTACTCTGACTGATCTGGAAATACAGAGTCAGCTACAATAGAAGGAAAAGAATCTAACTTAACTCTCCATGTGAGTTATTTGAACAAATCACAAAGTAGAAGAAGAGATGCATGATCTGAGTCTACATTTTGTCAATAAAATACTTGGAGTGTTCTAAAGTCACTGGCTCCTCTCTGCTGTCTGTGTCCAGCGCCTTCCACATAATACCTGTTGGAGAGTTTAGCCAAACTACTCCATGGTATTGCTGCCTCAGCATCTACTGTGTGTGGCCAAGTGGCCCGCAGGGGCCTTAAACTGACACTAGGCCCTCCCCAAAAGCACGGCCTAGGTAAGTGCCCACAGAGTCACAAGCAAATATAAATTCCTGATATGACTTCCCCTGCAGCCCTTATGAGCAACAGTCTCCCTGCTTCCCAGGGCCTCCCCTAGTGCGCCCTTAGATAAGACCCCTGCAGAGCTTACCAAAGCTTCACTCTTTTTGGCCTGAATTCACCAATCTAGCCCAGGAACCCCAAAGCACTCTACCCACAAAACCTAATAAAGGCGTGTGCTCCGGGTCCTGCAGCTCTCTCTGCCTGCATTCTGCCGTGACCTCCCCAAGTGACCCCTTGATGCTTGCTGTGTACGTCCCCCAGGGCCTATGAGTAATAAACTTCCCTTGTGGTCTTTCCTTGAACTGGCTTGTCATCTGACACCCAGGGCTCTACTTAACAAATGTCAACTGAACAAAATTCACAACAATACCTTTTCAATCAATACAGAGAATAAAGGGGCTAGGCAAAAGGAGCCTTCTTTAACATTTTTTTTTAGGGTAGGAAAGTATTTCTTCTTTCTTTTAAATATGTTTTTATTGAATTTTTAGAGAGAGGAAAGGAGAGGGAGAGAGAAATATCAATGATAAGTCACTGATTGCTGCCTCATGCACGCCCCCTGCTCGGGATCAAGCCCGCAGCCTGGGCCTGTGCCCAGATCAGCAATCGAACCTGGATCTCCTGGATCCTAGGTCGATGCTCAACCACTGAGCCATACCAGCCGGGCTTTTCTTTAATGTTTTTGTCTCTTGACGTCTAGTCGAGGACAGTTTTCTGGTATCCTCCTACCACACTAATTGTACATTTTAATTCCCCACCTCTTTTGTTAAAATTCTTCTCATCTTCCTAACTTTTTAAATTTTTTTCCATTATAGTTTCCATTCAATATTACTTTGTATTAGTCAGGCGTATCACCTTCCTAACTTCTACAGGTTGGGGTGGCCCAGACCTTAGTCCTTGGACCTCTCCTCTGTCTACGCTCTCTAGGTAGATCATCTTTTTCTACTATAATAGCCTCAAATGCCATTGACATGCTGATGGCTCCAAAATATTTATATTTAGCCTGTATCTTTCCCTATAGTCTAGGCTCAAATATTCAATAATCTAGGCTCTACATTTCTACTTGGATGCCTAATAATGTCTCAAACTTAGCAGATCTGAAATCAAATGCTTGATTCGCTGCTGCCAGAACTACCCCCTTTTCCTTGTGTCTGAAACTGTCATGCTCCTCTCTTCTATCCTCAAAAGGCTTTCCATCATATGACAGCGTCTTCCAGGATTCCCCCTTTGCTCCATCTTTATTTCTCCCCCCCCACGGCAAACCAGCCACACTGGTCTTTCGCCGTTCCTTGCACTTGAGGCATGCTCACATTCAGGCCCTAGTGCCTTTGCACCAATTGCTCTCCCTCTGTATGGAAAGCTCTTCGCTCAGTTACTCACACAAATCATGCTCTCGATTCAAATCTCTGTTTAAATATCACTCCCACCGAGAGGCCCTTCCTGGCCCATTTCATTTATCTTTTTAAAAAAAGCACCATTATCATTCTTAATCCTTTGTCCACCTGTATTTTTCTTGTCATTTATCACTATCTGGCATTATAGTACACATTTTTTTGTCTGTCTACTGCACTAGACTATATGCTCAAATATTGATATATAAATATATATTAAGTTTCACATCAATGAATCCGCAGTGAAAAACACAAGGCTTGGCATACAGTAGGCATTTCATAAATATGTGCTAAATGACTAGATGAATTTTTACCAGAGTAGGAACAACCAGTAGGAATGATGTTATAGGATTATACTATCGATACTGGTAAAATGAATCAGGGAGAAAATTAATTCAACATATACGCACTTAATGTTTGAGTGGAACAAGGATGATCCACTACATAGAATTAGGAATGTAAGAACTTTTTAGAGCTGAAAGGGACAGGCAAAATTATCTAGCACAATCCCTTTGTACTTAGATATTTATTTGTCTAACTGGGATTTATCATTTCATTTCCCTGAATTTCTGGGTTCAGGCAAATTTATTAAAAGCTAAGAATTTTATTTCCTGTAGAGGGAATGAGTATTAACACACTTTATTCTTAATAACATTAAGATTTAAATGCAAAGTGATGACTTATAGAAGAGGAAAGTAGGTAACAATCATTCATAAGTCCAAAGAGTTTGGGGTCAATATTAGTATTATTAGCCTAAGCATATCCTGGCATTTTAGGTTATGAAAAACATAAATAACAACATATAAAATATGTGCAGAACAACAAATAGTGAGGCATATGTCCCCTGTGTGGTGTGATTGAGTTAATAAAATTACAGAAATCTTCCTTTAATTAACATACCAATAATGTTAATCTCATTACTCCTTTGGCATTTCACACTCACATATCTGCACACACACACACATACACACGAAAATCCAAAGAACTGCTAGGTTTTTATGAACTTGCAATTCAGAGATATGACCTTGCAATCCCAAACTAGATCTTTTGGTATTTAAAAAAAACCCATCATTTTAACACCTAAACTTCCTGCAGGCAGCAGGGTGTCTTCTGTAGGACTAACCCATGATAGCTTTATTTCATTTTTATTTGAAAAGACTGATGCAGTGTTTTTATAGCTCTCGATTAAGCTGTTTAAATAAAAAAAAAGTAAATGTTGAAAGAGGAAACCATTGTAGTTAAGCTCTATGTAAACGAGTAATGGGTAAATCTCTGATGATTTCAAAGTTCGGTTTGGATAAATATCTAAATCTATTCGAACCTCTTTAGCTGAAACTCCAGCTAAAGGTTAGTAGAGCATTAGGTTTTCAACAGAATCTCACATAGCTTTTCAAAAATACCCACATTCAATCTCTGGCCAATAGTAAAAGGCATATTGGGGAAAAAAAGTTAACAGAGCTTTTGCAACATAAAATGTCCTCAGTATTTGATTCAATTTGAGAGATTTCTAATTCCAACTTTAAAACTCCACTAAAAGCACAAATCCAGGAAGGCCGTGGGCCAGAAATGATATGCACTGAATATGCAAGTAACTGTATCATCGCTGAGGTAGCAAAACTGTAAAAACATTTTTGTCACCTGTAGATAAACAAGCAGAAGTAAAGATTCATCTGCACCACCTGGCCAGCATGGCTCAGCGGCTGAGCATCGACCTAGGATCCAGGAGATCGCAGTTCAATTCCCGGTCAGGGCACAGGCCCGGGTTGCGGGCTCGATCCCCAGCAGGGGGCGTGCAGGGGGCAGCCGACAGATGACTCTCACCATTGATGTTTCTCTCTCTCTCTCTCCCTCCCCCTTCCTCTCTCTGAAATCAATAAAGATATTAAAAAAAAAAGATTTATCTGTACCTCCTCCCTGAATTCTTATCCATCCTCAGCATCTCAGCTCAAGCATTCCCTTCTCAAGGGAGCCCTGCTTAACCAGGTTGCTGTTTGGTATGGCATTATAAATCTCTTCCATGCCACTTGAAGCCATGCTCGCTTGTGGAGATGTCTACCTCTTCCATCAGACTAAAACCTCCCTGAGGGTAAGTATTATGTCATGTCTCTTTTCTGTTCATCGCTATATTCCAAGTACCTAACAGGATGCCTAGCACATAGCGAGAATCGCTAAATAAAATTTGTGGAATGAATGAATCTTAAAATACATCCACTAGGCCCAAGACTTAAAATGACAGCTTCTGTTACGGAATATTTCAGGGGAGACATTCTAAGATAAAAGAGCTTTTTGAAACTGAAAAATACTAAACATATGTGTTATCACAAATCCAAACTATAGGGTAGTTTTAAATGCATTACTACAGATAAAGAAAACACACAGAAAGAACACAATCTGCCCCATCAGTGTCACTCATGTGTATGGGTAAACACACGCATGCATGTACACACCTTTCTCATATTATACTCAGTTCTGACTTTATTGCTTGCTTCGCTCAGTAGTTGGCAGGTGGTGAGCATCGCCCCATTCAGGCAGATACCACGTGTAGTTGGAAACAGAAGAAGAAGAAGGGGAACACAAATTATTTGCCTTTCAGCTCTGTACAGCCCACCAAATAAACACTGCTCAAACTCTTCAGGTCAGTATTCCTGATATTTGCAATTTGATTTTTTACTCTTTCCTAGTAATAACTTTCATTATGCCAGTCACACACATCTGCATGATATTCTTTCAACACATTTTTGGTCTTTACTGATTGAGTCTTTGTGTTTGGTCTGTAACGCTCCATAAAACCTTCCCCTGAGCTTTCAGTCGGAAGTGATCTTGCACTGCTCTGAACTACTACTAAGGTGATGTAAGGGGTACTATACAGACCACAAACCTCTATGGATGTACTAGGTTTTATTATTTTACGGAATGAATTTCCCATCATCTATATTGCATTTATCACACCCATGTTGTCTTAGAATCACTTGGGTATATTGTTGGTTCTGTTTACAAACTTACACGTTTCTGAAATGAAAGGCCCATGTCTCATTCATTTTTCTAAACCAAACAGTCCCAACGCTTTGTTCACAAGGCACATTCCCACGTTAAAAGAATGATGAAATAGATGTCTGGGCAAAGGGGAGATGCAACTGAGAACAGAGGGCAAATTCTCTGTGTCAACTGCGTGTTGATATCTGAGTTTTTAGAAGCGTATCACATATGCCTCATCATGTGGCATCTCAATGCCCATAACCAATTATTTTTAACATGAACTGTGAATTTAAGCTATTTAATTCTATAATGAGAATCAACGAACAAAATAAAGTTTAGTAATAAAGTACTGTTTGTGAATGCAAAGCAGCCTATAATTTCTAGTTGATCACTTCAGATCTTAAATTCTGATTCTCCTTCAATCCAATCCTAGAATACAGTCCAATTTGGGCAAGTTATTGGAACGCAAGGTCATTTTAATATTTATCTAACCAGACATAATTAGTGAGGGGCTTTAGGGGTGTTTGTTTAAATAAAGACATTAAATGAATTTCAAAGTCAGACAGAATCACATTTTGAATGACCTGTGAGAAGATGTAGCAAACTATTCTTAACCACCAACTCTATAAAATACTCCAATATCCTTGAGATAAAATGTCAGCAGAGAGCAAATCATGCCTGCATTCATTCACCAGGCATATATTGAGCCCAACTACGTGTCAGGCACTGGGACTACAAAAGATGATCACCACAAAACCAACATACTAAACTTCCTCCGCAGAGAGGTTAGGTTTCATCAAGAGTTGAATCTTATCTCCTCCAAGAAGTTGCTCCAAACCCCTTCCACTACCTGGTTAACCCTTAACACTTTTATAACCAATGCCACACAACTGAACTTATTAAACGCTATCCTTTTAGTGACTTATTTCTCATAGGCATGCTCTGAATTAAACGGTAAGGTTCTTGAAAGCAAGAGAATATTTTGTGCTTCATTTTAATGCTTCAATCCCATGGTAACTAGTATAGGGCTAAGTTCTGCAGTAGCTGCTTCATAAAGATACGCTGATTGACTGATAAAAACATGGAAAGAAACTTAGCTTTGAACCTAGAGAAATTGTTGGTACAGCTCAGGTTCTTAATGATCTATGCTAAGGGAGATAACTAATGCAAAACAAAGGGTGATATACAAGTTGTTTCCATTAGGCTCTGGAATGCATTTCCATACTTAACTTCTCATTTGGGTCTCTTGCTTGGTTTGAGAATATATTTTCAACAAAAAAGGAAATTGCAAACTTAATTCCCAACTGTGGTCAAACTGCCGATTGCATTTTTAGCCCGCACTATGCTCACTTGGCAATGAAATCATTTTGTATTGTCAGTTTCACCTCCCTGACACTCCTTCTTGAAAGCAGGAAACATATGTTAATCGTACTTTATAGGTGTCCTAGTGCTCACAATATCAGCTTGCATGGAGTATGCAATTATCTTCAAATTCCATGTGTTGTTTCTTCCTCTCTTCTGAAGTGAAAAAGGCAGGGATTTGTTTAATACCCAACATCTGGATACCCCTGGAATAATGAGGCGGAAGCATCCTGCTTCCTCCATAGGCATTTACTACATTTTAAAGAATGTGCCTTTTCATTTCAGTCTAAAAAAAAAACCAAAACTCAGAAGAGTTTAGATCTAAAGAAAGAATAAGTTATATAAAATGAAAATGGACAAACAGAGGTTATGATTATTTAGAGAGAACATATTCCCTGGGGCATATTATTTCCCATTTAGCATGTTCAAAGTCATTATTATACCTAGTCCTAATAGCAACATATGTGAGGCAGGCAAGTATAGTTGACCCTTGAACAACATGGATCTGAACTTGTGTGGTCTACTTATATGCAGATTTTGTTACAATAAGTATATAGTCGGCCCTCTGTATCCCAGGGTCTCAAACAGTATTTTTGAGCCTCGGTTGGGAGTCCATGGATGCAGAGGGCCAACTGTATGCATTGTTCAATGGCATTTTATATAAGGTTGCTTCAGCATTGACAGATTGTGGTATCAGTGGGAAGGTCCTGGAACCAATCCCCTTGGATACCAAGGGACCACTGAGTTTTGGGGGAGTCAAAAGTTACATGCAAAATTGTGGCTGTATAGGGAGGTCAGTGCCCCTAACCTCTGCATTGTTCAAGGCTCAACTGTATTGTTGTTTCACTTGCACAAAGAGGGAAACAGAGCATCTTTCCTAAGACCAAGGCTAGAGCTTAGGTCTATCGATACTCAGAACAAATATCTTTCCATTCGAAGGGACTAATAAAAATGTTTTGCATTTGTACAGAACACTAAAGTTCGAAAGTACTTTTGTATATATGGGTCAAATAAACTGGAGAGAGTACTTTCCATCAGTGTGCAAAATGAAACGGGATGGATCTCTTTAAGTTTTGAGTCATGTCGAAAACACAGGAATTGAGAGACCAGTAACTGAACGTAGTTGCTGTGCACAAATTTGATAATGCCTTAGCAGATAAGAAAATGCCATTTATTAAATGTTTGTTTTTCATAAGGTAAAGAGGGGTTGATTCCTTCATCGCTTGGAACCATTTCCAACTGACTCATACCTTTTCTTACACAAACAGTACCAATCATATTCTACTTCTCATGATGACCATGGGAAAGCTTTTCTATAGTCCCCCCCCGCCTTTATTTTCCATTCTCACCACTAGTGAGGGCCTTAGCTTTAAATGAGTGGCTGAGATGTAATCATCTCAAGTTGACAGTAATTCTAAAGGTTTGTGTTATGAATTGTGTGTGTGTGTGTGTATATATCCACCATCAAGTTCAATTAGATAATTTCGGTGATGTTTGTTATATATTTCCTTTTACTTCTAACTTCACTCATGAATTGAAACAACGTAATAGATTATTATATACAGGAAAGTAGCATTACATCATTACTAAAGATAATGACTTTCTTTTCTGACTTACATTAAAAATTTTTTTCCCCCAGTCTGAGCCTTATAAAGCTAATTCACTTGCAATATATTAAAGTTTAAAACCAGAAAAAAAGAGGGAATATTCAATGAAAAGCTGTCAGTTTGCTATGATTTTCATAAGCTGTACCTCAAACACATTCTAACTAGAAATAACTAAACAGATTTCCATTATAGCAAATGATACTGATATATTTTCTACATTATGAAAATAGTACACGATTCAGATTTTGCTGCAAGAGTGTATGACTTGAATAGTTATACTGACATCATTATCATTGCTATAAACTGTGTGTATTTAACATCCCATGCATGTCCTTCATAATTGAAAATAAAGCGTCTCAGTAAATTTCATATCAAAGCAAAACGAAACAAACTCATGGATTCCTTGCTACAATACCCAATTTATGCTCTTGCAAATACCAAAAGGGCTTTAAATTATGTCTGTTTCTATACACAGATATGGGTATATGCTACAGTTTCTCTGGGACACAAGCATATGCGAAAGCATAACCATACTGGGTCATTTACCTTTTTCAAGCTCCTTTTTTAATACCATTTCTATTCAATATAAATAAATCACAGAAAAACGTGTTAATCACTTAAAACTTAGCTTCTGGTGGGAAAGATGAGGATTTGTCATCTTTCAGACAAATTGTCCCGTTTTATGTTCTGAAAAAGATGATTTTCCAGATGAGCCTCCAGTGACCTGAAAGGGTTTTACGCGCCCTTTAACTGAGTAATAGATCCCCTTCTCATCATTAGCATCAAGTGCAAAATGTCTATCAATTCCCCAAACAGAGTTTGAAACATCCAGCTCGCAGTCTATGTAATTTCAGGCTGAAGTTCAAACAAGCAAGTCTCCCCAAATAGAACATTTCTGTGCTGACTGATCCTAAGAAAATATATGCTGCATTCAGACAGTTTCTTAGAACATGATTTCTAGCGAAGAGTTGAAGAGATAATTCTTAACAAATACCCGCATCTTAAATCAAAACATAACAAAGGACTCACACTGGAAATATGTTAGACTCCTTCCTTTTGTCACACTGCAGTTATGCCAGGATAACATATAGCTAATGTTTTCTCTTTACTTGCCAGGAAGTTGTTCAACATTAATCATTATACAATGAACTCTAACCTATTTCAATAAACGTGAATTAAGACAACTTGCTAGAAAGCACTGTGCTGTGTTTCTTGTTTGGAGCTCAGAGATGAGTAAGAATCTGTATCTCGAAAGATTTTATGGCCCAGTGTGCAAAGCAGACATACACATAAGCAGAGAACAGGCAAGTCTGCAAGTACAATAATCAAAGTATTAAAATATTATGAGAACACAGGGGATAGGGAAATTAATTTTGATTGCTATGATTAGAAAAGGCTTTCTGGAGGAGATGGAATAAGTGAGCAGCTAATTTTAAAATTAGCTCACAAACCTTTCAAAAAGAAAAAGTTTCCCATTTGAGGGAGACTGGAAAGGAAGCAATAGTTTTATAGGCAACAAATGTGGAATTCATCTCAGATTTACAAAGCCTTCTGACCACAGAGGCAGCACAATACCATGGTGACGCACACAAGACTGGGAGTCTGAAAGACCAAGGCTACAACCCGGGCCCTTGTAGGGGCTCAGAACAGGCCTCCCCCAAATGTGCAGGCTCACGAGATACTTTCACCTCTCCCTTAAAGAATTTAAATTAGGGACCTTACCCATAACGACAGTTACCACCAGAAGTAATGCTTTATGGCCTATGTAAAGGGTCGGGAGGCTTCTAATTACTTAATAGGTGTTCTTATCGGCCTGCAGTGACCCTCCTGCCCTCTGATGCCTCAGGGTGCTCCTTGGCTCAGAGTGCGGTCTCTGCTCCACCTGCCCTTTTCGATTCTCTGGAGTATGTGGGGTTCCCAGGAGTGCGTATGTATTAAATTTGGTTATTTTCTCTTGTTTATCTATCTCATATAGATTTAATTATTAGACCAGCCAAAGGAACTAGGAGGCTAGTAGAGAACAGTTTGTTTCTCCCCCATACCCTCATTAGCCAGACTTATTATGTACATGATCTCACGTATGTGGTTGAACTATAACCCTCTGTGGCTTCAATAGTCACTTATTTAAAATGGGGTTAAAAATAGTGCCTACACCTCATAGGACTGCTTTAAAAATCACTTGAGATTTTATATACATGTGTGTGTTTGTGTGTGTGTGTGTGTATACATATGTATGCATGTATATATATACACATACACATACATACATGCATATATGGGATGTCCCCCAACAATGTATACACACTTTGAATGATTATTAATTCCAATGAGTTAAATCTAAAAAGAAAGAAACATCAATTGAGCTATCAGCTGTAAAGTGTGTGTACATTTTTTTGGGAACACTCTATACACACACACATATATGTATACATATATACATTTATATACAGGGTGGCAAAAAAGTGTACAGTTGTTTGCATGGAAAATAATACTACACATATACATTTACATGTACATTTAAATATAGGGTGTAGTAAAAGGTTTGTATGGAAAATACTACTATATATATGTACATATGTATACATAATTAATATAAAGGGAGGGGCAAAAGTAGGTTTACAGTTGTTTGTATGGAAAATAACACTATACATATACATTTATATATATACATTTGTATACAGGGTGGGGCAAAAGTACATTTACAGTTATTTGTATGGAAAAATAACATAATAAATAATACAAGAATGAACTCTGCATTTCACGTACTCACAACTGTAAACCTCCTTTTACCCCACCCTGTATATATGTGTGTATATATGTGTGTGTGTTATATATATATACTCCTTGCACTGTGACTGCCACATTACATTGACTGAACAGTTGTTACTATAACTATTTTATCACTTTTACTTTTATTATTATTATAAACAATTATATCATCTATCTCAAATCAATGCACAAATCACTGAACTAAAAAACTCCTAATACCATTATGAAGAGTGTAAATTTCAAAGAATGCTAAGAATCTTCCTTTTTAAAAAAAATCAGCATTTTACCCATGTGGTTTTCTATAACATTTTGCTTTTCAATGCACGCATGCTCTCCATTACTGATCATGCATTTTTTTGGTGTTTGTTTTGCTTTTTTTCAATTCTGAACCCTATCTCCATGACCACTCTCATTTTAAAAAGTTTAGCTTTGAACTTACTAAGTTTCTGAGTTTGAGATCAGCAGGCAACTGAAGGTAAGAGTCAGAACCAGCGAGCTTCCCTCCAATTCAGTCTGGTTCTCCATGCTTCTTAAAGAGTTAGAAAATACCCTGACTCACTATTTTCATACACAAAATAAAAAGGCTTTGTTCTTGAGGGTTGTTTTTTTTTTTTTTTACTTTGGTCAATTTTATGTGGCATTTACATTACAAAGTGCGGCTCATCATTTCACTAAAACCTATTACTGGCATGTTCTCAAGGGTGATTAATGTTACTCTGGTTGAATAACGTGAATTTTTTCATTTTTTAAGAACTGATTCCCTTACTAAAGAATAGTGGAAAAATTAACAATTGCAGTGCAGTGCAGACCCCAGATCTGTTTTGAATTGTCTGGTAAGGACAAAGTGTTTCCTCAGTAAGTAGATTTTTAACCACTTTAAATGACTCTCCCTCCTACCATGAGGAAATCCCAGGTGTTGATATTAGTTGACAGGGTGTTAATGTCATTAACGTTCTGTCAGCTCTTCCTGTCAATGTGTTAATGGTGCCCCTGCTGCTCAGTCACTCCCTGTCCTCCAGTTGGTGAAATGATTTAGCCAGCAGTCAATCAAAAAGCTAAGCTGATTTGGTGCAACAGACAGCCCTGCCATTGACAAAATCTATGTGAGTAAATGTGGTAAGAAATTTGTCAACAGGATATAAGCAGGAAGGTCAACATTGTGTTTAATGTGCTTTTTAGACAGTAGATGTTAAGAATGGATCACGACAAATATTTAAAAGTCTAGGAAGCTCTCTATTAACAATGCTCTTTCCTGTCGGAAAAAGCAGCAGTAAATAAAAGTGATGCTTTGATTTAGAAGACAAACTCTCAAGAAGACAAAACCTGTAAAAATTGAAATCCACATACAATGTCAAGTCAAAGAGAACAGCCTAAGGATTGACAAGTGGTCCATTCACAGTGCTCCCTGTCAGGTCTCTGAAGCATGGGTTCTTTTGCAAAACTTTGAAATTAGATGGGATTCTGAACCTCGCCCTACCAATATCTGCAATCCTTACCAAACACTAACACACACTACATAATTCCTAGTAACCTTAAAAAATAAAAAGAGATGACCCCTCGAAATTAGTGACAAGAAACAAAGGGATCTATGGCAAATGATGAGTTGTTGAAGTTATCCTGGCCCAACTTGAGCTCACGACAATGGCACAGAAACAACTGTGGTCAATTTTATCATCAGACATAGAAAACAATAAACAGAAACATTTTTAAAAGCTCAAGTATATGAAATTGGGCAATGTCTGATACATAGTATAAACAATCAATAAATGAAATACTATCATTTTTATAACTTACAAAAAAAGAATATAGATTCTATTTCAATCCACCACATAAGCAGTTGAGCTAAAAACTTCTGATACTGTTATGATGAGCTAATGCATGAATACTAAGAACTTTGCTTTTCTTTTTAAAAAAATAGGAAAACAGAAATAACTTCCTCACAAATTTAATCAAGATTTTTGAACAGTGTGTGTGTATAGATGTATGTGTGTGTGTGTATATATATATAGAGAGCTATTATATCCATGATAGACAATCCCCTTTGATCCTAGAATGAAGTATAAGAGAATTTTCCCCATTTCTCCATGTTTTGTAGTCTTATACAATTAGTTTTGCTAATTTTACCCATTCCATCTATTTCTTAAGTCATTAAGGGGTTCAGAAGAGACCTCCCCAAGATGTGCCACTTTGCCATGTGGATTATTTTGAGCTGAAGGCAATCAAGACCCTGCAGGCTCACAAGAAACTTTTTCCTCTCCCTTAAAGAATTTAAATTGGGGGTGTGCGATAATAAGAATCATTACCAGAGATAACTTTTTCTGACCTATATATAGGACAAGGCAAACTTCTAATTACAAAACATCGTTCTTCTTATTCTCTGGATGACATTCCTCCCCTCTAAAGCCCCAGGGCATGTCACCTCACACCTTGGCTCATGACGCCATACATGCTTTATTACGTGGGGTTCCCATATGCACGTATGAAATTAAATTTGGTTCTTTTGTTAACCTATCTCATGCTGATTTATTTATTAGACCAGCTGGGAGAACCTAGAAGGGTAGAGGAAAATTTCTTCCTCCCCCACTTTTGGAACAAGCAACCAACTTGGGGTACAGAAGGGGAGGCAGAGGTGATAAGACTTCCTTCAAAAGCCACTGGCTACTCTTCAGGGGGCAGGAAACAGCCTGGCCCGCTCCATTCACAGGAGACCTTTCATTCCGTTGTTGTTGTTGTGCAACTTTTTTGACATTTACTTTATAAAGGTGGGGATTATCCCTTCTAAAACTGATTACACTTTACCTGCATGGTCGAAAAAAAGCTAATTGGTGTTACTCAAGTTCCTGAGAAGACTTATATGAAGACAAGTTTTATAACTATAAGCACAACCTACTACTCTTTAACAATATCCCTTTAGAAGTACTAAGTAAAAGTAAGAGCTTGGACATGATGATCTCCATGGTCTTTGGCTATAGCATTTGTGACTCAACACACACCTACTCAGTGTCTACACGTTTCTAGGCCTCACATACTGTGAGGGGCGCAGAGAAATTAACACGCCACACGTGAACTCGGCCATGGGGACACCACCACAAAAGTGTGGAAATGTCAGCAGCTAGAGGTCAGGGTTTCTATATTGTGCAATGTCATATTTTCATGGCCTGGAAAGCCTAGCATATTATAAATGTTTAATCAATATTGAAAAAGTCAGGGCGAACACAGGGGGCTATGAGACTTAGCCCAAACTAGAGATCTGGTGAAGATTCAATTTATACATTCAATCTGTATGTTCTCTGGCCCTCGTGCCATTGTTGCTAACCACAGCACCAATGCTCTTCTAAAAGCCCAGAGGCATGGCGTTGTTCAGTTTTTGAACTCACAGCACTTATAAAGAGATTACTGCTTAAGTAGGTAAGATCACTTTCAAGGGAAGCCATTCCCCTACCTGTGCTTCTAGTTTTCCAATTTAAAGGGACAGTGACCTGAAGCGACACAATTTATTGGCAGTGGACAGAAACAATGGCAAGATGATCCAGTACAAAGAGTCCTGTACTTGAAATGGAATCACGGTTCTAATTTTAAAACAGAATCAGATATCTCACCATAAAATAACCTTCTCTCTTTTGAATCTGCCAGAACAGTAGAAAAATATTAAGTAGGCACTAGAAGTCACACAACACACATACATATGATGATTATGCATTTTGTTTGTCACGTTCTGGATGTTCACAACTCTCCATGGTAGACTACAGTGTCTTCCAAAGGCAGAATAATTTGAGTAATAATTCTATCTTTGAAATCGATTAATTTGGAGTTTTTAACCAACTCAATATTTTAACTTTTTCTCTAAAATAAATTGCTGTATATTTCATTTGATTTTTTCAATACAATATGCAAAGTTCCAGCCCCATACATTTTAATATAGTTTTCAATCGCCTTGTAGACAAATAGTCACACTTGAGTGTCCCTTAAATGAGGAATAACCATTCGTCTGTAACATGCAGATACAGAAGGCTCTAGATTTTCCCTTTAAAGTGCTTAATTACCTGCATAAAGAGAGAAATAAAAGAAAGAGTCCAGGCCAAGTTCATGAGGGTTTGAAATTACTTTTCTTTCTCTAAACGAGCAACAAAGACTCCTCAACGGTGCAAGCTGTTATGTGGCCACAAGCCAACTGTAGAAGAAAATGTTGAAAAGACCCAGGGGATCAGGAGTGAAATTGAAATGTATGATGCAAGAACCAAAATCAAAAGTTGAAAAATGTAGGTGGGTGTATTTAGCTACAGGACAATACAACATACTTACAAAGAGTAATCTAATCAGCAATAAAATTAAATCTTCACATCAAGTACTGCAACGTGGGCAGTTATGTAATCCAACGTTATTTTTGAGGATTTCCTGCCTCCAATCACCCAAAACTTGTTTACAACATTTCTATTTATGAATGTTTTCAGCATCGCTAAAGGACCGCACAAACCACAGTATTAATCCATGAACCAAAAAAACTGAGAATGAAAAAAAAATTTTTTCTCCACATAAATCTAAATTGCCATTCTCTAGTAATTCATGTTCAGTACCATAATTTACAAACCGGGCAGGAAAGAAAGCATATCAGAGAAAAGAAAAAGGCAAGAGATTTAACCTTGAAACAAGGTGACTGCCATATAGTTGTTGAAGGAATTTACTTATTATCAGATAAAGAACTTACAGTATTTATTCCCTCTAGAGATATAAAATAGTGAATCAATCTGCAGTTCAAGATATTTACTTAAACCCAGAGGAGGAGGAGATGGCTTTAACTTTTGAAAACCAAATCAGAAAAAAACAACAACCCAGCTCTAATGTAGTTTATCTTTAGACACCAGATTTCACATTAAACAATTCCAGCTAAATGCTATTTCTCAAGTTCTCCTTTCATATATTTCTGTAATTTATATGAATATACCGTATATAAAATGGAAGTTTAAAACCATTTATTTATCAGGAAATGCTTAATGTTACAGAGATAGCTACTACAGTTTATTTAAATATGTAATCTACTGATCAGTTCATCAATTCCTCCAGCCGCGCATTCTCTGGTTGCCCTTGAAAATGCACGTGTGCCCTCAGAAAAAGACCTGCACACATAACAAAGAAAGCAAAAAAGGTCTGACCAAAACACATTTCCTACTGCTGGTCATTTCTTTTAAGCAAGCGTTACATAAGGAGATTCTTTGTTTTGTTTTAGGTTTAATCAAGCCTCATAAGACTTACCTTGCATATCTTGTGGGCCTTCGAATGAAATTCTTCTTTGAGAAATGGCAGTGTTTTCTTATATAACTGTTCCCTTGGCTACTCTACCTGGTTCAAATCATCATGAACTAAAATTTATGCTGCTAATATAGAAACAGCCCATACACAAATTCATCCGGACAGTGTGGATAGACTAAGTTTAAAACTATCCACATAGCAAATATACAGACAGACAGACAGACACACACACACACACACACACACTTAAACTAACAAATAAACAAAATGCTTAAATAAAGGATATCGTCATCTTTTCCACGAATTTATCATGTTGATCTTCTGTTTGGGGGAATTTCTTGATGTCACGCTCCAGATGAACAATCTGTTGTTCCATTGCCGCAAGGTTGCCCTTGAGAATTTGAGCTGAAACTGAAGAACATACAAAGCCTTCAGAATATTTTCCCAGGTATTCCAGAAAAAGACTAAAAGGAAACAGTATCAGTTAAAATATTTTTTTTTAATGTGGAAAAAGAGTTCCATGTAGTCAACACACATTTTTCTGAAATACTGCTCATAAAAATTCTACTCTCCATGAAGTAAGAGAAAATATGGAATATAATATACCAAATCATCAGGTTTAATATGAGAATGCCACCGTTATATTCAGCCATTACCTCAAATGAATCTATTTCTATTTAAATTTATTGATGGAATTCCTAATATTTCATTCTTTAAAATCTAATTTGAAGATTAAAGAGAAACTAAGGTTCAAAGAGGTATTATTTTATTAATGTATGTTCTTGGCTATATAAATGATTTAAGGTTAAATTATACAAAGGGATCAAATATTTTTCTTTCCTTGAAATATCCTAGATTTTTTAAACCAACATCTATGGTAAAAATTCCATCCTCATAGAGATGTAAAAAGTAACTGTTGATACATTAAGAGAATTTAGAGCAAAACCCAGCGAACACATTTGCACATACATACCCACAAACCTTCAACATACCTTCAAACACTATCATCAGTTGCTTTAATTACCCCTAACATCCTCTGTACTTTTTTTTCCCTCTCCTCATTGACAACCAATTATTTTAAGTGTTGTATTCAAACTGTTCCTGCCCGGCCGGGTATGGCTCAGCGGTTGAGCGTCAACCTAGGATCCTAGGCGATCGGGGTTAGATTCCCGGTAAAGGCACATGCCCGGGTTGCGGGCTGCAGCCGATCAATGACTCTCTCATCATTGATGTTTCTATCTCTCTCTCTCCCCCTCCTTTCTTCTCTCTGAAATCAATAAAAATATATTAAAAACAAAAAAAACAAAAAACAAAACAAAAAAAAAATTGTTTCTAAATACACTTTCCAGGTCTCTCATGATGCCTTCTTTTCACAGAGGTGCCTTTTAAAACAACTAATACTATTTTATAGTCACTCTATTATTGCATGACAACCAGTGATGTACAAAGACATTTCTATCAATATCAACTGCATTTGGCAAGGTTCCGGCAGAAAAGACAAGGTAGGTATTAGAATTTGTTACATCGCCTGTGACATTGGTTCTTAAAATCCAGACCTCTGGCCTGGCCAGCGTGGCTCAACAGCTGAGCATCAACCTAGGATCCAGGAGATGGCGGTTCGATTCCCGGTCAGGACACATGCCCGGGTTGTGGGCTCGATCCCCAGCAGGGGGCGTACGGGAGGCAGCCGATCCATGACTCTCTCATCACTGATGTTTCTCTCTCTCTCCCCTCTCCCTTCCTCTCTGAAATCAGTAAAACATATTTAAAAAAAAATTCCAGACCTCTGAACACTGTTCTTTACTTAAAGAACTAGAAAAGAGAAATGGAAAAATATGAAAATTCTTTTTTTTAAGTAAATTTCAGCTCATTCTGAGGCATATCAGAATTCGAATGAAAAAGTCAATGATACTATCAAAATTAATCCCCTGGCAAATGTTGGTCAAAACTCTCCTGATACAAAACCCTCAGAATGACTGCATACCTTCATGACTCAATAAGGGAAAATTGCCTTAAATACACAGGGAAGTTCAGGAGACTGACAAATCAAGCACCAACACTAAAGACAAATTTTTTTCCTCATTAATTTGTCAGTTCAAGTAGCTCTGTCCAATTTATTTCCATTTGTTTAGATCCCAAAAGCTTGGAAGTTATTCTTTATTGGAGAATCCTAAAGGAGTTTTGTCTTGCCGAAACTTTGCTAATGGCTTAGCAATCACTGCTCGCTGCATTTAAAGGGTAAGTTTGCTCAGGAGGAAATCATGCTCGGACTTTAAAACTGACTTTCTTTTTTTTTTTTTTTGCTTAATTTTTGCTAATTATTCGAAAGGTTGCTCTTTACCCATATGCTTGATTGAAAAAACTGAAGATGTAAAATTGACAAGTTGTTTATATCATTTAGGTTGCATGGAAGAAATAAACTCATGATAACTCTGCAATAAACAGTATGTGCCGGAAGGCCAGATATGGGTCACAAGAGTGATCCTCCTACTGAAAGCAATAGTGACTCTAGTAGTGAGGCCCGAGGAGGGCTCATCTTCCATTGCTCCATACAGGGACAGTGCACGCAAGCTGCAATGAGCACAAAAGCCTACTAATCTCAAGTAACATGTGACAATATTTTTAGTCCAGTGAAACTGCTTTTTACCCTAAAGTTAAATTCTGAATAAAACCCTACTTTCTGGATCCCTGTCTTCCTCAATTTCACATGTCAAATCCTCAAGTCCTCTATAAATCCCTCCAGAGCTCTAGCCCCAGTTCCCCAGCAGTTACAGGCACTTTTAAGTGACCTTCCGAGCTACCTGCCGTTTCGAGCGGGAATCACTTTTGTCTCCAGCACACAAACACAGTCTCTGCTGTAAAACCTCCAGCTACTTAATGGTAAGATCCGTAACTAATTCTTTGCGTTTCCCTCAGTACCTGACACACATGGTCCTCAATAAATGTTTGTTGAGTGAATAGGTGGATTTCAAGAGGTTGCGGTTCGGGTTTAAATGCTTGCACGTTTCTGCAACAGAACCATGCAGAGGCAGGGGCAGGGGCGGTCAGCCGCTGGTTCCATTAGGACCTGAGCGCGGAGAGGGGGCAGAGCACCGCCTGTACAATCCTACTAGAGGCAGCAGGTCGCGGGAGATGCTTAGGTAAACGAAGAACTGAGATACTAAAGAAGTGAGGAATACCTTTCTTTACTAGGCTCCTTTATTGCTCCCCTCTAATGAATTATTATTATTTTTTAAATATGTCTGTATTGATTTCAGAGAGAGGAAGGGAGAGAGAGAGAGAGAGAAACATCAATGATGAGAGTCACTGATCGGCTGCCTCCTGCAGGCCCCCTAACTGGGGATCGAGCCTGCAAACCAGGCATGTGCCCTGACTGGGAATCGAACCTTGATCTCCTGGATCCTATCCCAACGCTCAACCGCTGAGCCACACCCAGCCGGGCTCTAATGAATTATTAATATTCTGCTGAACAATAAAAGAATAAAATACTGGAGCTGTAGTAACCCAAGGGTTTTCGCCCACATGCATATCTGTGGCTGCATTAAGCCAACAATACCATTGTAGGAAACGTATGCCCTTCCATTGGTGGAATTATGGTATCTTAGTGTTAGAAGTGACATTAAAGGGGATTTGGACAAGCCTTCCCAGCTTTAAAAACTCAGGTTACACAGTGTCACAGTCTACTGAAGGGAACCAGTTTTGCCACCCAGAGGCTGCCTTTTTGGGATACTAACTTTAAAGTGTTTATTAAGAAACAAGGCTCAAAAAGAACCTTCGACCCTCCCCTGGTTCCTGCCCGGGAGAGACAGGCAGGGAAACCTGCTTCAGGATGGGAATCTTGGGGTGCTGCCTTAGCCCAATTTGAATTCAGGAAGGTAGACAAGAGGGCTTCAGGTTAGAAGAATTCTCCTGCCAGGTATGTTTTGCTCATCCTCAACTACCTGTAAATTTCTCACTTCTGAAATCTAGGACCCCACCTCCTCTCCTTCTCACCTTTGTCCAAAATGTCTCAGATACCCAATGTGCCTTACTGTCTTGGGAATTTTCATGCTTATGTGACTTCCCCATGCTCATGTCTGCCTTTCTCCTGTTAGTCTGTCTCTGTTAATTTATTAGCCCAGCAATAAGAATTTAAAGGTGGGAGAAAAAATATCAATTTTTTTTCAGTCCCCACACTAGAAAACAGAGCCTAAGACACAGCTTGCATGTTAATGATACCACTGTAACTATCTTGGTTATTAATTAACTGGAAAGGAGCAAAGGGAAGGCCAGGTAGTATAGGCATGCCTTTTGTGCAGCTTTGCAGGAAGCTGCAGTTTGACACTCCCCAGGTCTGTTCCCCCTAGATCCCTGTGAGCAGGGACTGGACAAAGAAAGAACAACGCGTGCCCAGTAAAATCTGGGTGACATAGGAAAGGTACTTGGCTGTCGGTCACACCTGGGAACAGGTGATTGGCCAGAGTAGGCTTGGCCACTGCGAGCACGGGAAGATTTGAGATTTTTAAGCTCCTAAACAAAGGACTTTGTTTTCTTGCCTCTAGCTCCCGCCTGACTCCTGGCTTGTGGGGCTCTCCTGCCCCTGCACTCACCTGTGGGCCACATGGGCCCCGCACAGTGGACTGATGGACTGCAACTAGCCTAATGCTGTGCCGGACCCAGCTGCACCTCTTCCAGGACTAGATGAAGGGAAATGGGACTTTGGAAACTGAGAGAGAAAATTCCATGCAAATGAAGCTTCCTACCACCTCTCATCCTCCTGTGGGGGCATCCAGAAATATTTATTCCAGCGGTACCCCGAGTACCCCAATCCCACTAGCAACAGGGAAAGACCTTCCACACGTTTCTCCGATGCCATTAAGACCTTACTGGGGGTGAGGGTGCAGTGCAATCCCAGGGACATACGCATGAGGGAAAAGGGAAGAAAGCAAATACTGAACTGGCCACAGCTTTACAAAAAATACAGCTGGTTGCTCAGTATCTCAGGTTGTCTCCATCAAGGCCAAACTAATGGGCATGTGACCTGTGCGGTGGCACAGGACCCCCCAGTGCTTAGAAGGGCTCTGTACTTTGCTTAATGCTCTGTTGTCACCATTTTGAAATCCTCAATCACTTATTAAATGGGGCCCTGCATTTCCATCCTGCGTTGGGCCCCACTAACCATGCAGGAGGTTCTGGTCTCCATATAAGACAAATGAAACAACTCTAACTTGAAAGAGCTGGTTAGAGGGCGTGAGCAGTTCACAGGCTGGCTCCTTCTCATTTCCTTTTCTCTCCCTGGTGAAAGTCTCTTTCAAGGGGTGTTAATTTCTGACTCTGGCTGGGGAGCAAGACAAGTGTCCCAGGCGTGGAGGTGCAGGGTGGCACACAAGGCATGCCCAGTGAATCTAAGGTGGCGTATAGGTCCAGAACAGAGGATTCACTCTATCTTAAGTGGCTTACTCCCTTTTTGACAGTTGATATAACTTAAAAAAAAAAAAACCACTTATAATCAGTGTTAGCCTACTTAAATTTTTCTTACCCATCAGATCAGACCTTATTTTGCCTTGCAGCTGTATTGATCAAGTCTACTCCCTGCCTTACAGGAAAAGGAGTCACTAGCATCTTAATGTTCCCAGGCTACAAACACCCAGTTCCTTCGACTAGCTCTCCAAAGGTAGGGTTGGTCATGACACAGGCTCCCAAGTTGTGACAGACATTTCCTGAGTACTTACTTTGTGCTACACATTATTCTAAGTAGTTTTATGTATTAACTCATTTAATACCCACCAAAACTCTATGAGGGGGCTGTGATATGAGCCAAATGATGTCTTCTCAGGAAATTGTAAATGTAAAATAGTGTTTCTAATACCTGGAATGCTACACAGTTGAAATAAAGTCAGTATCCATTCGCACAAAGGCATAATACTTATAACTGGGGAATAGGTATGGTCTTAGGAGCCAGGTGGAACTGGATTCTAATTTCTGCCGTACCAACTACTAAACTACTAGTTGGGTTACCCTGAGCCAGTCACTTAGCCAATGTGGGTTGTCATTTCCCGATTTGCAAAATGAAGATAATAATACCTTCCTTAAAAGGCAGGCATTTGAGTTCAATGATTTGATAAACAAAGTTTCTATTGTGCTACCTTGTATATAATATAATCTATAAATGTGCATTTCATATTTCAGTGTCGTCCCCCCATACCCTACTTCACAACAGACAAATCCCTAATGTTTATGTGCCATCAAGAATTAAGCAACAACTTAGATGCCCCTGAGCAACAAAAGAAAAGTCACTCCCTGCTTGCTACCCTTCTACGGTCTGATTTAATTTAATATCGGTCTTCTTTCTAATCAAGAGAACTAGATTTAGATTGTGTTCTCTTTGCAGGTTTTACAGAGTACATGGAATTTTAGGTCTGGGAACCAGTGACAATTATATAATGAACAGCCACTTTATCAGAGATACTAGCAAGTTCCAAACTTAAAGAACATTTCTGGAAATGAAAACCCGTAGTCTGTATTTCTATAGAGACATTTATAAGTTAGTTATTTTGGCTTTCTAGACTTGTCTAAAAGATAAGAGGTTTTTTCAAATGTTACAAAAGAATTAACATGCCTGATTATTTGCCTTGAATATATTTGGTTCAATCTCAAGAGTTGGGAGTCAATGAATGCTGATTAGTTAACTATTTAATTAGGTCCTAACCTACATTACTTCTAATATTTCTTTGTGTGTGTGTGAGAGGGAGAGAGGGAGGGAGGGAGGGAGGGAGAGGGAGAGAGAGAGGGAGAGGGAGAGAGAGGGAGAGAGAGGCGGGGGGGGGAGAGATTTTTACGAGCGGGGAGGTGTGTAGGGTACATGGAGTTCTAAGAATATTGAAATACCAGAGGGGTTAAAAATGCTTGTCTCCTGTATAGCCTCAGCCTCAGAGCATATTTCTGTGCCTGTCATTCTATTAGTTCACTAATATAAATTAGGGAGTCTTTAATGACAGTGCAAACATTTTCTATCTGAGTAAATTCCCACTACAGGCATTTTCAATGACTGATTAGTCATTCTGGTGGCACTTTAATTTTTCCCCCCTCATTTCATTTTTTACATTTGCTACTGAATTACTGAATCTAAATTATAACACTAAAAAATTAAATTATAGCTATCACGTTCTTTATTATAATTTTCTTCGCTGTACTCCATAAATAACCTTTTAAGTTCAGTATACTCTTGAGCTATATATGGGGAGAAACTTTCCCCACAAATCTTATTTATCTACTTATTTCATTTGAAAAATATACACATCCAGGGGAACCTCCGTTCTTGAACTTAATTCGTTCTGGAAGGTTGTTCAAGAAGCAATTTGTACGAACACAGAATTATTTTTTCCCACTAGAAATAATGTAAATTAAATTAATCTGTTCCAGACCCTTAAAAGCCAAAAAACAAACAAAAAAACCCCACCAAAATATTCACAGTTCAATTTCCTGAGATATTAACAACTCAAGGTTTGGTGGTAAACTGACTCATACTCACACATTCTCTCCTTTGTCTGTCACCCATGAGGGACTTGTGACTGATCATACAGGATTCGGCATGAAACGGTTGTAGGGTTGACAACCAAGACACACTCCCCTCCCTGAAAAACTTGGTCAAGAATCAAATTGAGATGGGAGACTTTCAATCGACTGTACATTTTTCCTGGCTTCAAACAAATATTTGACAGTTGCCTGACCCTCACTGAAAAGATTTTAAATGACACAATTGCTCTAATTCATAATTTTAAAGAAATTAAGGTATAATATATGCCCTGGCCAGGTGGTTCAGCTGGTTGGAGCATCATCCAGTACACCAAAAGGTTGTGGATTCGATTCCCCGCCAGGGCACATAGGTTACAAGTTTGATCCTGGGTCTGGGCACGTATGGGAGACAATCAATCAATGCTTCTCTTATCAATGTTTCTCTCTCATCCATCACTCTCTCTCTCTAAAAATCAACAAGAACATATCCTTGCGTGAGGATTTAAAAAATATTTTAAGTGATATTTTGAAATGGAAAGATTCTTTAATTACATAGTATTTAAGAGAACTGAAATGCATTTAAGGGGAAAAATATATTCTGATGACATTCTCCAGACCATGTGCAGACTGTGTAATTTTATGTAAATATAAAAGCTTTTCCAGGAACTTGAGGATTTTTCTCTCGAAATTAAATATTTCTATTAATTTTACTCATTGACAAAGTAACCGAGCACTTCCTACAGGCCAAGTAAAAATTTACTCCGGCAAGCCTGTATGTGAATAGGCCCAAACATGATTATAAGTACCCTGTAATTTTCTTTAACTGAATATATTTAGTTGAAGAATTACTATCAGCTGAGGCACACCGCATTAAAGGAACTCATGCAGAAAGCATATGTAAAAAGGAAAGGACATTACAAGCAGCCTGAACAACAGGCACAGTTGTATTCTTTCTGAAGTGCATTTATAAGTTAATAGTTTTTTTCTAATATGAATGCTGTGCATGTAAATGAAGCAAATGTGTTTATATAACAATAGCAAAAGCTCATCACTGTGGGCTTCTTAGGCCTTTGAAAAAAATAAGTGATAATGGCACCCAAATTAGAAATTCCTATAATGAAAAGAAAAATCTGTTAGAAAGTGACTCATTCTTAGAAGAAAAAAAAAAAAAAAAACTGTTAAAAAGAAAACAACTTAAGTAGAATAGTTATTAAATGAAATTTAAAAGTATCCATCTGCAATATGTGTTCAAAAGCATCATCACTTGCCCCTTTAACAGGTTCCTTTGGAGATATTGGGGAAGCGTTTCTTTCCCTTTAAAAAAAAAAAATGTTTTTATTTACTTCAGAGAGAGGAAGGGAGAGGGGGAGAGGGGGAGAGAGAGAAAAAGAGAGAGAGAGAGAGAGAGAGAGAGAGAGAGAGAGAGAGAGAAACATCAATGATGAGAGAGTCACTGATCGGCTGCCTCCTGCACAGCCCCCTGTTGGGGATCGAGCCTGCAACCTGGGCATGTGCCCTGACGGGGAATCCAACCAAGGTCTCCTGGATCCTAGGTCGATGCTCAACCACTGAGCCACGCCCGGCCGGGCAAGGGGCAAGGGGCAGTGTTTCTAGATTAGATTCATAATATGGCCCCAACTGATGCTGAGAGCAGAGGAACTTCCATTAAAAATCATGAAAAAACTGCTTTACAAATCATATCAACATTTAACTCTAAATACCTCAGTAAGCATATTTCAATGTCTGGGTTCACATTTGCACAAGTTTTCAGCCTGAAAACCATATTCTGAATGCATGTTTTAAAAATAAAAAAATGGAGCCTTCTTTTTAAAAAACTCACTACTAACTATGGAGAGTATGACACAAAAGACAGCTGGGGTAAAGGAGGAGGAAGGCAAAGTTTGAAATCCTCCGAAAAAAGATTTGCACTGAAACAACTCTGTAGCCTGACCAGAGAACCACCAGCAGCGGCCAGTCAAACCACCAGGAACAATCATGCCTCTTTCACCTGCTGTCTCTCCGGCAACTGTTATCCTGCCTGCAGCAAATAGTATGTGTGAATTCTTAAATCAAAGGCTAAAAAACAAACTGAAATCTCTTACTCTTGTTGACAGGCTTAGCTCAAGGCCAGGATTGGGAAGTACATATGCAAGCTGAAGCTCCTATAAAGCCAGGCTGGATATAGGCTGGCTGCAATGCTTTGTTCTCATCACGAAGAATCTTTTATTTCAGCTCATTTGTTTTGCTTGCAATAAAAGAACCCTCGCTCAGCCACACCTTGAGCTGGAATGATTCTCATGGGTCAAGTCACGTTTTCACTGACATGACGTTGGGCTGTGCAAAACTGTCCTCCCCTGAAGATCTTACGTAAATGGCTGGAGCAGGTATTATCCTCAACAAAAAAGCTTGCCAGAGCCTTCCCATGCTGATCAGTCCTTCATGACAATCCTACACTCATGTCTTCACTTGTCAAATCTATGTAACGCATTTTCACCTTGGAGTTAGAACTCTAGTGGCCAAAAAGGACCTTGTAAAAGGAGGCTGCTTAATATTACAATAGGAAGCCTTCAAAGGAAATTAGTGCATTTATGAAAAAAATAAGGGCTATGGAAGAGGCAGACTTGTTGATTAAGACTAGAAAGGACGAAGTGTTAATCTTACTCTGGAGTTACAAATTTGTAAAATTTGGAATTTTGAGTATGTGTTTATATGTGTGTTCAATTTTGAGCTATGGTAATAAATAGTTTTTTAAATCACAGAGAAAGAGCACTTGGAACACAACTGTACTCATATTATTGCCGAAGTTCTGCAAAACCAGGTGTGAGAAATGAGCACTGTTTATTTCACAAGGAGACAACTACCTGCTTCTTGAACCAGCATCCAAAATGCCACATGTGAGCAATCCCTCATGGCAACCTTGCTAACATGCCCTTACTCTTGGTATACACGTATCTCCTTAACAAGGTGGAGAAAGATTATATGATTGGTAAACAACTTTCATTAAATACATGGAGGTTGTGTTGTCCTAAAGTTACATTAAAGGAGAGAGAGCCTTCTTGAGTTAAGATTTTTGAGATTGTGGACCAATTTTCCATGAACCGTACTCCTAAACTTAATGGGCCTATATGATTCGTCATAGCAATGCTTGCACCTGACCAGGTTTTTCCAGGATGAGTCTAGTGTGTGAAGTCCACTGATATACATATATACAAAGCCATCGACTTTCAGCCAAGCCGAATGAGGCTGTCATGGGATCGGTGTCTGAGCTGAGGACACAATGCTGGAGTCGTGGAGTCCGTTCCGGGACTTAGCTGCCTAGCTTAGCAGCTCTTCTGCTTGGCAATAGGGTTCCAGGAGAGAGACAAGGTGCTTGGGGGGGCAGAGTAACCTGACGGTTAGATTATTCATTCACTGACTATAGACGCTAACAGGATTGCTACACCCACAGATAAAAGACTGGCAATGCCAACTGAAGCAATTAGAGGATGTGATGGTAATAACCAAGGTCTCCACCACTGGCATCAGTCCATAAAAAGCACCAGGGCTTTATCTGGTCATTATTATCTCATAAGTCTGTTATAACGTAAGTATTTTTGCCTAATAACCAAACAATGACTTAAAAGAGGGGGTGAAGTTCATAGGCAAGGCCTTCTAGAAAAGGAGTTTAGGTTTCACCCCAAGAGTAGTGGGAAAAGACTGAAGGACTTATAAGCAGAAGAGGTCCATGAAATTTACCCCTTAAAAAGATAACTCGGGCAGCTACATGGCAAACGGAGTGGTGGGAGAGTCACGAATGGAAAAGGGCAGGAGTTAGGAAACAGTTACTATGCTCAGGAGATGAAGGTGGCTTGGAATAGGGGGCCAAGATAGTTGTGGTGCGTCTTTCAGAGGTAGCACTTGGCTTGGGGTGTATGAAATGTGAGAGGCAAGGAAGAGGGAATTGTTAAGAATGACTCCTGGGTTTCTGGCATGAACAATGAAAGTGGAGATGTTTGGAAGGGAGATTTGTGGGGAAAGATCAAGGGTTTAGCTTTGGACCTCCTGAGTTTCAACTGTATGAAGCATCCACGTTGCCATGCAAACAGGCTGATATATGGATCTAGAGCTCACAAGAGAGGCCTGAAGTGGACACATGAAAAAAGAAGGCATTTTCATACAGATCCCATTTTCAGGATATTTACATTGTCTCATTACATTGCTATAATATAATTTAGTCTACAGTTAGTTTTCTGTCTGAATAAATCTAGGTAATAATTCCTGCATCTCTGACTCATTCCAAGTACAAGCATTTCTAGATGTTGGTTAAGGGCATTTTCCTCTGGGCCATGCCTATAATTTATTCCTATTCTTTCTCTTTATTCTGTGTTTCTGTGAGTGACTCTAAACTTGCACAGGTACCAAGGATATTCCTATTAAGACATATTTGTTTTCCAAGTTGTGCTGTTATACTTCTCTTAAAACAAATGTTGCCAATAACAACCACACAGCTAATTGCATTTAGAGGTGGGGGAGTACATCTAATCAAAAAGCTGCAGGGCTTTAGAGCACACAGCCATGCAAATATCTGCCAGAATTAGCTCCACCAAAGGACAAATATGGAAGACTTGATTGTTTTTTCCTTCACAATGCACATTATGGGCAGCTAACACCAGTACAAGGGGAAGAGTTTAGGGTGGTGCAGCCAGTACAAAACAATGTAGGCTGCGTCCTGTTGGTCCCTTTCTCCCATTGGCTCCACTGGAGGAATTTACAGTAAATCACCTCTACGATTTTCTTTTAGGGTATATATATTTCTAGTTTCCACTGTTGCTTGTTTTTCTTTGAATGATCATTGTAATTAATTGCTGATTTTCTTATCACTGAGCTATTCTTTTAAGACCAGCAGCAATGCTTATCTGTATTTTAATTAGAATGGACCAAAATAATTACTACTTCTGAGTGTACTGAGTGGATGGGGAAGCTGCACACATCTGCTTCGGTTCCCAAGCCAGTAATTCTGCTGCTGCCGCCCTGGATGTGATCAAGTCCCTATAGAAGCTCCCCCCTATAATTTGGTTTTAATGAATCTAACTTTCTGTCAATTTCATCCTTCCAGTTAATCAGCATGTTGCACTTGTAACTGTAATCTCTAGCCTTTAGTATTCTAAAATAAAGGTTTAACAATTACGGTTCTTTTACCCAAACTATTTTGTCAACTTATAAAGGATATGAATGTGTTCTATGGGGCCAGTAATGGATAAGAAAACTCAAAATTAGAAATCTACCCAAAGCTCATTACTTTTAACCTAGGACAACTAGAAACTAACATTCATTACATAGGTATATCAATTTCCCACCAAATTCAAATTGATACTGTTTCAGTATCAAACACTGCTGGCTGCTTATAAGTTGCAGAATAACATTTTCTAAGAGGTGATCACAGAAAAGTCCATCCGTGACACACAGGCAAATGGCACACTGGCATTACTAACTGACAAAATAGATTTAGCACCAGACATCACATATGTTCTTCCAAAACTGTGTTTTTGTTTGTGTGTGTGTGTGTGTATGTGTGTGTTTATATTTTTATTGATTTCAGAGAGAAGAAGGGAGAGGGGGAGATAAAAACATCAATGATGAGAAAGTCACTGATCGGCTGCCTCCTGCATGCTTCCAGCTGGGGATCAAGCCTGCAACTTGGGCATGTGCCCTGACCGGGAATTGAACCATGACCTCCTGGTTCATAGATAGATGCTCAACCACTGAGCCATGCCAGGCCCAAAACGCTTTTGCTAGTAGCTCAAACTAGCCAAAAATGATAAAACCTGTTTTGATATTTTAAAAACTTAGACAATGTGGTAAAACGTGAGTAGCAGAGTGCCCAGCACAGAGAAGGTGCGGACTAAATGTTAGCTGACTCAGAAGTGGAACCCGAATGAACAGTATGTCGTACAAAATAGTCCTCCTAGAAACACACAGCTAAATTAGTCGATAATGGCACCATAAAATCAGGTTCCACACTATGCCAGACTTTTCTTTTAAAACCTGAAACCTGATTCCTTCACCACGAGGCTTAAAATCTTTCAGTAAGCCAGTGGCTGTGCTATGTTATGACAGAAAAAAACACACCCATGGATTTCGGAGTCAGACACACCTACTTCAAATTCCTTTGCCACTACTTACTTTGTGATTCTGGGTAAGTTACTTAACCTTCCTGAACCTTCCTTTCCTGATCTGTGAAATGGAGAAACCAATTTTCACCTCATAAAGTTGTCACGATGATGACATGAATTATGTAGACAAAGCTCTAACCATATACCAACGCATTATAGAACTAGACATGATGGTTATTTTTGTGCTCCTGTCGTCCATAGGATCAATACCAACAGCCCTTCGGTATATGGCTGTTAATGCCCTAACGCTGATTAGCATGTAAGGCCACTCTCCTACTTTCTGCCCCCGAAGCCCATGCTGAGCTGCTCTTTCATGCCTCCCTCCTTGGCTCCCATTTCCTCGGCCTCAGAGGTCTTTTCCCGCTACTGTGGCCTCATTCCAGCCCCTTCCTTCTCTCACTCCTCCCCCTCCTTCTAAAAGGGTATAACAACTTTTAATTTATTTCTTTGTCGAAGTTTTAAATGTAGTTACTATTTTTATGTAAATTATACATGTATATAGTTCAGAGAGTCAAATCACTCTGTAAGTCTGGTTGTGAAAGCAGCACTTGCTAACTCCTAACCCCTATTTCCCATTCCCCAGAGGCACTTGCTTTCTTTTAGCTGATTTTAAGAAATATTTGCCCTGCCCGGCCGGCGTGGCTCAGCGCTTGAGGATCAACCTGGGATCCAGGAGATCACGGTTCAGTTCCTGGTCAGGGCACATGCCTAGGTTTCGGGCTTGATCCCCAGCAGGGGGTAGCCGATAAATGACTCTCTCATCACTGATGTTTCTCTCTCTCTCTCCCTCTCTCCCTCTCTCTGAAATCAATATATATTTTTTTTAAATTTTTAAAAATTGCCCTCCAAGTTGAAAATAAATGCTAATGTTGCTCGCTCTTTATTTTTGTTTCATTTCTATCCCGTTTTATTGAGATACACATGCTGATTTCATACATTTACATAATGCAAAGTAATTACCACCATAGCAATAGCTACCACCTCCACCCCATCACACACTTCTCATTTCACTTTTCTGGTGACAACATTTAAGATCTATTGTCTTAGCAACTTTTAAGTATATAATGCAGTATTATTAACTATAGTCACCATGCTCGCCTTCAGATCCCCAGCACTTGCTGATTTATAACTGGAAGTTTGTAGCCTTTGACCAGTATCTCGTTTCTCCTGTGCCATCCCCTGGTAACCACACCTTACTCTCTGTCTAGATCTCCCATTTGTCTCAAGGTCAACTCTTCTAGAAAGCTTTTCATGACCTCTCTAGGTGCAGCAATTCCTCTCTCAATGCTCTCATAGTATTTCTGACTTTTTTTTTAGGATTTTTTCACTGCAGTCTAACACAGTGGTACCTTGGTTTTCAAATGTGATCCGTTCCAGAAGCCTGTTCGAGTTCGGAAACATTTGCAAACCAAGGGATCCACAACCAACAGCTGGGCCTCAGGATCTTGCCCTGAGCAGAAGCTGCGCGGGGCATGTTCGACTTCCAAGGCCTGTTCGAAAACTGAAGCACCACTAGTTTATATGGCTGCTTCTCCCAAGAAAATTTTAGTTCCTTGAAAGCAGACTGAGACTTTAAAAAATATCTCCTAATTCTCAGCCTCTAACAGTGCACCTGCTTAATGAATTTTGTTTGAACTGAAACACTATTTCTCTCATGTATTCAGTTAGCAAACAGGGTTTTTAAAATGTAGATTAACGTGTACCACTGAGAAGACAGTTACATATGATGCTAATAGGGAAAAAAAGTCACAACTTTTCTAGAAAAGAATTAGAAAGGGGCTTACAAATATTCATAACCTTTGATGTAGTGATACCAGCTGTTGTAAACTGTCTTTAGGAAAAAGTCTGAAAGAGAAAGGGTTTGGGGCCAAGGAAAATCATAGTCCTATATAAAGAGGCAGAAATATGACATAACCTAGATGATGAGAAATAAGGGAATGATTAAAAACCTTAGTGCAATGATATGAATGCTAATTACATAGTCACTAATGTGAAATCCATGAAAACTTTTTAATAACAGAAAAATACTTATGACTTCTTTCATGTCAAACGAAAAATCATCACATGAAAGTTTATATATAATTTGATCTTAACCGAGTGATATCTTTTGTTTTAATAACCTCTCTTGAAAAGAAACTCCTTAACTTTGAATGGTACTCCCATTATCACTCACATGCTCTTCTTTATGCAGTTTATAGGCAATAATTGCCAGGACTTACCGTGAGCTGATAGCTAACAAAGAGGGAAGTGAATCTGTTTAAGTATACAGGGATATTCTCTGAAGCGGCACCTACCCCATCCCCCCAAATCATTCGATATGCCTAGAGCTTTTGATAAATGAACTACCTAAGAGGCACAGGGGTTGCTTTAAATCTGTCTTCTTCCATAAGAGCCAAATAAATATCTGAACTGTGTTATTCAAATTCTCAATCTATTCAAATATGACCCTGAAAAGTCCCTCCACCCTGGAGAAAAGGGACTCATCAAACACACAAGGAAGGGCTACAGGAACTTCTGTGTCACGCAAATAGCAACTAGTCTCCCAAGTCATGCAAAGAAAAGCTGGTGAAAAGTTTCATTCATCTACACAGGTGGGAAAACATTAGGCAAAGTCAAGACGAGTACAAAGCCCAGAGACTCTGAAGTATTCTGGCAAAAAATATATACAGCCACATATACACACACAACCTGGTCAAAGGTCCTTCAAATTTTTCCAATGCCTCGTGATCATTTATGAAATAAGGGAAAGTAAAGTAAAAGGGGTGATGACCTCAATACTATGAGATAATATCTTACATACCCCACATTCTCATATGTACACCTATACGTTGTTTGGCTAGTCTAGATCAGGGGTTGGCCAACTGCTGCTCACAGGCCAGGTCCCACTCACTGCCTGTTTCTGTATGGCCTGCAAGCTAAGAATGCTTTTTACATTTATAAGTGGTTGGAAAAAAGGGGAAAGAATAATACTTTGTGACACACAGAAATTGTATGAAATTCAAATTTCAGTGTCCACAAGTCAAGTTTCACTGGAACGTGGCCAGGCCCTGTTATTGACATATTGCCCATGGCTGCTTTTATACTAGAGTGGCAGTGCTGGGCCCTGTGACTGAAAAGCTTAAAATATTTAATGTCTGGCTCTTATGGAAAAAGTTTGCTGACCTGAGTTCTGTATTTTTTATTGAGATGTAATTGACATATGACACCACTGTATTGGTTCAAGGCGTACAGCATAATGATTTGACATACAGTTGAGCCTTGAACAATGCAGGGGTTAGGGATGCTGACTCTTCCACCCCCCCACACAGCCAAAAATCCATCTATAACTTTTTTAAAAAAAATATGTTTTTTTTAATTGATTTCAGAGAGAGGAAGGGAGAGGGAAAGAGAGATAGAAGCATGAGTGATTAGAGAGAATCACTGATCAGCTGCCTCCTGCACACCCCTCACTGGGGATTGAGCCCGATCCCCAGGCATATGATCTGATTGCGAACCTAACTGTGACCTCCTGGATCATAGGTCGACACTCAACCACTGAGCCACACCACCCAGGCCCATCTATAACTTTTGACTCACCCAAAATTTCACTAACAGTGTACTGTTAAGCTGAAAACATGAAGTCGATTAACACAAATCTTGTATATGTGTTATATGCTACATTCTTCCAATAAACAAGAAAAAAGAATGTTATTAAGAAGATCATAAGGAAGAGAAAATACATTTCCCTATTTATTGAAAAAAAAATCCCCTCATAAGTGGACTTACACAGTTCAGACCTGTGTTGTGCAAGGGTCAAATGTATGTATATTGCAAAATGATTACCCTCAGTAAGTTTAGTCAACATCCAACACCTTACATAGTTACAGTTTTTCTTGTGGGTGATGACAACTTTTAAGATCTACTCTCTTAGCAGCTTTCAAATACACAAAACAGTATTATCAACTATAGTCACCGTGCTGTACATCACATCCCCAGGACTTACCTATCTTATAGCTGGAAGTTTGTACCTTTTGACGCCCTTCTCTCATTTTACCTCCCGACCCCCACCTCTGGCAACCACTGCTGTCTCTAGATTAATAGAAACACACTCTTGGGAGAAACATCAGCAATATCCTAGTCCAGATCTCTCATGAGGATATAGGAACAGAGAGAAAACAGAAGTGATTGACCATGTATATACAGCCAGGTCTCTGGATTTTGGGTTCCTCTACAATCACAATGCAACTGAGTTCTCTTTGCAATAACTGTTTCCACCCTTCTGGGGGTAAAATGTATACAGTAAATTCCATGAGGTGAAGTTGACTATACAAGTTTATTCTGCCAAATGCATCAATAGAATACTTATTTAACAGAACTACAACAAGCATTTTTATAGAGTTAGCACGATGCCACAGACAGGATCAAGACACTCCTGCAAAAGTTATTTTTAAAATCTTTTTTAAAATCTCAAATTAAGTAAATAAAATATAAAAGCAACAGATATATGCAAAAACTCAAAGCAAGGTCCTGTAAGCTAGTCAGTGTAAGGGGAAAAAAATCAGCCAGTATATAGCAACAGGAAATTCAATCTCGATGTCCAAATTATCACTTTTCAAAATAACACAGAGTGCTCCAAATCAAATTCTCCAGCATCCCACCTTATACTTCCTTTTGGACTTTTTCTAAAGACCTAAAAGTTGACCAAGCACTATCCTATATAATTGACCTGGTTTGTAGTTAACATGGGCTTTATAACACTGCTCCAATACACTTCAGGAGGCTGTTGATATACATCCCAGTGTCACACATGCTCATTTCATCCTCAAAACCACTTATGAGATATACACTGTTCTTATCTCAATTTTACATATAAGAAATCTGAGGCAAAGAAAGAGAGCTTAAACAGTTTCCTCAAGGTCATAAACCTAGCAAGTGGCAGAGCCATTCTCTGAAGTTATGTAGTCGAGTCTGTGCTCTTAAGCAGTGTGCTCTTCCGCCTCTCGGGCATAAGCAGAGGCAAGTTTTAGTTCAGCAGCATTTCCAAGTGTGAGGAGTACACACTGAACCCAGTACCTGAAGCTCTTTCAAGCCCTTACCTGCACATGTAGTTCTTTAATGTCTGTTAAAGAAACAGCATTGCAACGGCCAAGGGCAAGGCTGTACCGGCGGAGCAAAGCACAGCCTCTGCCCTCACGGAGTTTGTCATTTTGTAGGGAGGGCGAAAGAAGTACAAAGGCGAATGGAGAAACTGATGAGAGCCATTGGTCAGCTTATAAGGCACGCGCAAGTGCATAGGAAGTCAGGACATTTGTAAAGGGGAGAGGGTTCAAGGCATTCCTTGCAACGCGACTGTAAATGAGGCCACAGTTTCCATCTTCTCAGTCACGAATGAGAAGATGACCTTCTGGGCCAAAGGAGGGCAGAGTCAGGGGCTTAAGGAGACCAAACAGTCCAGAATTGCTTTTGTGGGGGAAAAATGAGAGGATTCGAGTTAAATGGAAGGCTATCCTGGCCCCATAATGAAGTTAAGGTTAGAATCATGGGATAGTGGATCTCATCAGGGGGACTGCGCAACTCCGGTCATCTAAGCAGGACTTGGAACTGGAATAAGCAAGAGGAACAGCAGAATGTGAATGACAGGAGGCTAAAGGAGGGAGGGCTCGAGGAACAGTAAGGACATGAAGAGTCTACAGTGCTAGACAGTGTGTGCTTAAAACGCACCAGCCAGCTCCTATGGCGAATGCTGCTGGAGGGACACGGGGTTGGAAGGAAAGGCGGAGGCTAATGAAGGGGGAAGCTCAAGTCCAGAGGCAAGGGCTGCGTGAGGATGGCTGTGGGTAGAAAGGCACCCTGGGGATCCTGGAGGTGCCCGTATTCTATGTGATGACAAAGTCTGAGTTCTCCATGCACATGGGAGAGCTGAAATGGGCGGAAACACTCACGCGGATGGACTGGAGGCAACGGAACCCAAGGCCGAGCTGTAGAAGAGACTCATTTTCGATGGCAGAGTTATCAACATTCATCTCCTACCTGGCTACTAAATAAACATATTTATTTCTCAGACTTTGTATTGCTTTTGTGTTTTTGTAATTTTCTTCCTTAGAGGATGTTTTTGTTCTGCTTCTTGTTTTGATTGAGGGTTATGTTTAGAAGGGAGGAGGAGTCGGAGGGAGAGAGCGTGATTAGCAGGTGAAAGTCAGATTTGAGCAGAGCAGTAGTTTATGATCTCCCTGGAGAAATGCACATTGAAACAAACCGTGTTTTTGTTCAGAGAGTAACAGGCACACAAACAGTTTGAACAATATTCCCATATTTTCAAAATAGATAATATAAAAAAATCTTTCAAAATGAGTATGAAGTGTTACTATAAAAGTATCTTTTAGCTTTTTAAATTACATTGAAGTTATAAGTTACCTAGATACACTGGGATATTTTTAACATGGTGCTCTAAACATGAAGGCTTTTTCTTTTTGTGAAACATTTTTATAAAGTACCATGGAGCTATGGTATATTATTCTTAATTATATACATGCTGTTTACTTACCATATTTATTTTTAAATGGCCACAGTATTCAGACATGAATACATAATGGTAAAAAAACAACAACCCAAACACACAAAAAAACCAGTACATCCAGATGTTAAGAGATGAGTGAACTATTTCCCTAGTGTAATCCACATATGTTTTGTAAACCAATTAACTCTCGTTGGCCTCTGCAGAATACCAGTGAGAACCCTTTCAAGAGTAATTTACTGAAAAAGCCAGGAAGAATTAGTATGCCTCAAAATATGTCCAAAAGAGCCCAGTAAACAGTCACTTCAGACCTCTGACCTATCGTATGTAATACTCTCGAAATGGATTTTTGCTCAGTAAAGCAGAGAGAAAATCCATCATGTCCCTTTGGGATTTGTTTGGATGAAATTCTCAAGTTTCACTTGCAGGAGACTTCAGGAAATGTATAATAAATGTGGACGACATGATGACAATGAAAAGAAAGTTTGTCTTGGAATCAGAAGTCCTGAGTCCCGCTTACTTTCCATATGACTTTGGACGACACACTGAAACCTCTTTGAGTATCTATTTTCTTAGCTGAAAACCGGAATAATCCACCTGCCTTGCTTACCTCGTAAGGTGGTTATAAAGATATGAATGAGTCGGGAAAACTCATTATAAGTAGTGTTTGTGACCTCAAAAACCTTGAGTTGATATTAAAAGCGTGGTTATAGGGAGATTGTGCTGGGCAGCAGAATGGGGCCAAAACAGCTCCCAGGCTCTTTCACGATGCTATGTTTAAAGGTCATACTTAGAAAGCAAGGCACAGAGCATGGGAGAGATTTTTCATAGGAAACTCCAACTATAAACCTCTCTGTTCTACAGAGCAATGGACCTTTCGTCTCCTTTCCTCTGCTGCCGTCTGTGCTTCTCACCACCTAGATGGGAGCCTTCTCAAGACCTTCCGCTTTTTTCTCTATAAACTCTTTATCCTAATGCATTGCTTTTTTTTTTTTAATTATGTCTTTACTGACTTCAGAGAGAGGAAGGGAGAGGGAGAGAGAGAGATAGAAACATCAATGATGAGAGTCATGGATGGGCTGCCTCCTGCACGGCCCCCTGCTGGGGATCAAGCCCACAACCCGAGCCTGTGCCCTGACCTGGAATTGAACCGAGAGCTCCTGGATCCTAGGTCGACGCTCAACCGCTGAGCCATGCTGGCTGCGCCTGATGTATTGCTTTTACATGAAGATTTTTGTTATCATACAGAGAGTCAGGATTCCCAAATCTCTATATTCAAGTCCCAACCTCTTATCTAAGAAAGTCTTCTATTCTCACACAGGAACTAATTCGAAACATCCAATTGAGTGCCCATGTCTTCAAGGGCAACATATCCAAAGATGAGCAACCCCATGCCCCCAGAAACCGAAACCTACTCCTTACCCTGTACTCGCCAATGGTACCCCCTTCTTTCAGTCGCCACTGCTTTAAACCACAGAGTTTTAACTCTTTATCATTTATTAACCACATCCAGCCACTCATTAGCTCTCATCAATCTCAATAGTCACTTTTCGGAATGCCTTTTAGCATCCGGTCACACTTTCAATCTATCTCACAAATGCCTCCAGTGGAAAAGAAGTTTCTTCTTAGAACACTGATGCCACCATATCACTGTTTGATCCTATGAGTTAAAATTAAACCCTTCAATTACATCAGAAGTCCCAAAAGCTACCATAGGTTACAGAATGCAATTAGAAACTAATGAATCTGACTAATATCCTGAGCACAAATCAAGACGTTTTTTAGGATCGAATGTATTAAAGTAATACAAATTAATAGGAGACTACAGCGCTACCCCAAATAGAAAAATAGTTATAATCTCCATGGTGGACATAAAATGAAATTGCTTTTGTAAACTTCATACACCAGCCTTATTGTCTTTGGGAATTAAAAATGCACCAGTGCCCTCTGGGTAAACACGTGGGCTCTGCTATACATAGATGGACACCGATGCATCGTGTTACGTTCCTGCTTTCTCTCTGTGCTGTGGGTTATAAGCTACAATTTAAATCAATTCTTTAAATATGCTGATCACATTTCATGCAGATATCCCTCATTGGTCTTGCAACGACCAGCTCTCAGCTACATTTTGAGCATGACACAAAGAGAGAAATCTCAATTTTCCCAAGATAATCTTGTTTTATTGCATTTCTACAGTTTCCTCTTTGCAAATTGTTGGTGGTGTCACCCTTTAACGAGGAGCAAAGTACAGAGATTTTAATTTTATTTGAGATTTCATTCATTTAGGGGGAGAAAGTTCTCTCTATTACTTTTCAAAAATAGAAAAACTACGTCTTATTTACATAATTGTAAACTGCTCATTTTCTTTTCTCCATTAACAGAATATTGCTGCCTAATAAAGGGTATGATCTTAGAAAGAAAAAAGGGAACATACACTAATGAGTAGCACTAGAGCAAGCAGCAAAGATGGGAAATACTTCCTTTTTCGCTTGTCTTACCATGCATTGAGATTTCACTTTCTACGTGGATTCTCTCCTCACAAAAAGAATATTTTCAAATTTTCCACTATAAACACAGAACACAGCATATGAGCCCAATCATTTCAGGACTCACAACCTCACATTATTTGAAGTCAAAAGTTGAAGTATTAGGCAGGAAAACTACCATTCACCTCACCCCAAGATTTGTTCCATGCACCTGCTGGGTTTTCTTATAAAAATTCCAGGGCAAGAGTTAAGAATTAAATAGTTTAAGGATTTAAACATTGGCCTAGGAATAAGTCTGAATTTTAAAAACTGGATCTCAATTTTGCAGTCACTTTTGTTTAATTATGCCTTGTGGTCACTAATCTGAACACAACAAATGGGTTTGGTTTCCTGATTATTGCCTCTTCTTGAGTAAGCTGAAGAATCTCCTCTGGCTTTAGTATTTCCTACCACGTGCAACTTTAACTTTTTAAGATTTGGAATAAACTAAGAGCTTTTTGAAATGTCTTTCAAAACTTTCTCTAAGTCCGAATCAACTCAATTAAATCCTTTGCAATCATTTTATCAGAGAAATTATATTCCTGCCAACTTCTTGAAGGTAAGGGGTACTTTTTGGTCTCCTCACTGGGGCTGGCAAAGTGACTCACACGTAGTAAGATTAAATAGATATTGGGTGAAATGAACAAGCAGGCGACTATCCAAGGGCCTGTTAGTCAGCAAAGAATGAACTACATCAAGTCCCAAATAATAAATGACCAGAATGGGGAAATATCCTTAGTTATTTGTGTATCATGTTATCTACAATGCCTCGATAATTTTTTAAGTCTTGTACTGTGCTCAGAACACTTGAGTGCCATGAATATCTAAGGTATTTTGTTAATTCTGGTCATATTAGGTGAATAAAGGTGATATAAATTTTAATATTAACATATTAATTTCCATATTTTTATGGCATGCTAACACACATTTAATGTTATCACTAGAATGAATATATATATATATATTTCCACTGATTAATATCCTTGAGGGAATTTTAAATATAAATGTAATGGTTGAACCATATGAAACTGCCATTTTTGTAGGTCCATGTATACACGCCAAGGTATATATGACAGAACAAGTTCTAATCCTATCCTAAAAAGAATTTTTTCCCCCTCAAAAATATGTCTTTATTGATTTCAGAGAGAGGAAAGGAGAGGGAGAGAGAGAGAGAAACATCAATGATGAGAGAGTCATTGATCAGCTGCCTTCTGCACGCCCCCGACTGGGGATGGAACCTGCATGCGCCCAGACTGGGAATCGAACAGTGATCTCCTGGATCCTAGGTTGATACTTAACTGCTGAGCCACGCCGGCTGGGCAGCAGAATTATTTTGACTTGACTACCTGAATATTTACATTACATGCTTATAAAAATACATTCACTCTTCACCCTTCAGGAACAGGTCTTAGCATGTTTCTAATTATATAATGTAATTCCTAACAGTATTTATTTTTACAGCCTTACATTTTATCAACTATTTTCCAACTTACAGTGGACAGGACATTCCACTGATAACACCAACCGACTTTCCGAGTCTTCCTGAGCCATTCTTTTATTCAATTATTAGACATGAGTAAACACTGTGAGATTGGTACCATAATACACTTTTAGCTCTTCTATCTCTTAGTTGCTAGAAATTGTATAATCTGTCCTGCACCATGGATGGGCATTTGAGTCTCTTCTATTGCTCTCTAAGTGTTTCTTTACTGTAAATCCTATCTCTTCAGTAAGAATATAAGTTCCTCCAGAGGAGGGACATCACGTTTCTCTCACAGGGTCTACTATAGGCCCCACTGGAAACTCAATTTATCTCTGATGTTAGAATTGAGATTACCAACAAAATTATCCTCAGTCCACCATTAGCTTCTCCTTTGCAGATAATCTGTGGGTTACTGGTAATATACTATTCAAAATAGAAACAAGACAGATACCTTAGGGTTTTGTTTGTTTTATACGTGACTGGGTAAAATGACAACAGCCTATGGGAGTTGAGTTTGTCTTGGGGGAGGGGAGAGGATATTCAAGGCAGAGCACACAGTGGCCCATTTTTACACTGTAATAAGGGAAAAAAGTGATGGACTTAGAATGTGAAGTTAACATTTCTAGTAAATATGAGTGAGCAGCAATAAAGTTTTTAATAGAGTAGACATGAACAGGAAAGATAATTAGAAAATCAGGCAAGATCAATTGATCAAAGAGTTCAGTTAAAGTAGGTATTCATAAAACAGGATGTACATCTTAAAAGATTTCAACCAAAAAAGTACAAATAATATTCATTTGGCAATCTTTTTCATGTAGAGCTAAGATACTCTGTTTGAGTAAGGATCCTCTGATTGGCCTTCTGCAGAGGCTTGTTTGTATATAACCAGCTCACAAAACACACTCTCTAAACCATCTCTAGATTGGTTTCTGGATTTAAGTTTCTAGCACTTACATACCTTCATGAAGCAATCTGAGTAAGAATATACAGATCCTGTAACACAGAAACCCACACCTGAAACCTGTATGATCATATTAACCAATGTCACCCCAATACATGTAATAAAAAATTAGAAATAAAAAGAAAGCTTTTGGAATCGGTATCCTATCATTGAAGAGTGCTTCCTGACACCTGACTAAAGAGCAAGTTTAAAATGACTTTATGAAGCATTTCTAAAGTATTCAAATATAGTTTTCATAAAAGATGGCATACCTTTTTTAAAAAAACAGTGTTTCTTAGTCGCACAGTAGGAAACTGAAGGACATAACTACACTAACAAGTATGACTGGAATATATGGAAGGTTGGGCGATGGCGCACAATAGACTCAAGCACATCCAAGATCTCCAGTGTCAGGGGCAGAAGCGCCACGGTGTCCTTGGGAATCGCCCAGTAGCTGCAAGCAGTCAGAGTGCCCTGGGCATCAGCCAGCACCTTACATCCAGTGAAGTATCACACTGAGTTTTCAGGCAACTTGGTTTCCATGAGATAGAGAGAATCTCTACCATAAAGGGGAGGGAATGACAGAGAGCCCAAAAAGAGAAGTGTCCTTTGGAAACCCCTTACTGCAATCATTTTCAATTCTCAGAATAGTCAAGTATTTTGAACTGGGAGCTATAAGACAGGCATCTTTCTAAGAGAATGCCTCCCGTAAAGATGAAGATGCCACTGATGCTGGAGCTCATCTAATCTCAGGAAATCTATTCCTCTGTCAAATATCTATTGAAAAACAGAGAGCGAGAGAGCAGCAAATTTCCCTTAAAAGACATACTGGTTCACCTGGAAATTATTTATTGCATTCGTGAACACATACCAAAATTCAAGGGAGTAAAAACAACGCATAAACAAAGCATGTCTGCTTAACAATCTTCCCCTCAAGAATGAAAGAAGGAAATGAGTTTGTTGTTAGATTTGCACACAATTAGAGAGAAGTAGGATCGTTAGAGGCAGTTTATGGATGAGCCTCATTGTCGTCGGTCCATAAATGAAACCATTTTGCTTCTAACAACCATAATCCCCTCCTTAATCTTGACAGTGCTAAATTACAGTTGGATATGTAATGATCTCAATCTTTCCCTTAGTTTAGTAAAGCATAAAAGCATTAAGGAGATACTAAGTGACCTGAAGAGACCACATCATAATTTTACTACCTGGTGATTAGCGAGACTGGCATTTGTCACTATAGTTTAATTGAAAACCTTGAAATGTTGAAAACCGGTATTTTCAGAAACTGACAACTAACTATTAAGGTAACAGTTCAACCCAAATAAATTAACTGCCATCATGTTTTTATTCTTAATAAGGGTCTAACTTGGTCAGGAAATGAGTACATGCTATTCCAGTCAGCATTCAAGACTAATCTATCCTTGTGGCTTTTATTTCTTTTTAGACTAAAAAGGATAGCAGTTACCGTTTCCAATAATTTTCTTTACTTGGAGCTGAACCCACCATCTGTTTCTGAACAACAAACAACAAAAGAGCCCCAAACAAAAAAACCTTCAGAAATATGTACCTGCTGCTTCCTGAACTGCTAATGCTGGAATCGTTCCCTCCATACCTACGTGACACTGCAGGTCAAACCACGTGAGCTACAAAATGCTGAGTGCTGGCTTCAAGTTGTAACGAGCACTCAGACACGACTAATCTAATGCAGGAGCAATACACGTTTTCTACATCTCAGGGAAAGTGGATAAATATCAATTAGCCTACATGTTTTAGTAGTTAGAAAATAAACCATCTACCATTTTCTACCCCAAAAGACGGTGGTGGTGGTGGTGGTGGTGGTGGTGGTGATGATGATGGGGGGGGAGCTAAAACATCAAAAAAAAAAGCAACCATAATTCATGTAAGTCAACGTGAATCACTGCTGTATGAGAAAATCAGAAAAGCACTAGTGGGCTGAAATTTAGGGAGAGAGACTTGTAAGTGAATCTATAACTAGAGCAAGAGGCCATTGAGCTAAACCATCTCGAAATTAAAGTAAAAACTAAACCATATGTATAAGAATAACGTTTCTTCATTTAAAATAGTGAACATAAAAAGAAGAAAAATTCACTTTGGACTCAAAACTAAAGAAAACACAAGGGCAAAAGCAAAAACTAAGATTGTTTTTCACTTTAACCAAACAAACCCCACAAAACAAAGTATAATTTCCAGACAATTCTCTCAGAATTCAGGAGTCATCTGATACTAACACTGTGCTTATTTCAAGCTTGTAAATTAATGAAGACTGATATTATGACCCTTACGCCATCCTTTAAAATATTATTCCGCAATATTATATGTGTCAGAGTGAATTTAGGAAAAATCCAAGAGGTGATTTATATTTAAGATGTGCTCTTATTATTAAAAATCAACTTTAGTTTCTGTATATGGGTTAATGTACTTTTTTGGAACCATTTTATCATTCATGAACAGGTGTTTTCTGTTCAGTAAAGCAGACTTTTATTTTTTAAGTACCAAAATAAACAAACAAACAAAATGAAGGAACAAGCCTGGATGTGGTTGAGATGACTCTCAAAAATGATGTTCACGTCAGTGAAGTTCTATGAGATTTGCTAAAGAAATGTAAGTAACAGTCTGATGGTGTTGGAATAACTTCATCTAAATATATATCCTTTGGTACAAAGCCCAATTCAATTTTCATGTCAGTTAAAATAAACTAAGCACTTTTAGAATAAAGACACAGAAATTTAATAGCTACCGTTTGTGCATTTTACAGAGTCAGTTCATTACAATCCAAAAACTGTGTCAGAAACAAAAGTAAGGCAAAAAGCACAATCATTTTGTTAAATTGGGGGAGAAGTTTCATACTATTACTTTGGACAAAATTTTGAACAAGAAATTCCAGGGATTACCCTAAGAATTAATTCCTTTATTTTAAAACAAAATGCATGTTATTTAGCTGCCTCTCTGCTGCATCAAATATTTTGGTGCAGAGCAGAGTTACCTCTGAGTAGCTGTATTAGCAAAAGAAGCTTTGGTCAATAGATTACACACCAACCAAACCCTCTCAGAGAACTTCTATGGAGACAAATCTCAACACCTGTGCAAACAGGATTTTTAATTGAGCTAGACTCTCTGAAGGTTTGGGAAATTGTATTTCATCTTTATTTAGCTGCAAGACGAAATATACATACATGTGGCTTATAATTCAGTATTTATCCTACCTAAACTCAACATAAGGAATAAAAAATATATAGATGAGGCTGAACCATACCAAATTGATATTTTATAGTTCCAGAAAGGTTGCATTATCAGTAATTACACATGGTTTGACCTAGTACAATATAGTTTTGCCTCAACAATGCCAAATGGCTGAAAACTTGAAATCAGTGCACTAGGCATATCCTCCGAGGGCTCTTTAGGCTTTGGAAATGGCAGTAACATTTGCAATGGGTCCATTTTTACAGAAAAATAAGACCTTAGTCAAGGACCGATTTCAACTTAAATTAGGCCATTTGCTTTTCTTTTTTAATGGAAACCAGAATTTCAAGTAGAGAGACCAACAAATACTCGTGTGAGTCCTACAACTGAATGCAAAATAAGAAAAAAAAAATCCAGTGAACTGATTTTTAACAGTATTTGATTCTGACACATAAATAGATTGCGTGGCAAAGCTGTTTATGATGACGTGTGTGTGTGTGACTATCAGGATTGTTACATGCATTAACTTTTATCTATAATATGCATACACATATATCACCATCATCATCATCATGAGTTGTTACATGTACTAATTATTATTCACCTGGAGACCAGAAACAGTGAACACTTTTTTCTACATAGCAGTAGATTAATTACAGCACACACAGCATTTACACGGTGTAAGGAAAAGAATGCTTTTATAGGAACTGTCTGCAATACGGGAAGCTATAGGGTGACAGCAAATGTGTAAGGTTTGAGGCCACAAGCCACAAAGTAGAGTTTTGAAACACTGAGATGCTGGCACAGCTTGTTAGCACATCCACCTCTGTGTAACCATGCCAACGGTGCGCAGAGCGCCGCTCTTCCCAGCTGCCACCTGCTCCCTCACCGCCTCCCCCGCTCTCGCCTCATCCCCGCTGTCCCGTGCCCCCTCCCGTCCCTCCCTGTTATGTCATTCCACCTGGGGGAGCAGACAGAGCACCCCGAAGTGTTTATCAGTAAACCCGCACCTTCGGCTGGCTGCTCTATTTGCTCTCCTCAAAAACCCAGTTAAGTCATGACACTGAAGGTCAGCTTAGATTTCTGCCTTTCCTTCAAAGATTTGTAAGCACTGCCACGGTCATCCTGAAAAAACAGGCCTTGTCAGAATGAAACTTCTGTGCACTCAGGGTTATTTCAAAACCAAACTCCCACTTGTCCAGCTGGGCAGCACAAAAGCGCCAGGATCCTAGGAGTAAGGCTCGAGCAGAACCACTTTTAACAAAGGCTAGCAAAGGAAATCCTGTGCTGACAGAAGGCAAGGTGCATCTGGGTGGGAGGAAAATGCATTATATAACAAATGTGGCTTGACGATAAATATAGGTGTACTTTTCTACGCCAGTGTTTATTCTGCGAACAATCTCAAAATCTAAGCTGCCCTCCCTCCCTGCCCTGAAAGGAATATATTCCCGATAATTTATTGACTACGGCTATGATTTTGCATGCCTGTTGAGAGACCTATTTTCAGTTCTAACTTGTCCTTGCCAATCTTCTAAGTGGCCTATAATTCCCAATGATAAGTATTTTGCAGACGGTAAATCTAATCATTCTGACATCTATAAAAGATATTTAGTTGGTGAGCAAGATGAAAAACGATGGTGCAGAAATATAAAGGCTATCTTGGGGTAATAATAAGGCTGCAACTATGGGTGCCCATGGACTTTCACCAGGGTAGTTTCTCTTTAGAGCTCTACTTCCATTCCTGTATTCTTAATATTCTTTTAAAGGCCCCATATAACCAGGATATGTATATTTGCTTATATTTATTCAAAGGATTTCACTGTAATTTCTGCTGTAAATCCCTAAGAATAAAAAAATGACACCGCCACCACTTATAAGACCTATCAGACTATGGGTACGGGTTTCATTTTTTACCTTTATTTTTCAAACCTTCTGAAGTATCATGGAAGAAAACCTGCTGCCCCGCTTTTATTTATGTTTTTCTCCAAACAATGACTAAGAAAATAATTCTGACATTAACTTCAAAGAGTTAACAAGCAAGAGTTACATTTAATGTTCCCATATAGTATCCTATCAGAAGATAGTCAAATAGTGTAACATACTTAGTAATGCTTATCATCTATACAGCAGATACTAAAATATTAAAATACAGCATGAACTTTTAAATTTTACTCTACTTACTCTATAAATAATTATGTCCCTTTCTCCATGACTTGCTTTCAGAAGAACTTGCAAAATATAGGAAATCTTTTTCATGCATAACCTGGCCTACACCAGCCTGCTAATTCCATACATGCAAAACATATTCATTATACACTTAGAGTATTATTATGAAGGTTTAATAATTTCTGTAAAGACTCTCTATCACAAGACTATATTTGGAAGGGGCCTAAGATATCCTATTCTGACTTTAATAAGTAACATTGTTTCAAGTATGTTATTTATCTCTAAGTATTCCATAGATAAGTAACTTTATTAGAATATATACAGGGTTTGAATTTTTTTTCTTCTACTGGAAGGCAGTATTTGATTTTCCCTGCTTGGTCGCCATACTAAAGTTGATACAACCAGTGGAATAAAACAGATATGCATGTGAGATATAGCAATAATAGCTGAGATCATTAGTGTAACTTATTACATGCACATTTTATATTGTTACCTTCAAGAATCAGCTCAAACGTCATCTCACAAGAAAAACTCTTCTTAATTCCTCAAAATGGAAACTGAGAGTTCTGTGCTTTCTATTCCAAGAGCATACTTTAGCTCTAATTTTTCAGAAATCCTACATTTCTTTTTCTAAAAGTAAGTGTGCAATGTGGTTGAATTAACAAACGACAACCAAAAAAAAAAAAAAAAAAAAAAATGAGCCCTAGCCAGTCTGGCTCAGTGGTTTGAGTGTCGGCCTGCAGACTGAAGGGTCCCAGGTTCGATTCCGGTCAAGGGCACACACCTCAGTTGCAGGCTCAGCCCTGGTCGGGGCACGTACGGGACGGAACCCATCAATGTGTCTCTCTCACATCGATGTTTCTGTTTCTGTTTCTCTCTACCTCCCTCCCTCTGTCCAGAAAGGCAATGGAAAAAATATCCTCGGGTGAGTATTAAAAAAAAAAAAAGTTAAAAAAAATTAATTAACACCTAAGTGAAATCGTGAGCGAATACCTGATGAGTTAGGGATAGCATAAAGTGATGGGAAAGAATCTCCATCCCTGTGGGTGGAGACAGAGCAGGAGCTTTCAGGAGAATGGGCTGAGTGCGGAGCAGTCAGTGGTGGGGTCGCCAGCAGACAGAGCAGAGCACAGTAACCACAGCAGAACAGCTTTGCAATGTGATCAGGTGGGCAGTAGGGTGAGTACCCAGCACAGGCACGCTCTGGTATAAATCCTCTAGTGTCAAAAGGATTGATATTATTAAACTCAATTCCTAACGTACTCACTAAGTCATTATTATATGAGAGAAATGCTGTGTTAGGTAGGGCAGAAGTCTCTATCTTACATATCCCCACCCCAGTCCCCACTACCACGATTTAGTCTAGTAGTTGAGACAAGGCAATCAAACATATGGTTCAAGGAAGAAAGTCATGAATGCCACAGAGAATGACAAGAAAATGCTTGCCTGTCCAAAGGAAGCCACCATGATCTACAGTGGGGGTACTGCTACCTAAGAGAAAGCATTTGAGATGGGGCTCAAAGAATGGGTATATTCTATTTATAACATGAATTCTTCTGCCAGGGTCACATGTATGACAGCCTAATTCCTCTTCTACCTACTTCCCCTTTGTTCTCTTAACAAACACTTATTGCTTTAAGAAAATTTATAGCATGAGCAAAACATTTTATCTATAACCCATGAGACGCCTCTGTATGATTATGAAATATCTTTCATCAGTCAACAGCATCTTAGAAGAGGTTCCCTAGAGAGTAGAATGGTGGTTACCAAGGGCTGGGGGGGGGGAGGGAGAGGGGGGGCAGAGAATTGGGGAGATACTGGTCAAAGGGTACAAACTTCCAATTAGAGAAAATTAGTAAGTTCTGGGGATCTAATGCATAGCATTGTGATTATAGTTAACAATAGTCTATTGTAACCTGAAAATTGCTAAGAGAGTAGATCTGAAATGTTTTCACTACAAAAAAGAAATGGTAACTATGAGACGTGATAGAGGTGTTCGCTAACACTATAGCGTTAACCATACTGCAACATGTAAGTAGATCAAATCAACACATTGTGCGCCTTAAGCCTACACAATGTTGTATGCCAACTGTATCTTAACAAAGCTAAAAAAATTGAAAACTAGAAAGAAAAAAAAAGAAAAGAGCTTTCCAGCAGAAGATTCGTTAATTGAGGACTCACAGTATCTGCATTGGTATAAGGCATGCCCTGCTAAGAAACACTATACATAACATCTCGCAAATAAATCTAGCAGTTCTCAGACTGATCCAGCTGTTAAAAAAATCTTTCAACAGATGAGTCCAGTGAATAAGTCTTTGACATAGTGGTTAGAGCGTCAGCCCGCAGACTGAAGGGTCCTGGGTTCGATTCTGGCCAAGGGCTTGTACCTCGGTTGCAGGCTTGATCCCCGGCACCTTCGGGGTGCTTGCAGGAGGCAACCAATCGATGTGTCTCTCTCATATCGATATTTCTCTCTCTCTCCCCCTTCCACTGTCTTTGAAAAAGCAATGGAAAAAATGTCTTCGGGTGAGGATTAATAAAAAAGGGGGTAAATCACCACACAAATAACAGAAACTAGTATAACTTTGGTCTCAAAGTTTGATTGCTGAACCTATTGCATCAATTTCATACTTATATTTTTAGGGACAAAACACTGTAAAGTATGTGAGCTATAAATGAAAATAAATTACAATTTTTCCTTACTGTCAACTGGATATGTGTGTTCTATATAAGTGCATGAATCATATATATACATGCGTGTCTGCATAGATAAATATACTTTTCCCCCAAATGGGAACGCCATTAACTTAGGCAGCAGAGGGTAGCAGCTGCAATAGCACAAACAAGTGGCCAAACTCCCAGTATTTATCTAACAGACTTTAATATAAAATATGAGGGTTCACGCACTACCTTGTGGTCCCTTCCTGTGCAATCTCATGACTTAAAGGGCCCATGAAGGCCTACAGGATAAGTGACACAAGACTCAGTGGAGGATTTCTCTCCTTAGCTTTCATCTTCAATGATTACAGGGCTGATGGTGAGTTGAGAACTCGATTCCCATTTCTCTTTCCACATGATTCACTTCACAGAGCTACCCATGGTCAGAACTAAAAATTACAGTTTTTGAAACAACTGGAACCTATGTCTCTCTTAGTGGACATGAATGATGCATATCATTGTTAATAACAAGTTGAATTCTTGCATGACCAGGGGAAAAAAAATCTCCTCAATGCGAGATGTTGACCCAACTCAGTAAAAGGCTTTTAAAGCAATCAACTGCTAAGATTCAATGAAACAAAACCACCTAATATCCAAGAAAACCATATTACAATGATCCTGAGAGGAAGAACAGTAGGCCCCGTCTCTCAGTAGGAGACAGATTTAATGAGGTCATTATATTTCCTTTATGCAAGTTGTTATTAAAGACAAAACAAAAACTAAACCTATTCATCAGATCATGCGGGACACAGACACTGAACATTGGAGATATGTTTTTAGGTGAGATATAGAAGTATCAAAAATTTGAACAAAGTTAAGCATGTCTTATCTAAGCTGTGCCTATTATTATAGGCAAAAACTTAAGAAACTCAAGAAAAACAGAAACTCAATATCCAAGTTTATAATATGCATCTTAAAATTTAAGATTATTTTAAAGAGAAGTTTCTAGGAAAGTCATAGATGTTAAAGACATTATGCTTTTACCACAGACACACTCTCTCTAAAAACTTTTGTTCTCACTTTTCAGGTAACGTGTTATATTCAAATTCTACAATTAATATAGTTTGGCCTATGGAATGTCAAAATGGAAGACTGGCCTTTTATGTATCAAGCAGCACAGATTTCATCCCACGCTCCTATGACTAGCAACTCCCTAGTCTATGGATGTTAGATCCTTCCCTGACTCCATTTCTCTGCACAAGCAATTCTCTGCACAAGTTTCTTCCTTTTTACTGAGCAACCTATTACTTGTCCTCTAAGATCAAGATCAAAAGCCTGCCATTAGGTAAAGCTTTCTTGGACTTTAACAGGCAGAGCTGGTTGTTATGTCCACTGTGCTCCATAGCATTGAGGCTGCTACTGGTACATATGAGGTAACATGCTGTGCTGTAAGGTACTTGCTTAGATATCTGCTTCTCTTACTACAGTGTGGGATTCTGGATGGCAGGTACTACACTGTATTTATCTTTGTACCCTTGAGGTGTCTGATATACAGATATTTAATAACTGTTTATTGAATGAATTAGTTTATTTTATTGAAACTGTTTATTTTATTGAAAATAAAACTACATTCACAAAATGATTCTCTACAGTAAATGAAGAGCATATTTGCATACTGCCTAAGTGCATTCAACCCTTCACTAATATTTAATTTAGTTAAGAATTAATGGAATCATTTCTTTTAAAGATGCAAACCAATATCTGCTGCATCACTGCATGTGTTAATGCAAAGCAAAATTCTAAAATATGATACAGAGTGTTTAGATGGCTTTGGTAACTAACAGCAATTTGATAGGAAATTAAAGAACTGGCTTAGGTGTTAGTCTTGACAATATTAACACCTTAATGCCAAACAGTGTGCACATTTTAACATTTCAATAAAAATGCATTTCTTAATTTTGAGAGCAAGTGAAAACAGAAGCACTCTTAGAGTATGATGAGCAGCACAGAAGGGAGGAAGCATAAGAAGGAAAAAATCTTGCCTCCTTTGGAGAAATCAAAATGTGATCAATGTTTTCAACTGAAGCTAGAGCCTGAAATGTGTCTATTATTTCATTATTTTAACACCTTCTCATTCCATATCTTATTAATTAGTCTCAGGCTGCCTTGTTAAAGTTCATATATCCCAACAAGAAAAACTCGTGCAATTCCTTTCTCTAGAGTAAAGGTAATTTCTATAGAGAACAGAACATTGATCTATTATCAAAATTTCATGTGAATTCCAAATTTGAAAAAAAATTCTGAACATCACCAACCAAAACCTCATTTGCTACACACTTCAACCATTCCTGTAAAGTATACACACAAAACTCATCTGAACAATGGCCGCATAATGCTGAAAATAGCTAAACCTTTCTGTCAACTATTTAACCAACGACTTCTTACAAATTTGAAAAGTTACACAATATAATACATCAGATGCTCCTGTAGGTTATAGCAGTTAATTTTAGCAACAACCTCAATGAAGCAAATGTGACAATTACAGGTATTTTGTAGGAGTTGACTTATATTGGGAAGAGTCATAAACATGCCTAATATCACACAACCATGCACTTGCAGAGTGAGGACTCAAAGTCAGGTCCTCTCACTCTAAATCCTGTAGACCCCCCCTCCCTCCCACCTACCCAACACTGCTTTCATCAATAACCCAAATATGAAAAAAAAAGGATTCATATTATTTCATATGACACAGGTTTTCTTTATTTCTTTTTAATGAGAAAGGAAAAACTAGAATCTTGATTGAGGCTACCTTAAAATTAGTATTAAAAAAAACACAGGGCTATTTAAACAAGCAAAACCAAAACCAAGTTTCCCTAGTCATGAAGCTAATGAATTAAGCAAAACCCCAAACCAAATGTTCTAATATACCTTTTTTTGAATAACCTAAAATATAGAGAATTAAGACCACATTTATTGTAATACATGCTCTGAAATACACTCATAATTTTCATTAAATAATTGTCACACTGCCCACTCATCTTCTGACAGTTTTATCTGGACACAAGGGCAAGTTTTCAAAATTTCCGATTTGGTTAGGTTGCAAACTAACACAAATTACAAAGCGAAAAGCTTCAAACCCAAGGCACTTCAGGCAACAGTGTGCAATATGCTAGATGACACTACGTATCTGCAGTGTTAGATGGCACAAAAGTTCTCTAATATGCTGTGTAAACACAGAGGAAAGACAGAGCTGTACAAATTCTGCTGTTAGGGGAATGGTACACGGGGTGGAATTCATACGTTCTGAGTATGCAGTATGGCAGTGGCTTGGTGGCAGGATGCAGGAGTCAGGAAAAAGAATTCCGATGTTGATGGAAATCCCAACCCTAAGGAAGCATCCAAAAGTTGCACCCAATGGTCAGCATGACCCAGGGCTAGCCAACAGCTTCATTTCTTGCTCACAAAGTGTTTTTAATTTGCTCTACTGAAGGATTCACCTCTTTTCTCCACCTCTCACCCATACCAGCCAACGACCATGCCCCTAATTCTACAATGGGAAAAACAATTGCTGCAAGGTTGTTTTGGTGCACATCAGTTCCATAAGGTAATAAAAACAGCCACTGAGATATCCCTTCTACTGAAAAGGGACAGAACATTACCCAAATACTAAGCTCATCTTGTGTAACTCAAAAAAATAAGAATACTACTTTGTAAATGGAGCTAGGTGGAGGTCAGTATCTTATTTAAGCAAATATGTTTTGTTTGTCCAAAATAAGAAAAAATAGGATTGTAACAAAATAAAATAATACCCTTAATGCATACGTTTGTAGAGTCCCACTTTATGCTAATCTACTTTATGTCTGATTTTAATCTCTCTACCCCATGGACCTCTTTTATTTTAGCAAAACAATATTTCAGTTTGTCAAAGACAAAGTGCACTGTGCATTGACTTCACTGTCTTGTCCATTTCCTTTGCCAATAGGGACAGAACAAAATTTTAAGATAAGAGAACTTCATAACAAGTCCAACCCAAAGCAGCTCCTGGCCTCATCAGAGTTTAATGAGACATTCAATCTAAGAAATAAATTAAATGACATTTTGGGCTCATGCTTAATGAAGCGGGTACCAACAGAAGCTCTAGATTGCAATAGTGGTCTTAGAATCTGTGGAGAGCAGGACAGGAGAATGTCATCAATCATTTGGGACAAAATGGCACTCCATGGAATAGAAACTGTTGAACCTCAGTAGCTCCTGGTCACAGTCATGGCCCAGACCTGGTTTCTTGTTATGTCAGTACCATAAAATAGTTTGCACATGTCTATGTTAATTCCGTAAGTCACTGTCTCATATTTGTCATAACCACATAAAAACAAACACTGTGTGTGAAACTCCAGAAGGAATAAAGCCAGCCAAGTACATTGTTGGAAAAGTAAAGTAGGAAATAGTGAAATTTTCCTATAAAAGAAATGAAATTAAGGTAAATGTGGCATGTCTAAAACAAATACTAAGAGCCATACTAGCTAAGAAGAAACTTCTGTTCAAATTCTACAGAAAAGAGTACAATAAGTGGTCCTAGCAACAGGATGCAGTTAACCTGTAATGACAGTTCTGATAGACTCACAAACTCAACTGGCATCTACGACTCCAAATCAACAAGCTATTTCACTTAAAAATTAAGTGAACATAAATTTAAAGGATATCACTATTTACAAATACAAGTATACTAAGTCATACTTATAATTCTTGATTCGATTTTTGAAAATTATTATAATCATATAACTAAAATGAAACAGAGAATGGGAAAACATTTAGAGCAAATATGGATTAAAGAATTTCTAAGAAGAGATCCAAGATGGCAGCAGAGTGGGTGGAAGTTCCACTCACCTCCTCCCAAGACCAAACTAGAACTACAATTAAATTATAGAGCAAGCAATCCAAATCACCAACTGAAGACTAGCTGAACAGAAGTCTTATAACCAGGATTTACAGAAGCCACATAGAGCCCGGTAAGAAGGGTGGAAATGTGAAAAGGGCTGGTGGCTGAGATTCTGGGGGATATCTCAGCTGCAAAGGTTCCTCCTGAGACATTTGGGGTTCCCACCCCAAGCTGGGCTCCCTAGGCCAGAGCATCAGAGCCAGGCAGAGGTGCTCATATAACATCTGCTTGTGAAAATCAGACTACCACTCTATATTTACTGGCACAATTTTTTAAAAGTTTTATTTTTACATTTATACTGATTTTGCGTTCATTTCTTTTCACTTATCAGCTGTCTCAATCCCTCTTTGAAAGTATGAGTACAATGCATAGATAAAAACCACTACTTTTGAGGTTGTGGTGAAACTCATATTTATCTGTTCCTGATGACTGTATACACTGACACAATCTTCCTAGAAGACAAATTTTCTAGAAAATTCAAGAGCAGAATTGGCATAACTAAAGGAAATAATCAAATCAAAGAAAGGTATATATAGTTAAAGAGAGAAAGTATAAAGTTCTTTTTAATAGTGAAAGGTATGTTAAGTGAAATAGGAGAGACAGAAATACAAATACCATATGATTTCACTTATATGTAGAATCTGAAAAACAAATTGAACAAACAGAACAGAAACAAACTCATAGATACAGAGAACACTTTGATGGCTGCCAGATGGGAGGAGGTTTGGGGGGATGGGTGAAAGGGGAAATGATTAAGGAGTATAAACTGCCAGTTATAAAACAGTCCCAGGGATATAAAGTACAGGATAGGGAATAAATAGTTATGTGTGGTGCTAGGTGGGTACCAGACTTATTGGGGTGATCACTACATTAGTCTAATAGATCACTACATAAATGTCTAATCAGTATGCTGTACACCTGAAACTAATATAATGTTGTATGTCAACTATAATTGAAAAAAAATTTTTAATTATATTTTTTAAAAGTTGAGTTTTTTGTGTCCTATGTACAGTACTGATTCGATGAAGCTGGGGACAGCAATCTGAGTCAAGATTACAGAATAAAAATAATTATGATGGAAAGGTAGCATGACAGAAAGAAAACTATGCTTTAAAACTATTAAGTGTAATAAATGCAAATAAAGACCATGTAATTCTATAAACATTTCCTATGGACAAAGACTGGGAAAACAACTTTAAAATGGAGACAAAAAATCTGACCAATGTCTTCTATTCTTGAGAGTTAGAAAATTCAAAATGTCCTTTTGTTTCCTTAATGTTGTTTAAAATATATATACACAATAAAAATTAAAATAATAAAAAGCCTTATATAATAATCCACTTAATTCTGGGCCAACAGAATGCACATCCTACTCAAAAGGTATTTTTTGTAAGAACATTCGTTAGAATATTTTATTATCTTTAAACACCCAGAAATTCTACACATTTCTCCCTAAATATATATTGCCACAGAAAAGACTATTCTGCTCATTGAATTTATACAGAATTTTGTCAAGCATTCCCTTTTTGCCAAAAGTAGCAAACAGAGAAAAGCAACCCTTACCTTATAGCAGCTAATGGATTAATTTGATCCAAACTAATGTGAAAACAGACTGAAGCAAATTAAATTCTATGTGTAAGCAAAATTTCTTCTAAAAATCTAAATAACAGAACTGGTTGACTCCTTGAGTGAATGTGCCTTCAGGCAGGAAAGTATATAATCAACAAAAACTAATGGGTTTCGCAGGCCGACATGGCTCAGCAGTTGAGCATTGACCTAGGATCCAGGAGATCATGGTTTGATTCCCGTTGAGGGCACATGCCCGCAATCGATCCCCAGTAGGGGGCATGCATGAGGCAGCTGATCCATAACTCTCTTATCACTGATGTTTCTGTCTCCCTCTCCCTTTCCTTTCCTCGCTCTGAAATCAATAAAGATATATTTGAAAAAACCAAAACAAAAATAATGGGTTTCTATTCTCTTTTTGAGCTCAATTAAGTTTTTGAAAAGAGACCATTTCTTGTTTCCTATTATATTCTTATCACTTATAGCATTGGTCACACAGTAAATTCTGGCCGGAAAGAGGAGGGAGGGAGTGAGGGAGGGATATAAAGACTATTTCTAGGAAAATACACTAGAATTTTCATGTCCATGATGATTTGCCCTGGGGGCAAAGTTCTTCCTTTTACATATTAAAACACGAAATTCAGTAGGAAAATCGCTGCTGCACATGGGTTAGTCAACTACATATATGGGTCATGACCGATAAGCATTCCTTCCTGAAAGCATTACCTTTGTGTCTCTCCTTGAAGTTTATTAATAAAGTACTGGGTAGAAGGTAAGACAAATCTTACTATGTCAATTGGATATATGAAAAAAATAGGCAAATGCTGGCTCTTACACTTCCTAGCTTTAACGTTGGGCATGATACTTTCTCAGCTTTCTCACCTATAAAATGGGATGAAAATGGTTCTTACCTCATAAGGTTATTGTAAGGGTTAAATACATTCATATAAAGTGCTTAGAATAGCGCTGACATATACTACACACTCAATAAATGTGAAATGCTATCTTCATTACCATTCTTGTCATTATTTTTTTTAAATGTCTTTATTGATTTCAGAGAGAGGAAGGAAGAGGGTGAGAGAGAGAAACATCAATGATGAGAGAGCCACTGATCAGCTGCCTCTTGCACACCGTTTGCTGGGGACCGAGCCCGCAACCCAGGCATGCGCCCTGACCGGGAATCGAACCACGATCTCCTGGATCCTAGGTTGATGCTCAACCTCTGAGCCAGGCTGGCCAGGCTTGTCATATTATTGTTATAAATAATAACAGTAGACAATTTTAAAGTATGCCCACAAGTGCCTTCTGAATGAGTAGCTTTCAACTACCTTGGGTTCTATTATGTGTATAATGTTAAAGTATTTTCATTGAATTTTGTATACAATTATATGGTATCTATACTATATGACTGATGATATCTTTTACGAAGTCAGTATTTTCTTTAAAAGTGATTAAATTAAATAGGCAGATATCCAGTTCAGTTACTAATTTTTTTCAAAAACACCAATGAAGATACTACTAGCATGATGAAGGATTGGTTAGGAGCAGTGCCAAAACTGAATAAAGTGACAATAGGTTTGATTCATGGTCCAAGAGACTGACAGTGACAAATACAAAGAGGCAGTACAGAGATAACTGGAGGTCACTATGAGATACTGAGATCAGAACGAGGGAAATGCCAAAATTCAAAATACAGAGCATGTTCAGAAAACAGTCAAGTTACCCGGTAATAGAGACATAGCACCAAGGTCACAAGCCATTAAAATAACTGCAAAATGGTAACATTCCTGCCAAGGATGCTTTTAATATGTCATAAGTACCCATCACACTGATTATGCCTGATTCATAGCATCTTAAAAGCAATGCCTGACTCTTCAAAGGTACGACTCTCTTGATTTCTTTTTGTCAAATATACTACCTTAGGGTCACTAATCTTAAAAAATTTGTTTTAGCATAATCTCAGCAGAGCATAAAATGGGTCAAATGCTAAAGGAATGTGTAATTACTGCCCAGCATTAGAGTAGATACAACTAAGACATATGGATATTACAAATCAATCATCTGAATATATGCATAATAAATGTTTCTACATTTTTTATGTAGGATCCAAGGCTTTCAATGTGCCTATTTAGAAGATTTCATGATGCAAGTATCCATTTTCCTATTCAACTCCACAGTGAGTATGAAACAGCGTTTTAGGACTCCATAATAAGCATATCCACCACCATTCCAATATTTAAATAGGCTGGTCTTTTTATAACATTTCGTTTCTAGAAGTAGTCCAGAAGAGGCCGAGTTGAAGAATGCCAATAAAGAGGTGTATATTTTTATTATACCTGGTCTAGCTCTTTTTAAAGTAGCTAACCTTTAAAAAGTACTTAAGTCAAGAAAGAAAATGTGAGAGACCATATATTCAGATTTCTTCATGGCTGAAAAAGTTTCAAAGAATTCAATTCCACAGAAATTCGAGTAAAAGCCAAAGCATTAAGCTGCTATTAATATCAACATGGTTTAAAGAAGTCTTCCTTCCCCAGGCCCCTCCCCAGCCCTGGTCCATGTCAGACCAGAAAACAGTGGTTGGTATGCAAGGTCCCAGCTTCAGAGCTGAGAAGACTAATATTTCACAAGAACTAGAACATTCTGGGAGAAGGAAAAATAGACACAGTTTCAATAAAGGGGCAAGGGGCATGATGTGAAGGAGGAAATCTCCCTAGAACAAGCTTTCCATAAATGCTTGCTTGGGAGACTGGAATGTAGAATTATGCCAGTGGCGAATATTAGTCTATATTATAAATACACACATATGTGCATGGAATATATGTGTATGCACATATACATATGTACATATATTCCACATGTATATATGAAATAAAAGCCACTTAAATGATAGATCATGAAAAAGCAAGTTATTTTTATAAGTCCAATATTATCAGTTTTTGTGCTAATTATATGAATACACATCATTACATATATATGTGTGTATACACACACACATTTAATCACCAAAAAACAACCCTATGGGGTGACTGTTTAGATCAGGCAACCACAGGTGGAACTCGAAAGTCAATAAATCTAGGAGCTTCTTTCATAGCTAACTTTTAAGTTGATAATTTTGTACGGTTCGAGAATGATGTTATAAATATTCAAATTGCCCTTTGCAGAAAAAAGGTTGCCCACCCCTGGTTTAGACTCATCCAATGAGGTGTGGTTTCTTTTCAACCATGAGATGAGCTTCTCAACATTCAGGACACATGCAGCAGCCTCATTCCCATCCATTGTCTTTTGAGGAAACAACTGGTGTTCAGCTGATTCTCATTAATCTGACTGCCTCTCAGTCTGAGTCCTATAAAGCTCTCTAAGTGATGCAAACATAACTGGCTTTCATCAGAATACTGAGTAGTGGTTTCTTGTCTCTCTTATTGTGATTCAACGAGAAATACACAAGCCCTGGGAAATACAGAAAAGAAAGAAAACTGGTTTTGAAAGAACCTGGTAAATGGCATTTGCAAGTCCTTGACAGTCAACTTGGTTGTGGTTAAGATCATAAATTGACCTCATCAAATCACATTTAATGTAGGGAGATGGCTGAATGAAGGGCAGCAATCATTAAATGGAAGCTACTAATTCTGTGATTTGTATATGTAAATATCACCCTCCCCCTGGTAAACAAAAGAACAGAAACAATGTCATCAATAGTAAAGCACCTTACATGTATTTTTAAATGCAGATAGAACTCATTTTCTACTACAGAATTCTCTTGAAAAAAAGGTGGGTACTTAAAGTTTCTTAAACATTGAATCAATTGTTAGATACCTAAAGTTTACGAGTATAACTTACACTGTAACCTTATAAGATATGAAGAAACACCCAAATGTTTCTCTTTTTTTGGACCTAGATTATTCTAATCTTAAAATGAGGCATATATACAAATTTAAACATATACATTTGGTGGTTTTAGAAAGTTCTGAGGAAATATTAAAAATAATAATAATGTGTAATTGGAGAAGGAATATTATTATTTTTTATTTTGAAAATGTTTTTATTGATTTTTTTTTTTAAGACAGAGAGGAAGGGAGAGGGGAGAGAGGGAAACATCAATGATGAGAGAGTCATTGATCAGCTGCCTCCTGCGCGCCCCCTTGCTGGAGACCAAGCCCGCAACCCGGGTATGTGCCCTGACCGGGAATCGAACCACGATCCCCTGGATCCTAGGTCGATGCTCAGCCGCTGAGCCATGCAGGCCAGGCTCCATATTTTAATCTTGAAAGAAGCTGTTGGTGAAGGGAATAGTGTATATTGTCCCTTTCTCTGTAATAAACATCCAGTACTAGCTCATAATCGAAGGATTTCACGTTATCCCTTTCTTGGTCACTCTACCACTTCTCCATTTATTAACATTTGAAGACATCAGTTTTGTGAATTTCACACCACAAGAGCCATATTTTCTTACAACAAATTTCTGTTAGTATCTGATGATATCCTAATGCCTACAATCTTGTTATATCCTGCTTAGCTTCAAAACAGATAAGGCAGCAGTAACACCAGAACTGAATTAAAGGTAAAATAAAATACTGAAAATCCCCTTTTTTATTGCTCTTTGTCCATGCACTGCAATATAACAAAACTCCACACCCCCCCCACACACACATAGGTTTGTGCATGCAGATTTTTCTACGTGTATGGCTGTAACTCCAAGTCTGAGTTCCAGGGAAGCTACCAAGCTTTGCTCTCCTGTGCAACTGTCAACATGGCTTTCAGATGACTAATAGTTTCTTAAGACATCAGTGGCATATTCTTTCCTATGTTTTATCCCATAGTTTTTAATTAAATGCAATCAAATCCTTCCAGGATTGCTTGTTTCTCCAAATAAAATTTCTAAATAAAATAATGACATCATACCAAATGTGTTTTACTTACATGTGCATTTCTTTTATTTGCCTCTAAGTTTACTATGTAGCTAAGGCTCTTCAGCTTATAAACAGACAATCATGTTAATCACTGCCCGATGATGACTACTCCTTTTTTTACAATATAATGTTATTAGCTTCCTTCCTATGGCATTAATATATATAACAATATTTCAACAGGGAGGATTTGCAAAATGGCTATCTTAGGGTTTGCACTACTTTCTATTTACCAGCAATCTATCTGCTTTTAATCATTTCCCAACTTACCAAGGAGGCTAGTCAATTTCAACATCCAAAACACACCCTATGGATGCTTACCAGTAAAGTAGAAATTTACTATGACATCCATAATTTATGTACTGTTTTAAACACATCTTGATATTACATACCTTTTAACTATTTATCAAAGTCTATAACTTGCCTTTTAATTTTGTTTATACCTTTTTTTGGGATCTCAGTATTTCTAACTGATACATATGCAGATAGAATGGTTTCCTATAGGCAAAGGTGTCAGACAAAGGTGCATGTAATCTCTGTATTTAATCTGTACACAGAACATATCATACAAAGAGTGGGCTAGACTCAGAGGAAGGAGAAGAGAAACTTGGTGGAAGAGATATCAATAATCTAAGATATGCAGATGACACCATCCTACTGGCAGCACGTAGCAATGATTTGAAAGGATTTCTGATGCAAGTGGAAGAAGGAAGTGCCAAAGCAGGTCTGCATTTGAATATCCAGCAGCCAGAAATCATGACTACAGAAGAAATACACAACTTTTCCATAGACAATGAAGACACTGAAGTTGTTGAAGATTTTGCTTACCTTGGTTCAGTCATCAATTCAAATGGAGACTGCAACCAAGAAGTCAACTGAAGGCTGAGACTCATAAGGGCAGCAATGGAAGAGTTAGGAAAGCTCACCAAGAGCAAAGGTGGGTCACTAGAGACCAAGGCTACGATCATCCACACTTGGGTTCCCAGTTACTATGTATAGATGCTAAAGCTGGACAGGGAAGGAGGCTAGTAAGAAAAAAATGGATTCATTTGAAATATGATGTTGGAGGAGAGCTCTACGGATATCCAGGACCACCAGAAAAATGAACAAGTGGGTCCTAGAGCAAATTAGACCTGAATCATTGCTGGAGACAAAAAATGATGAAACTGAAGCTCTTCTACGTGGGGCAAATCATGAGAAGGAAGGGTTCTTTGGAAAAGAAAATAATGCTGGTAAAAACAGACTGCAGCTGGAAAAGAGGAAGACCAAATATGAGATGGACTGACTCCATAAAGAAGTCATAGGCACGAGTCTACAGAGCTGAGAGCAGGGTTGTTGAGGACAGAGCATTGTCGACATCACTCATACATAGGGTTGCCGGAAATTGTAGCCAACTCAATGGCATGTGACACACAAACACATAATTAGCAAACTTCATCTGGGCTTGTTCCTTAAGACTTCATGCTTAGCAAGCCCCGCCCTACCCTAAGGTCAGGCAATAATCACCTACGTTTTGTTTTCTTTATAAACTTATTTTGTTAATTTACGCTTTTTAACCCAGATTGTAGGAATTTCTTTTAGGATATGATGTGAGGTTGGGATCTAACTTCCTCCCATCCAAGTAGTTTAACCAATTATCACAGAACTATTAAGTAATGTATCCTTGAGAAAGGTAGCTATAAAGTCTGGAAGGCGATTTTGATGTATCTAAAATAAAAATGGGCTTTTAAAACCTGAATGTGGAATCTTTCTCTTGCTATCATCATTAATATGTTCCTGAATAGTGGTAAGCTATAAAATGGCTCATTTAATCACATTTAATTGAGTCTACAATTTTATACTTAATCCAGGTTTAAACTCTGTTAATACTATTCTCTTCCCTCCCCTCTCATCATGGTGTTTGAGGCAAGTTGCCCCAGAAGGTGAAACCACTAAAAAAATTTGACAATTGGAAAACATTTCTAGGATATTAAAATGGGAATAGGATACTTGACTAAGAACCGCATCACTTTCAGGGAGGGAGGAAGATATATTTTAAGAATAATATGCAAAGAGAAGCACTAGCATGCAGCTGAGATAAGGAACAAATGCAAGACTTGGAGTCAATGTGACCTGAGGATCTAGTCCTCACTCTGCCACTTACTAGTAAAAAAATTGTGTAGTTTACATTACTTAGATATTTGAGCTCCAGTTATATCACCCAAAAAATCGGAATAACAGTATCTGTGTTCTCAGTGTTATTAAGAAAAAAAAAGTCTGATAATGAATGTAAAAGATGCACTAAAACCTACAAAGAACTCAACACACATTTATTATATAAAGTATTACACAAATATAAATTATCATCATCAATACAAACTCATTTACACACCAGGAGGTAGAACCCATCATACATGGATTTAAATTTTCCACCTGGTTTGATATCCTAATTCCAGCAGAGAAAACAAACTGATGAGGTATTTCCTTGGGTCAGGTTATAATTTGTGAGGATGCTAAAATCCTACTTGATAATTAGCAAAATAAAATAAAGGAACATAACATATAATTAAATGCATAATACCAGCACCCATTCCACTCATCAGCATAAACTTCATCAGAAAATAAAACAGCTTTTCCAGCACCAGAAGGCTGCCATACAGAGTGCAATCAATGTCTTCCTTACATGATACCAGTGGGGAGGAAACTTAGTCCTAGCACAAGGGCAATAAAAGCCTTACATTTTTGACAGGACAAATGTACCTTTAATTTGCTTTAATAAAATAAGAGATAAGTCAAGAACTAAAAAGTGCTTGGCTAACAACTGCATAATGCAGGTAACCAAAGGCGGCACTGTCATCAAAATACAGGGAGTATGTATCTGGTAAAAGAAGAAAAATAAAGGTGACAAAGTTCAAGTTAATTTAACGATATAAGTGTGTTATTTAGGAAAAAGAGGTGACTCACTGCTTTATTCAGAGTTCTGGGCTAGGAATATGGATACTTAAGTTCTAGTTTCAATTCCATAATTTCCTGGTATTGAATCTTGGGTAACTCTCAACTTCTCTACGCCTCACTTTTCTCAACTGTGAAATAAAGAGATTAAACTAGATCAATAGTCCCCAGGTGTTAGGATTCCAGAAGGCATGTCCCTTCTGGAATGCAAAAAATGAGGACTAACTTTCTAAACTGCCAAATTAGGCTATTATTTTAAAAGCAAAGCCCTTACCATTTATCATCACTATCTTTCTCATAAAAATAGGATATTTTATCTTGAAACATGGTAGAAAAGAAATAATCTCAGAGCAGTTCTGTATATTGAATTTGTTTGGCTTAACTCTCTGAGATCAACACTGGTCCATGGACCAGTGTTTCAGAACCAACGGGGCAATGGGGCCTAAGGGCACCACCTCTAGGTCTTACATTCCACGACTCTCTTCTGTACACTTTTTAATTTACAAAACTGGTATATGCATGTTTAGAAAACATGAATTAGTGTTGGGGGCTAGGGGTGAGGGGAGAGGAGTCTACTTTTTCTGGAAAAGCACTTCTTTTCCACTGTGCCCAGGCAAAGTCTGGTCGGGGGCACACTCTTTTTGGCCATGTGGCCATTTTCATATAAGGTTTATTGGACGTATTAATATTTAGTTTTTTTATTGCTTCCTTTTGAGATAATGAGAGTAGTAGGTTCATAGTCATCTTTTCAACACTGACTTGGAGGCAACAAGGCTCATGCTACTATCCCATCACTGTCTCTTTTCTTCCTTAATCAACCTAAGATGTCATTACATATTGATGATATAATGAAAATGGAGCCTAGCCGGTGTGGCTCAGCAGTTGAGCAGCGACCTAGGATCCAGGAAATCAAGGTTCGATTCCTGGTCAGGGCACATGCCCTGGTTGCAGGCCCGATTCCCAGTTGGGGGCATGCAGGAGGCAGCGGATCAATAACTCTCTCATCACTGATGTTTCTCTCTCTTCTCTCCCTCTCCCTTCCTCTCTCTCAAATCAATAAAGATATATTTTTTAAAAAAGATAAAAGAAAAAGAAAATGGAAAGTTGAAAGGCCTCAAAGCTCAAAGGTTCATGAAAAAGTGCCCTGTTTGTTTTACACTAGGGACCACGTACCATAGAATGCTATGAATGAATAGTAGGTTTCTTTAGGGCTATTCCCATACTTAGTAAAAATTGAGCTAGCGTGCTAATACAAACATAAATATAGTTACACTTTGAGCAGCCCATAGCCTATATACTCCTTTTAAATAAATTTATTTTGCTGTGGTAAGAAACCTTAACAAGATCTACCCTCTTAACAAAATGTATGAGTGTACAGTGTAGTTCTGTTGACTACAGACACAATGCTGTACAATAGATCTCTAGAACTTACTCATCTTGCTTAACGCAAATTTCGTGTTATTAGTAACACCTCATTCCACTCCACCCCCGCAACCACCATTCGACATTCTGATTCTACGAATTTGACTATTTTAGATGCCTCAAAAAAGTGGAATCACATGGTATTTGTCATTTCCTTACTGTAGAATTTAGCAATCCCACTTATGGGTACTTATATAAAAGTTAAAAAAAAAAATTGACATCAGGACCTTAAAAAGATGCCTGCAGTCCTGTGTTCACTGAAGCCAAGTTACGGAAACAACTTAAGTGTCCATTGGCAGATGAATGACAAAGAAAACACGGTGAATACATACAATGAAACACGTTCCAGCCTTTTAAAAGAAGGCAATTCTGTAATATGTGACAACATGGATGGGCCCTGTGGGCATTATTCATTGAAACAAGCCAGTCTATGGCCTGCCTTGGGCTCCCAGTCTGTACTCCTTGGCCCTGCTTCGCTGTGAAGACAAAGTGCTTTCTCAGTACCCATTCTGGCCTGAGATTTTGAAAGTAAGAACTTCACTCAAATTGCTTGAAGGAACCAATCCAACAAATATGTAACTTTTTATCTCTGTCTGGGATCCCAGTCCACTTAGCATTAGAAAGAGGGGATTACCACACAGAGAATGAGGCAGAATAAAAGAGGACTTTGTGACACTAGGACCAAAAACACTGCCTTTGGACTTGAGATAATGGAGTGGGGCAAGGACTGGAGGTGGTCATATTCTGGGTTCCAGCTCACCCAGTTCATTCAGCTCCCCTTTGACTGTCCTCTCTTGCTAGGAAGACTTCCCTAGTCAGGCTCATCCTCATGTCATCCTTTTGAAACTGAACATTTTCTAAAACTCACGCAATATATATAAAGTCTAAACTCTACTTGTAGCACTAATGTGCTTGTTTTTGAATTCCCACCATTCTACTGAAACAAAAGATGGTCCACAGAAAAATCTTTAAAATCTTTTCCCAGTTGGGGCTAGCGCAACATCCTAGAATCACAAATTTCTCCATCCCCCCTTGTGATGGACTATGCCAGCAGAGCTAAAAGCCTGAATCTGTTAAGATATGTGTGCCTCGGAGACCAATGCATCAACACAAAAACTGGGATGCAGATCCTGTGAACGCACAAGGAATTTGCTTGAGAAGCACAGCACATCATCAGTGGTTAAGCAAATGACTACAGAGCAAGGGATTAAATTCCTAAACCTGTTCCTGCTACTTCTCTAAGATCGCTGAGCCATTTTGATACTGTCTACGGAAAATAGGCCTTTTTAAAAATATATATATCTTTATTGATTTCAGAGAGAGGAAGGGAGAAGAGAGAGAGAGAGGGAAACATCAACGATGAGAGAGTCGTCATTGATCGGCTGCCTCCTGCACACTCCCTGCTGGGGATCGAGCCTGCAACCCGGGTTCAATTTCCTGACAGGAAACCAAACCTCGATCTCCTGGATCCTAGGTCGATGCTCAACTGCTGAGCCACGTCGGCCGTGCCAGGCATTTTCTAACAGCACTGGAGTTTTTCTCTTGGGCCAAAACACTTTTGCACACAGCACACAGCTCGACAAAGTGCCCAATTCGAGTAGGCAGCCTTTGTTGCCCACACGTTGACAATACTGGCCTCTGTTCTTACCCTAAGAACTCTGTAACCGTCCTACTTGCCTTGTTAAGCATTTCTCAAGGGCCTTGCCCTATAGAGGCAGGAAACCAACTGCATGATAGCTTTAAAGGTTACATTTTCTAACAATAAATCCTACTCACTTTTTTGTTTACTTTTCCTTTTGGGCTAGGCAAAGGGCAGCATTTTATTTATTTATTTATTTTAATAGTTGCTTTCTCTTACTTATTTTTTTTTTCATTTACCTGAGGCTTTAATTTTGTATTTTTGGCCATCTGGAACTGGCAATTTCTAATGAACCAAACAATTTTATTGAGATAGGAACGGCAATGGGTAGTTTTAAATATCATTTATAACTCACTATCCATTAACCTGGGGATATACAGTTCTTTTATAGTATCCAGCCATTATTTAGCATTGAGAGGGGGAGGGAGGAAAAGAGAGAGAGAAAATTCAAGTGGAAGATCTTGACAAAGGAAAACTTTCAGACACCCATCTCTTCTGTGTCGTGTTCCCCAGAGCCCTCTCTCTGGTTAATGCGCCGCAGGGAGCCACGTCTTTCCCGATTCCTCCAAATAAGACTGCTACGAGCCCTCTGGTCAGCCCGTTACTGATGATTCTGGGTTCCCAAATGACGTTTTGCTAGTCAACCTTTCTCTCGACTTTCCTTCCTCAACAGTCAAAGTAATGTCTTTTTGCATCTCTTGAACCTGCTCACATACCCGAATTATTTGCCCAGCTTTTCTCTATCGCTACCGAAAGTTGACATTAGTGCGCATCCCTCCCCCCTTATTTTCAGCTAAAATAGCCTTCTTGGCACAGTAAAGGGAAGGGGAATCTTGCCGACCCACCCCCAGCTGTTCTCCAGTCTAAGCTTTCCACGGGTACCCTGTCCAGCCCACGGAATTCAAAACTGGATTCCTAGGAAATGTGAACGATGGTGGCAGTTTCAAAACAAGACACACAAAACTGCAAAAGCTACCATCGTTTTACACCATGCCACAGAGCGAGTGCTTCCCGTGCTGCATGGTGTGGCATAAATGTGCTTCTATTAACATCATAAAACATTTGAAATTATTTTTTTAAAGTATGCACATATGAACGTCATTAAAATGCTCTGTAGCATTGTAAATCCAGAGTAATTTAGACAACAACCTTGGTTGCTTTTACTGAAAAACTAACATCTGTCTGTTATTAAAGTTATGCAGAGCAAACAACTCAGTTTCAACCCCGTGGTGGTTAGGCTATGAAGTCTCACTGAACAGTCTGAGGTTAAAAATCAGTTAAAACGGGATAGCCAGCTTCCAGTAATCTTTCAACATATAAAAGTCCATCCAATGCCCCTTCCCATTCATCCACAAAACTATTGGCTACACAGGAGGAAGGCACCATAAAGCCTTCTCTGACATTTGCAGCTCCGCACGCTGCACGGACCAGCAGTCCACGGCTTCCCAGTCCTCCCTTTCTGCTCAGGTTATGCAGCCTCCCGAGGTGCCTTCAACATGCTCCTGCACCTGTCCTGGGGAAGGTCTCCAATAAGCATGTCATCACCCAACTTGAAGGCCTGACACTTTGTAACTTCTGTGGAAGTTGATGATATTGCTTTACTCCCTGCTGTTCTGAAAAAACACTTTCTTTCCTTGGCTCCTGAGGCACAGCATGAGTTTTGTTTATATCCTTTACTTTTCTTAACACTCTCTTGGCAAGTTCTTGTCAACCCCCACCCTACGAGGAGGCACCAGTCTCGCAGATTTTATCTGCACGCCCATCCTCTTGGGCTCCAAAGACTCTGCTTTGGATTCGCCTATTATCTTCTGACACCTACCAAGGATCTCTCCAGGCATTATTTCTGACTGTATGCTTAAACTCACTTAAGGTATTAACACCTTTATAAAGCCATCATTTTCACCCTGCCCCCTGACCCCGCAGACAGCACTAACTTCCTTGTTTCCAAAAGGAGTATCAATTTTCAACTGTCTTGGAGCAAAGCCCGTGCTTATTATCTGGTTCTCTTTCTCCCTTGTCTCCTATTTTGTGAATTTCCCATTCTAACGGCTGGTCTGTTTACTTCGTTCACATTGCCACAAAGGAGTTAAGGTACTCATCACATCTCACATGGAAGGCAATAATAGCTACTTAATTGATTTTCAATCCCCACCCCTTTCTCTGAGAGGGTTCCCACATTTCTACCAGATGAAGTGGCCGTTGATGATCAGACTCCCGCCCAGCATTGCAGAGCGGTAATCTCTGCTCTATGAATGTGAAAGGGAACCAAAGTTTTACTACTCTGAAGGTGCCTTTTAGGGATATTGATTTTAAGCTGTTTTTTGTGTGTGTGTTTTAAATGAAACAAAAAACTCAGAACCTCTGACCCTCCTCTTCTTGTCTAAGAGATTCAGACAGAAAAATCTGCTTCAGGAAGGAGGTTTTAGGATGCTGCCTTAGCCTTATCTGAATTAAGTATGATAAATAGGAGGGTTTCAGGCCGGGGCTTGTTAGCTAGATACCCCCTGAGGCCCATTGTTTCTAAGTCATCTACCCAGGATTTTCCTGCCACGTGTGTTCTGCTCTTCCCCCACTACCTATAAATCACCCATTCTCACTTCTGAAATCTAAAATGTCATATATACCCAATATTGCTTCGCTGCCTTTGGAATTTTCATGTCTACGTGAATTCCCTATGCACATGTATTAAATATTTTATTTTTTCCTGTTAATCCGTCCCTGTTAATTTGATTATTAACCCAGCCAGAATTTAGAAGGTGGGAGGAAAAATGTAACCACGAAGAAACTTCATTTCTTTAATCTGACCTTTTCTCCTTTCATTTCTTTTTTCTTTTTTTGGTTAATCCTCACCTGAGGATATTTTTTCAATTGATTTTTAGAGAGAGTGGAGGGGGGGAGAGAGAGAGAGAAAGAGAGAGGGAGAGGAAGAGAGATATCAATTGGTTGCCTCCTACACAAGCCCCAATAGGGGCAGGGGCTCAAACCTGCAACCCAGGTACATGCCATTGACTGAGAATCGAACCTGTGACCCTTTGGTTCACAGGTTGATGCTCTAACCACTGACCAACACCGGCTGGGGCAATTACTTTTGATGCAAACTGGCCCCGTCTAGCCCCCTGACTCACCTGCCTCCTTCTCCCATGCAGGCCCACGCCCTTAATCATTAAGCCCCCAGGACAATGAGGCCTTGGTCAGCATTAAACAATCCTAGGAACAAAGCCTTGGGTCTATGGATCACAAAGACAGAGTTTCAGTCCAACTAAAGAGAACATCTAAGTCCCAGTTGTGTTTCAGCTCCAGGCCCAGTAAAGTGAACAGACCCCACAGACCACGCCCTTGTGAAACCAGATGAAGCAATATGACATGGCTGGCACTGGGATGAGGTACACTGATCAGCTCCCCCCAACCCTAGTGTCAACCAATCAATACAGACCACACCTCTAACTCCACCAGAATTACTGATTTCCCCCCTTATAGAGCCCATTCCCTAGAAGCCACTGGGGAGCCAGGCCTTGAAGTACAAGCTCACCTGTGACTCTGGGCGTGGTGTTATTTCCTTACAAATATACCTTTACTTTCTTGGCTGTAAGCTCCTGATGGTGTTTGATTGGGCTTTGATGTGTGCAGGCAAATGGACACCTTTAGTCCAGTAACAAAACTTATTATTTTTTAGCCCCCACAAATGCTAAGGTGCCAAGGTCGTCATGTTCCATAAAGTTACTATTCTATCAAATCTGTATGGAAAAAAGCCACAAAAATGTAACTAGACCGGGATCTCATAGACAGGATGAAGTCATTCCTGGTAACGATCGCCTTAGATGTCTTTCTCTCCAGAAACAGAAACTGAGAGAGTGGGCCTTAGGTAGACAGGCAAGAGGTCACAGTTCCTTTTGTTCTCTATTCAAGCATCATAAAATCCAGGATGACTGTCCTGGATGATAAATATCAAATGGCACTCAAAACCTGGGAGCAGACCAAAATAGTACGAGTGAGGAGTTAAGGCAAAGCCTCCCATTCATGTGGAATGGGTCCTTAGGGACAGGGGTATTAGAATCCTATGCTTTGCAAGCCAGTTGGTTTAGATTTCTTATACCTTCCGTTTCTCGCTGAACAAAAGCCTCGATTAAAGTATCCATGTTTCTCAATTGTGTTAAAGAAAATAAAGCAGCCCCAGCCCTGCCCCATGCTCAGGTATACCAAACAAAAGGTTTCCACGAACTTATAAAACATCATGCTAAAAAACAGGAAGGAGCATGGATTATGTAAAATAACTGATGCCAAATTACTGGCAACTCTTTCTTAGAGAAAATCAACTGGAAGGTACATACATAGAATATATTTATGTCCTGATGTCTTTGGGCAAATTCTCTCCATACCACTGTGAGAAAGAAAAAGGCATACAGGAGGGATAACAGTACAGTTGGGTAGATTTTAATTTGGTTGAAAAATTAAATTTAAAGTCTATTAATAATTAGATTGGTGTCAACCCATTTGGAGGCTCCTGGCAGTTAATCTCAGGCATTTCTCCTTGTTCCTGCCTTCTTAAACATATCAGTGACACAGAAGATGTTTGAAGTACACTTGTTAAATGTGCAAATGACACAACACCTGAAGGGATTCTAATATGACAGATGACAGAATTGAGATTCAAAGTTTTTGTAATAGGTAGTGATACCGTTGTAATTAACTAGTTATTAATAACAGGAAAGGAGCAAAGGGAAGGCCAGATATTATAGGCACGTTCCCTGCAAAACACTGGGGGAAGGGATCCAACAAAGGGAAGACGGACATATGCCTAATAATAATAATAATAATAATAATAATAATAATAATAATAATAAAGTGAGAGTATGCTACCTGACCACAGAATCAACCTGTGCCCCCATCAAGATGAAATTACTATAAAAGCTAAAATCTACCCTAAAGATTTGACCGTGGGGGTAGGGGATAGGTGGAAAAAAGTAAAAGAAAAGCATATTAAAGTAACAATGAAGTATAATTTTATATTTGTCAGATTAGCAAAGATTTAAAAGAATGACAATACAGGGCTCAGTGTTGCAAGGGTATGAACAGTTCTTGCCTTATGACACTGTTAATAGTAGTTTCCATAGATACACCCTTACTCAAAAACAATCTGACAAATTATACAAATAATCTTGGAAAAGTACATTTTCTTTGGCACCAAATTTCCATTTTTTCTGAAACGTATTCTAAGGAAATATTCAGACAAGTGAGCGCTTAAAAAATAATAAGATACAAAAATAAAGATCTGACCTTCAAACCTATAATGTATAAGGCATTGTTCAATTGCATTCTGCAAAGATCAGCCTTTATTTGGACTGTCAGGTTAAATAATGTAATATGGCATTCTGGGAGGGTCACTGACAAATTATAACAAATGAGAAAGGGAGGAACCAATATTCTGGAGGGGTCAATAAATAAGGAATGGTTGATAAAACTAGGATTAGGTACCATAGGAAAGTACCTTGGAAAAGTGAACAAAATAAAAAAAAGCTTCGGCTATTTCGATAACTGTTACGAAGGACAGGTAAGTCTTAGATTCTATATCCTTCCCTCAGGGCAGGACTGAGTGAGAGCTACCAGGAGGACATCACAACTCAGTGCTAAGAATATATCATTAATGGAACAGGAGACCACAGAAAGTAAAGAATTCTATGCCACTGAACATTTCTCTCTCAGGGGTGTTCTAGAAAGTACTGCTGCATTCGAAAAAGAGATTAAATTAGATGATCCTCTAAGGCCCCTTCCGACAAACAAGATTTCATTATTCTGTGAAACAAGTGTTACCCCAAATCAGAAGAGAATCACAACTTCAGAGTTTTCTACCATTTTTCAATCTGCTAGTCATTCAGAGTATTTCAGTTTGGATGCTGTGCAAATAAAATTCCTGACTGCCATAACATTACTAAGACAGTGCTTTGAGTTCATTTGCCAATCACGATGATTGGTCTCGCTGAGCCTTATATGCTTTAACCCAGCCTCCCAGGTCCCAGAGGCACCTTTGTAAATGGCTGGTTGGATTCAGAATTTCAGCTGACGACCATGGAGTAGAGATTTTCTCCTGTGGAGCTGAGGAACAAAACCAGCCTCATTAGACTATGAGCTAAACAACTAAACTTTCTGCTTTAGAACCTTTCTCCCACTAATCTGTGATATGAATGTATGGATGCATATATGGATGCATGGGTGCAAGTATATATAAGTGACATGACACAGTAATAGAAGAAAGGTGAAGGGAAAGAGGAGAGAATTGACAACATAACCGTATGAGATATAAAACACTGTCTGCAACTAAGACAAGCTCCTAGCAGGTTTCCAAATGCAAATGAGAGGAAAGCCCTCATTTGCCATTGATGGGCAAAAGGCAAGAGCAGAAGGGAAAAGAGGGAAGTAAAAGCCCATGGCCCTGGTGGTAGACAACTCAACAGAGAGGCTATAATCTGAGCTCCGTGGAATTGTGATTTATTCCAACATAACATTTTTTCACGATAATCATCTCGTTATTGGGCCACTATTAAAAATATTGGTGAAATAAAATCTCTAAAGCTGGGAAGTTTCACCTGGGAAGGGGTTATAGCACTACAAATCAACAGAAGCCAGCGAGAAGTTAATTGTGCATTGGCAAATTGCAGTTTGCTTCTCATTAGTATTGGAAGATTAGTGCATTCGGTTCCATACCGGAGAACCTACAAAATACAAATAATGTCCATTTTCTTTCTCATTTTTTTTGTTGTTCATGCAGCACATATTTATCTTAATGAGTACATGGCTTTTTAAATGATAGCTGTAAAACAAAATAGCACTATTTGCATTTCAGAGTAATCAGAAATATCCAGCTTGAAATTTGTCCAGAACTAAAATGGAGCTGAAGAGAATCTGCCTCATGCTGATCCGTTCAAAATCTGAAATTATGGCTTTAAAAATCTGCTACAAAATGATAAAAGTGCTCCTTGCGTGTCATATTAAAATATATAATACACCTAGTTTAACATTATGAAAGCAAAAATAAGCAGTGTTCACACCTTTTGAAAAGACTGCGATCTACACAAATGTGACTTCACTTTATCATCACCTAAGACCTACTGAAACCCCTACAATCTGATCTCTGTCCTTTCCACTCTCCTGAAATTGTCCTTGCAGCATCAGCAATATGACCAAGGCCAACAAATCCAACGACCTGCTTTTTCATCCTCAACTCACTTGTTTCCTCTCTATAAATTTAGATCTTTGATTAAATCCCACCTTTCTGAAATTTTCTCCTGGGCTTTCTAAACACTGCTTTAGTATGATTCCCCCACCCGGCTTCTCTACCTTTCTCTTCTCTAGCAATTCTTAGTTCTACACTTGGATGAGGTTCCCATCAGAATTCTTTCCTTGGCTGGCTGTCTTTCTTACACACGCTTCCCTAGTGATCTCTTTTAATCTCAGAACTTAAATTATTTCCTTTCTGGGGACACCTGTAAAAATACAGGTAATTACTAATACCCATTCAAACCACATATGTTCACCTCTCTATTAGGCAACTGTAGCTATATACTCGATCTATACCTCAAATCAGAGAAGTTCACAAACAACTTCTCCCCAAACAGGATCCTTCCTTTGAATTTACTACTCTTTTACTAAATAAATAAATAAATAAATAGGTATCAACACTCAACAAGTTATTCAGGCTCAGAATTGTCTTTGATGTTTTCCTGCCCACATTTGAAAGAATCAGGTATGTTGAGCCATTTTCCTGGATGAAGCTGTTTGCTCAGACTATTGTGATAAACGAGTAACGAGATTCTCCTTCAGTTTTCCCTCCATCCACTTTATTTGTATCTGTCAGCTCAGTCTTCCCAGAACCACCTCTGATAATATTCCAATGTTACTTAAAATTCTTCAGTGGCTCTCCTGCTGCCTTATAAACAAAATCAAGCTCCTTACAATTTGCATTCAATGCTGTTCCTGATATAGTCTCAAACTTCCTCTCCGTGGAACTTCTCTAATTACTATAAACATAGCCTATGCTTGGCCAACACAGACTGCTCACTACTCCTGACACACTGCACTTTCTTCAGCTTGCATCCTGGTATAATCTGCCCTTTCTACCTTGAATTCTAATTTTTCTTCCCCCTATCTTGCCGAACCCCCACAGGCTACACCGAGATCTCAACCTGCTGCAAGCCCGCCAAAGAACACCACCACTTCTATGAAGCTTTCCCACGCCCCCCGCTAGAAGTTGCCCCTACCTTCTCTGACCTCCCAAAGTATTATGTTCTGCATTTCAGGGTCCATTTTTATTGTTAAGGATAAAGACAAATGACAGCAAATACTGAGAGGTAAAGCAAATGGCTGATGGCTGACTCATGTCCTTAAAAGAGTGTTTATAAGTTTTCTACAGTTATCCTACAGAATATTACTTATTAACGTACCATGATTTTTTATAAAAATAAATTTATAGCACATTATTGGTAGCAATCTGTGTATTACATGCAATGCCAAAATAGTTACCTACTTACATATTTAAACTCGTAAAAGACTACCATTGTGATATTAACTGAAACGAGGATTGGGATGAGACTATGGCAGGGAAGGCCTTTGTTAAAAGCATACACACAGAGCTTGGCATCACCACAAAGTTATAGTTCCCCATGCAACCAATAAATATTTAACACACATACATAAGTAACCCCACTAGCACCACTAGCTTCCACTTTACTAGGTACACAGTAGAGGCTGGGTTCATCTAAAGCACCCTGAAGTGAAATAGGGACAAAGAGAAATACAGTGTTGTCACAGCCTTGCTAAATCACTGTCCTGGAAAGCTATGAATAAACTAGTATTTAAAAATTAATAATAACCACCGATACCACAACAATAGTCTTTCTTTCCCCAATCTTAAAACATAGCAGTACCATGGTATATTTTCTGTGCACCGTTCTCTGAGAAAGCCCTGAACATATCTAGACCTTTACATGAAATTTGGCTGATTACTCTGCAGTCCTGAGAAACTCCACTTTATGGGTAGAAAACTGGAGCCCAGGGTGTTTACATCACTGGTCAGGGTAAGAAAAAGATGAAGGTTTTCTTACTCCCAGTTGAGTGCTTCAGCCAGTAGACCGGTAAGAAAGGGCGATTAGCAGGGCGAGGTTTCTTTTCTTTAAGTAGGCTTCTCAGAGGTATAACCAAAAGGGGATGCAGGAAAGAGAAACAAACAGGAAATTCCAGAGGGAAATGATCGATTCTACTACGATTTCTGAAAGTGAAGTAATGAAGGGGAGAGGAAGGTCTTCCTGGAGGGCGAGACGGAAGAAAGGGGGGGAAACGGGAATTTCAAAGTCAGGTAAGTCAGTAAGTTTGGTGAGAACACTGAAGCCGGCAAAGTACAAAGAAATCCAGGAGTACGAAGTTGAGCCAGTTAGGAGGCTACAGAATAACCAAGTGGACAGAACACTGGAATATGATGAGATTGAGGTTTAATGGTGCCCAAGCCACTTCGCCACCAGGTGGTAATTGACAAGGTATTGACACCCCAAGGCCTCAGGTTCCTCCTTTGTAAAACAAGTTTCCGCAGCACGGTATCCCCAGCCCGTTCCAGAGCTAATAGCCCATATACGATACAGGATTCCAATAGACAGGGTCACACCAAGTTTTGTGAAGGAAGACAGGAAACTGCCCGAAGCCTATAAAAGTGGGTATATTGGGCAGTGCTATCAGATAACAAGGAGTAAGTGTAATCTAGAATCTAAATTCAGTTCTATTTAACTAACCTAACTCAGCATAATAATCACTAGCAAGAGACATTTCTATAGTATAATGTATGCTAACAGAAAGGAGAGTGTGAAAGAAAAACTGAAGATAAAGGGGGAAATGGATGAGAAAACACTCTGGAAAAAAACCACACACAACAGCGTGGCTCAGTGGTTTCAGTGTCGACCTAGGATCCAAGAGATCGAGGTTCGATTCCCGGTCAGGGCACAGGCCCGGGTTTCGGGCTTGATCCCCAGCAGGGGGCCTGCAGGAGGCAGCTGATCAATGACTCATCATTGATGTTTCTATCTCTCTCTCCCTTTCCCTTCCTCTCTCTGAAATAAAACACACACACACACACACACTAGTCATCATTGGCCAATCATACTTGGAGCTAAGACACTTAAGCCCTTCTTAAGAACAGTGTGTCCAGAGTAAGAAAAGAGCTTCCTTCTGGATGTTGAATGGTAGGCATAGCTTGAGAAAGAACCTCTCATTTTTATAGGCACTTTCTAACCCAGAGGTTCCCAATTTTTCCCTGCAACTCCCAAGTCTTGAGGTGCAGGTAATTCACAGAGCAACGTAATAACATACAAAAGCCAATAAGCACTCGGTTTGGTGACATCTTCCAAACATACCTTTGAAAGATACCTCCAGCAATTGTTCTATAAAGTAGACAAATTATTCCCAAATAAACACCAAAGAAGATATGTTGTCAGTTAATTTGCATAGTCATCATATACCTGGAAAGTAACGGACTTTTCACACACCTTCCTTCTGTAAAAATATTTTTAGTTAAGCTGGCACTAATCTGTGCAGTCTTGTCAAATGCTGAAAATGAATTTACCAGAGCAAGGAGCATCTGGCTAAACTAATCATAGGCAGTTGTCAGCTCTTTTCCTGTAAATCGTCAGTAGAAATGACCAAAGTTGGGGGGGAAAGTTGAAAAAGGCAGTGATTCCAACCCAACCAGCACTTTAATACAAACATAGTAATTAATCTCCATGCAGGCCGACAGCAGTGTTACAAATAATACCATTTGCCATGCAGGCCCCAGCACACTGCAGTCCTGTCTGCCAGCAGAATCAGGAAGGCAGTCAAGGTACTTTGCTAACAGAGAACAGAACTGCTGCCCTTCAAAACAGTTTTCATTGTTCATGAATTTCCTAAAAGGCGGCTCAGAAGACTTTTTATATTTCTTTCTCCCCTTTTGATTTCACCAGTCAAAAACACTTCCTAGTTTCCTATAACGTCAGTCAGTATAGAGCTATGGCACCACCACCTGTTGTGACATTACTTAAATGCTGACATCAAACGACAGCCCATTAGATACAAGAGAAATAGAGCAAGAAATGTGGTGTTCAAGGAAATGTAAATGATTCCTTTCCATAACGACATAAAAGGTGGTTGCAAAACAGAAGCCTTAAACTTGTTCCAACTTGTTTTTAATCTTCTGGAAATAGGTTCATAATGCGGAGTGTGCACATGACTGTCTTAAGTAGCAGTAGGACTTTGGGTATTAACAACATTCTTTCAGCCAAGTGGCCAAAAGCTGTGATAATGGTTACTATCATCCCTTGACTACACTTCTTCAGGATATTCAAAATAAATTCTTCCTTCCACTTCCCTCCCTCCCAGAAATACATGCTAGGATAACAAGTAGCATATCCTCACTGGTATAGTCCTTGCTAACTCACTATTCTCTAAAGGGGGGAGAGGGGGAGCCTAGAGATGGTGTCTGCAAATGTCAGGTCAAACTGGTTCAGGTACCTCTCCTAAATAAATGTTTTAAAGAAGTTGTTCTAGTTTAGGACTTAAAAAGCAGGATCAATGGAAAATAATTAAAAGCAAAGCAATGGAATAAAATATATGCAGTTTTAGTAATTGCTCTTAAACAGATACAGGGTCTTAGAAACCTAACTTAAGGAATTAGGTTGCTGAAGATCCCACATTGGGTAACTCATTTGTAAACATCTTAATGTTTCATGGGAAAACAGCTTTAGAATCATAAAGGAATCACATTATCTTATGAAGAGTTTGTGAATACGTTCCCCCCATTTATATCTAAGACACCTAAAGATATATTCATCTAAGTTCCTACTGTGGTTAGGAGCCCTTTCCAGAACAAAGTCACAACGCGTACCCATCAACAATTCTTCCAGTGGTGTCCGCCTCCCTAACAGGCATGGGAATACAATCCTAAGACCCAGGGACGTTTTCTCTCAGTTTCCCTTCTGGGTCCTAAGACTTCATTTCAAAGCTTGATACTCTGTCTTTGGCTGTTTGTGGGAACGGAGGCCAGTGTCCCCAAGTTCGATATTGAAAACTGGAAATAACCTAATAAAATGCTACACTACCATTAAAAATCGTGAAAATGTTTAGTGAAAAGGAAACATGAACATGATAGATTGTTATGCAAGAAAACTACAGCAAACATATGAACACTATATTTTCTTTTTTGGTTTAGGTAACCAATTTATTCAAGTGCACGGAAAAAAATAAACCTAGGAGCTATAAACCAAAATATTGACAGTGTTTATAGCTGGATCATAGTAAATACTAATTTTCTTCTTTTTAAGACTTTCCTAAATTCTCTATAATAAGCACTATTATTTTTGTTTTTTGTTTTCATGGTGGTGTTTTTATTTTTTTTTTATTTTAGGGAGGGAGGGAGGGGAAACATCCATGTGAGAGAGAAACATCAATTGGTTGCCTCCTGCCTGGGCCTGCAAGCTAGGTATGTGCCCTGACCAGGAATTGAACCCGGGACCTCCTGGGGCACAGGATGAAGCTCCAACCAACTGAGCCACACCAGCCAGGGCAGAAAGAGTTTCTTAAACAAAACACAAAGAGTCTAAGCCAGAAAGGGAATGCTTGATAAAAACTGATTATAATAAAACTTTTAAAATTCTGTTCATTAAAAGGCAGAGTATTAAAAAAAAGTAAAAATTGAAGCCTCAGCTGTGACCAGATATTTGCATCACATATTACTGACAGTGGATTAGTATCTCCAATATTTAAAGAATTTATTAATAGATTTGAGAGGGGAAAAAACACAAAAGAAAATGAGAAAAAAAAACTAATAATTTTTTTGAATAGCCAATAAAAATCTTTAGCCTCATTAGCGATCACAGAAATGCAATCTGAAACCACAGCAAGACGCCATTTTACACCCACTAGGTTGACAAAATTTAAAAGTTTGACAATATTAAATTTACCCAGAATGTGTAGCAAAAGAAATACTTATACCCTGTTATTGAAAGTATAAATAGTTACAGCTGCTTTGGGAAAAAATAGTTGGAATTATATGGTAAATTTAAAGACAGACACACACACACACACTCATGGCCTGATCATCCTAATCCTAGGTTGTTCACACTGGAGCAACAGCTCCTGATGTGTGGTCAAGGGACACTAGGGGTCTCTGAGGCCCCTTCAGTAGGTGCCTGAGGTGAAAACTACTTTCATAAACATACTAAGACATTGCTGCGATCCTGAAGGGAAGTGCATGCGGTGGGCCTGCAGGCTCAGCATGACGTGCAATAACATCACCACTTTGAGGGCTGGTGGAGCGGGTGCCTTCTTATGTTTATGTCACAAAACCAGCTCAGTTTTCATTTCTAAGCTAATAAAAATTGATACATTTAACCCACATAAGCAAAACTGCTTAGAGCCCTCCTTTCTTAGGAGTGTACAGTCTTTTTCTGAGATCTAAATGTTCGAGGAAGGTTGCCCCGGAGGTAACTCTTTGAAAATGTGCAACCAGGGGACAAAACATTGATCACATTAGCTTTGTTTGTATTAACAAAGGACTTCATGGTGGGGGGTGGGGGGCAACCACATGCATGTTGAGAGAAGAATTACTAAGTAAACTGCGGAATATTCATCCAGCGGAAAGCTGCGGGCGTGGCAGGGGAGCTGAAATTGAGGCTCATCCGCAAACGTCCATAAAGGTCAGGAACAAAATGTTTAATTGAAAAAAAACACAAACCTAATTGCAGAACAATGCATATGTTTAGGGATATCTCCTGGGAAAACGGTAAGAGAAACAGGGATTGGCATACATGGTCCAGGACAGTGGCTGGCTCGGGGCTGGGAGGAGGAGGGTGGGAGCCACCAGAAAACGGGAGGCACTCCCATGGCACCGACAGTGTCATCTCCTTGGTAGGTTCACAGATTTTTAAGTTATTACTCTTTGTAATTTACATGTTGAGTGTATGTGTACATGAAATATTTTGTAATGTTTTTTAAATGTCTTTATTAACTTTTAAAAATATTAAAGACCGCCATTTGCCTAGTTTCTTTCTAGTCTTTCAGGAAGGGAGTTGAGCCAGGCACTACTCAACAGCCCCTGTGGCACTCCCTTCGTTTATGTTTTTATTTTCATTTGCCCATTTCTGTATTACTTTCTAACCTGCTTTCAAAAGCAGTGATACGCACATCTCTCAGCCTTTCCTACATATTTAATTATTCCATCATCTTGAATGTATCAGAATACTGTCAATAATAATTGACCATTTTATTGACATTATTGTATATCACAGGGTGATATTCAAGGCATGACTAGGCAGCAGTATGTATTATACGATGCCAAAGGCCCCCCTTTTCCATAAAACAGCACTGTGCAATGGTATCTTGCCTGTTTCCCACATTGTATAATCAGTCAGTATACAATACATAAGGCAAAAGCCAATTAAAAAATTAGTGTTGCTCGGCAGGGCGTGGCTCAGGGGTTGGGCATCAACCAGGAGAGATCAGGGTTCAATTCCCAGTCAGGGCACACGCCAGGGTTGGGGGCTCAATCCCCAGCAGGGGTCGTGCAGGAGGCAGCTGATCAATGACTCTCATGATTGATGATTCTCTCTCCCCCTTCCTCTCTCTGAAATCAATAAAGAAATATTAAAAAAAAAATAGTATAGAGGAATTTTTGACCAATGTATTGTTAAGAAAAAATCAAATGAAATATTTAGAAATCAATGAACAATAATAACATCTTCTTGGTTATTCTCAAATAACTCATAGTATAAATATCTTTCTTAAATTGCAGGAAGGGACAGTCAAGAAATGTGGAAACAACTTTAATATTCCTCAAGTCAGGAGGGGGAGGTAGGGAGGGAGGCTTTATAAGGAGCTACAGTTTTTTTCTCTTTTTTTTAAAATTGAGGTATAATTGACATATAACATTGTATCAGTTTCAGGTGTAAAACAGCCTGTTTTGACATTTTTATAAAATGTGAAATGATCACCACAATAAGTCTAATTAATATCCATCACCACAAATAGCTACAGAATTTTTTCCTTGTGATGAGAACTTTTAAGATTTACTCTTAGCAATATTCAAATATGCAATACAGGATTAACACAGTTTTAATATGCAGAATATCTCGTGTTTGCTGCCTCTACTTGTTCTGGAATTGTATCAGTTTATGAAGGATGGATGTGAAATAAAATATTCACACAAAAATAAAACACAATTCACACATTAAAATTTAAAGAGCATTATTTTGATCATGTTTCTCTGTACGCCTCCCATGAAATGCTAACCCTGCTAACAGAAAATACTACAACCCCTCTCTCAGCCTTTCAGCCCCCATATAAATGGCAACTCTTCAGAAAAGCCATCTCTGCGCACATTATCAGAAATAGCCCTTCTGTTGCATGGACCCCACAGTATTACTGTCCATTGATGCAGCCAGTATGTTTCTTTAACAGCACATATCAAAGGCTATAATTATATTATTGCTATTAATCGTCTTACCTGTTAGACTGTGGGCACCAGGAAGGCAGTGACAACATCTGCCTTGATCACCATGGCCTCTGCCTAATATAATCCCTGGCACATATTCAGCATTCAATACATGTTTGTGGAAAGAATGAGATATAATATATGTAATGTGCCCTCTTCCTGCTTTACTATTTATTCTAACATATTTCTCTCTTGGCCCTCTGTTGCAGTTTCCATTTTGTTTTTATGATGCCTTGGGGTATCATGAGCACAGGTATTTGACAGAAGACCATACAGCAAATCCCATGACGTAAATATTCTCACTGTCTTCTATATCAATCACTGTATAAAATCCTAACCCATCATTCATGTTCACAGAAGTGGTGAAGGAATAAAGAAGATAATCTTATTTTTTTACATC